>NC_046184.1:43540843-44165843 GCF_011004875.1 Balearica regulorum gibbericeps | reverse complement strand
CTTGGGGGGAGGGAGAACAGTCTTGTTTTCTTGGCTGGGAAATGCAATTGCAGGGGGGCATGTGAAAATAAAAAATAGGAAATAAAAATAAAATCAAAGTAATGCAGCGTTATTTCAGTGTCCAAATAAAGTTTGGCTCAACTTTAGGGTGAAGGTTCAGTTCTGATTCTATCTGGAGTAGTTTCCTTTCTTTAAATTGTCTGGTGTCCTTGTACAGTTAGTCATAGATATGCAGAGATTTTTTTTTTAAAAACATTTTTTTATAGTGTTTGAGAGACTTTTGGATTCCTTACTCTTCCAAATCTACAGATGAAAATCATGTGGCAGTGAAGGGGAAAGGTTTTAAATTGTTCTTGAGCCAAAAGCAATCTCTATATATAGCTTTTTACTGATTTTTGTACCTTTTAGTGCAGGTGCTAAAAGGTTAATAACTAGCCTATCACTTCTGTTATATCAAGAGGGGATTTTTTGTAACCTAAAGCAATGTTAATTTCCATTTAAGGAAGAATGTCTGCAGGAGCCAGTGGTATTTACTAACTGCGCCTGTGAAAACATTCCTTTTCACCCTCAGATGCTCACTCAGCCTTCTGTTTTCCAAGTGACATTATTGCAGGGTTTAGCTTGTAGTCTGAGAAATTAAAAGCTCGTCTTAATAACGTGAACAGCACAATCTTCAGTCTCCTCCTTGGATGCTTCCTCCCTTGCATTCCCTGGCTTGCATTGCAGTGCAAGTGTAGCAGTGGCTGGGGGATTTATTTTGTTCTTGTTTGGGTGTCGTTCCCCCCCCCCCCCCCCCCCCCCAACGTGTACAACACAAAGTCCCCTTCTGGAGCATCATTTTATCTTTGAATGGTCTAGGGGTGTTTTTTTGTCATTAAGATTCTCAAACACAGATTTTTTTTTTTTTTTCCTTGATTCAAAGTATCATTTGGCTGTGATGGGTTGTTGCACGAGATGAATTGAGCTCTGAATCCCATCTCCAGTGTTGTCAGCTCATGCTAATTCCTCTCCTTGTCCTCTGCACTGCCGGCTTGAACACATGAATGGCTCAGGGCTGCTCCATGGTAACGGTGTGAATGCTCCTACCCTGTGATACCTACAGGATATGTAAAATTGTTTACCTTTCTTTCACTGGGGGATGGTAAAGCTTGAGTTACCTTGTGTTTACCACGTTTTGGTCTACAGAAAGCACCACGTGTAAACAGTTACCATGGAGAAGACAAAGCATGTTAATTTGTGTATCAGTCTTAACCTTAAACTCATGTGCTTGTTACATTCAATAGAAAATGGGGGGGAGGGGAGTCCTGGCCCCTTTATCCTGTGCCTCAGCGAGGGAGACCCTTGCCAGGGCAGGACCAAGCAATGCACGGGTCTGGAGCACAGGGCAGATCTATATCAGCATATAACAAAGTTTCCTGAGCATCTTTAATGGATATATTTTGGAGTGCTTCACAAAAGAGGACTATACCCTTCATTCCTATCTTACAGTTGAGAAACACATGTTATAGTTGATGTTTGCAATCAAGAAAACAGATGCTGTATAAGTTGAAATCTTATGATTTGCTTGAGCTGTCTGGCCTGAAAAGGTGAATCTGTTGCCATGCAAAGAACTTCTTGGTTGCTGAAGACCAGGCTAAGACTTATGCTATATTGCATGCAAGTAACTGTATAGCTAATATAATTTCTAATATTACAGCTATATAATATAATAGCTATCAGTATCAATAACTCAACAATTAAAAACACAGCTAATGGAAAATTGCATTTTTTGTACACTTTTTCTGCACTTGTGAATATAAGCTTTTATTTATCCAGCATTTTCCCTGCTTTATTGATTCCTGCTTTATTCTGGTTTAATTTGCTGTAGAAATACCATAGCTCTCCTATGCATTGAGTTACAGTAATGCAATGAGCGCAAGGTTCCAGTGAGTGCAGTTGTTTTGAACTAACTGTGTGATGTGACTCATTCCTCCCATTACGATCTTATGCCATATTTCCTCACACCTAGATTGGTTTGGTTTTGTGTCTATGCATGTTCTTTGTTCTGAGGTCACCATATGCAGATGCTATGCTGTACTTGAACCTGCTGGTACTGTTTTGTGGGCTTATTGTCTATCTGCATGCTCCCATCCTGAAGTTCTGTTTCCTCTTTTCTTTTGGAAGAAGAGTATGTCCAGCTCTGTCTTAGATCTGGTAATCAAAATGTGAAGATTTTGGATGAGTCCTGCAGGGGAAATTAGGCAGATCACTCTGACAGTGACAGAAAGACCACAAGAAAAGTATAATGTGTAGTTTTGCTTCTCAGACCGATTGAAACAGATGTGTTCTTTGCTTGCTTGCTTATTTTTGCTGCTGTAATCTCAGTTTACTTGCGTAGCTCCCTCTCACCAGGCATCAGCTGCATGTTCTTTCTATGATCCTTTCCCACAGCTCTTTCTGGCTCCCACGCTTTCTCCTCCTCACTTGTAAGTCACTCCTATAGTTCCCTCATTTCCTCACGGAGCCTTTGAATGGGAAGAGTCTAACACCTGCTGAGCTGGTTCAGGGCTGCATACAGCGCTGACTGCTCAGGTGGAAGGGTAACTGGCCTGCTTTGTCTAGCCCTTGAATTACTGTGGCAGCTAATCTGCATCTTTCACTTTTAGCAAACTTAATTTAAAAAACATAATTGTGCAACTTCCATATCTTTACAGTATTAACCTATTATTATTTATTACTGTCTGGACCCCCTCCCTTCTGTTGCTAGTCACTTCAAAAAAATACGGGGACAAAAGAACTGTGATTTCTAAGCGCAGTTTCCATAGGAAGCAGGGGTACGAATGCTGGTGATGGAAGACTTTTATGCTGTTAGGACATGGGATTTCACTATGAGAACTAGGACTAGATTTGCATCAGGAGCCTCGGACCTTGATAAAAAAATAAATTGTTGGCAAGGCCCCTGAGGAAGAGGTCTTCCTTCCAAATGCAGAGCTAAAGGATGATATCAGAAGTCCAGATTGGGAAAGAGCTTCACAACATTGTTGCTGGGGTTAGCTTGTAGGTATTAAGTGTTCTCCCAAGAAATAGTTAGAACATTGACGGCAGCAGCAACTTTAAACTTTTTTGATCTTCTCTGGGTATTGCCATCCTAGCAGACTTCAGCACTACAGATGTGCTTTGTCTGCATGGCTTCAATCAGTACTGTCTTTCTATTCCTGACATCAGTTCTGAGGGCTTCAAAAGTGCTTAGTTATTGCCTTGAAAGTCAAATTCAATAGTTAGTATCTAGATACATGCCTATCCTGTTTAATGTGCTTTCTCAGTACTTTCTCTCCCTTTCTACCCCACAGCTGAGTGTAGAGTCCTCCTATCTGTTTAGGTAGAACAGCTATTTGTATTAGAACTCAAAAAGAAACAGCTGGGAGAGCAGAAAACCTGGTTGATATTTTTATCAGTTTTCCTACGAATTCAGAAGATCCCACTCCCAAATGAGAAGTGCAGTACAACTCTCAAAAAACCATTGTGCCAAAGTTTTCTTTTTCCCTTGGAATTGGTTCTGAGTCTATTGTCATGGCTTGTCTGTGCTCCCTTGGTTGTCAGCAGCCTCTTTGGCTTTGTTTAGTTTGACCAATCCCACACTCACTGTGTGTAAACACTGAACGAGATTCAGTTGGGTAGAAAAAGAAAAAGGACAATTAGCTTGGAAAGTAAGAAAGCACAAACCTGTGAAGGCACTGTACTTCATTTTTAAAAAGCCACTTTAAATGCAACTCGATATTCAGACAATATAAATTGCTGCAAACTACATGCTTCAGAGGATAGGATAGTTAGAAATACAGTACCCTGATTAACCTGTTTGATCTCCCTTCAGAACATTCCTTAAATACTGATCTCATCTTTATTTCTTTTTAGAAGTACCACAGATGTACTAGGGAAGAAAACAGGAATTAGATGCCTTCTGTATTACATGGTCACATTAAAAGTAACACTTCTGTTTTGAAAATAGTGTGCTAATTTTCTCCAGGATTTGTTTCTCTCACTGCTCTTTTGGCTTTAAAGAGAAGGGTCCTCACTCTTTATCTATATGACAATACATCTTTCTCTCTTTTGGAGCATTGTTTCTGTTTGCTTAGTTTGGCAGAAGTACATGGCAATGAAAGTTAAAATGGTGGTGGTTACAGGCATTTTAACTCCGTTATCTAACTGTTCTTTGAGGGGCTTTTGTTCAGCCATTGTTCCCAGTGGGTAAACTGCTCCTATTTCAGGCAGTTTACACTGTCTCTGATACCAATGTCTCCAAGAATCCTGTTGAATACAGGAGCAAGTTTTATAGGAAAAACAGTGTAGGTAGGCATTGAGTCTGTAGACGCCTGTTTTCTGTACATCCAGGAAGAGTTCTCTTTTCAGTTCTTGCAACCTGCTGTTGTTGTTTCCTAACATGTATGGCATGATGCAAATTGAGAAATATTTCTTCTGTGAATGGTACAAATATCCTCAACATTTCTCTCTCTTCCTCCTGGCTGAAGCAGGTGAACTTTGTTTTGCCAGGTGTCTTCTGCTCAGCCACTGGTCTGTGATCATCATATTAGGTAGGATGCATCGTTTCAGGATGTTAATTAGGAGATTAAGGAGATGGGTTTGGTGACTGACTCCACTTTGCAACAAAAATACGATTGTTTTTGTGTCTGTGTGTGATTTTTGGGAACATTTCTGTAACTTTTGGATTTGCATGTTCAATGCTATTAGTGATTTCTGTGTACAGAATGTAGTCTTCATTAAGTCTATACCAGATGTAAACCATCAGCAGAAGGGGGAAAAGATGTGTTGTCACTAGCAAAATTTGATTAGAACACGTAGAGGTAAGAAGAGCAGTAAGCAACATTTCAAAAAGGGAGGAGGATGTTTAATTTCACTCTTGCAGCATATAGAGCTGTGCTGTATCCGAAGTCTGGGCCCTGTAGTTCTGCAAGTCAAGTGGGCTGGAACTGCCTGGGGATCATACCAACAGCAAGAGGATTTGGCTGCTTTTCTCTTAGCCCCTTTGTTTGCTGTTGGTTTTTGTTTTCTTTTTAAGAGCAGGGCATTGGTACTTCTTTTGGATGAGTTGTTATTATAGTCGTATAATAATTTCCCCATGGAACAGGTGTCAACAGTTTGATGACTTTGTGTAAAGATCTTCAGTCAATTCTGCTGCATTTTACTCTGTGACTTTAATGTTAATATCACATACTATGTAGTTAAATTTAGCATTTCCACCAATCATTTTTGACAAGCCTTGTGATAAAGGATTTTTTGGCGATTAGTTTAAGTTAAACATTTGACTTTTGAACTCATTCTTGTGGTATGTTTGAAGACAGTGGTGGCCAAACAGTGTATTTTGCTGAATAACAAACTGCAAACATAACTGCTTTTTGTTATTTTAATGGAGGGATAATTGACATTCTGGTGTTGATGTAGTTGATGTTTTACTTCAAGCTTTAAAAGAATTCAAAATACTTTGTTATTTTGCTCTAATACAGACAAACCAGTGTGGTGGGTTTGGGTTTTTTTTCAGAAACATTTCTAAGTGGATTTTAAAATTTACCCTGTTGAAATAAAGAATGCAAATTGTATTTGCTCTGTAGTATAAATGAGTGTACAAAGTGGGCACTTCTAAGTTCTCATTTTAGGTGAGAAAAGGATAGACTTCAAGCAAAATGTAAATGTGATATATAATCATGAATACTATGAATTCTCTAGAGCAAGATGTGCATCTCATTGATCTCTAAGTGACGCTCGTCATTTTGGTTTGCTTTGTTGGCAGCTTGGTCAAGGCTGGGCGTGTCCTATGGCTGCAGTCAGCTGTGCTCTGGCCCACCTGCTGGTCCCTGACCCATGGCTGCATTCGTCTGTCTTTTGATCTCGGATACCAAAGATTCCTGTCTTTATTCTTTTTCTGGGTTAAAAATCCATGCTTGTGATCATACTAATTGTTGATATTGGACCCCGCTCCATTTGGATACATCGGCTTTTAGAAGTGCGGAAAGATCATTCAGATAAAGTGTTCGAGTTCAGTATCCTTTTTTGGACTCTCTTAACGTGAGCATTAAGGTCAGGTATTCTTGAAAAAATAAAATCTTTTACTGGGTAATCCATATCCATAAAACTCTTTGTAGGTTTTAGATAGTTCCTATGAATATTAGCTCTTTTCACCTCTGTAAGGATGTTTTTCAACTTGTAAAGAAAAGCAAGCGAGACCCGATGAAAGGCTTGTGTAGTGAAAAAGATGCAATTTTTCCAATGACACTGTTGTTCAAATAAAATATATTACTGTAAACCCATTTTACTTAAATATTTTGGGTGCTGCCTGGACATGGTAATAACAATGTGTTTAAAAATTATGATTGAAAACTGTTTCCGAAGCAGAAATGTAATAGAATCTCAGATCATTGAGGTTTGGGATTTTTGCTTGTTTTGTGCTGTGCCTTTTGGGGTGGTGACAGAAAGGTTTGGTACTGTGCAGAGAGGTAGGAAGATGGTATTTAGCAGATATCAGAGCTGTGTGTGGTAAATAGAGAAAGCTTTGGTTCTCAGTGCTGCACTGAGAAGAGTGATTATAAAGAAATGATGTGTAAAATAATTGTCTTTTATTTGCAGTTAACTTTTCCAGGCTTTTCTGAATAGTCAGCTGAGGGATAAATGATGTTGATTCCCAAAATGCACTTTGTGGTAGTTAATTGCCTCATCACATTTTTTTCAGAGTGAAAAAGAATTCTTATATCTTGTCTTGTATTTCTACTGTGGAAGTTTTTAGGAAATGTGTAGATTTAATAGAAACATTTGCACTTTTCCAGTACCTTGATAGGAAGTTGTGGTAGTGTACTTTGACCTTTTACTAAACATGGAAAAGGTCGTTGTAGTAAAATTGATTTAAAAATAAATAAATTCATTGTTCAAAGTAATTTTTGAGCAATGGGAGGAAGCCTAGATTTGTTTCCTCTCCTAGATTTTTAGCATGGTTAAGAAGCTAAAGAAAAGTCAAGATAACCGATGATGCTTGTGTTGTCAAGATTCTATTTATTGCTCAAATGTGATGTTGAACACAGGGTTTTACTGAAAGTACATAGCTGCTTGCACATCTTACAATACTGGTTAAATATCTTATTATCTCAAGTACTCATCGTTTTCAAAAAGCTGATGTAGTGCAACCATCCCTGGAGCTCTGCAAAATAAATAGTTTGAATGGGCTCCCATCTGGTTCAGGCAAAATCAGCTGGGCTAATTAAAACTGCTGAAACTAACCTGACTGACTTTTCATGATGTGAACTGGGAAGCTCTCAGATATGTGCTCAGCCAGCAGAACTGCAAGGCAAAAG
Source organism: Balearica regulorum gibbericeps (assembly GCF_011004875.1). Classification (NCBI taxonomy): domain Eukaryota; kingdom Metazoa; phylum Chordata; class Aves; order Gruiformes; family Gruidae; genus Balearica; species Balearica regulorum. The sequence goes on along the minus strand of NC_046184.1, from coordinate 44,158,509 downwards.
CAAGTTGATGCAGGAAGGGGGATGAAGATAGCGACATTTTGACTCAGCACCATTTTTTGTGGCAGGAGTAACTTGGGTGCGCTCAGAAACTGGTCTTCTGCATGTAGGAATACGGCTTGTTTTCATGGAAAAGACAGTCATTCCCCAAGTGTCGTTTTTTTCTTAGCAATGCGCAAATGTTTATAGGAAGAAGCCAGTGAATCATTAGAAATGTTCTTTGTATGATGTCTCTTTAAACCGCAGGCTGGTGGTGCATTGGAATTTGGGGGTATCTTTGTGGCTGTTTCCTTCATCAGTCTGATTCTTTTGAAAGCATCTTATTCTGCTTGTATTTTCCATACTAGAGGTTTACAGAAAAATGTTTATACTACAGCTTCAAACATGTACTGAAATGCTAGAAAACCTAAAGAATTTCTGTGGATTCCTTATATTAAGATCAGATGTGGGAATGTCACATTGAATATCTGCTATACAAAACTCAGATGATTTTAATGGAAAATAAGAATCTGAAATGGTATGTGCCTAGCAGCAAAATAAAAAAGCAGGGGGAAGGGAATGGACAGAGAGAATTACATAATGGGCCAGAATTACACCTCGGTGGTTACAAGTCCATTTCTCTGTTGTGCTGACAGCAAAAGTAATTACTGCATTTATGTCTTTTTCAATGACATGAAACTATTTTTTTAAAGCAAAGTGGAGTATTTGAGAGAAGCCTACAATGCGAGCAACGCAGTAATCCATCTGATTGAAATGCTGAGGCAGTTTCAGCTGCAGGGCAGTTTGAACAAAAATGGGTTTTAAAGTTTGTAACAACACTTTGGACTTTTTAAATTTTTCAATAATAATTAATCTATCAACTGAAACTTGGCTTTTCTTGATTTTTATTACTCTAAAAGCTAGCTTAGAATATAAATAGCATTATTAGCAGTCTAACTGAAGTTGATGCAGAAGTGCATAAGCAAGGTATTGAATGTAAAGTATTATTTTGCATAAGAAAGCTTATTTCATCGTGAGTCAAAAAAATTGGATTTCCTTATTAAGGCTAATGGTTATTGAAACAAAACTTAATAACTTTAGTAAAAAGCAGTAAAATGTTAAAATTCCATCGTTGTTATCATGTTGACCTGTGCTCAGCAGGCATTTCATGGACCTTGTTTAAATTAGCATGCATGTATGTGCGTGTCTCTATGTTTGGAAGGGGAAGGTAACCTTTGTGTTTGGGAAACCACAGAAGGTCCTTGACAGTGGCCAGTAATCTGCTTTAGGGCAGGAAGGCATTGGCAACCCTAGCCAAATGTGCCACACCAGCTGCAAATGGTGAGGATCAACCTGTCCATGACTCTTCTACTTCATAGGATCATAGAATGTTTTGGGTTGGAAGGAACCTCAAAGATCACCTAGTTCCAACCCCCCTGCCATGGGCAGGGACACCCTCCATTAGACCAGGTTGCCCAAAGCCCCATCCAACCTGGCCTCGAACACTTCCAGGGATGGGGCCTCCACAACCTCTCTGGGCAACCTGTTCCAGTGCCTCGCCACCCTCACAATTAATAATTTCTTCCTCATATCTAATCTAAATCCACCCTCCTTCAGTTTAAAACCATTACCCCACATCCTATCACGGCATGCTCATCTGCAACAAGTAATAAAACCTTCACTTCTTCTGTGGTTCCCACCACTGAAACTTGCGTTGGCCCCAGCTGGTGCAGGGCCTACTCCAGTGAAGGGAGCTGCAGTGGGAGCAGCCCCAGTAGCCTTTAAAGCAGAGGTTATGTGCTCTAAATTAGATTTGTATGAACTGTTTAGCTAACTGTTCAGTGCTTGGGAAGAAAGCCTTTAACTTTGGAAGTATGAATTATTTGGGGGTGTTGAATACCTTTTGATGGTATGGATTAGCAGTCTTTTGTGATCTTGGACCTCCCTGAGAAGAAGGGAAGAGGTGGGAGTGGACATCCCTGGCAAATCCTAACTGAAAATGCTTAGTTTAAAATTTTGTGGCTGGAAATGTTGTCTCAGATGATGGCATTCTGTTCCTATCCAAAACTGCTAAGAGAATAGTTAGTAGCAGGTGATACTGTATCGAAAGAGAGAAGAACATTCTTTCTCACAGATGTAATTGTATTCAGAGAAAAATATTTCTGTGGAATGCTGATGGTCTCTGGAAAGCTTATAAGAAGCATGTATCTGAAGGAGAAAATTTGTCAAGAAAGGAGCACTTGTCTACTTAATCGTTACAAAGACTTTTTTACCTACTGTATTGCAATTTGAGTTTTATGCTTATCCTTAAGGTTATTCTTAAAAATGCAAAGCTTTTTTTGCGGTGTCAAGATTACTGGTCTCTTCTGTTTCCAGTTGGTTTTCTCCTACACTTACTAGAGGCTGCTCTTCCAAAATCCTGTTAAACTATCTCTTTCCTTTGAGTTTATCTGGGATCTTCATTCTCTTACATGAACAACTTGGAGGCTGGAAGAACAGCCCAAAAGTTTTCCTGTTTTTCTAACGCAGTATCATTCTTAATCTACGTGACGTGAGTCTTAGTTTACGTGAGACCTTCTGTGAGCCTCATAGTTCTTTCTGAACAAGACTGGTTTTGTAAGAGCTGAATATCACTCCATTTCTTGTTGTCATAGTGGCTCATTATTTCTTATATTGTCACTGCAGAATGGGTTATGGGTTATATGGGTTTATTAATGGGATAAATTAGGGTACAGATTTACCAAAAATTTTAAGATTTACAGTTTCTAAAAGGTAGAGGTGTTGATTTAAAGATCATCTCCTAGAATATGTCATGACAGCGTTTTTTACATGCAGTTAAAAACACACCTGAGAGAACCAAATTAAATATTTTTGTATTTATAATTATTTTATTTGAAAAGACCACTTTTTGAAAATGTTTTTGAATGTATAATGATTTAGCTGTAATAGTCTTTTAAGCATGCCTTTTCTTAAAGATAGAAGTAGACAGGTCTACAGCAGTTGCATTACAATGTTGGTGGAATTGCAGTAGGATTCTGCCATGAGTGCTACTGTAGAGAATTTAAATGGGCTTTATTCTGGTTCATTTCTGTTCACTTTATTATGTTCGCTTTTGGAAACATACACCTTTCTAGTTTGTCAGTTTTTAAGCACTTCTGTCACCATGGTGTTTGCTTTGGAGCAGCCAAAGTTAGTTTTTTATATACTAGTGCAATTTTCAGTTAGTAAATAATACTGGTTTTCTTTTTAAAAAATACTACATTCCAGCATTCTCATTATATGCTTTTGACTAGTTCTGTATCCTTTGGATAAGGTGATGTCAGAGATCGTCAGTGTCAGCCTCAGAATAGTATTTTGGGTTTTGTGTATTAGAAACTTCCATCAAAATAATTTGACATTCATCTTTGTTCTCTTGTAGTCCTGTTCTGTTTCTCAAGCTAGTGCTCATTCACCTAGAAGCTTTTTCTGATGTCTCAGAATGGTTAGTTCCCTGTGGTTTTGTAGCTAGGTCTCACACACCTCTTGTTTTAATGCAGAGTGCTGACAAACAGCTTATGATGTTATGGTTGATTTTTTTTATTTTTTTTTTTGAGCTTTATGTCTGCTTCAAGTTGATGCTCTAAACATGAGATTGTGGTTTTTGCTTTGATAAACTAATAGACCGATGTAGATGTAGCTGGTTGAGTCCTCACATTTCTACCCTGGCCTCAGCGTGGCTTTGAGCTAGAACAGAGGCAGTGTTACTGATGATGATGATGTGTGGCTTTGAGCTAGAACAGAGACAGTGTTACTGATGATGATGATAATAATATTGTTATTAGTATTCCTGTCTCTTACCTGTCAGAAGTCAGTGCTTTAGCAATTTAATCCTTTATGAATCAAATGTTTCAGTAAATCTAGTACGAAACATTTGTGATGAACAGCCAAAATGTTAGTGTAGATTGTTAGTAATTAACAAGGGTCCAACTGATTTTAAAATGGCTTATTTTCTATAGAAAACTTGCAAAGACAAAACCTAAAACAAGTAAAGCAAAATTAAGATGGTGATTCAGACTGACACTTTAGTCTCAGCAGATACCACTGTGTCAAAAAAGGTCAGCTATTGAGTGAAGAATACAATTAACTCTTTTATTTCCTTTTCTGTGCTTCCTCAAAATCTCTGATGTAGAGGTAAAATTATTGCTTATGATAAATGAGGTTGTAAAATCATTCAAGTGGAAGGGACTTCGAGGATAGTCCACACTCCTGCTCACAGCTGGATTAACACTGAACTCTGACAACATTGCCTAGGTCTTTGTCAAGTTGGATCTTGATTTGATTATTTCTTTTTGTGATTAAGAAAAAGCAATTAATTGTCACACTTTATTCTTGTATTGGAGATACCAATATCTATGAAAAGAAAAAAAACATTTAAACATTTAATTAAAACTTTTCTGAAATATAAAATTAATCTTTGAAAAAATTACCTGATGCATGAATTTTCTGAAATACGGGAAGCATGTGAAGCAACATACACAGACTATCTTGTAACTGAAAATTTTTGGTTTTAGAGCCTTGATGAATATGAAGATGATGAAGCAGGGCAGAAGGAGCGAAAGAAGGAGGATGCTATTACGCAGCAGAATACGATACAAAATGAGAATTCCAGTGCAGATACCCCTGGCTCGTACTTACTACAGGTGAGATCTTAACACTTACTTGTTTTGATATTTTACTTGGTTTTTAAACCTTCTTTGTACTCCTACTTAACAGTAGATTATACGTGATATAGAAACAGACGTGAAATTCAGGAGTTGTCACATTACTAAAACCAATATGAGGTTCCATTCGCCAAACTCAACGCTACTGAGACCTGGTTCTGAGATCAGAACGCCTTGTTTCTCTAGGGTCTTTGGAGGTAAAGGTATTGATGTCCGCCAAACACTCATTTGATAAGAGGAAGAGAATCCTGGAGATTCAAGTGAAAAATACTTGTAGTTTTAGAAAATTCAGTTAATTGGAGGTAAACTTTTCAAATCACTATCTGATTTCCCAATTTAATTTATCATCAATTAACAAACTTGTAATTACTTATTCTGGTATTGAAACTAAAACATTCCCTAAGTATGCCTTGTATAACATATTTTGTATACTCTACCTGAAAGGAGGTTGTAATGACATAGGTGTTGGTCTCTTCACCCAAGTAGCCAGAGATAGGACAAGAGGAAGTTGTGCCAGGGAAGGTTTAGATTGGATATTAGAAAAAATGTCTTCACCAAAAGGGTTGCCAAGCACTGAAACAGGCTGCCCAGTGGTTGAGTCACCATCCCTGGAGGTATTTAAAAGACGTGTAGATATGGTGCTTAGGGACATGGTTTAGTGATGGACTTGGCAGTGTTAGGTTAATGGTTGGACTTAATGATCTTAAGGGTCTTTTCCAACCTAAATGATTCTATGATTCTATACACCCTTCCTGCATGCTATTTGGCCTGTGGCAAATGTTCTTTCCTTTTGGACTTAAGTTTCTCTAGCCAGTCTTGTTTCACCTTCTCTTCTGTTACCTAACAGCATGTGCAAACACAGCTGTACACACTGAATCCATCCAGCTCTGCCTCTTGCCTCTAACAGAGGCAATAGCACGTACATGGGGAGAAAAATACACCAACAAGGCAAGCACATGGTGATAATTTTCAAACGACCAGCGGGATATCCTGAACCAGAGGGGGCATCACTGAATTTAGTGTATCTGGATGCACTTTCTTTCTAAAATTTTGCCCAGTGTTTCATATGCTCATGGATACATTTAACCTTCAGAAGAGCCTACGGCAAGGAGCTCTACAGCTTAATTACCTGGAATGTGAAGAACAGTCTCCTTTTGTTTAAGTGAACCTGTCATTTGCCATCTGTTTCCATGTGATTTCACCAAGGTGTCCCAGTGGAAGACATGGGGAACAACTGCTTCCTCTTTATGTGGCTGATGCCTCAGAGAGAGCACGGCCTTTCTCAGCTGCCTCTTCTCTAGGCTGAAGAATTCTCTTTTATTTAGTTGTTCCTTGCATAGGAGATATTCAGTAACATTCTGTACTTTTTCCAGTTTGACTATATTTTATTTGGGATCAGGAGTCAGAACTGAAGAGTTCAGTACAGCATGCAGTTACAGAGTGGTTTAATGGTGATTTTTGTTTTGTTGCGTGTTTCTTTCCTGACAATTCCTCATAACTGCCTGTTTGTCTGCTGAGCACTGAGTTTACTATTTTTGTCATGTGTGTTTAACTTAACATTTTGGGGTTATCTGTGAGTGATAAAAACCAGTTCAGAGGCTGATGCATATGTAAATTTAGAAGCATGTTTACCTTTTTGTCTCACTTTGTGCTTATGTACACTAAATTTCATCTCCTGTTTCACCTCTCAGCCACTCCCAATACAGAAATCGTGCATATTTTCACAGTTGACCCTCATCTTTTCTGTTCTGAGTAGCATCTGTGGACGTCTACTTCCCAAATATGTTGAAAAGCACAGGTCCCAGAACAGGACCCAGTGGAACTCTTTTTGTTCCTCCATCCGCTGCAAAAGCTGTCAGGGACACCATTATTTCCTGTCTTTTCACCAGTGATTTATTCACAGAAGGACTTTAGCTCTTATTCCAGTGTGGCTTAATTTCTTTAAGAGGCTTTGGGGAATGCCATTTTCACCTCAGTAGGCTGCCAACTAACTTTCTCTTCTAGACTTTTTTTTCCACTTAAAAAGCTGTGTTAGATTTGTGAAGTGTAATTATTTTACAAATGCCTTGGTGACTCTTACACACTATATCATGTTTACTCACTTATTCCCTAATTGTTTTAGACTTACTAGCACCACTTTATTCAGTGTAAATATCAAGCTTACTGGTCTACAGTTCTCTTGGCTACTCTAGAATCTTCTTAAAAAATGTGATTATGTTAACCATCAGTACTAGGACAGTTTTAAGTAAGAGATTATATACAGTCTATACAGAGTAGTTTAGTCGTTACATTTTTCAGTAACATCAATAGTTCCTTCAAAGTTCAAGGGATAAATACCTTCTTACTCTGGCAACTAGCTTCCCCCCCCCCCCCCCTTTTGTTAATTTGTTTTTAAGTTCTACCAGCGCTTCTGTTTGAAACAGACCCTTTGAGTCTTCCAGTAAGTGCTCTGCTGTGAGACCCTTACCATGCTTTTCCATGATGAACACCACAAAAATATTTCTGCAGAGAAACTGCCTCCTCTGAGTGCGCCTCTTATAACTTGATCTATTGTCTTTGCAGATTCTTTGGCAGGACTCCTCATTCTGAAATGTTTTTATACTTTTTCCAAGTTGTTTCTTAAACTCTTATTGTGTTCACTCTGTTTTCACTTCCTCAACAAATATTCTGAAAGTCGTCACTTTTAGTTTCCCCTAGTTGTATTATTACATAACACTTTGGCTATATTCCCATGCCCCGTTTTTTTAATACATATTTTCTATTCTTCTTGACCAACAATCTCAGTTTCTAGTTACCAGGCTGTCTGTATTAATTGTAGCCTACACGGTTCCAAGTTTGTCACCTCCGTATTCAAACAGGCACTACTACTTTGTTGACAGAGCACAGCAGGGGTGTCCTGTCACTGACAATACAGAAGAGAGTCCCAGTCCTCAGATCTGGCAAAGACCCAGGATGGCACATGTACAAAACAGATGGAACTTTAGAAAGTTGTAGCTGCTAAGACTTAGTCAGTTTACTACTGACTCTGTCAACTCGCTTTTTATTAGAAGACTTACAACTTGCCCAATTTGAACAGAATTTGACAGTGGTGTTACTTCAGCTTTGGTGACTACTCTGTGCAATACTTAAGCCTAATTCTGTTCTTAAAAGTAGAATTTATCTTTTAGATCTAAGAATTCAATCAATTCTAGTTGCCATTGACCAATATCTATTCAAGTTCTACCAAGGAGAATACATTTCTGTAGGTATAGATGTGTTGTTCGCTGATTTGTCCATTCCATTAATCATTTTATGAAATTTGTAAATATATAATTACTGTGACAGATATATAGGAAATAAGACAGTTAATACTGACTTAAAGTATGATAGATAAATATGTTGCTGAATAACATTTTGTTTCCAATTTCAGTTCTATTTTCACATTGTCAGGAGTTGCTGTTATCCTTCTCATTGGCAAAATGCACAATTTTTGAAAACTCTGTCTGAATTGGAAGTCCTTGATCCAAAGCATGGAGATACATGATTTGTTTAAGAATAGATCTAAAAATATACCACACCTGAGAGTATTTTTCCTGAAGTAGAACTACTTGGCTGAAGTCAGCTTCTCCATTATTTTATATTGGAAATAGGGAAGACGGTAGGTCTGGCAACATTATAAACATTGAAAAACAATTACAATCAGAGCTGTTACTGAACTTAGCAAAAGATAGCGTGGAAAGCCCCACCTCACCAGGTGAATCAACACTAAATCCACTCCCAAACACAAAACAAGTATTATATCTGGCTCTGACTTCCTTGCTTGATTTTTCTCCTATTTTTAATGCTGCAATTCAGTGGTTCTCGGCTTGTGGGTCACTGTGCTGTGGACTACTCACCGATGTGTACGGACATGTAGACTAAGAGTAATAAGTTACATGTAATGAAGCTTAGAACTGTTATAAATAAGCTTAAACATTTGTAATACTAAGGACAAACATAGTTAAAGTTACTATTTTAAAGTTACCGAATCAGTGGAGTCCAGCAATTATAGAAATCTAGCTCTCGCTTAGTAGTGATCATAAAATTGAAAATAGTACAAAACTATTTGATAGCAATGTCTTCCTTGCAGTTGGACTGAAATGATATTATGTTCAGGTTAATCAACATCTTTTCATAATTGAAGAAGATGTTAACATGTACTTGGTATAAAGATAACATGCATGAAAAAACCTACAAGATTTGGCTGGAAAAATTACTAGCTTACTGATGATTTTTTTAAGTCTTTTAGAAGACTGGCTGAATTCCAGAAGGTGGAAATATGCTACTATTATGCTAATATTAAAAAACAATAAGCATATGCAAGGCCTTACATTTTGCATCAAAGAATCCAGGTTATGCTGATTCCATGGTCACCTGTCTCCTGGAAGTCTGTTGTTTGGGGAATATTTTAGGGGACGAGATGCACAAATACGTGCCCTTCTTGGGGCAAGCCCGTGACTTCTCTATCATTATAGAAGTGATATCTGAGCATGATACCATGTTGTGGTGTCTGCATTACTTTGTGGTGTTCTTGGAAAATTGGAGAGCAAATTGAGAAGGCTGAGAAGATTAATCCATCCCTTAAAACCTTAAAATCACAACTGGCTGTTTTTCACACAGAACTGTCATTCTCAATACTTTGGAAGGTGGTTGAAATACTTTGTTTCATGTTATCTTTGGTTCCTTTCTGCTCAGATTTTATTTCAAATACTGTAGTGTCTATGAATGCTCGTTGTTGTGCTGTGCCCTCTATGAACACACTGCAGAAAACTTCATCAGTTGTGAACAGTTTGACATTTAAGTGTAAGATGTGGGAATAGTTGAGTAAGTACATATTGGCAAAAGCACCAACCATTGTCTTGTTCCAACCATTAATTTGTTTTGTGTATGGAATTGTAATGGGCATTTCTTGGAGTTCCCGTATTGCTCTTAGATTGTGCACCAACAAGAAATTCAAGAAATTTTAAGAAGTTGAATCTTACCAAATTATTTTATACCAGATACAACTTTGTAAGATACATTTGAGACAGTTAAACAGAGTCACAGTCCACAGCACTAGACACATTTGGTAGACAAAAATGTCACTTCATTTGTAGCACTGAACCTTGTCTTTATACTATATGTTGTATTATATTCTTGAAATAAATTCAAACTATGTGCATTAGTAGATGGGCTAAAGCTTGACCTTAGTACTGAATTCCTGTGGAGCTATAATCCAAGACAACAAAAGGAGAAGTTGCTCTAATTTCCAACTCATGACACTGTCTTGCATACACGATAGCATTGCCATGACTTAGGATTGCTCTCACTCCTCTCTGTAGCAGCAATGCAGGTTTTTGTTCTCTGCAAGAGCTTTGCTTGTGATAGATGCTTGGATGATCATTCTGTTCAGTGTAGAAATTGCCCAGTACCTTTGAAAGAGTCCTTCTAGTTGATTGCAGGTGAGGATAGGATGAAATTCTTGTCTACATAATCAGCATTCACCTAAGGTATAATTAGAAAATCGTGCCACAGCAGATTGGGTTCATCATCAACTTCAGTAGTGAATAGGTTAGATGGCTGGTAAAGTAATCTAAACTTGATTTATTAGCATGACCATTTAGTTATGACTTGTGCATTTACCCATAAGTCATACAAGAGCCTATGAAAATTGAAGTAAAAATGCATCTGATCTTTTTTTAACCTTTTGTTCTAAAAAAGGTTAACATTCCACCAAAATGGTGCAGGCAATTTCTAAAAGAAATGGGGTCCAAAGATGTTCCCACGTAAGTGTTCTGGTGCAGTTCTGATTGCTTAAATACCATCCTTTACTTTAGATGTGACCCAATGTATTGAAATTTTCTGAAGCAGCGATGTACACCAGTGTTGCAAAGCTGCAAATGTTTAATAGAGGCACCTTATAAGCTTATAGTTAGGGACTAAAAGTCTCTGGTGACTTTTTAGCTGTGTGGTAAATTGAGGAATGCAGGGATGTTATGTGCATCTCCATTAGGAAACACAGCTGAAAACCTGCTTGACACAAGTTTCCCCAGAGTTTTATACTTGGATCTTATGCCAAGAATATGCTACCAAATAAGCTTCTCAACTCATATTGTAGTTTATACTTGTCTATTTTGCATTTCCTGGCTTTTTATTTTGCATTTATTTTGTAATGTCATACACCATCATTTTGCAATTACTTTCCAAAGTACGTGGTAATGACAGTCATTTCTATTCATACCTGACCACAGCTTTTCAAAGATGTTTTGCATCTAGGTTTCGTGTAGTTCTTGCAAAGAAGAACTCTGTGTGTGTGCATTCAAGAGTAATAATTCATCTTTTATTAGTCTGTTGTCATGATGTTGCTTTGTGTTAATTTCTGCCCATAGAAAAAATTCAGTTGTGCTACAGGGCATGCCCAAATGTATTAGGACATGTTTTATTTTTTATGCTATATTTCTTCAGATGTTAGGCCAAGTATTATTTTATATAACGTGATTATAATATTGGTATTGTTTTAAAAAGAAAGTAAATAAAAAGTGATTAAAATACAGAAAGGTGTAAGTTAGGAGGAGCTGTGTTTGAGGATATGAAGTGGTACGTAATTCTGCAAAATCAGATAGTAAGACTGATATTTGACAGTTATTCTGGTAACCGAAGTTAGCAGATAATACTCATAATCATTTGCTGATTAGCATGATCCATCTCACAGATATGGTATGAAAACAGTTGCTACTATTCACAAAGCATTTAGGTGGTAATAGCGAATGCAATGGACTTATGGGGAAATTTTACTGTATGTTTAAAGAGGATCCCATAAAAAGGGGTTAAAAAGTTTTCAAATTCAATAAATATATTTGCATCTAAAGTAGGTCTTGTGTGTACAGTATTTTTAAAGTATGTGACATCAGTTGCAGGGAATTTGCTGCACTGTACAGCTCATGACATGAACCAGGTGCTTCAGATGTTTATCTGCCATGCTTGGCATAGCTTGGGAGACCCAGATTTTTCCTGTGATCTGTGTAAGGAAAACAGGAACACAGGAATTCCGTCTTTCGTGATCACTTATGAAACTCCAGTTAGTTTCTAACAATATGGGCATATATTCAGTGCAGTTTGTGAACAGCAATGAATTAAGGCATGGTGGCCACTTTGTGAAAAACAAGCAGATGCAAAATACTGAACACTACTCACTGAGTACTCTTCTTTTGTGTTCCACCTGAGAGATCTTGTGGAAAAATACATCGTGTGATGATGTCAGGAAAGGCAGTATCATGATGCATGTAAGAATTTGAATGAAAGTTACGTAAGTCTGACCTTTTCTGAACTGGTTGACTTTGCAGTCTTAATGTTCTTTAAATGCTTTTTGTCTCTATCATTAGAGACTGGGGAAAAACAAAAAAAACAAACAAAACCAACCACCCCCTGTAGTTTAGGAGTACTAATGTTGCATGGTGGTCTTGTCCAGTATAACTGGAGGCTTTAAAGACTGAATGGTTTTGCAAAATTGAGATTGCTAGTTTTGAGTTAAATTGTGTTTGTGTGTGTGTTTTTCAATAGAAACTGAGTTTTGAAACAGTGGAGTCTGGATTTTTCAGCTGAATGGGATATGTAATAGACATTGTTGCAGCAGCATAGGTTTCTCTGCCAAAATCCTCCTCCTCTCCTCTCGTGAGCAAATTTACTATATGTGTGCCTATGTGTAGTGCTGCTGATCCATGCATGTTCAGTGGGGTTTATGTTCCCAAAGGATCTGCACATGATCAGCAAATCTGATTCAACTCTTATTGCGTGTGCCCTGTTGAATACTGCTGCTTTTGGAAAGTGCTTACAAGTGAAATTGCAGTCCCCTTCACCCCTCAGAAATTGGGAAGCTGAGAGCTGGCAGTTACTAATGTGAGACCGAAGGGAAAGTGGGTGGCTGCAAGCTGGCTACGAGCCAGATGAAGTTGTTTTTATAGAATTCATAGAATGGTTTGGGTTGGAAGGGACCTCAAAGATCATCTAGTTCCAACCCCCCTGCCATGGGCAGGGACACCCTCCACTAGACCACGTTGCCCAAAGCCTCGTTTTGGCCCGCAACATGTGGCCTTGAGGCTTGGAGGTTGGGCATCACTCCTTTGAGTCATCTGACTTCTCCTCCTGTAGAGAAGTACTGATACACAGTTATCAACGTTTGTCTTCATAACAACTGATCAAAAAGAGAAATCTTTCTGTTTGTTTGTGGAAGGCATTGTTTGTGTTCAGTGCCTGATCATTCTCAGCAGAAATTTGATTACTTTTGACAAGCAAACTTAGCTTATCTTAGAAAGAAATACAAAATTATGAACATTTTTAACATCTGTGTTCAGTAGAGTTCAATTTAGTGGATAAGTGGTTTAAGCTTAAAATTTTGTTTGAGGAATGTATTTCACTCCCAGCAAATGAAGTTAAATGTACCCATGAAGTCTCTTACAGTTGAATACTCGGGTTTGTGTGCCTGTGCACACGTACAACTATTCATCACAGGACCTGCATTAAAACTAAAACTGAATCAAACCTGTATCTGTGAAGGCAAGGCAGCGTGGAGGCTTCTTACTCCTGCTTTAGATTCACGGTTGTGTCCAGGAACTGCAGGGGTTTCAGCACAGCCTGCTCTTCAGGTATTTTATAAATCCTTGTGCAGACCAAGTGGGAAGCAAAGTATGTAAATTATGATTTTGGATGTGATCCTTCCATTAAGATTTTATTTTTGGGGGGGATTTGTTTACTTCTCTTTTTTCTTACCTACAGATGCTGCTGCTACGTACTCAGCCTGTATGAACAGGCATTTGTTTTGTTGCTGAACTGTTTGTTTCTTTCACTGTTGAGTTCATGAAGCTGTGCTCCAGAATTGCATAAGCTGGTGCATTAGCTGGTGTTACACTGGTTTGGAGCCTTTATATGGCCGTAAGGAATAGGAAGCAGTTTCTCAAATTCCCAGCAAATGTTTTGAGCAGTCAGCAGAGGCCTCACGTGAAGCAATTTCATTTTCTTTCCCACATGCTTTCTTTTTTGGATTGGCATCACTTTTTAACTCGGCTAACAATGCTGGTTTGAGAAGATTGTTTTACCTCTGAAAGAGTCAATGTGTAAATTCCGTTCAGCTGTCAAAAATGATGATGTCTAAGTGGGTATCTCCTCCCAGTCTTCTCTTAAAATTTCTTGAGAGGGAAAAAAATGTGATCCAGTAGAATATAATGATACACCGTAGCTGAGGTTCCTTGGGAAGAAGAGTCCTTGGGTAAATACAAATTTATTGAAGAAGGAGGGGCTTCCTGCCATATAGAATCATAGAATGGTTGGGTTGGAAGGGACCTCAAAGATCATCTAGTTCCAACCCCCCTGCTACGGGCAGGGACACCCTCCACTAGACCACGTTGCCCAAAGCCCCATCCAACCTGGCCTTGAACACTTCCAGGGATGAGGCCTCCACAACCTCTCTGGGCAACCTGTTCCAGTGCCTCACCACTCTAACAGTAAAGAATTTCTTTCTAACATCTAATCTAAATTGACCCTCCTTCAGCTTAAACCCATTACCCCTCGTCCTGTCACTACGCTCCCTGATAAACAGTCCCTCACCATCTTTCCTGTAGGCCCCTTCAGGTACTGGTAAGCTGCAATTAGATCTCCCCAGAGCCGCCTTTTCTCCAGGCTGAACAATCCCAACTCTCTCAGCCTGTCCTCACAGGAGAGGTGCTCCATCCCTCTGATCAGCTTCGTGGCCCTCCTCTGGACTCTCTCCAACAGCTCCATGTCTCTCTTGTATTGGGGCCCCCAGAGCTGGACGCAGTACTCCAGGTGGGGTCTCATGAGAGCAGTGTAGAGGGGCAGGATCACCTCCCTTGACCTGCTGGTCACACTTCTTTTGATGCAGCCCGGGACACGGTTGGCTTTCTGGGCTGCAAGCGCACACTGCTGGCTCACGTTGAGCTTCTCATCAATCAATACCCCCAAGTCCTTCTCCTCAGGGCTGCTTTCAATCCATTCCTCGCCCAGCCTATAGTCGTGCTTGGGATTGCGCTGACCCACGTGCAGGACCTTGCACTTGGCCTTGTTGAACTTCATGTGGTTCGCATGGGCCCACCTCTCCAGCCTGTCAAGGTCCCTCTGGATATCTGCTTGTACAAATAGATGACGCAGCCTGACTGATATCAAAAGCTTCTGTAGCATATGGTAATGTTCCTGATTCCTGGCCTTTTCTGCTATTCTGTTCTAGAGAGAGAATTTTAGTTACTAATGCTTTAATGCCAGGAACAAGTCTGAAACCTGGATAATGAAGTTAAAAGTATTTGTGGGGTGTGTACAGAGGAGGAGGACACTCTTCTGTAAGAACCTGCATGGACCAAGGGGATCTTTGTGCAAGGTGGAGAGGGGAGACAACTTGCTCACTGTTGCAGAAGGATGAGCAGAAATTTCTACAGCTCTGCAGAAATAGACATAGCAATAGCTGTCAAACATCTTTGTAACATGGATCATACATTTGTGTTACTTGTACTAAGAGAGTATCATAGTGGTAGTTACACAGATGTGCTTGTGCTTTTAGCAGGTGCATGTTACAGTTTTGTAGTGAGGTGAGGATGAGGGGGGAGCCTCCTTCTCTACAGCATTGGAGTCTGGTGTAATTAATGTGATGCCTCAGGAGGGAGGAGGAACCTGGAATTCAGAGTTGTTTAGTGGAGACAGTCTGTCTAAGTTTATACTGCTAAAAAGAGCAAGACTTGGGTGTGAGCTCAACCACTGCCCTGCTGATAGTGCCTATGGCTTAATTATTAGCAAGGTTTTCTGGCATGGTTTTGGTTCATGCTACCTAGTGCTCTCCTGTATCATTCCTCAGGACTTTTTGAGGAATAATGTGCCAGAAGCCAGTCCTCGCTTGTAGTATGAACATCACAGCACCAGGTTTGGCTGCTGCGTAGTGCTACGAGGACATTAGTAGCCGTTGCTAGCTCAGAAACAGCTGCATGTCCTGAATCAACACACTGGGCTGTGCAGCACAGACCTAAGTTTCGTGCTATAAAAAGACCCCTCTGGGCTGTAGTTCAGCCCTCACGTTATTTCAGATGCCTTTAACTGAGGGGGAAACTACATATTGCTATTTCTTAGGGACACCACAAGGGACATGGAGGAGACCCACAGTCAAGTGCTTTGGAGTGTGGATGTGGCAGCTCTGTGTCACTTGGCTTTGGAGCCATAGAGCAGTCTCTGGCTTGTATGCCTCCATTTACTCTTTGGTTAGTAGAAGCAGTCAGGCCCATTCTGCTGGTAAACTGATTGACAAGGGCTTCTCTTTTCTTGGAGCCAGCACCTAGTAGAGGTGGGCAGGATGGTTCATTGTTTTAAACTGGTCTGACTGAAGAAGTTGGTTTTAGCACTAGTTATGATTCCAGTACATGGTGTGCAAACCACTGTGTAGACAAGTCAACAAGCAGCTCAGCACTCAAAGGTGAGGATGAACAAGTTATAATACTCTGTAAAGTATGAGACAAATCCTATTGAAAGTAATTTTGGAAAATTGTATTTTGTCTGTTTGTGTGTCTGGACACAGGCTAGTGTATTGTGAAGGGACTATACACATAGCTCCATGCAGGATTTTATACTTACACTTGCTGTAAGGTAGTTCAGCAAATTCTGTTTGTGTTTTCACTGTCATCGTCTCAGCTGAGGGTTTCATATTGTGACTTAGCTCTTCTATGACTCAAGATCCTCACACAACTTTCTTGATTTCACTGAGCCATAAAGGTTTATGCCCATCTGAATTCTATATTCTTTTAAATGTTCTCCTATTTCAACATCAAGTGATGTGTTTTAGATCCTGTACCTTTTCCGTACGTGTTGGAGGTGTTCTTCAAGTTTCTGGCAATGGTATTGATTCTTTATTTGCTTATGACTGACTGACACATTGAATTTGGGAGCTTTTTGCAACTATTTCGAAGTTCCCTTTCTTTTCAGGGAATTTTAGGAAGCTTACAGTTTTAGTTTATGACTATTCAACACTGATCCATGAAGGTCATGTGTTGAATATAATCACTGTCTTTCTGATAATTTTTCCAGCTCTTCTCTGTCAGTAAGTCACCTCAGATCTTGTCAGTTTGATCTAATCAGCTCCTTCATAGCTTTTGTTCTGAGTGCCTAACTACTTGTCCTGAACTCTTGTTCTGGCTCTTCAGTATTGGACATTGCTTGGATTTAGAAAGAGAGAATAGCAAATAAAGAAAAATCTCTGTTCATATATTTTAGTATTTCCAGTTACCTTATTTTTGGGACCTGTTTTCTTCTTCATGACACTTGACTGGGAGTTACTTGATTTATCTGCAAGTATTTCTTTGATTTTTTTCCTCTCACCTAATGTCCTTGATACATTTCTTCATAGGTAAGAATTGAGGCCACTTACCTTCCTGTTAGACATCTGATTTGATTCCCTAGACATTCTTGTAGTGTTTCTCCTTGGCCTCCTGGCTCTGTGTAAACAGGGAGATGAGTCATAATTTCTTTGGCTTCACTTGAATAATGCATATCACTTGCACCCAGGTGTTTCAGCATGTCTGTGTTAGTTCTTGTTTGAATTAATTACAAATTAATTAAAGGTAGTAAATGAGGCTGTAAAAAAATAAAGATAAGATTCACTTAAGTAAGTGAATGGAAGTAAGGACACTTAACTTTTCCCTGACTTAAATTTGTTTTTCCAATCTGTGTGGTGGGTTTTTTGTTGGGTTTTTTTTGTTTGTGTTTTTTCGTTTGTGTCGTCCCATCCCCCCCCCACACTTCCCTTTGGGCTTTAGCCCACTAAACAGGCCGATCACTAGGTGGAAATATAATTTCCACTGTATTTCTTTAATTTTCTGTCATGTTGGTGTCTCCTTTTTCTGAGCAAATTTTCATCTGTAATTAATAATTTGCTGTATTTTGCTGTGCAAGTTACAGGTAGTAATTTTGAAACCTCTAGAACATTGTAAACATACTATACTCTTAAATCACATGACTATGCTTGTTAATCTACATGAAAATAATATGCTCTAATTTAACAGGAGAAGATAGTGCATAGAAATACTTACATCTAAGTGTATGTAATATAAATACAAGGTCCCTTCCAACCTTTACCATTCTCTGTTATTAACTTCTGTTTTAAAGCTGATTAAGAGATACAGGTGAACTATAAGAAATAATAAACTTAAAAATGTGAATCAGTCTCACCTAAAATTGTGCCACAGTTAAATAACTGGTATACTGATATAGTTGATTTTTTTCTTCACATTTGGACAGGTAATTACTAGTTGGAATGACTGGATTTTATCCAGTGAAGTAATTAGAGACAGATGGGGCATGTAGTACAGAATACTTAGGGGAACATGGTGTGAATATATTTCAGTAGGTCAGAATAGAATGAGCATTTGTGTGGCAGATTTCAGTGTTGCTGCCTGTGCTGCAGCTCTTCTTTGAGGCACTCAAGTGCCTTTGAACGATGCTTCCCACTCAGCTGGGCTCAGAAAGGGGCATGCCTGCGTCTGCATGGTGCAGTGCCCAGGCAGGCTGCGTGCAAGAACGTTTGAGTCACTCTGCAGGAGCCAAACGAGGCTGGTGCTGAGACAAAGCTCATAGGTCCATACCCTTGGATCCTGGTAAATTTTGGGAAAAGGAGTTCTTTGCATGGGTGTCTTCGTTGCTCCTGATCTCTAGAATAGCAAACCACCACATGAACAGGCTCTGCACATGCACATATTGGATGTGCAGTGCTTCATTGAGGCTCTGCTTTGTCAGGTGAAGAGAACCGCATAGTTTTTACCTAGGACATCATTCATCCACATTCCAGAAGCACACATGCACATTACAGAGAATGACAAGTTTTCAGATTTCCCTTTTGAAAAAACAAATTGAACGGCTTTTCTCCCCAAGGGGTTGGATAGCCAAGAGGTAGAAGAGACTGCGTGGAACCTGTTTGAGATGCATGAATTTCATATGGGCTGCAATGAAAGGGCCTGGAAAATTCAGTCTAGGGAACTGGTAACTTGTGGTGCTCTTTATTTTTAGGTTACTCTGCACAGAATCATAGAATGGTTTGAGTTGGAAAGGACCTTAAAGATCATCTAGTTCCAACCTCCCTGCCATGGGCCAGGACACCCTCCACTAGACCAGGTTGCCCAAAGCCCCATCCAACCTGACCTTGAATGCTTCCAGGGAGGGGACATCCACAGCTTGTCTGGGCAACCTATTCCAGTGCCTCACCACCCGCACAGTAAAGAGTTTATTCGTACTATCTAAATCTACCATCCTTCAGTTTAAAACCATTACCCCTTGTCCTATCACTACACGCCCTTGTAAACAGTCCCTCTCCAGATTTATTGTAGGCTCCCTTCAGGTACTAGAAATATACAACAGGGTATATTAAGCTTAAATTTCCTCTTTAGCACAGGTCAAGAAATTGTATCTTCCTGTTCTTGGATGACAATTTTTTTAGGTCTTGCTTGTCTACATCAACTGCTTCACATGGAAGAGGTTGTTCTATATTGCTGACCTGGAATTAAGTTTCTGGGTGCCACAATATCAAAATAGTTCTGGCAATTGAATTTTAATCTCCAGAATATAGGGATGTCTTTTTCCTGCTCATAGTTTTATTCTGTTATGTTTTATTCATTATGGCATGTTTTAAAAAGGTCAGTTGAATGTAAATTAAACAAGGCTCTTTTAAAATGTGTTGGTTCCAACTTGGCAGAGTACAAATCAAAGGAAGATCAAAATACAAAAAATTCTGTCAGGCTATTTAAGAACAGTAGCTCATCTTTTACTTTTGTTTAATCTTACCAGGTTCCTGTTTCAGTTTATTTTGTAACTGATTAATAGGTGGTGATAACTTCATGCTTTCTTAACAGTTCTAGAAATAAAATCTCATTTTTAGAATGACTGCTTGTAAAAGAGATTTATTGGGTGAGTAAAGAGTGTTTAAGGTCATCTCTAGGAAATCCACACCAGGAAAAAATAAAATGTAATGAATCTCAGAAATAGGCGTAAAATCTTGACAGCTAGGAGAATTAAGGGGAGGGAGCCTGGCATGGTTTTGTTCGTATAAGTCTTCTGTCCAAGTAGTGATCTAGAAACAGCGCAGCTACAAGGCGTGCAAGTAGTGGAGTGTTTTAATTGCTGCTTTAAGCTTCTTGAAAGCACCTTAGAGTGCTTCTGGAAAGAATGGTTTCTGTGGAAGTAATGAGTGGTGAAAGCATTTCCATTCAAAGTTGAATTTGTTGCATTCCATGAAAAACATCTCTAGAAACTTTCAAGTGGTTCAGAATCAGGAATGGAAGGTAAATGGTATCTCCATGACTCTTGCTCCTGAGAGATGCTTGCTCTCGGGGAATTTTGATGGGAGGAGGAAGAGGTGTATTTCATTTTTCTTTCTCCTACTTTTCACACCTGCAGTTATTCCTCATTCGTATTAGGATCAGATTGCCTTTCAGTTGTCAAGCATTCAGATGTTATCTCACTTTAATATCAGAATGAAACTTTTCTTTGCAGAAGATATGTAACTGCCATTTCAAAGGGTATGCAATGTAAAGCTGTACTGAAAGTAAGAAGAAAGTAGATGTAGTTAATCAAGATGTGACTCATGAAGGAGATTGGAGTTAACTTGACTGGGTGGCTGGAGATAGGATCTACCTGTTCCTTGATATGTAAAAAGGCAAGAAACCCCAGCAGTAGGCCTCCTTCCTCCATGCAGTGAAGTTGTATCTGCTCACAACTTGAAGAACATACAGGAAACTTTGTAGGAAGCCCATTTTTGGATTGCGTATGAAAAAATAACTATTTTGATGGCTAGTTTCAGTCAAAATTTAATATTGCATGTTGCAGGAATATCATTATGTAGTCATAGTTTACACTAGTGTATAATCAAATTCTAAAACTGCACGTATTCTACATGCCAGTATATATACCAGCCTACCCTAGCAGCCTGATTTGATCCAGGCAATTTGCTTTAATTGTTTGTGAAACTTTTAAGTAGTCTTTCAAGGGATTCCAGTGAACTGTTTTCATAGTCCAGCTGACTCCAGAGTTTGTACATGTTTAAAAACAATGTTAGTCCTTTTTAACCAGCAGATTTATAGTGGTAGGGTTGATTTAACATCTGGGAATCTTTGTCAGAGACTTGTAAACACAGACAACTCTATTTATTTAAAGCCTGATGACCAGCTTGTTTATGTCATCTCTCTGTTGGCCAGATGAAATGCCAGGATGAGCCAGGAGCAGAGAGGGGAGTTAGCAAAGTTGCTTACATCCTAGTTTGACAGAAATTTAATTGGCGGTAAGCAGTTTCATTAATGGAAATGGTCTCAGCTGCCTTTTCTGCCCTTACACATTCTCTTTCTTTTGTGCAGCAGGTGTGTGTGTGTCAGGCTGTGTGGTGAATCAGATGAAGGAGCTTATGTGGAATAAGACAAATCTTTGCTTTTTCCATGATTGTTTTTACTTAATCACACCCTGTCATCCATTAATACATGGCTGCACACACTTTTGTAGACATGACCAGTTTCGTGGAGCAATGCTGATGCATGTCAGTCTTGCACTCCCACTTGAGGTGGAACAAGAGCAAGACTATTATATAATTTAATAGCAGTAGTATATACTGTTAAAAGGTAACGCAAGCTGCCAGAGATGATGTGCAAGAAGTAAAAGTAATTTTAAAGCTGTGTTTTGGATACTGTATTGAAACGAGTGTTTGATTTCAGCCCTGGATGAAGAACTGATGTTGTTAGATGTCTTTGGCAGCAATATTTATTCACCAGTATGAGGGAAACCATTAGCGTAATTGTTATGGGTTACTTCTTTACTGATTACTCTTCTGTTCAGGATTTCTGGAGACATTAAAGAGAATTCCTTTTTTAAAGGGAGACATGCAAATAAACTGATCTCTTCATTGCTCATAAACAATTGTTTTGACAAATCATTAATTTTTATAGTAATTACTAGATATTTTAAACATAGGTTAAAACTCAAAAGTTTAAAAATATTAAAGAATATTAGCAACATTTGTAAATTAGTGTTGATATACATGCCTAATCATCTGCTTTTAGGTTAATTCTTTGCAGAACAGGAATCTTCCTCCTTTCTCCTTCCTCTGCCTCATTTTCTGCCAGTCTTCTTTGAAAGTGGTAAAGGAGACAAGATCTTAAATTCTAAGCGATGCTTGCCTCATTTTAAAAGTTTTTGAATACTTTGAAAGCTTAGATTCATTTTTTTATTAATAGACACATAATGCTGTTTATAGTATAACTACATATACATGCTGTTCCCAGCATCTTTTCGATAAATAACACACACAAAATAAATTTCATAACATGAGAACAGAGATAAATAATATATTTCCCTAGTGCTTGCATTGTCACCATAAAGAATGATTGGTTTGCATTTACATTAGAGATTCCAAAATAATAAAAGCCACAATTTACCAAATCTGCAGTATTAATTTGGTTATCAGAGGAAATTGTTTTTATGCATGAGGTGTGTGTTTTAACTTGTTGTTCATAGTTTTAAATACAAAAATAAAAACAAATAATACTTAACGTAGAAACATCTGTTACAAAGGGCTAGTTAATTGTTTTCTTAGTTTTAAAAACTGTCATTTCATAGACTCATCATAGAACAATTTGGGTTGTAAGGGACCTTTAAAGATCATCTAGTTCCAACCCCCCCGCCATAAGCAGGGACACTCTCCGTTAGACCAGGTTACCCAAAGCCTCATCCAACCTGGCCTTGAACACTTCCAGGGATGGGGCCTCCACAGCTTCTCTGGGCAACCTGTTCCAGTACCTCACCACCCTCACAGTGAAGAATTTCTTCCTAATGTCTAATCTAAATCTACCGTCCCTCAGTTTAAAACTATTACCCCTTGTTCTGTCATTACTTGCCCTTGTAAACAGTCCCTCTCCACGTTTCTTGTAGGCCGCCTTCAGGTACTGGAAAGTGTGTGTGTATATATATATTAATATACAGTGAATGTGTATCTTAACGTATTAGATGAAACTACTTGAATCTCTTCACATACATCAGTCAAATCACCTTTCAGTCATTGCTGACTGTCTTAAAGCTAAAAACCAGGTTGTTACAGCCCTCTGTGTAAAAGCTCAGATAGGCAAGTCGCTAGATAGCAATATTAGAGGGCAGGATGAAATCCTCTGAAGCTGCCAGATGTTAGGTGTGTGTTCGCTTAAACTCACTAAACTGAGAAAGGAATGCAGATGGAGAACTCGGAGCAGAGCAGAAGCACAGAATCATTAAAACTGGAAGGGATCTCAGGAAGTCTTTAGTCCAACCCTTGTGGACAAAACAGGGTCAACTAGAGCAAATTGCTCAGGACTGTGGCCGGTTGGATTTTTATTATCTCCGTGGATAAAAACTCCATAACCTCTCTAGGCTACCTTTTCCAGTGTTTAACCTCACAGTAAGAAACGCTTAAGTTGAATTTCCTGGATTTCAGTTTCTGTCTGTTACCTCTCATCTTTCCTCTGGGCACAATGGGCTCCATCTTCTTTATCC
This sequence comes from Balearica regulorum gibbericeps, assembly GCF_011004875.1. NCBI lineage: Eukaryota > Metazoa > Chordata > Aves > Gruiformes > Gruidae > Balearica > Balearica regulorum. Next base: position 44,135,296 of record NC_046184.1, on the reverse strand, counting down.
CATCAGATGTTTATACACATTGGCAAGATATCTTTCAAGCTTGCTCTTCTCCAGGCTGAACATTCCCAGCACTCTCAGCTTCTCCTCATCTGTCAGATGCTCCAAACTTTAATCATCTGTGTGGCCCTTTGCTGTTGTCACTCCAGTATGTCTTTCTCATCCTGAGAAGCCCGGAACTGGACCCAGCACTCTGGCTATGGTCTCACCAGGGCTGAGCAGAGGGGAAGGATCACCTTCTTTGACCTGCTGGCAAGGCATCCTGAGAATGCCATTGGCCTTCTTTGCTGCAATAGCACTTTGATGGCTCATGTTCAGCTTGGTGTCCACCAGGCCCCCCAGGTCCTTTTCTGCATGGCAGCTTTCCAACCGGTCCACAGCATGTGCTGGTGCTTGGCATTATTCTTCCCCAGGGGCAAGACTTTGCATTTCCCTTTTTTTTGAACTTCATGACATCTCTGCTAGCCCATTTTCCAGCCTGTCAATGTCCCTCTGCATGGCACCACAGCCATTTGACCTATTATCCAGGTTTTGTGTAGTCTGCGAACTTGCTGAGGGTGCACTTTGTTCCATCATTCAGGTTATTAATGATGACGTTAAACAGTACTGGCCCCTGTATCAGCCCCTGCTAGTGACTGGTGTCCACCTGGACTCCGTGCTGCTGTTTATAACCCTTTGATCCCGGTAGTCCAGTCGCTTTTCCTCGCACCTCACAGTCTACTTACCTGGTCCATATTTCAGCAGTTTGCCTATACGTATGTTGTGTAGGAAGGTGTTGAAAGCCTTGCTAAAACTGAGATAAACATCATCTGCTCGCACTTCATCCACCAAGCCAGTTATCTCGTTGTAGAGGGCTGTCAGGTCAGTCAGGCATGATTTCCCCTTTGTGTATCCATGCTGATTTCACCTTCTTGTCCCTCTGAAATTTGTTCCATCACCAACTGAGGTGATGGACTGGCCTGTAGTTCCCTGGATCTTCCTTCTTGAAGACAGGAGTGTCATTTACTTCCTTCTAGCCCTCTGAAACCTCCCTGTACTGCCATGACCTTTCAAAGATAACGTACCCTAGTAAACTTTAAAAATAGAGTTGATACCATTTTAAATTCTGTTTCCTTGCCCTTTTAGAGACAAAATTAGGTTGCTGTTTCATAGCTGTGAATTGCTACTTTCCAGATGCTGTCATCAATGATAAAATAGTTATCAGTGTTAAAATAGCAATTTTACATGACTTTATGGGTTTCTTTAAATAACTTCCCTGACTTAACTTTAATATTGTTCTTGTGCTTGTACTAGGGAAAGTGCAGCACATGTTACAGGAGTTGAAAATATTTCATAAAATAAAATGCACTTTTAAGACCAAGTTTTGTTTCTGTAATACAAATATTTTTGTCAACTTTATATTCTCTAATAAAAGAATATTATATTTATCCTATTTTTTAGCTTGTTTACATACAAAGCCATTAATCCAGTGACCAATGAAGGTAGTGTAATGTTTTGTAGGATTTTCCGAGTAGATGGAATTTCTCTTGCATCTTGTTTTGAGATGAGAATAAATGAGAACTCATTTATTCCTTTGTCTGCAGTTAGTGTCATAGATAGAATTTCATTCTTTGCCATTATTTTTCCAGTAAAGACAATTGTTTAGTTCATTAACTCCTTAAATATTCTTTCCTGACTTTTTAACTAATATTTTGCTGATGCTGGGGGGAGTTGTGTCTATGACTAATAAAATAATTGGTTCATGTTCTTACAACATCCTAAAAAATATTTGTGGTCTTACTGACTCCAATCTGAGCCATCATTTACCAGTTGAAACATGTTTTAATTTTTCTGTGAGATCAGACTGGTATTGGGAAGCTACAAGCATAGTATTATTGATGCAAATGTATTTCAGGTTTTCTTATTTGTGCATGATGCATCGATGTATTTTCAGAGATTGTGTAACAATAAATGAGCCCTTTTCCCCACTGTTCTTTTTGTTTCCATTTCCATCTTTACAGAGTCAGAATAAAAGCATAATGGATTTTTTCAAATTTAAAAAAAACCCAAACCAACCCAAAACAAAATGTGATTTTAGTGAAAACATCTTCTTACTGCATTGTGGGAATCTGAAAAGTAATGAAATTCTTTACCTTAAGCTAGAAAAAATATGATGCATAGCTTCTGCACCATTGAACTTGTATTTAAAATGTGTACTCATTTAAAATGTGTCCTGTTTCTCACTATTTCAGTTGTTAAGATAATTTTGGAATAGCAGTCAAAGGAGATGCAAGGTATTTTTTAAGTTTGTAGTCAGAATGCATTAATCCTCTGCAGGTGCTTAGAAAGCAATGATCTAAAAATTGACTTACTGTAGCTTGACAAGTCGCTGTCTGACATTTGAGCATGAAACATCCACGTACAGACTTCTAGCCTAGCTGCTTAATAGTAAATGCCAGGAGAAGATGGCTTCAGTTAGCCTGAGAGAAGCTAAGGTGAGCTAGGCTGCAACACCTGGATTAGCATGGCCAAGAGCATACCTGTAGTTACCATGACCCAGCTGATACGTAAAAAATGGATTTGCGTCTCAACCCTGTACTACTTGCTGGCTTCAATTTTTATTCTGTCCAGAAGGACAGCAGTGGTGCCGAAGAATGGGAACAGTTTTGCTCTGCTGCTCTTGCACGAGTAGATAAACAGCTATCAAAGTGCACAAGTGTTTCCGTATTAGTAGTGGTGGTGAAGGCATATTGGTGGCAGGGTGTCTACTGGTTTGGTAAGCTGTGTGTTCTGGGTGCTGGGGACAGAGCAAGTGCATCCAATTTTAAGATGTAACCAGAAGTTGTCATTTCAGGGTTTGGAGCTGATGTCCAGAAGCATTAACACAGTGACAATAATCCTGATATTCTCCCTGACACCAAAGTAGTGCAAAACAAAGAGTTGTACAGCAGCTGGTTGAGGCATGGGTCTCCTGCTCTTAACTGCAGGCTTCATTTTCTATGGAGTGATAAAGTATTTTGGAAGTACAAATACAAGAAAAATGTTAATTAGTTTTTCCTTTCTGTTTCTTTTAGGACTCCTCCAGGATGGTTTCAAGCAGGTATAAAAGGTATGAGATTTTTGTACACAACACATTTCTTTACGCATACGGTTCTACCTGAAATAAAGCTGATTAAATGGGTGTTTGTAGTAGAGGCCACCATGCTGCTACTGTAGATATATAGCCTGATTTTGGGGTAAGGACCTGAGAGATGCAGCAAACTTATCGAAACCCCTCTATTATGTTACTATTTTAAAATAAATTCAGCTAGTATTTTGCAGGGTCTTACTAGTGCAGAACAGTTTCCCAAGCAGATGTCTAACTTGACTGCATGTTACCTAGGAGCTAGTAGTTTCACAGTTAATTTATGAACCACCATCTCCTGAATTTTAATACAGGAAGATAATTTTGTTGCTCTCCACAGTAACATTGAAAGAAATTTCTATGGTTTTGTCATACTACTGTCTCAGTTGCAGGGGGATGCTGCTCACATGTAGCATGTCCTGTTTGTTACTTTTTTGTCTTTGAGCCAAGTGTTACCCTGGTCATTACTCAAATTCTTCAATCAGAAAAGTATTTCAGAAGCTCTTGATGCACCTGACCAGTGTGTGAAACTTTTGCCCATGTGGAATTAATACTGACACAGCTGTCACAATTATTAGAAAAATGTAATGGTAACATGGGGTCTAAAATATGTCAACCGAAGCAAGGTATTTGTGTAAACATATTTTTATTTGACACATGAATGTATTCTGTTTTAGATAGCCTTTACTCAGGTAAAATGAGTAGGTGGTTAATTCATCTGTGTATATATATCCTGGTTGTAGAAGTAACTGCAAAGAGCACCTACATTTACCTCGTCTTCACTGGTGTATTTTCCACCCCTCAGACTTGTTCACCTGTAGAACCATAGCATAGTTTGGGTTGGAAGAGACCTTAAAGATCAGCTAGTTCCAACCCTCCTGCCATGGGCAGGGACACCCTCCACTAGACCAGATTGCCCAAAGCCCCATCCAACCTGGCCTTGAACACTTCCAGGGATGGGGCCTCCACAGCTTCTCTGGGCAACCCATTCCAGTGCCTCACCATCCTCATTCTAAAAAATAACCACCTATTCTGTTATGCTTTAGATTTCTTGGTGTGGTGCTGTCTTTTATATTTATATTCCTGGGTTCTCATAAACCTAGTTGAGTAGTTTATTGCTGATGGGGGCTTTTTAAATCACTTTGTCATTGCACAATGGGTGGAGTTATTGTCACAACCTTAATAACTATATAATTTCATGATTACTTTCTTATTAATCAAACACATTTTAGTTCAGTCTCCACTTCTCTTCAGTACCCATGCAGAATTTCATTGCTATTTGTATCTACCACATACTTAGTGGTGTGTGTCATAGTGCTTTGTGGCTTTTCATAAACCTTATCTTTACTCTGTTCACATGCTGTATATCCTTACTCACTTGCTAAAACTTGGTTGTGTGTGGGGTAGAAGTTTGCACAATCACATTCGCAGCTTATTTGAACATAAGCTAATTCTTCTGATTAGCATTGCAAAAATAGGAAACTCCAACGCTAGAAGATGCTAAAATAAGACTTGTTTGTGCAGTCTTGTTCAGTCAGCTTTAGTTATAGGTAGGATGTACATTCTTTGTTGGGGAACTTTTCCCCTCAGGACTGGCATCACATTCAGGAGGAATCTGACTTGTGAGCTGCTGTTCAATATTTTGTTACATATGTTGCCATCTGTCTTACTCATAGAATAGTCTTCAAACCTCACTTTGAAAACAAAGGATTATTTTCCTGTGAGGTCAGCACAGTGCCCAGTGCTCACAAACACTAAGTGGATTTTATTCTAACTGTGCCTCCATGAGGTATACAATGCCCGCTGAAATTAACAGTATCTGATCCTCTATATTTGAAAATTTCTACCTCCGCTGAAGTAATTTTTCAGATAAGAGTACTTGAACAAAATATGTCTCCTAGTGGCTTTCACTGTCTGATGTGAGTGCTAAAGGAGTCAGGACCACAGTCCTTCTCTGTTCTGACAACGTTTGGCTTGTTTGCCCCTTCCAACATCTGCAGTAAGGGAAGGTCTAACAGAGAACAGCCTGTTCTACAGTAATTCTCATTCAGATCCCTCAGATCTCACTTAAGTCCCAAATACAGCAGAAGTCCTTTGGAAACCAAAAATGCTGTTCTGTAATTACACGTAGAACCGGAATGTGAATGCCAAAAGGCTGAATTGAGACCATAAGCTGCTTGAAGACTCGAATATGTTCAGCTTAATGTGCTTTTAACAGTTTTGACTGTACTCCCTTAGGTTTTCAAAGAAAGCTGAGAGCAAAGCATGTTCTCACATAGGGACAACAACTTTGAGATCACATTTGAAACTGTTACTTATCCTACTCTGATAACAGGTGGTCAGTACTTTGTGGGTGGGGAAAGGACTGTCAGTAGATTTGTAGGCATATGACAGCAAAAAATAAAAACCCAATGTTTTCCTAAAATATGGGACTCCATTGTAGATGCATTATTTGCCAGAAATTTTCAGGTCATTTTCCCTCATCTTTACTACTGCTGCTCCTTCTCTTTTGCTTTCTTCCTCTTCCCCAGTTGTTCCTTACCAGAATTGATGTCTCTTCATCTCAGTGTTTTTCTCCACTGGTTTCTATTTCCTAGCCCAGTTAGACAGTCTTTTCTCTCTCTCCTCCTTCCTCATATATCCTTATATTTAACCACTGAGGTCCTAGTGTTGTCTTTCTTCCCTTCCCCCCCCCTCCCCACGCCCCTTTCTCTCCATACTCTGTCCTCTTCTGACTTCTAGCCTTGAGTTACTGTTACCATCCCAGGCTTCCAGTACCTTCCCTTTCCTTTCCCATATAGCTGTTTTCATGTCTACATTGAGATACCCAGCCTCCTGGGCCTAGCAGGACAAGAGAGACTGAAGAGCAGAGAAGGATCTGTGCTGTGTGTTCTCGTGGAATTGCAGTTCTCTCAGTATGTTCCAGGGCTCAAGGAATTGCATAGATTTTACTACCTGTTTAATCAGACACAGCGGCTACTTTGCCTTATATGGCTGCAGCAATCCATCGTTAAACCTCTGTACAACATTGCTGAGAAACCCGTTTCACTGAGTGCCCGTTGACTGGAAGACATGTTTACAAATGAACTCTGGCTGCTGTTGTGTTATTCTACTTCTGTTCTGGCTAACTTGGACAAACTGAGCCTGTCGTCTTATGCAGTAAAGTAAATAAAAGTTTGGGATGAGGATCTTAATCTATAATTGTAGCCTGTTTTCTGAATTTACTTTAAGAATTTTCATACTTACACCCCAAAAGTTTGTGTAGAGGTTCCTTTGTAGTTGTATGATTAACCGCATAAAATATTTTCAAAAGAAAGTGATAGTTCTGTTGTGATCTGGAGTGGTACTGTAAGATCTATTAAAAGTGTGACCAGAATCTTTAGGGTCATGCTGACATGAAGGCCACAGGACACGTTCATGAGCGTATTTGCGAGTTGTGAGCAGCCATCTGTCCTGACTGTGAGCTTCATGTGATTAAAATGTGTGGCTAGCCCATATCAACTTCCTTATCTTTCATTTTTCCCTAAGCTTTTCTTCATGCGATACACCTCATCTTGGCCATTCCAAACCTCTATTACTGTTAACTGGGTCTACCAGTTTTTGCGCTGCTTTGTGGGTAGTTATTTTAAAGCAACAAGCACGTTACCGTCAGTAAGAATGATTCGGGTCTGATGCTATCAGCATAGCTGGTATCATCACTGATTTCTCAAACAAGAGAATGACAAGTGTATTCTGTTTATTGAAATATTTGAGTGTAATCTATGTGTAAACACAAATTAGGTTTCTCTTGAGTTCTGTGAACTAAAAAGTTTGTTTGCAAGTAACAGTAAAGTAAGATATGTACGTGGACATAGGAATATTTTTATTAGTACAGGGAATTTGTTATAACAGCTTATTTTTTAAGACTGCCTACTAGCTTTTGAACCAATTTAGCTCTTTTTTTAGAAATGTCTTAAACTGAAAAGAAAACCCTGCAAATCAGGATTTAAAATAACTCTGAAGATTTTTGCATGGTTCATGGATCAGACAGATCAGGCTGGGTCAGTTTACAGAAAGAGTTAGATTAAAATCTCTTAGTGGTTCAGGGGTGTGTTCCCCTTATAAGTTTGCTTACTAGTGGAAATGAATACAATATGGTATGATTTTATGACTTCCAGACAAAACGTCAGAGAGGTTTTTTCCCCTCTTTTAGGGTAGTACTACACACTAACACGGAGACCCTCACCCACTAATTCTAAAAGACTACATTGTACTCAAGTTTAACATTCGTGCAAGAGTTGGAAAATAAATGAGGAAGAAGAGATCACAAGAAGAGAAGAAGTTTGTGCTCCAGAGCATTCATTGGAGGTGCTGTGAAGGAAATGTTAGAGCCCTGCTGAAATTCTCTTGCTCAGAGGTTTTAGATTACTGCAAGGCTTAAACTATAACAATTTACATTCCATCATACTAACCTTGGTCTCACTAATTAAAAAAAAAACAACAATGCAGCTGCAAAATACTGACTGTTTCATAATACTATGCCCAGACTTGCCTGCTTGCCTGTGTTTGGAAGTTTTGCAGCGAGGGTTGGCTGTTGAAGCATTGTCTATTTAGCTTGTTACCTTAGGACCACTACTGGGCAGATACGAACACTTAAAATAGACAGGGGGCACTCAGGATACTTTTCTTGACTTTTGTATCCCCTTTTCAGCCAGTGCCGATCTTATTAGAAAGCAGAAGCGCTTAGGGTTTATTTCTGCAGAAGTTTTTGATGGTCTAAGTTGAGCCGACTGCAGTTCCTCACTGTCCCTTGTGCCAGTCAGTGCCCATGCAACCGGACAGGGTGGTGCTTCAGGGAGCCACTGTGGCTATAGGTCGATGGCTTCCTTTAGCTGGGCTCTGGATTGCTGCATCAGCTCCTTGAATGGTTTCCTACTCAGTCACCTGAAGGCCAGACCCAGGAAAAGTGGAGGAGGCTAGGAACGTGCAGCTGTAGAGAAGACAAGACTGCCTTTCCTTAGCTCACCTCTGAAAGCCACGAACTCAGCTTGAGCAGTCCGAAGTAACAGAAGTCCAAGGTGGCCTATTTAGAAATACTGTCTTTTGCTCATTCTTCCAAAAAAGCTGTTAGCAACTGACTGGATTGCAGTGACATAATTAATTAGGAGTTTCAAATCAAGTATAGTGACAAGATTCTGGCAATAAAAAGAAATGTGTCGTAGTTGAAATCAATGAAATCTGTTTTTGACTGGGTGATTTTAATTGGATGAAATTGCAGTTTGGACAGTGCTTTAGGAAGACATTGAGGGAACCAAAGAGGCAATGGAAGGTGCAAGATTTATTCCACCTTTCAGTAATATTGCTGTTAAGCCTGCCTCTGTGTGAATAACTGATTTTACTTTGAAGAAATGACTAGAACATCGTTCCAAAACGAAACTTCTATTTCTGTGTATGAGTAGTCAAACTGTGATGTGGGTTGATTTCGCTCTATGATTTTTATTTAAGTACAGCCAGAAAAAACTTTCAAAAGCAAGTCATCTTAAGTTGCAGAAGTGTTTTCAGCATTCTAGTACAGGAATGCACATTTAAAATGAAATTTTGATAGTGGCTAATTGAAAGTAAGCTAGTGGAACAAGTTGAATTTTGTTTAAACAACATGCCCTTTTGAAGCCATAGTGAGGGGTGTTTCTGTCCAGATGCATTCTTTGCTACTGTCCAGTTGGGCACTCTAATCCAGTGTACATATGGCTACAAATACAATCTCAGATACTCTTCTTGAAAAATAATTTTAAAAATACTCTTTCCTGTGGCTCTTTCAACTGGAAGTGTTGAAACAGTCATGTGCATAGGTTACTTGATTGCTAAAAAGTGGAATATGTTTTGAATTGCCTTCTTGAGCAGTGACTCTAAATTTTTTCAACTTACAGACACCTGTCATTTTTCTTCTGGTGGTAATGACTGCTGTTACCCAATGTACATCTACTGACAGTAGGCTTTCTTTTCTTTCATACCTTTTGTGAGAATCCAGCAACTTCCAAATTGCAAGTATTTGTAAACCTTTATTCAGTTAGGAGTGGAGGAAGCAAGGTTTCAGTTGCAGTCTCAAACTGAACAGGTTCTGCTGTCACATGCATGCAGTTTCCCCCCCCGTCCCCCAAAACAAGGCATAAACCCAGTTTGTTTTCTTAGTAGTATACAAAGCTCTTCAGTTTTTACAGATTAGTAGCAGTAGTAGTAGTATTGTTATATATTTATAAATATAAAATATATTATATAAAAAATATACAGGTTTATTTCCATAGAGATATCTTTGTTGGGGCTGGTTGATAGGTATTTTCTCTTAGTGATGCATAGGCACTGAGTTCAGTGATACTGTTATTCTAAATAAGTTTTCTTTCTTGTTTAAAGCTCACAGAGTGACTAGAATTCCATTCTTTGCAAAAGATATGCCTACTGTGTCTTGGATGCTATCTTTTTGCTGTTGCTGTGTGCTGGATATTGGTTATAACAGCTAAAACAATGAACTTTGTATCCATCACATTCCTTCTGTTAGGTTACGGTCTCATGCCTCCTTAAATGTTTTTTTTTTTAATCCCATTTCCTAGAAGTCTGCATGATATGTCCTTTGTACTTGCTGATACTGAAAAGGAATGTGTTTGGTAGGGTCTGCTCCCCAGTGGAATAAATGAAGAGATTTTTGAGTGTGAGTTTCAAGGAAAATACAGAAAATGTCTTAATTTTCAGTATTAATGAAACCCTTCCTATCTAGGTATTCTTTATTCTAACTTTCCTGTAGGAGCATCTGCCAAGATCACTTACTGGAGCTGAGTTGAGATACTCCAGTGTTGGCAAAAGGGCTCATTTTTGAGTGATGAAATATTGAGCCTTTTTTATGTGGTGTCTATCCTTGTGACATTAACAGTACGAAACAACATGTCTTTCAGAAAGCTAAACAATCTAGAATTTATAGAGTTAAGCTAAAATATTTCTCTTATGTTGTGTTGCAACATGCATATCCGGTCCTAGAAATGTTTTTTAAAAAAGATCTTCTAGATGAATAAACAGTGCTAAATATGGTAATAACATTAAGCTACAAAATTCCTTACAATTGTGTCAGTGTGCCTTGGAAACTTCACACGTACTGGAGCAAAACAATATTTATATCCATGAAAAGACGTCCTTTAGCCAGATACTCCTGCTTTTGATTTGCACTGTATCCATCTAGATTTGCACGTTGTCAGCAGGGGTTTTCTAGAGTTATGAAACAAAACACTGTTAAGTGAACAGATGAATCATATACTCTTCTGTGTTTGAAATGAAATGTTGTAGGGATACTCAGTGTTTTCATGCTTTTCATTCTAAGAGCTCTAGAAAACCGTTATATACATATTTCATCTCTGTGATTTCACAGACTGGTTGAAGTAGGAAGGGACCTCTGGAAGGCATCTTGTCCAGCCCTCCTGCTCACGCAGGGCCACCTAGAGCTGGTTGCCTAGGACCATGTCCAGATGGCTTTTGAGTATCTCCATTCGAGTTCTCCTGGTGAAGACTGAACAAGGGTTGTTCTGGGTTTTTTTTTGTCTTTGGCCGTTTAGCTATGTATTTTCAAAGTCAAAGTAGTGTGGTTTTGGTGGATTGAGAAGGGAAAAATCTGTATCTGCCTGGTCGCAGGGCACTCTGTTGCTCTTAATTATTCGTTAGATTCTACATTGAAGGTAAATAACATTGCTATTAGGAAGAAAATATGGCAAGAACACTGTTAAATTTTTGACTTTGAAAATGCTTGGCTGCTTATATGTATTTTTAGATTAGCACTGTTTTTGTACATAGCAATCATAATGGAGAACCCATAAGCTTTTTTAAAACTAGCTTATGTGCATTTGCAGTTATCTTATCTTTTAAGATTCCACAGCAGTGATTTTTTTAAGGAATAGACACATGATCTAGAGGAAAAAACATATCACCAGTTAATGAGTGAGTGTCTACCAACTGAATTATGACAAACTGCTGTGTATCCAAGTTCTGAAGTAAAACTTTAGGAAATGGCATACAATTAGTATATTGGGCTGCATCACTTTCTCACTTTGGTTTGCTTTCTGGTTCCTTGCAGGCCATATCCATAGTTCCTGGAGAGTCAGTTGATGTGTGTAAGCTGCTTACACATGTTTTTGTGTGTAAGCTTACGTGTACATGTTTTCATCCTTTATGTTTTCATCTACTTAAAAAGATGCTTGGTTTAAACTCCATAGTGGTACTTTACTTTTCAAAATAAAATTGTTTAGCTTGGTTTTTAATGCACACAATTCATAAAACTTTTCAATCTTTAAAAATAAGATTGGATAAGTATGTGTTTAAAGTTGATTACCTATGTGATGGGAGCTGCATTATCCAAGTATTTGACTCCCCAAGGCAGTGAATTTAGTGAGTTCTCAGTAACACAAGAGCTGTGAAGTAAGTTTTCTGTGGTTTATTAGACTGACTATTGAGTGCTTTAGAAAGCAATTCTTGTTACTTCTTTGCTCTTGCCTTTGTAGCACAGCACCAGAAGACGATGCTCCAAATAGATATTCCCGAACAGACAGGACAACTTACAGCAGATACAGCAGGGATGCAAATTCTTCTGGCAGTTCCATACCAAGTAATGCTTTGGAAAAGAGGATTGAGGAACTTGAAAGGGTAAGTACCAACTAACATCTGCTTGACACACATCTGAAACAAAGTACCTTTGAAACTCCATGGGGGAATTTACAAGTATGATATATATAAACGATGCTGAATGCTTGAAGTACAGATAGTTATGTCTATAAAAATGTATAAAGAGTCAGACTGACTGAGAAGAATGTGAACTTTCTAATCACAGACATTTAGTTTTCATTTGGTATATAAGTGAGGAATAGTTGAGGTAAAGGTAATACACTTAGACAGCCAGTAGTGCTCTACGTATTTCTTGTATGTACCTCGTGACACGCCAACACAGGGCAAATAGCTTGGGGGAAGGAGGGGCTCACTGGCTGTTCAGAAAATTAGCAAGCCTGATTCTGATCTGCTGCTTTTTTGGGTTTTTTAATGTACTGAAATATTATAAAAATTAATTGGTATCCAATTGTTTGTTAAAGTTTTAAACATTTAAAATACATCTTTAAAACAAAGTTTTCATTATTTTAGACATTCTTCATGCAAACAATTTTGGGAAAACGTAATAACATTAAAGCTGAGTTTTTCACCTAAAGCAGTATTTAGCTAAATAATGTCATCTGTGTAATCTATTACTGGCTTCTCTGTCTTCCTCTGAAGTGGATTTTTGTGGATAACTTGCCAAATATTCTTGACTTTGTATGGATGAAAGTTACCAAGTAAACACCATTTGAGTAGATCTTTTTTGGAAGAGATGAAAATAAAACATATTTACTTTTTTACTTTTTTTTTTAAGACTTGGGGAAGCCTGATTAAAAGGACTAACCCTCCCAATATAGCAAATTTGGAAGCTGATACTTTACATTTGCTTCTGTTTTGGGCCCCTATTCAATTTGGGGTTCATGCTTAAGTTAAATATTTATTAAAACATTATCTCTGGAATCAGAGATATCACGCAGGTTTGCTGTTGGTAAAATATTTTCTTGGATGTGATTCTTTAGCTCCTTGAAATCTAAGGGCTTGAAAACATGGATTATAGGTAAGTGGGTGTGGGTTTTTCTTTGCTTGTTTGCTTTAAATGGTAATAACTTAAAACTATCTCTTAATAAAATTACCTTTCAAACTTCATTACATACTCTGGTTTTAGGAACTTGCAAAGGAGAGACAGGAAAACATGAGATTAATGAAGATGACCCAGGACAAAGAGGAACTAATCGGAAAGCTGAGGGAAGAAATTGATTTACTAAACAGAGTAAGCACATACTTTCTTATATGGTGCTATATAAAGAGGGGATAAAAGGCTCTGCATTCTGTGTGCTCTGGTTCAGGCACCATCCACTGGGCAAGGTCAGAAGAGAATTAAGTGTGGGGTTTTTTTGTATTTGTGTAATGTTTTAAGGTGCATGTCAGTAAGTTACATTTTTTCCAAGTGACTTCTGTTTGTCATGATTAACTTCCATAAGTTGTCTGTTATTGGAGTACCTGAATATCTTGTTGCTTTAGAACAAGGTTATAAAAGCAAGAGTTCTGTACTGACTCTTCTTTCCAAAGTCAGTACATAGCATACCAGGAAATAATTAAGTTGGAGTTTTGACAGTTTTCTCAATAAATTGTTACCCAGGACTTTTGTTAGACTCAATTGTGTAATTATAGTTTAATTTCATTTTAGTCAGCTTTTAATTACTAATAATAGTTTAGATGATCATAGAAAGATTTGGGAGTAAATGCTTTATATTCTGACACATATTCTCATATTCTTTATTGTTGATCCCCAAGTAAAGGCAGAACAAGACGGGGCAGGAAACTTGGGCTAGCATCACTCAGGCAAGGTGTATAGGCAGGAGAAGAGAGGGTAGAAGAGTGAGATGTACTTGGGAATGGGACAGGATGAGAAGTTTTGAGGATGATAGAGTATACCAATTTTAACATGTTCCAGTTTTAAGGGCAGACTGGAACTCTTTCATAGAACGGATTAGTGACCTCATCTTGCGCTTCCTGGCTGAGATGCAGAGCTTGGATGTACTAGGGAAATAGATTTCTACTGGTCTTGTGCAGACATGCCCATAAAAATTCAGGGGAAAAAAATACATAATTTCAGAACTGGCCTTTGGTCAATCCAGCAGTGAAAGGAGGCAATAACTCCATGTGCAAAGTGGCAAACATTCATTTTGCACTGTTCATTTGTAGCAAAGGAGGACAACAAAAGTTTGCAAACTAATCTAGAGGACTAAAGCAGCTGAAATTATTTTGAAACAGGTATCTTTTATTTTTTTTATAAAGAAAGTTAGAAGTTAATTTGTAGGAGAGATTTCTCTTTTAATTGAAGAATTGGTCTTTATGCCGTTTTTCCGTTCTGCAAAGAATCTGTCACATCTGAGCTCATGACCTCATTACAGTCAAGGTAAGTGTTCATTCCTTCTACATAATGGATGGCAAAGCTACTTAATACTGCTGGTCACACCTGACTTCCTGACCCAGAGGTCGGAAAGAACAAATCAAAAGAACCTAAGTCACTGAAAGCTTGTGTTTTAGGACCATGACTGTTTGCAAAGTTTGCTGTTCCAGAAACAATATTATTTTTTTTCTGCTATATTTGAAGTATGATGTCCTAGATTCAATCCATCGAATGTCTTGACTAGAAACCATCTTTGAACATTTGCAATGAAGTCAAGCAGTGCCAGTGCCTTGCTTGTGTTGAAGTATGATGGCAATTTCTGCTTGTTGTGTAGAAAGAAAACATAAACCAGAATATAGTACTTCCAAAAACCTCTGTATTATAAAATGGCTACAATAGTACCGTTCCATGAGATATACAAAGCCACCTTACGGTGCTCCCTAGGTAGCCTCTCTTAAATGTAGAAGAGGATATTTTCTTACTATCTTCTCCATCAGATCAGCATTTATCATAGCTATAGCATTGTTTGTTAGCTTAATTGCAGTGCAAGTTATTTATGTTTTCATCCCTTGAGGTTTTCTTAACAGTGAAATAGCTGCCTTTTGACTTTATGACCAGCTTAATGATTTGTCATCTTAAAAAAGTTTGAACCCATGTCTCAAGTGATGCTTCCATTGAAACAGATGCAGCTTTACTTTCTTTTTTAATAGCTTCTGGATTTATGACTGCTTCTATATTTGCTATCCATGTGGATTTAGAAAGAGGAAGGCCTTAGAATATTAAGAAAAGCTACAGAAATACTGCATGATTCCCATGATAGAAGGTTAGCACAGTTAATAGGGCAGTCGTATTTGCCTGAGGTTTATTGTCATAACTGAGATCACGAGAGCCAGCACTGGGACATCCATCTGTTCTTCGTGGAACGTTACTCTGTAGACCTAGCACCAGAATTGGATGCTTTGCATGGAAGAACAGTTGTGATCTAGAGCCTTCTGCTCAGAAAAAAGGATGTCCTGAGGATTAAACTTTGCTTAGTGAGCTTATGCAGATACCTTTTTAAAATGTTTTGCTGGTAGGTAACCTAAATAGGGGTCTTTAAATTTGACCATCTATGCATTCATGGTATTTCTCCATCTTTTTTTATTAATCAAAATATGCAGTTATTGCATGTTAGGTTGCATAGACATGGAAAGAATTTCAAGTCAAAGAGCCTAAATAACCTTTTAAAATGCCATTTTATTGCATAGTTTTCTGACTGCTCAGCCCTCGTATTTGAAGAAATGCTCTTTCTATAAGTTTCAGTTAGTTCATAACCACAGATGCATCCTTCATTGGCAAAGATCTTGTGTTACACTTCAAAAACCATTTTTCTAAGAACCTTCAAACTTTTTGGCAGACTTTTTCCCATTTTAAGTAAATATATTTATTTAATGTAACAATCTAATTTTACTGAAATAAGTCAGTACATCACAAAGATACTTAAAGAACATGAACTGCATTTATATTGAGAAACAGAAAAGGCTTTCTGCCACTTTCACTCCAGTACGTTATCCACTAAAAGTATGTCTGCCATGTTTTTTGTAAGAAAGAGGCAGTTGCTTCATAAAAACCTCAAATGTCTGAAGGGAAAGGCATCTCAAGGCATTTAAATATTTGTAGGCTAAATTCAACTGGTTTACACTTGGTCATCTCTGACCTCACTAAGATGTCATTGCAGTTAAATGTGTGTTTGGAGAGAGTCTGTCAGTGAGAATTTACAATCCAATTAGTGTCAGTCATGTAGTTGTTGGTTCCTTTGGTATGTGAAGTCCAAGCTTTCCTGCTCTTGCGTCTTTTTTACTAATAAGCATAAGTTAATGTTGCAATTTTGAATAAGAAACTTTAAATACCAGAGTGGCAAAAAACACCTGCTTCTCTTGGTACATTGTTTCTGTAGATACTTAAACTGCAATAGTTATTTTTCCTGGCTCATATTCACAAAACTCTTGTAGTAATCTTTGGAATGTTATTTTTGCAGCATAAACATTTCACAAACTTTTAGTATTTTGAGTAAATTACAGGTATTTTAAACAGGTTTTTAGATAAGCTATAATTGAGGCACCTGATGGCTAGGTTAACAAGAAGTTAAAACACAGTATTGTGTATATTGAACTAAAAAAAAAATCATTTTATTGAAAAAGTGTTGTCCCTTCCATCTGATTATTGATCTGAACTGCACAAGAGAGAAGATAAGACTTATTTCTTACAATTACATAGTGAAGTGTATTTATAGTGGCTATCCATCAAAACTTTTCATGTTTGGATCTTTAAGTCACTTGTATCTGTTACGTTGGAGTGGTCAAATGCTTTTCCTGGAAGCCATTCATACTGTGATGCAGCTTTACTTCTGTGAGGCAAAGAGGAATTTCTGCTAGCAATTTCTTGAGTGCACATTACAAAAACAACAGAGTAATTGCAAAGGTATTGTGGTATGGATTTTGCCTTGGCAAACTGTAGAGGCTTTTAAAAATCATGATATCGATTAAACACAACATCTCTAGCATGCACCTCTGGAATGACTCCGCTAAAAAAACCAGGAAAATAGTCTCTGTATGTCAAACACTGCTTAACAACTTAAAGTAATGAGAGAGAAAATCTTTTCTCTACTACTGGTTTATGTTAAAGTTAGCATGGCAACAGTAGGATTTTGCAGACTTCAGTCAAAAGGCATCTAAGACCTCGAATGAGAATCCGGGTTCTTACTCCTTTGCCTGCCTTTCATTTTCCTCCTTAAAGTGCTGTCCTTGAGGTCACTCTTCCGTGTCTTCATTGTTTTTTTTGTTCTCATTCTGTTTCTTCCATGGGGTTTTTTTTTCAGTGAAATTATTTTTACCAAAGTGATGTTTACATTAAATAGCCAAGTTCATGGGTTTTCACTTTAAAGGCTTGAAAAGACTTGGAAGTGAAGAAGTGAAATGGGAACTGGGTAAATATGGTAATTAGTGGAAAAGGATGAACATTTGGGGTGGGAGCAGTCTATTTTAAGCACCTATTCTTACTGTGTATGTTTTCTGTTCTTTCAGTAGTGGTTTAGACAGAAGTTACAAATTGACTTTTAAATTTTTTCACAGAAAATAAATAAATGGGCAGACAGTACTTTTTCTGAAATGTTTGATACTTAATTTAAAACCCAAAGCAAGTCTTCTTGCAGTAATAACCAGTGATGTTATATGTGAGGGGGGTAGTTGCAGACAAGCACCGTCTGGGGAGCTGAGGCAATAGCTGACTAATACACTCTCTGTGTATGCCAATAAAATAATCACACCCATCCTATTTTGGTTTCATGATGCATTAATTCCTGCTGTAGCTTACATTTTGATTATATGTTTCCATTTAAAGGTGCTTATACATGGGAATATAATATTAATATTTTGTAATTACAGTAACATGTGGGAAAAGGCCGTTTGAACAGATTTAAGGGTAGCTACTGTGACACCGATTCTTCCCAACCCCAACTTCTTCATTTCAGAGCTAAGATGCTAAATTCCTGCTGCTACTGATGGAGAGTTTGTACTTATGTCCTGAGAAATGTTTATTTTTTCTTTTTCCTTTCACAGGATCTAGATGATATAGAAGATGAAAACGAACAATTGAAGCAAGAAAATAAAACCCTCTTAAAAGTTGTTGGACAGCTGACAAGGTAGAAGATTCAAGCCTCAATGAGGAAAGATTTAAAAACTACTGATTGAACGTTAAGGTCAATATAGTAATACTTCCTGTGTTGCAGTATGTTATAATAACTGTCTTTATATTTATTGTTAGGAAACCAGATGAATGTTTATTTTCATAGTACTTTCTTCTTAATTCAATGAAATGGCATCAAATTTGGGGTATATTTTTAGCTTTCTTTTCACATAAGAATAATTAAATTTCTTGACATATTTCAAAATAGTAAGTTCAAAAGTATTTCAGTTTTGTATCTTCAGATTACATCTGCATAAATTACAGTAATTTAAAATATTACAGTAATTTAAAATTCATAGCACCAAGATCATTTTCACTCCATGTGGTTGTATATTTTTGAAATGAATGGAAGCAATACATATAAGCTTTGTTTACACAGATCCAAAATATATATTTTGGAAAATACTTCCTCTTTTGTTTAAACAGCTGTAAAGTGGATGCCTTATTACTGATGTGTAACATTTTGCAGATTGGTTACTTGCTCTAAAACTCATGTATGTTGAGGGGTTTTTACCATATCTGAAAGACTGACAATAGTAGAGAGTAGCATTTTTTTTTTCCCTGTATAACAGTATTCTGGCAGGAGGGGGAGGTTTTATTAAAAACAGACAAAAAACCCAAACCAATAAACCACCTGTGGTATCAGCATTAATGAGTTCTTAGAATCATATTGAAGTTGTGCACTGCAGTTTATTTTAAAGCTTTTGTTTTAGCAATGAAATGCAAGTTTGCTATTAGGCAGTAAGTGTGTTTGCTGTGTTGAGAGTTCAGACAAAGCCTGGAGCTTTCATTTTAGCAAAGACACTTTTGCAATACTCTTCTACTTAAAGCTGTCATCTTAAAATTTGTAGTGATCATAACCAATGTGAGTTTTTTGATGTTTTCATTTTTTAAGCTGAGAGAGAATTTTTGTACATAACATAGTAGAGAGGCATACGAGTGATCCATGCCCTTTTGAAACATCAAATGATTTAAAAAACCTTTTATCCTTCCTTGATTTTAAACTAACAAGGTGTTTAAAAAGTGCCTGTTTAGGTGTTACAATCCAGTTAATGACTGCGTACTGATTCTTCTGTAACATAATAGTAGACAAAATTTTCATTTGACATTAACCACAGACCTCAGTTAACAATTCTCTTCTTAAAATTCTTGTTAGGCTGAAATTTGATGTACTTTATTTCATCTTAATACAGCACATTTTTCATTCCTGATCAGAATAAATGTATGTGTCATTTGAGTCAGGACACTAGAAATGGAAACATGTTGAAGAGGTCAGGCTCTTTCTTGACGATTTTGAAGTTTGTTGTCAGAAGGGTGTATGCATATAGTTTTTGTTACCTTAAAACTTCAAGGCAACTTTAATATATAGTAACAATCATCTTTTCATATTTGCCAATTGTTTTCATAATGCATATTTAATGACTGTAAGAGTTTCTTAAATTTCAAATCCAGGTATTATTGCTACACCTTGGATTGTTTTGGATATAGGATAGGTTATTTTGTATTTGTGTATTCTAATGAGGAGGAACTTTTCAAAGCTTTAAAGTATTTTTCAAGACACTTATATTCCAAGATGCCTTGATGTTTTCCTTCACAGTGGATGAGATCTCATGGGACACCACTTAAAACCTTTATTCAGGGTTTTACATGGTATGGGAGGTTTGTATAGGTCTTCTGAACTATGATATACACCAATGAATACTTCTTTTAATATTATGCAAATGGTACGAAGTCCCTTAATTTATCAGTTGCATGAAATTAAACATCTGAAGTAATAAAAAATCAGTTGAGATGTATGCCTTCTGAATAAATATGAGACTTTCTTTGGAAGAACATCTGATTTCCTTCTCTGTGTACTAGGTAGGAAATACACATACTGATTTACGACATGGGATGTCAAACATACTGAAGCGTCATTAAGGAGTTAATGCAGAACACACAGATATTAATATGAAGTTGTAAATAAGATATTTCATAAACTGTATTTTACATACATTTTAAACCAAAGAACAATAACAACAAAGAACATAAACAAGAATTACTTTTCTTCATATTACCTCTTCTTGGTTTGCATTGCGTATTGACTAAAACTTAGCAGCAGTAATGCCAAAATTAGAATTTTTTTTTTTAACTTGGACATCCAGCTGACAGGAATATTTGGCAGAAGTACTTCTGATAACCTGCCTTGAAGAGGTACTGGCAAGGGAAGTTTCCAAAATATTTGAAACCAGTAATGCTTCAGGCAGAACGTGTGAACAAAGGAACTATTGGGAACCCACAGATAAAGTACCTCAGGACATTATTGGTGTTGTGTGTTATTATACAAATGTAAAGCTCTTCATGGTTTTAAAAATTTCCACAAATTGTATCTTGAAGCATAACACTTCTGCTGACAGTTTGGAAGATTTAAATAGCTTTTTTGAAAAAAACTATATCTGTAACAATTTATTATCACTGACATTATCAGGCTCTTGGGAGAAGTTTACTAGATTCTAGGGAAACTGATTACATAGAATGTTAATAATTGTCTAGTCATTACTTGCCATTAACTTTTTATTTCAGTAGGGTACCCTTATAGTCAAGCTCAAAAATAGAATAAGTTTTTATCCTAGGTGATTTGAAGGAGTTAAATTAGCTACCTTACCAGCAATTCACTAACCCACGTCCTCACTAGTGCAACACCTCGGTTGCTCTCAGTTGTGTGATTTAAAAGAAGAGAGACTGCTGTAAGGGGGAACCCACCTCAGTTGGGAAGGCTATATGATTCCTGAATGAATCTGGGTATTAATGTTCCTACGCTAAATTAATTTCCTAGGGCTTTCTCTTTTGGGAGGAGGAGTGTGCATTAGTATGCAATATTAACTGTATGGGTAAGTCTTTTGGGAGGTTTCTGAACTTTCATGTCTTAAAATTCATACCAAACCGCTTAGGTCTAGCATCTGTGTTCTGGGTAACTTGGGTCATCTAGGAAATCTAACCAGAAAAGTACTCCCATTGACTAAAGCAAATAATTATTTTTTCAAGGTACTTTAATAGTGGACAGCACATAATTCCTATTTTGATAATGCAAAATGATAGTCCTGTTATGGTCACACACTGTTGTATAGAAAACATATACTACATCCAGAGCTGAAGGATAAAATTGTGCAGAAATATTTTTATCATTGATAATATGCACTGATGTTTGTGGGATTTATTCCCTAAAGAAGTTCGACCATACATAAATGTTGGCAATTTTTACAAGGAAATTCAAATTCGCTCATTTTTAAAATAATGAAATGGCCATGTTTAAGTTCACTGTTACTTGATGTATATATTAACTGAAAGAGTACAGTCTGTATTTGCAAATGAGTGGTTTTTCTCACTGGTTAATTACCAGATTTGTATTTATACCTCTGAGGATTAGTTACTTCTGTGTTAGATTGACTCTGAATTTGGTAGAGTGAGAAAAGAAGGTAACAAGAAATAAATCAATTCCTTCCAAAGTAGGAAGTATAACCTATTGAGATTTTTTTTTTTTAATTCAACTGTACTGAGAATTAGCTGTGGAAAGATTTGTGATTGGCATAAGCACTACAAAAGATACAGGGGTGTTAGTATGTTGGAAACAACCGACTAACCTACATCAAAGCTCTTTCAACTTGTCTGGTATCATTACAGCTTGGAAATTTGCTACCATAAGAGAGACCAAAAGCAATACTGGAGATCAAATTACTTTTTAACATTTTGCTAGGACAGCAGAGTTACACTGACTCCAGCTATTTTATGGTTTTCTCTAAGTTCTTTGTGGCTATTTCCAGCTTGAATTGAAACAGATCAGTATTAGTAGCCAAGAGGAAAGGTAATCATTGGGAAACAAGTACATGTGTAATAACTATCGATACCATTAACATATGATTGAGTGTCAGTATTTCTTCAACTCAGACCCTTCAAGAAGATGTCAGTTAAGTTGATCCATTTGCATCAGTATTACTGATTGCCAATGTCTGACATTTTTAATAAGAAACAACTATTTTAGCTGGAGAAATTACCATTGCAAGACACAATTTAAAAACTTAGTACGATAAGAAAACATTTGTGCTGGTACCTGTAGCTGCTGAGACTAAAGAGCTAAAGATTATACTTAAAAGTTTTGTTAGAAATGAAACAAATGAATTCTGGATCTTTTCATTTAGTTTGATATAGAAATTCACTACAGATCTGTTCCATGCTAGTCATTCTAGTGTCGATACCTGCAAAAGATACTGACACTAGTATTTCTAGAAGCACATCTATTTCTGTTATTAAGCATTTCTTTAGGACTGCTTCAATGTATCCAGGACAAAAAGAGCTTTGACATGTATATTTCAGTAGCATTCATGGTCTTCCAAGTATGTTGACTTACTGTAGCAAATCTCTGTCTACCATTTTTCCTTAACTGTAGCAGATGTACATTACCTTGTTAATTTGATCCTTTTGCTTTTATTTCTGGATTTCTGGTGTAACTGTTCTTGTTCAGGGCTAGTTGTGATTTTTCTGTTCTGGAAAAATTGTGATAGTTGAGTTTTCCTCTGAAAATAGTCTCATAATGTGGAGTCTTTTTTTTTTTTTTTTAAATATCCGTTTTATGCATTTAAAAAGTTGAAGCATCATTAAGCTACAAATAACTAAATATCCATTTTAGTTTTGAACATTGATTAGTTGTGATATTATTTGTGGTATCAGCTTAAAAATGATGTTGAGGTTCTTACTGTTGCAGGTAAAAGATACGTGTTAAACAATAAAGACTGTGTGCCTTTGTCCAAATAAAACTAAAATCTTTTTAATCCAGGCTGACTACTTACTGTGTTTAAAGAAGAATTAATATTGTCTGACTAAAATTCTAACTGGATTTGTCACCCATACTGGGAAGCTCCCAACCTGAACTGCTAGAATTATTTTTACATTCAGATTCACTTCTTCAAGCGTGTGTGTTTGCAGGCACACAAGAGAGAAATCTGCGTATTTCTACTACACTAATTTTCTGCTTTGGGAATGTAGTGAGTACCCTTCCATCAATTCGATGGAAATGACCTTTTCCCGTACCTCAAAGCTGACATATAGCCCTTCCCAGGAAAAGGTCATGAAGGATGTTACAGTGCTACTTCTACAGAAACGAAGTGAATTGACTTCGCAATAGATTTAATTTCTGAAATTTCTATGTGAATACATGTTCTCTTCTCCTGCACAGGCAGAATCATTAAAGACAACCTCCTTTTCATTCATTGCTGCTGACTACACATAAAGAGAACAAGTGGATCATCACTAAAGACTAGGGAGATAATACCTATATCGCAATTTATCATAAAATTTGTAGTGTTGTTTTTAAAAAACAACTTGAAACATAAATACCGTAAGAATCCATGCATTCAACACCATGGTTACTTTATGGATAAGGTATTACGAGCATTTGCACTTAGTAAATTTTAAAATGTTATGTGAATTTGGTTTAGGATTATTATTCCTGCAGTTGGCTTCCTTTATGAAAGCCCAGTGGCCTTCGGATTTTGTTTGGTTTTAAAATACAAAGGTATGTCCTTCCACAATTTTTGCCTTTGGTATTTCATGTTCTTCAGTCTTGCTGGGAAATTTTAGCTCCAAGTACACAAGTGTTGTTCTGTGCTTCTCCTTTAGCCACTGGATTTGCCATGCAACATCTACCTGATCGTAGCACTTCGTGTGTTCTCCTTTGGATGTCCTAATTTTTTCTCTCGTAGTCCATCTCTTCCTTTCTCTTTTGTACTTTTGGTATCTTGTTGTTTCCCTTGTTCTGCTAGAAGCTTCAGATGGTATACGTGAAGTGTAACAGTGTCCATAAACCATTCTTTGCTGGATTTTTTCCATTCTTAAACAGACCTCAAACATTTGTGTGAGAAAATTTTCTCATTTGGTGAATAATTCCACCGTGGAATGTACTGCTGCTGGAAGTTGCTCTGGGATGCCAAGAACTTACCAAGGTTTTGAGAGGGATGGAATATTGATGTAGATATTGAGAAGATCAAATGCTCCAGTTACACCATAAAAAGCTGTTACTCTCCAACTATTAAAAATGAAAAGGAAACCTTGTAGGAATGCCACACGTAAGAGCGATGCTGACATATGGACAGCATTTGGGCAGGAGTCAGCAACAGAGATATCCTTCTGATGTGTGTCTAACGGTCCTAAGGAGCACAGTTCTGTATGGAGGTCCAGTGGTTTCCCACCTACATCTACAGGTTTGCAGCTGAGAGCTTCCAGTCTGGCAGCTGACAACCCTTCGAGTATGGAAACATGCTTATGTTTCATTTAGTTTTCCTTGAGCGGGAAGGTCTAATTACACAGCCAATAGCCAGATCTCTCTTGAGATGCTATCTCAGTAGGGATCTCGGTTTAAGCAAAATTGACTTGACAATTTCTGGTTTCACTCAAGACATTTGAAGTAATATTAAGCACTTGACATATTTGAATATTTGATTAGGAAATGGGTGGAGTCCCTTACA
Organism: Balearica regulorum gibbericeps; assembly: GCF_011004875.1. Lineage (NCBI taxonomy): Eukaryota > Metazoa > Chordata > Aves > Gruiformes > Gruidae > Balearica > Balearica regulorum. The sequence goes on along the minus strand of NC_046184.1, from coordinate 44,110,968 downwards.
CCATGCATTTCATTTTCTTAGGCAATGTCAAGTCTCCTAGGGCTTTTCTTTAAGGGAAAGTTGCTGCCTCCAGAGAAGACTTTGAAATCTTACCACCTTTAAATGGGGCTCAAAGAATAACAGCAGAGTTCTGGAAATGCCTGGCTTGCATTTTCTAGTACTTCGGCCCAAACGTGCAAAACATGGTTAGTAATTAGTGATGGCATTGTAGTGGATGTTGCTATTGAAGGAGGTAGGAAAAGTGAGATTCTCTTCCTTTTTTTTATTTGTATTTAGGGCTTTCTTCAAGAAATGTATCTGTGATGTTAATTGCTGAGAGATTAAAACAGTAAACTTTGGCAATAATTGTGTAAGTTTGGGAATCTTTGAGGTAAAAGGTGCCATCTTTAATATCTTCAATATCTTTAATTAACACTTTTGACTTGGGTATTTGTCATGTGGTAAAGCTCTGTTAGGGATAACAAAAGATAAAAGCCCTATGCATACTGCAGAGATAATAATCCAAGTCTAGGCTGATTTTTAATCAATATAATGTAAATTTTTAAGAATATTAACATAGGTATCAAACTTTGTTTTGAGGTCTGGAATTTAATAAGGGAGGTAATGAAAATGTATGCATGTTTGGTGCTAATACTCTGCCTGTTTTTTTCTGGTAAACAGAAATGCTGTTGAAGATGAACCAGTTTTATAATTTATCTTCTCATTGTTGACTTCTTGAGGTGTTACAGCTAATAAACCCAGTGCTTTCTGAAATAGCGACAGGATGCACTTATAATGTGGTGATAGTCTCTGCTTAATCTTTTAGGGCAGGAACTCAAGCAATTTTTATGGGTTTCCCTTGATGAAATGATCTGAAGATATTTAGGTATTACAGGCTCATTCAACAAGCTATTGTGTAATCTCATGCAACAAAGCAGCATTAACTCTTGTCCTTTCTTTCTACCAGGGTATTTTCTAAGAAACCAAAGCATATTTTAAAAGAAAAGTGGTGTTTTTCTGTTGCACAAGATTATATTTGAGAAAACTGCAGCTTGATAATTGGCATCTTGACGCGTTCTCCATTAGTATTTATCTCTGGAAATCAAATTTTGTAGACTGAGAGAGCCTCTGGAATGAAATCTTTGTTTTTCTCTCTCAGAAATGTTAATCTCTGCTTTTGCCTGAAGGCTTGTTACAACAATGATGCGTTTTAGAGTTTAAAATTTTGATTGCAACAGTGTAAGTGTGGTTACAGCCAGCTACCAACTATATTTAATGGGTGGGGACAATAAAACCACTGAAGCTTTGCAAGTTGAGACTCTCTAGAAATAACTCTCATATTTCTCTTTGAAGCAATTATATAGAAAATGCTAATTGTTCCCAACTGAAGCATTCTTTCTTCCCATTTAACTGCTTCTACTTGCTATCGTTTGTAATAAAATATCACTTAAAACCTCCTGTAATTGTGTTGTTCTGGTTTTGTATGAGAAGTGGCATTTTAAAAAGACTGGCTGCTTCCAATTTTCACTGTCCAGGTTCTAGGATTTATAAAGGGAGAAGATAAGGAGAAAATGAGACTGTGCAGTATTGAATATTAGGGAGAAGAATAGGTGTGTAAGGAGGAAGAAAACCTAGGTTTTCTCCAGCTTTTTTTTTCCATGCATTTTTCACAAGGAAGCAATGAGAAACTGGATAATTTATTTTATAAAAATCGAAAAATGTTTCTGGTTATCACCACAGTATAGTTAGTGTTTTTATGATAAAAATGTGATCTCCAGCCTTTCATTTGCTCACCTTTGCACAAATACTTCAAAATTAAAAGAACATGACTTTCCACCCTTCAAGAAATGCAAATTACTATCTAAAATCACAGCTTTGATCGTGTCTTCCCTAGATGAGGCTAGGCTGTAGATGCATAGGTAGAAATTTTGGACATTGCTTTCCAAATATTACCTAATTTGTGGTACTCTTGCAGTAGCATCAGTATGTTTGATGTTTGATTTGGGAATGTGTAGGGCTAGCCCCAAGTATTTAGATCTCTAGCAGAAATGTGATAGAGCTGATTCTCAGGATGTGGTGGGATCCCCTTGCCAAATCATCATTACCTTACGGACGACTTGTGGTTTGCTTGTGTTGAGCGCCTTGTTTCTGCATCCTGCAGATTTAAATACAACAAAGTCGTCTTCAACAACTGCTGAGAGATTTGTGAAAAGCCAAAGACAACTGCCTTTGCAGTATACCAGGTAGTAGTATGCAAGTGTTTCAGAGTGAAATAAAAAAAATCTTTTAAAAAGCACATTCACTATAATGTTACTGAGTGAAGTCATTTAGTACTTTTCAAGGTAATTTGCTGTGCCTACTCTACAGTGGTGATGCTCATATGTTTTTTGTAAAACCACTTAAAATAATTACAAATGTATGTATCATAGGTTTATGTTTACGAGGTTAGAACGATATTTTATGTAACTGAAAAACTGTATTCGGGTGCTTCCTTTACATCCATTTAAATAGCTGTACTTGTTTGAAAAATTAACTGGTTTGTTATAGAAAATGTTAACTAGAAAAATTAGCAGTTTGCTGCTGGTGTAATGATGTCATTTTTTAATACTAGAAATTTTAATCCAAAAATTGATAGCTTGAAAGTCATGTTCCTGCAAGAACTGCAATGATTATTAACTGTATTATAAGTAATACCTAAGACTACTTAAAAATGAAGTAAAAGTAAACATTATTTACATTTTTCTACTTTCTTTAGTATTCAGTAACATTCATTACTCACTTTCTTAACTTTATCTGTTTCACTGAGATTTCATATGTGTATTTTTGGTTGATCTGCATAGCAGCAGGAGAAAGATACTCCTCTGGGTGCACTTGCTTGGAAAAGCCCAGAACTGGATAAGGATCTCAGGAAAGGAGCTTCTTATTTTGAAAGCGGCCAGTGCAGCTCTAAAAGCACGTTCTTCAGTCAGATGCCTTTTAAGCAGCTGTCAGCAGTCTCTGGCGGAGAAACTCTGCGTAGGAATTGCATCCTTTTTATTTGGCAACCTGTCCATTGAGTTTATGTGGCTTTTTGAACGTTGTTAATATTTCAGCTGAGGCAGTTGAGCGCAGAGAGAATTGCACTGGCTTCCTTCCATGGGAGCGTATTCCAATATTTGGAAACTGTTCCTGGCAATAACTGCGTAACTTACTCCACCAGTAGAAGAAAGTGGATTGCTCTTTGGGATTTCTAATAAGAGGTGGAAATGTTCACTGATTCAAAGGCAGCAGTGATGGGCAGGTGTTCACAGGGCTGCCTCTGTAACGCAGAGCAATACGCCGTTCTGAGTTTGGGTCATAGAGATCCACTGTGAGGTTGTAAATTGGGTGTTAGCTCAGATGAGAGGTCAAACAAGTGCTCATAGTAGAAACTGAACTCTTCTATCCAAAAGTGTGTTGCTGAAATGGGTGAATAAAGCTGATGCCTTTGCTCTGTCCATTCTGTGGGTAAGCGCAGGTGCAGGCTTCTCAGGTGTTTTGCTTTGGTACCTCTGTCTAATCTCTAGGTAAATAAAAACTCAGGCTTTTCAGGTCTGTCACTTCACTATCCTTTTTTCTTCACCAGCATTGAATTATTTCTTACGACGCTTCAAACAAAGACGAATAGATCTCATTTGACTACTTGAGGATTCTACAGTAGAAGAGTGTCATTGTATTTTTTCTTGGTTTCATTTGCTTCTGTTATCTCTTGCCTTATGCAAGATACCTCTTGAGATTTTTAGTGCTTAAGCTGAAATACAGTTCCATTTATATTCTAAATCTAAGGAAGTTTATCCTAGCAGATTACTATTTACCTCTGCAGCTGGGAGCGTTCTGTGTGTTTTACTCTTTTTTTAATGGCATGGAGGCAAAAACACTTAACTGAAGGGTTCAGGAAATGCCTGTATCGATGCTGCCAAATACTCAATATTTGAATCTGTTGGCAATCTCTTCTGGCCCCGTGCTGCAGGCAGAGCTGTGTGATTGCAGAAAGCAAACAACCGAAGTACCTGTGCAGGGAGCAAGAGTTATAGGCAAGCACTTTTGTGTTTGGTTTTTCCCTCTCTCAGGCCATGCACCAGATGATACACTGTGCTGTGCTGCCCACTAAGCTGCTGCAGCGAGACAGCTGAACCAACATATTTCAGGGCAGTATCATTAACCAAGTGCTGATACAAAAACCCACCGGACAGGATCAATCGGCTTCCATTTATTTGCAGATTGGCAAAATGTCATGTTCCTGCTCTGCTCTTCCTCTTATCAAAATTTTACCAGTCTTTCCCACTGCTCTTTTGCAAATAACAACTTGTCCCGATACTCAGGAAGGTTTTAAAGCAAGTTGGCTATTGATTTGTCAGCTGCCTTGTTTGGCATCGAGGCGGTGAGACGCAGGATGCTGTTTACTAGGCGTTGGCACTAAGGAGAATTTTCCTCCTTGTAATCTGGCGAGATGCCATATCTCCTCACCAGAGAGATTGAAACAAAACATATTTTTCCTCGTCATTATGCAAGAATTAAAATAATAAAGTGTTTTGAGATCTTGGCAGGCATTGCTTTGGATTTTAATGAATTTTAATCACCTTTTGAGAAGAGTAATAATTAAATCACTTTGAGTAAAGCATCCATATTTGAAATCATGGGCAGAACTTTCACCCCCCAGTTTTGTCCCCTGCATAATGTTACGCTATTTAGTTTGTTAAGTATCCTTGGCACTTGCAAGATGAGATAAAATGACATTCTGAAGAATATTTCTTTTGGTGCTTAAGAAATCAGATCTCTATAAAACAGTATCTCACTGAGCACAGAATATAACTACATATTAGACCTTTTTCCAAAACAGAAAAGGAAACACTTTTATTTGGCACAAGTTCCAAGGGAGTCATGTTCTGCCTGGTGAGTTGCAAAGACTGAATACACTTCTTACTAACGTGGCTTGAGGATCCCAAGCCTTCCCCCTAGGAGGGGAAGGTGCAAGGCGAGGGAAAGCAAGTCTCTGCTTCAAATCCAGTGTCATACACTCAGGGAAAAGGCTGGGTGTGTTGTATAGCCTTTTCTCCTTCCTTTTAACTACACTTTTTATGATGCTCGATTTCATTGCAGATCTGCGACAGTATTTTTTTGTTTGTATGTCACAGCGAGAATTTAGGGTGTGTTGGTGAGAGACAGGAACAGGAGCAAAGGTCGGGCTGGATGGCAGGTAGGGACCGAGGTGCTGGCAAGTACGCCTGCAAGGAGTATATTTGTATGAGATGATGATATTTGGCTTGGGAGGGGAAAAGAAAATGTCGATATGTTGGCCTGCAAATAGTTATCACGGTAGCTAGGCTGTGCTGAACCTGTGGAAAATACTATTATTTAAAAATAAGTCCTCACGCATACTGGTTTTGCCTTTCCTTTTATTTCTTTAGTGCAATGGAGACCAATAGCTATGGGGTGCAGAGGAAGTAGAAAGGGACAGAAGAGGGCTCAGAGTGTAAAAGAGCAGAACGTTGCAATAAGGCTTTGAACCAAAACGGGCACAGTAAGTCAAACGCGAGAGGAGGGTGACTGGAGTCGTCCTGCCAGCAGACAGCCTGTCCCAGCACTCAGCAAAATAATAGCAGTCAACCAGAAAGGCATCCAGTCAACTTAGAAAGGCATCCAGACTATGGGCTGTGAAAGGTGAGAGCTGGGAGGTTCTTCCTTTTCAGGCAGATAAGCTTTTAAAGGCTACAGCTTTTGTCAGTTTTCAGCTGATAAAAAAATCCTTACGCTGTTATTGTGCCTGTGTGATGTTTCGTAAATGTCGCAATACAAGGCTTAAAACTTATTACATATGTTCAGATACATTTTGAAAGTGTATTTGGCACATGTAATTTTAAAAATTGTCTCAGTGATATGCAATAAAAAGAAAAATGAGAAAGTATCCACAGGCGATGAAGGTGGATCAGCAAAAGCAGTAGCAAATTCTGAGCAACAGCTGTGAGTGTGCGCGCACTGCTGCGTACTCTGTGAGGTCATTCCTTGCAATTACCATGCTGGTGAGTCTCTGATACTGGCTGACAGCGAGGTTGGTTCTGTGGAGCTGCAGAGAAATCTGTGAGTTTGCAAACTCTGCAAGAACCAGCCAGAATTCGAAAGACAGTTTGTGAAGAGAGAAGGGAGTGGCTGCGATGGGACTTCCTTCACCGAGCAAAGGGGGAATTTGACTATGAGTAGCGGTAGCAAGGACAGAGCACTGCAAGCTCTACAAATCGGTGTCACCAGCAGTAATAACCTGTTCCTTTGAATCACAGCAAAGTAAGTGTAGGGTCTGCGAGAGAAACGAAAAAATAGCACGGGATGATCTTAGCATGGAGTGGTTACTGTGCTCTGTGTTAAAAAAACCCCCCCCTGGGCAGTATCTGGTCCTTTGAGAACATCCTTTAAAAGGAAGGAGAAATGCCGTGTCCTTCATAGCGCCAGGTGCATTTGAAGGAAGTGGAGCTTACCTTTCCCATCTCATCTACTGTAGGATTCTGATTTTATTAGAGGGACCCTTCCCCACCCCCACCCCCCCCCCCCCCCCCCCATAAAGGCGATAGATCTGCTAGTGTAAGTTCTTCCACGAGAGCTCCTCAACTCTGGCATTTTCTGTGTTTTATAACTCATGTTTAGTACTCAAAAGAAGTAATGTTTTAGCTATCTAGACACTGTAAACACTTCTCATTGCTTCTCCTTTCTTCCAATTAGGGTAAAATGGTAGGGGAAGGATTTGAAATAGTTATTTCTTAGAAGGGGAGAGGTGAGTTTGATGATCCTTGCTAAGACTGTGGTTTAATGGGTTTTAATGTTATTGGAGAGCTGGCTCTTTTGGAAAACATGCCCAGAACTTTGGATGGCCATTCTAGAGTCTGTTTTTAATATATTTCTAAATTAGGAATTAAAAACAGATGCAACACAAGATTAATTAGTCTCCCTGTACTTTCCCTTGTCACCATGCAGTCCTCCTGTGAGAGCTGTATGTCGGAAAGCCAGGAAGAGGGCAGTCTCACCGCAAGTAATTTCATTGTACAAGAACAAAAACTAATTCCCAAGTTTCCTCCCAAATATAACCACGTTAAATAGAGGATCTGCTCAGGATTGTGTAACCACTTCTGCAGCAATTACAGAAAATGCTTACATGGAAAAGCAACAGTAGGAAAGCATCTGTGTTTCTAGCTTGTCTCTCTATAAGATTTTCTTTCCTAGTCTCTTAATTTAATATAGATACAACTGTACAATCCGTTTTTCTCTTCAGTACATTTTTTTTTCTCATTTGTTCCTTCTTTTCCTAAGTGAAATGAGTGGAGTCAGCTTGACAGAGCTAGCCAGCTTTCTGTAGATCAAGAGCATGTGATTTGTGGCCCATAGTTGGGAAACCACTGGTATTAAGTTGTTTATGAAATCTACTTCAGCAGCTTGATGACTAGAGAAGGATGTCAGCCCCCAGGAGGGACCAGGCTGGATGCAGTGCTGAAGAGTGGGGGAGAGAAAAATCCTTGACCACAGGCTGCTAAAATCACTCAAACTCTGTTTGAAACACTGACCTCTCTGGACAATTAATAATAATTAATAATAATCTGACAACTCTGCCCTGCTCTCTGACTTGCTGCTGAGGAAACAGGATCATCTCTATCCAGTTGATTATTGGCTTATATACATGCCAGATCGTATACAACAGGTATCCCAAACCAGCATTTTTCTTTTCAACGGCCTAGTTACTTTTCAGACAGAGGTATTTAGATCTCTCAGTCAAGACGTATCGATCAGCTGTTTTCTAGGGACAGCTTCTCCTCAGAGACCTTGCCTACACGCTCCTCCTGGTACTGGGCTGGGCTGGGTCGAGAGGGGGCTGGGGCTGCTCGGGCCCTCACTCAGGGTAGAAATACTGCCTGGCAGCACGTGCTGATACGTGACGGGAAGGTGAGGATCAAAGAATGGCAGCGTGGGAAGCAGCCAGCCGGGGAGTGAAATCAGAAGCGAGTTCAGCAATCCACTTCTCAGAAGAAAGCAAACGAGCCAGCTGAGAGATTTCCGAGAGAGCTGCAGCAGAGGCCTGGGCAAGGAAAAAGAAGAACATCTGGTGGCAAACTGCTGCCTGCGTCTCACGCTTTCTTCCCCCGCCGCTGAGGCTGAAAGGGACAAAGCTAACGGGGTGGTGGTGCGAAAAGCCCTGTCCCCAAGTAAGGGATGACTGTGACTGCCCTCAGTGCGAGGTGCGGTAAAAGGGGAGCTGCGTCCCGAGTCAGAAGGGCTCCCCCACCTTGGCACGGTAAGAGACCAACGCACCTGGTGAGATCCAGATGTCCGGCTCTATTTGTAGTGAAGTTTTCCATTTGAATTCTCATTCTGAAACGGGAAAGAAAGACTTCTTTCGCTGGAGACCAGGCCATTCCACAAAGCCTTTAAGACAGCAAAATACCCTGAATGAAAACTCGAATGTGGTGGCTCTAGGTGTTGGAAAGCTACTTTCTTACATGTTACATATATTGCAGTGTCTCTTGGAATTGCTGTTCAGGATTATTTGTTGTATATCTCATCTGTATTTTTGCAGGCAGAAGAGCTAGTCTAATTTTAACATCAGGTATTTAGAACTACTAAAGCTATGTAAAAAGGAAAAAATAGCGAAACAAAACCAACAAAAAAAAAACCCCAAACCCAAAGGAGCCTAGTGCTATCTTCATTGAAATGTAGCAGACTGCTTTTTAATAGAGAGACTTTGCAAGTTTTTCTCAGGAGGAAGAGGTGGAGTTCATGTTGTTTTACCCAGATGGTGTCTCACGTGCCAATTTAATTCAAAGGGGAATAAAAAATCATCATCTGTCCTTCCTCCCATACAGAACATCTTGATGTAATTTAACTTCACAGAATATATTTCACAAAATGAAATGGAACAGTTCTACCTAGTCCTTAGAAGCAGAGTCCTGAAGGTGTGCGAGGCCACCGCGTGCTGCTCTCCCAGCCTCCGAATTCCTCGGGAGCCAGAGTTTGGATGAAGTCACGTCTCTTGGCCGGTCTGTTTGCTGTCTCCCATTTTCAACATTCTTCTCTTGACCCGCAGTGTTAGTTTATGAACTCCATTACAAATTCCAGTACTGCAGGTCAAGAGATGGAGTAGAGGTTTTAAGTAATTCCAGGCTGGTTTGGCGTGGGGTAGATACGGGTGTGTGATTGAATCAGACTCAAGTTAGGTGTGGTTTATCTTGATTTTACTCAATTCAAGTGCAACAAAATGACAAGGGAAAAACTTCCTAATGTAAGTGTAATCTTCTGTGAGATATGGACAGTAAGTGCCAAAGTTATGGTTACAGGAAACTAAAACATTAATGAAGTTGCAGTATTGGACCTGGCACCTGTTCTCAACCTTAAAGTGAGCAGTAATTTCCAAAATAATTGAAATAGTATACATTCATAAATAATTTTCATAATTCATTGCTAAACAGTAACTGTTGCTTATTTCTAAGGCTGTGAACATTTTCAAGACAGTACTTTCTTACTGTAAACTTGGCTTTAATTGTGTTTTTAATGCTAGAGATAGAACTCTTCAGATCTACATTCATAAAGAACAGTTGAACCAAAAATCTATTCCCCTACCCAGCCTTTTGCTGAAGGCACAAACCCTTCTGTCCTGGGGAACTGCAAAAGGACACTGACTCTTCATTTGAAATCCAAACTCTTCTCTTGTGTTCCTTGGTTTTATGCGAAGCTGAACCATTTGGGAATTGCTAGCTAGAAGGCATGCCAGTCCATCCCATGACATGTTACCAAGTTTATAGGAGGCTAAACCTGGTAAAGTACTTGCTGTTTCTGCAAGACCACTTATGATTTGAAATTTAAAAAAAAAAAAAAAAGTTACTTGTGGTTTTTTGCTCTATTTGTCATCCCAGTACTCTATAAAGATTATGTATGGGTATAAGGAAATAGGAAATAAGTCATAAAAACCTACCAGAGTAAAATCTTTTGTAGCGAGAGCCAAAGAGTAGATAAATACTGTAATCTTAAATGTCATAAGCATTTAGGTCTACAATATACTGAACTCAGGTCTATTCTTAGTAATCAATATCTTCTTTTGAGTACGCTGCTAGGGAACCTGCAGAAATAAAGGGTGCAACAGTCAAACACAATTTGCTGTGGGTTTCTTGGGTAAAAGTCCTAATGAATTCCTTTAAAATCTAGTTGGTCATTACGGACTTTGCTACGTCTAATACACAAATTGTAGCTTCAGGAAGTTGTTGTAGCACATATCAGACAGCTGTCAAGCTTGATCCCAGGGCTGTGTGGGGGTTGTGTGTGCGTGCATATGTTGGTTTGAAACGTTCAGCTCTTAGTGGAATTGCTCTTCTGAAGTATTAAAAGAGCTAGTGAGAGTAGATGAGAGAGATATTTTTACTTTTAATTTCGAGATATAACAGCATCATAAACTTTGTTTTCTATTTTTCCCAAGTTGGCATTTTCCTTAAGTATGAAGTAATGACACAGTATTAGCAATGACATCTGTGCCTGTCAAGTGCTTTTCAGTTGAGTGTTTATTTCCGTGGGTTTGGCTTGTTGAGGCATGGCCCCTGCCGCCCACGTCCACGGTTCGTGCCTGACATCTTCTGGTGGCGTTTCCATACTACACGGTAGCCTGTGCGGCAGTTAACGAAGAAAATCATAGGGCCCCGGAGCTTAAAGACAAGCATAACTGCTTTTGTGAAAATGTCATACTAAGGTTTCATAACCCTCAGGATTATTGTCGTTGTCTTCTGCTTCATCACCTTATTTACATATGCAAAATCTTACACAAATTGTGTATTTGCAGTTATTCCTCTAGGTTTCCTTTGCAGAAGTCTTGAATTTGATGACTTTTTTTTTAAAAAAAAAGGGTAGGTGGGGGAAGAGAAAGCGTTTTTAAACCAAGTATCAAATAGATAAGATGCATTTTAACTGTATTGTCAAGGTGTAATGAATTTTTAGAATGCATTCAGCATCTAACTTGCAGCTTACTGTCACGGAACAGCAAAGCCTCATAACAGTACAGCCTTTAGACTCTCACAAATTTCATTTCCTTAAATAAAGCTTAAAGCAATGGTTTTTTGGATGCTAGACCACTGCCTCTCATATCTCCCAGGAATTTACTGAGCTGCTATGTGTATATATACAAAGCGGTGGGAAGATAGGTATGTGTTTAATTTAAAAGAAGCTGATGGTTTTGTTTACAGGAATTACATTCTAGTCCTTCATCTCCATTCCTCTCTGCATTCCTTTCATTCAGAGGCTCAGACTGTTTACATGGTCCGCTTCCCTGCCGTTAAGCTAAACCCTGGAAAGAAAGATGATTTCTCAAAAGAGGTCTGCTCGGGAAACTCCCCCCAGATGAATGGTCTGTGTGGAGAGCTGGTGGGAATTTAAAGCCCGAAACTGTCAGCATTAGCGTGGGGTGTTTGGCAGCAGTCCTGAAACAAGGGCTGCTGCTCGTGCTCCAGATGCCTGCTTACTTCTTAACGTGGTTGAGGATACGGTGTCCCTGGGCCTGGGACATGCTGTAGCCATTTACTAGCTGTGTTCGCTCCTTGAATTTCTTTAAAGTAAACAAAATCTTTTCGAACACTTTCTCCTCCCAACTCTGATTTCTCGAGCTGGCAGTCCCTGCCAGAGCTGTGGGCGGTTCCCTGTTTCCATCAGTGCCAGCGCTGTCCTGCTGTACGGCCCTCAATGAGAAGGCTTCAGGTCTGCTTGCACCGTCCTTCAAGATTTTACGTATCCCTAGATTGTATGTACATGACTGAGGCATCCAACTTTCTCATTTTCTTCCCATGGACCACCGCTGATTTTTCAATGCTCTCTCTGTGTGCATTAGCCCAAGCAGACAGAGCTGTATGTTACACTCCTGCAAGGTGTCCATCCCTTGATGCTACGTGTAGTCTTCAGAGCTTCATGTGGCAGAAGTTGAAGTACCTTTCTCAGCAGTTTCCGCATGTCAAAAATCTTGTTACTTTTTCCTCTTGCTGTTTGGCTGCCTGAAAAGTCCTCAAATGCCTTGTGAAGATTGTTCAGAACATATCTATCTTCTGCTCCTCACAGAGACCCGGGGCTTTCTCCTCAGATAAGGTCATCCCTGGAATTAAATTACTGAGACAACAGAGTCATGGGCGAGCATTTCAAAGCACCTTTAGCTGGTTCACTTTTTTTGTGCTGGGTCTGGTTTGAGTACAGCCTACAAGGCATTAAAATCATTGGCCCTAAAATCCAAAGCTAAGATAATGCCGTCACCTACTAAAAGGATAATCCAGCTCCTCTCTCTTCCTATTATTCTGACATGGTTTTGATCAAATTGACGTGACCAGCACTTTGTGAAGCTTTACAGCTCTTGCCACAGTCTGACATAACATGAACTTGCAATTAAGAGATCGTGCTCCACTGGAGCACAGAACAGATCCCGCACTGAGAGGGGTTCCTAAACCGCTTCACAATCTCTTCAAAGCTAAGTGCCAGAATAATGCTCTGTCTTCTGCAGGGCCAACTTGTCAGAGGGCAGCTTTGGATGGTTTGGGAGAGATTTGTTTTCAAACTGGCATTAAACTGAGGTGCCCACTTAGAGCTCTCTGCGTGAGCACCGGGTGCCTGAGCTCCCCGGGCAGTCACTGGAGCTCAGGTGCCTCTCCCTAAAGCACAAACCCGCTGCCTTGTGCATGAAATTGGTCTCTCATTGACCAAATCTCTGCTGTCTATACTTAGAATTAAGCATCAGGGACACTTGTAGACACCTGTATGTGGATACCTATACTCAGATTCCTTAAGCCGAATCCCCACCCTCGTTACAAAGTGAAGTTGATTTTGCAGCATCCAGAAGAACCAGCATTTTTCTAAATAAAGTCTATTCCAAATCTCTTTCTTTGAAAAATCATTTCAGTTCTGTGCAGTCAGTAGGTAGCCCTGTCAGAAATCCAGTCCTCTTCCATTGTATGGAAAACAGATTTAAAAAAGAATTTGTAAATATAATTTTTCTTATTGTTTAAAACCTTTAAAAGCATTCATAACTGTAGCCTCTGGACACTCAAAACCATGCCAGTTCAGCTCCAGCATTAACCCCAGAACTGGAGAATTTCCTGAGAGATGGAATGCATTAATTTCTATCAGAATATTCAACAGGGTACTGAATAGGTTGAAAAATCTTCCTCCTTCTTTATGAAAAATGAATCTGTGGTCAGGCAGTTTCCATGGCTGCGTATACATATATATATATATGAAATAAATTTCCCTTCATTTCTTTGCATGCTGTATTTTATGGTTGTTTTTTTGTATATTTACAACTAGGTCGGAGGAAGAAATAAGCAAGGTGTTGATTTGAGTGCCTTTCAAGTTGAAGAAGAATGAGAAAAAGAGAAATGGTCTTAGTCCTCACTAATCGTCGTTGGCTGAAGATCCACATCTTTTATATCCCTGCCAGGTTCAGAAACTCTGCGTAGTCCTGCAGCTAACACACCTGGGTCACTCTCTGCTTTCCTCATCTTCCACAAAGTGGAGCTACAGCTGCACTAAGAGAAAGGAATGTGGGGAAAAAATGATTGAAGCATAAGGAAATAATATTCTGCACTGAAAAAAAAGTTGAAGCTTGACAGCTGAAAGTGAAGGAGAGATAATTCATCAATCTAGCTTTGCATTGCTCTAGATCCAGAAATCATAGAGGCTTCTCATCTTAATCCATCTTGAGTGAGCAATGAAGTGCGTGTACTGCTTGCACATGGCATACTCTTTTCTTTTTTTTACCTCGGCACAAATCTTACGGGGGGTGGTAGGATGTATTTCTTGTCAGAGACAACGGTTGGTTTTCAAAACAGTAGTTCCATTTACGGGTAGAAACGCGTGGTGGCACGTACCACACCACTGCGTAGCGGTGACTAGTTTCTACTGTGACTTCCCACAAGATACAGTGCAAGCACCTTTGTGAAATCTCTAAAAACTCTTCAGTGATGCTGTATGGCTGAGCGAGAGTGTCCAGATATTCTTGACGTTGAGCTGTGTCAGGACCAAAACTCTAATCACTGCTGCAGCCCTGTGTGGCGTATTGCCGACCTCAGGTCAAATAACTGGCAGTGAATTTCTGCCTGCAGAAGAAGCGTAATAATGCTCGTTACTGAAATAATGATTTAGATATGATGGTCAAGTTTTATACAGCACACTGAAAAAAACAGTTGTTTGAAAGTTCCTCATTATGGAATTCATGGTATTGTTAACATACAACTCTGTTACATACTGCCTATAAAACTCTCTTCCCCAAATTTTCAGAGAGATAAAGATTCTTGTTTCCTAGTTGCATATGTTGAAACAGAGGTAGCAGAAATGTGAAGCAAATTACGTAAGAGTCCCTGAAAAAAAACCCCAGTCAGGAGTAAAAGCTGATCATCACAATGTAGCGTTCTGCTAGTTAGGCCAGCAAATTAGCTCCGAAGCACACAAGAAGTTCAATTAACCAGGATGGTAAGCCCAACAAAAAAACTGCTGCAGCTGTGGCTGAGATCAGAGAAGGTTTGGGAAATACAGCCCTGGACTGTAGAGCAGAAAAGAAAATGCAGGGTACATCCAGCTGTGGGATACATACAAAGGCAGTGTTTCACCCAATTTTTGTTTACTTTCAGCACAGAAGATGGATCAGCCATGCCTGTGCATGAACTGACGCTCACTGACGTAACGGTGAGAAACTTGGGGAAGTTAAGCTAACACTCCAGTGCCGCTGGTGGGCAAGAGATGCTGGCTGATGGGGTCATGGGACTGATGGGACTAATGCTGGACATCTCTCAAGTATGGATATTCTGGCTCCTTGCTGTTATGCTTACCAGTGAACATACAAACTCCCTTGTATGCCTTTTACGCCAAGCAGGGAGGATGGGGAAGCAAAAGGGGCAAAATCCAGTTCTGCCCAAGCTGAAGCCCTTACCTGGCCCTTGGCAGTACCTTCCTCGTTTCACCCTGCAGTTCTGGTGAAGGGGAAGACCTGACCCTTAAGTCTTTGCTACGCGCACTGCACTCATTAACGTGGGAAAACTGCCTGCCTGTATCTGTGAACTAAGCAAATAGCTCCTCTTCCTCACTAACTCCTTGGGTTCAGTGATTGCACCTCAGGCTGACACCAAACTGTATCTCCAGTCTGCAGGAGCCATGTGTTAATAATCATAGAATCGAGTCCAACCATTAACCTAGCACTGCCAAGTCCAACCACTAAACCACGTCCCAAAGTACCACATCTACACATCTTTTAAATAACTCCAGGGATGGTGACTCAACCACTTCCCTGGGCAGCCTGTTCCAGTGCTTGACAACCCTTTCGGTGAAGGAATTTTTCCTAATATCCAATCTAAACCTCCCCTGGCACAACTTGAGGCCATTTCCTCTTGTCCTGTTGCTTGTTACTTGGGAGAAGAGACCAACACCTACCTGGCTACAACCTCCTTTCAGGTAGTTGTAGAGAGCGACAAGGTCTCCCCTCAGCCTCCTTTTCTCCAGGCTAAACAGCCCCAGTTCCCTCAGGTGCTCCTCATAAGACTTGTGCTCTCCAGAGCCTTCACCAGCTTTGTTGCCCTTCTTTGAACTCACAATCAGTTATTTCATGGTAGTATCCACATCAGTAATTTCCAAAGTGCTGGGATTTCCCTCCCCACCCCACCCCTCCCCGATGAGTACGGTGTGGCTGTGTTATCACGCATGTGTTGAATCATGTTGCATGGCAAGGAAGAGACCATGTTTCTGCTAATAGACCAAATAATACACTTCATGGATAACTGTTTTAGATAATTAACAGGATCAAATATTTTCAGATGTTCTAAGTAAGTAGTTCAGATGAAAAGGATACAGTTCTTGCAGGATTTTGAAAACTGATCTAGCTCTACAAACCTATGTCACAGTAAGTGGCTGTTCTACAGTGTGGAAATATATTTTTAATGAGATGATCAGGAAATGGCATTAATATATTTTCTCTCTTTTTTTAATTTTTTTTTCTTTTTCACTCTGAGGAAGAGCACAGCAACCTTTAAGGATATTGAAAATCTCGACAGCTTTTGAATAAGATGACTTGGATGATGATAATATGATTGCTTAGCAGATTGTGTCAATGGTAACTTCAGATTTGCAATGTTAAAAGCTAGGGTTCTTGAGGCCTTTTGCTGTGGCTTTGAAATGTATATAGGTAGCTTTTGCGGTATAGTAATGCCCAGGTGCCCAAATTGTGGATCAGAAGTCTGTGTGCTGCAAACCATAGGAAAAGAAGTCGAACGTGGCAACAACGTGAGTGCAAATGAAGTGGGAAAGTGTAGTATATGCCACGTAATATGCTCAGCAAGGAATGGTGTGTTGCTGCTTACATATGGAGGAAACCTACTCTTCTCGAGGTGCTGAGGAATACAGTGTGCCGTGCATATTTGTATTTAACAGCTGCTAGTCAAGGAACACGCTGTGTAATTGTGCAGGGACATGAAATATTCTGTCATGAAGGAGCTCCTCATCTATCCTTGAACATATCGAGTGTGAGAGGATTTATGGAGCTGTCACCCAGGAGATAACGAATGCACACACATACAAAAGAAAGTGAAGACACTATAAAACAGTTGGCCTGGCTAGCAGGAAAATGAAGGAGTTCCCTGATAGTTAATGCTTTTAACTTGCTAATGCTTTTGATGCGTTTTAAGATCTAGACTGCAGTGAAGTTTACTTTTATTTGACCTGTATTGACATTCTGTTTAATGTTTGCTGTCTCCTCTGTATCACATAAATTTTATTTTTTAATATAACTGCGAGTGAGTGTGGGATAGCAGTGCGACCAAGAGCTTGCTCCCTGTGAGATGCCTTAAAGAGTGAAAATGAGTTGGCCTAAGTCGGCTCAAGAGTAGGGACAGTCCTCTTAGCATATGATCAGAGGAGAAGTATTTGTGCTGCCAACTTCAAACAAGGCTGGGAGGAGACAGGCTGAGGCTAATACGCAGTTCATATTGATTGTTCATCTACCTTGGTTATAATGAAATGGGCTTGCATCAGGGTGCTAGGCAGAGAGAGTGTCCGCTCTCTCTTAGGGGAAGGGGTACAGGAGATTTGATGAAGGCACTCGAGATGATGAAAGTCATGGTGGGAACTGATTGAGAATTTCTGGTGCAGGGAAAAAAAAGCCCTTGGTGTCGCCCAGTCCATCATTTTTTCTCCATCAAAAGTGCTACTACACTTCCTTGAAGTGCTGGAATGACTCATCATTGTTAATAAGGTATAGAATAAGATCATGAAAAAAGTATACTTCACACTGCACATGTACAGAAAGGAATTATATTGTGGGAAGCGATTAAGCACTGTAGCATCTTTGTAATTTACACACTGGAACAAGTATTAAGTGGTTGCAAAGGCTTTTGCAACTTGATGTTTTTCCCTGAACCCATGCTCCTAAAAGATGTTAGGCACCGGTTGTTGCAGAGTGATTGAATAAACTTTAGAAAGGAAAGTTGGCTAAGCAGAAGTGGAGCAAGGGAAGCGTGAGAAGAATCAACAACAGAAGAGCTTGTACTCAGCTGGATTAGGGAACACAGTAAATACCACATAAACAGTAGCAAACATGGGATCAAAAGTTTAGTTAGAAGAGATCATTGGCATAACAATGACATGGGGAAAGACAAAACCAAGGAAGACAATGTGGACTGAGGCAGTGTGGCAAGAGACAAAGATGTGGTCCCCTGATCTGCAAGTGATTTCTTTTTCTTCCTGCATTTTTGCCAATTTATTCCCCTGTGTTATCTGTACTTTAAAAAACATCAGCTGGAGAAGCTTGCCTGCTTTTCTTGCTTGCTGTTGTTGCATTACTAATTACTGCAGATTTAATTATGGTCACGGTGCTCAAACTTTTCAGACAGCTATTTGTTTGCGTTAAATCCAAGAAGTGAGAGCATTAACCAATTCTCCTCATGACTGAGCTGGAGTGGGAAATGTAACTCTTTGTGTGGGGAAAAAGGCTCTTTTTGGAGGCAAGGAGCAAATCAACAAAGATAAGATAACCTGAATCTTCTCAGGTTTTTCTTCTGGAGACTTGGAAGGCTTAAACACAAGGCAGTAGGATGCATCTTTGCTCTGGTACAAATCTGTAGCTAGATACTTTTTCTCTAGTATAGTAGAGGTCTGTAGCTAGGATACATATTTATTCATTTGCCCCGCATTTATTTTTCTGTTCGTTTATATAATCTCTATAAATGTCTTGTGTTTCCCTCAAGATTGGCTCTTTTTAGATTTACTTCTCACAACTTCTTCCTGCCAAGGACTCTCAATTCCTTCTTATACCCTGTGTTTGAGCTACAAAGACTTACCTGATTCAGCTGCCATGGAGAGCTTTTAGCTCTATATCAGATCATATGACAGCTTTTAACGGGGTAGTATTTTCCAGTTTTCCAATAGGTAATTTTCAAGGCTTAGTGTGATCTTTGAAAAACATTTTGAGATGTTTGCATGGAGGGTTCTATCATCTCAGTGGTAGTAGTCACTGTAACGGAGAAATGCCCTTAACGAAGTCAGGAAGCATCCTGGCGTTTCTGCACAATGCTGCACTGGGGCATGTAGACACATTCTGTGGATGTGTGAAGTATGTCTACAATTAAACCTATTCCACATAACAAATATGAAGTCTAAATATGTATATGAGGACAGTAATTTGAACATCCTTTGTGTACTCCCACTTCATCATAAGCTTTCATTACATTCTTACAGACTACTGACAAGACAAATCTATTTTTCTGTCAGCAATTCCTGTACAAGAAAGGGGTTCTGCCTTCATTTTCCTTAACGGCTTGACCAGCTCTCCTACCTTCTCTTCTCATTGGAGATCACCTTTACAGAAATTTTTGTACTACTGTTCATAAACGTCTCTGGAATATTTGGGGGATCAATAACATTTGGGTTGAAGTGCCTCTCTGGGTACTTGGTTCTCAATAGATGAAATTAGAGATGGCCTCATAATTTACATCTGTTCCTGCTGAAACAATTTTATGCCATAGGTAACTTTTGTCAATTCATTCCTCTGTTTTCTAGATCAATAACTAAATATTCAACCACAACAATGAACCTCTTAGTACCCCACCCTTAATCTTACACTATTTTGAAATGTGACCATTTAATCTTCTTTTAATCCATGAAAAAGACTCTGTGAGTCACTCTATGATTACTTAATCTCCTTGATAGCCTTCCATCAGGGCTTTTCTGTATCAATCACTGTCAGATCATGGTGCGTGGTTATAGAGAAGTGAGCGAAACTCTAAGAAGTTTGGTGAAGCAAGAAATTAAAGCCAATTAAACAATTTAGCCACTTATTATTAACATTGAAGAATTGGCTTAGAAATTCTTGAGTGAGGTGAACAATAGGGACAACCTTGTACAGGAAAGAAAGAAGATATATGATGAAAGCTGTTTGACTCTGTGAAAGTCACAGAAACTATCTAAAAAAAATGGTTTAATAATATTGCCAGTTTCATGAAGAAAAAAACCTATCATCTTGAGCAGGATGCAAGTTACTGAGCCTCAGAGCCTGTCTTTCACAGAATGAGTGGATGATAACATTTCTGACTAAGTGCAAAATAATTGACTTCAGCGTTGCATTCCAGGTTCCAACCTGTCAGGCTTTCAATCAGGATTTACAGCCAGAGATCCTCCTCCTTGTGATGAATGGTCCAAGGGAGAAGACAAATATAGCCTAAGCCCAATCTGGACCTCTTCAATGACAGATCCATGTCAGGGTTTTGGAACTACCTCTTGGTGCCAGTGGGCGCTGCGGCTTCTTAGGAAAGAGTAATGAAATCTTCTAGGCTAAGATACAAGTATGTGAATACAATAAATACAAGGAGAGCTCCCTGGGCTCTGGAAGAATGAGAGCAAAATTTGGGAGGTTTGTGCTAGCTTGTGGGATAATCGTGATTAGCAGAGCAGAGAGTATTTTGCCACTTTTGTGCATTGCTCTTTTATGAGAAAAACTGATGCCGGCTCCAGTTGGTGCCTAACATCAGTGGATCGCCTACTGTGTGCTTTCCTTGTTGTAAGTAATAAGAGAGTGTACAAAGATATGAAATGGTTGACTGAAATTAAATGTGAGCTGTCAAACTGATGAGATTGGTTCTATCAGAAGATGAAACTCTTTTCTTTTGGTTTGGGGTTTTTTTTGGTTGAAACGGCTGTTCAAAATCTCAGTATGCTATTGCAAAGTGCATGCAGAGAATAAAAGGACTCTGCCACCTGCCCCCTCCACCTTCACCCCAAAAGCCTGGAAGAACAGTCTTCACTTCCCCAACCTATTTGGCCTCTTCAGATGCTCCATTAAGGATGTCTAGATCATTCCCTAGTTTGTAGAATTTTATGTTGAATACAGCATAATCTTGAAATCTCTTCGTATGGCTCTTGTGTCTGAAAATATTGCTGCAGGTGTCAGTCAGTAAGTACCACACAGAGTTAGTCTTCTCTGTATTAGTTTGTCACATACTTTTGGAACTACTTTTTAGTGCGATATTAAAAGTACTGTCTATATAGAATATAAAAAGATTTAGTGCATGTAAGGTAAATGTAACTAAGACTGGGTAAAAGTTCTTGTGGTATGTATAGAAACCCCCTTTTCCCTACTATCTTTAATGCCTGGATGAACAACAGTGTCTGAACTGACACTGAAAACAGGGGCTGGACATGAATTTGGTAGGTATTTGGTAGATATATGTTCTGAAAAGCAGGTCAGTATGTGTATAAGAAACTGAACTGGCAGCCTGGAGTGAAAATGCTAATGCATAAATAAATAAGGGAATTGACTGTTACAGTAATCAGAAAATATAATGTTCTAATTCTTGCTTTGCATAACTAACAGGCAATTAATTTTCATTGACTCATGATGTAAAAAGTGATCGAGAGACGTAGATCTTTTGCTTTGGTAACAGTCTGTCAGTTGGGAAGAATGTTTTTCTTGACAGTTGATTAGGGGTTAAATGAGCTGAATAAAATTGGTAATTTTTGCTGCTTTTTCCCACTTAGTACAACAGCTATTATATGAAGCATTTTTCCTTACATTAATTGTAACGACTGGCTTTAACTGATTAGCCCTGTTGGAAGAACTGTTTTTGATTGACAAATCATTTTGGTATTCTCAAGATCTGCAAGAATGGCTGGTGCATTTAGAACCTGGATCAAAGTATTTTTATTTATTGACTTTGATAGATTTGGGTCTGCTCTTAAGCAAACTACTCCTCATAGGGAAATACGTGCTTGCTCTGATCATGCAACAACTTAGATGGCGAAGAAGGGAGCAGCATTATCTCATACCTCCACAACGTGTAGGTGTGTAGGTATGAGATGTGTAGTTCTATGGGGAACTACATTGCACCACAGGAGTGTTACCTCAGCTCCTGCAGACCAAGCAGGCATCACCTCACAGCAGATCTGTAAAGCCACGAACACAGATTCCAGTCATTCACAGTTTTGGAAGAGTAACTGCTCTCCAAATCACCAGGCCCACCAGGAGATGTCGGCCTGCTCTCGCTCGCTGAGAGTGGCATCAGTCCCTTTGGTGCTCATTGGGTCTAGATGAGAAAAAAATAGCTGGGAGAAAAGAGGGCACTTTCTAAGCAGTTGGAATAGGGTAAACCCTGAAAATATTTACAATGAGCTCTAACTTGTAGTAAGGCCTCGTGTAAGCAAGGGCTGTGGTTAAACTGGTGCATATCAGTAATTACCACAGTGTGGTTCCTGAAAGGAATGGGCAGATTTGTCCTGAGACTGGGGAAAAAGGAAGGGTGGTGGGGATTGCTATGGAAAATGGCTACATAAAACAAATATGGGTACCAGTTTTGGGGTTTTTGTTAGGTTTTTGATATGTTTCTCCTCATAGGTTCAGGAACTTAAATTATTTCATAGCACAATGTTTTCCAATATTTTTTGTTTGAGGATTCACTTCCTCCCACACCTTTTCCCCCCTATACAGTTTAAGCTCTTATTTAACGATCTTTAGCCTACAAGAGGCTTGATTTTATGGCCAGCTTAGAAGTAGCTCTTGAAGGCAGGTTAAAATATACCATCTCTCTCCAAATGAAAACTTCAACCACGGCTCTAACAGAGTTGGCTTAAGGAGTACTGATGGTAGGTAACTACTTGAAGTTTTTGTTGTGGAATAGAAACTAGTCCGTGTTTTGATAGAGAATGATGGTTTTGGAGGTAAATTATCAGGCTCCTTGGGAAAACAGGGTAATAGTTCTTCATCTGCAATAGAGGTAGAGAATTCATCTACTGGAGCCGTGCTGGCTGTGACCATCTTACAGCGGACCACACCGATGAAAGCAGCTTTTCACAGCCCCTCAAAAAGTGCTGTGCTATTGCACTTGCAATACTTCAAAGTTTATGATTGTGCTAAAGTCCTAGAGCGAAATGTCTTTTCCAAACTTTAGATTAAAAGAGAAACACTAGAACATCAACAGGAAATAAAACATTTTTATTGAATATCTGTGTAATATGTATGTTATTTTAACGACAATTGGAAAACTCTACTGTGGGAAGTCACTACACAAAGTGAAACAAAATATAAACCACCTCATCAAAAATGAAGGTAAAATACGGCTAAAGTTGTCAGCTCGCGGGCCACGAGCGATATGGCAGGATAAAACACCCCAAACATTTCTACAAGATACAGAGAAAACCCACACAGAGAAACACTCAAGCAGGCAGTAAATATACACAAAGGCAACTAGGATCTTTCTACAGCATCAGATTCTAATACTTCACACAGCTTTGTCAGAAAGGTACATGTGGCTTCTTTGAGGATGAAAATGTCATCTTGGTCACATGGCAGGTTCAGTCTCTGAGAATCATCGTACCTTACAAACCAGTTCTACGGTGACGTTCAGTCTGGCAGTGTAGGAAGAGAAAACATTAAGAATACCTTAACACAATGAGTCAGTCCTGGCAGTTTGAACCTGCAGCTATCCTGAATGAGCAACTGAAAGTTGGAGACCATGAAGCTCTTATGCTGGAAAGCTGACTGTCTACTTCTTCTCTTTGGTGGGGTTTGGTCCTTAAGGTTAATATTTTAAAGTATTCCAGCTTGATGCTTTGCATGTATGCGTGCCTGTTTCTATCAGAAAATGTCTCACTTGTGTTTTTCCCGTGTTTCATGTAAAAAAAGAAAGAAAATGGGTCTTGCTATTCTCACTTTTGGAGGTGGGGAGAGATCCAGGCTTTTATTCTCCTCCCACTGCTTTGCTACTTCTTTTACCCTGCAGTGTACTGAAAACGGTGCTCGGCCATTGCTGCACTGACCTCTCAGACTGTCACGCCTCTCCCAGAAGCAGAACCTCGAGGGAGACTGTGGAATTTAGTTTTCAGTACACAGTTCTCTGATTACATTCATCTCTGTTCTTTGTTTTCCGTAATTTCTTTTAGATACAATTGATAAGAACATTAATGGTTAACTTCTCATGCCTCCCTCCAAAAGGTATAGCGTTTCCACATTTCTGGGGTAGTTTGCATGGCTGAAAATGATGGACTCTTCAAAGCATTATAAATATATTCACAGCTTGGAAAGATAAGCAAGGGGCCTCAAAGGACGGTACATGAGATAGAAGTGATGCCCTAAATGACTTGATGAGATGGTACAAGCTGAGATGACATGCTGGCTAGCCATCAGATGACTATCTACAGTAAAGCGGCAGAGGGTGAGGGAGAGGGAGGTTGGAAATGTAGAGTATTGCACAGGGCTTGACAAAATGCTGCGTGGTCAACCCATTCAATATAGCATCCTTGTCCCCTGCATAGCCCTCCAGTTCTAAATTGGTCCGTCATAACTAGAACTGCTTGTGCTATGCATTCCTTCGGCAGTGCAGTAGAAGGGAATGGCAGTATTATTACAATATCACTACGGAATAAATTGATTGCTATCCACTGAGAAAACTACATTTCTAAGCACACACGGCAGTCACAGTGATACACAGAGCAGTCTTTCAAGACTCTTATGGAATGACTAATAGCTTCATAATAGTGCCATTTACTACATAGTAACATTGAAAACATTTAAAAACTCCTCCTGAAACGAGCATCTAGTATACAGAAGAGGTTGCTTCAGTTTTCTAGAACTTGTTCTTTGTTTTCACTTTTTTTTTAAAGGACAAATTAAAACTTAAGTATAAATAGTATATAAAAGGTCACTAGCTGTTCTCTTTTGGCTTACTTTGAAGTGCATTTAGAACTATGGCTAAATTTTGTCATCTTCTGATGGGATTACAATACTGTCTGTTTACCATGAAACTATTTTGTATAATAAACTCACACGGCTGTGTCTAAAAAATATTCTGCATTCCTTCTAATCTGAGTTAGTATAATAAAATATTTTGTTACAAAGTCTAATGTGCAAACTCATTATAATGTGAAATCGTGGATGGAATTCACAGTATGCAAATTTTGTATAAAGGTGATAACGGAGAGCTACTCTTGTTTTCATGGCAGCATTTCACTACTGCTGCGTCTCCCCCCTCCCTTCCCCCCCTCCCTGCACAACCTCTGCAATGGTCTTTTTGTGTTAGATGAAACCGTTGCCTCCTATGGAACTGCTTCCTCAACTTTCAATCTAAAGCCATTTCAGTCTGTTATGTGTTTGCTTTGGAATATATACAAAAAAATTATATCCTGGCTTCTGGCTACGTCTCCTTGAGGTCAGCCATGGAGCTGCTCAGATCATGCTAAGTTGCCTGTGAAAGAAGTCTACCCAATCGGATTTGCCCCTTCAAGATTCACTGTGGACGCGTAGCGTGTTATTAGGATGGTCCAGTTGAAAGCTCAGATTTAAGTTGTCCTTTAAGATGTCAGTGTTACACTACTAGTGCCTTACAAGTTGGAATTTTTTTTCTGGAATGCAGACGATACAATAGTTACCCTATAATATATTATCAGCTCTCCTATATCTCAGTCAATTTACATAATTTAAAATAGAACATCTTATTAAAAACATCTAGATATACACAGATTAGGAAACGCTTACAACATACAAATACACAAACTAGAAATAAATTCTCAGCATACTGGTGTATATATACAACTGTGTGATACAATAAATAATTTCTGTCATGCTCTATCTACACATCATATTGCTTAAAAGAAGAGTAGATGGGGGGGCAGTGGTGAAATGAAGCGCCTTTAGAGGGCTCTCTACATTTAAATTTGTGCAAATTAAAATAGGAATTTAAAAGTACAACTGATCTCTGTCAGGAACACATGGCTGGAAATGAAAGGACCCATATTACTGAGGTATTTACAGATACTGGCTAAAGAGCACTATGTGGGCAAATGCAGAAAGGCTTCTTCTTCTTCTTCTTTTTCTTCTTCATAATTTAATTTAATTTAATTTAATTTACTTCTTGACTGCCAGCATGGCATCTACCTCCTCCTCGGGCTGTAAGGTGTGCCACTGTGCAATGGGCCGCCGGGGGTTGGCCAACATGTCTGACCAATGCCGCAGCTCCGCTCCGGTGCTGTTGTAGCCCACAAAGACTTTCCCGATGGCATCGTTCTTGCCAATCTTGTCATAGTCCAAAACAGTCACAACAATTTGCACTTTCTACAACGAGATAGAGAGAGACCAGTGAGCGTGATAGCGGGGGGAAGGTGGGCAGGGATAAATCTCAGGACAGTCGATGATGATGGAGAATCCATGTACATGAAGGGGGTAAGTGTGTGAGAGCCAGAGCAGGTTCCCCCAGCCAGAACCAAATTCAAACTTTTGTCTTTGCTTCTTGTGAGCCTTCCAAATAAAATTAAGTTCACAACCTCCCTGCTAACTCGACATTTGCCCCTTTTCATCAAAGAGCTTCATACGTGAATTGAAGTTGATTTTTTTTTTTCCTTTAACAGATTAATAAACTATGGATTTTTGTTGTTGTTGTTGTTGTTACTAAAGAATCAGACTACTAGAAGTTTGTAGGGATAAAAGTGAGATCTTAAGGTAAGCTAAGTCAAACGTAGTGCAATTTAACGCATCATTATTCTTTAAGTAAATTAGTAAAAATTAGGTAAAATTCAGAAACGGCTCTATGCCAAGTTAAGGTTAGCAATCTCATACTCTATTCTGTTAATTGCTTTTCTGCTTCTAAACAACTCTTAGCCATCCATCATGCATGCTAATCAGTTATTTTCAAATAAATTCTGAACATAGCCCTTACAGTCGCTATATACATATATGCATGTGGACTCATCTCTCTGTGTGTGTACGTGTGTGCACTCAAGTATGTATGTACTGTGTGTATTATATAAATTTATATAGGAGTCAAGAAAAGCAGCTGCATGCTCAAGGGAGCTGGAAAGAAGTATAAACCCCATTGGCTCGGGACTATGACACACCGGCGCTGCCTGCGACTGAGTGGGTGTTGGAGTGTCACTTCCGCTGTAGGAACGGTGACCTTTGGCAAACGGGGTTAAACTATTCCCACAAAATCTGCGCGAGCTCACCTGTCACAGCTCATAGACAATTTTCCACTCATTTAGACTGGGGCACACTGGGAGGTGATGTTCAAGCCAGGCATTTGCGTATGCGTTTGCGTGCACATGCCTGCATTCCTCTCCATCAGGTCATTAATACTCATCAAAAGAGCACAAACAGCTATTCCTTCAGTGGAGTGGTGTTCCTCCCCAACAGCACCTAAGGCGTTAACAGCCTTGGGCTGGTTTTACTAAACTGTAAACGCTTCTCCTTAGGGAGCTTTATTTTTAAAGATGAACATACAGTTCTTTTCCTGATTCCTTTCTATCCCATGGTAAATACACACAGCCCCTTATTCCAGTGCAAGTTTCCCAAACTGGAGGAAGAAATGCCCTGAAACATATTTCTTCCAGAAAAATCTTTTATTCTCAAGCATCAGGTTTTTAAATTTAAGGCTTTGAATATATGTACAATCTGGATTTCTTACTAGAATGATTAATTTCAGTACTTGTAATAGGATTATCTTTTAAAAGTAACTGACGCTTTTAAGCATATCTGCAAGACCAGACTCATGAGGTCTATTTTATAGAGTCCATTCCCTTACAAGATGATTGTACAATTCACTGAGCCAGAGAAAGAGATGATTCCAACAGGCACTAACGCATTTATATAGTTGCTGATGACAAAAGTGTACATCAAACTCAAGACTCTCTCTCCCCAGAGCACTCACAATAAAAGGCAATATCCCAAAGCAAGTATTTCTAGATACCAAAATGATGTTTCAGTGCTGCCGTTTGCAATATACTCACTTTTAATGTTGATAGTACCTCCCCATGTGAACATTTGTGTTTTAGATGCATGGTACGATCACAGAGATAAAAAGTAAGCATGAGGCTATTATTTTACGGTACAAAAAAAAGTTGCCGCTGCACCTAGAAGCTTGGGGGCTAGTTACTATTGGATTTTTTTTGGTGTTAATCATAAGACAACAATGACCACTATAAACAAAAGACCCTTTTCCTTGCTCTATAAAGATGTAAGAACAGCTAGCTCAGATGATTAACTCTGAGATGATTTTCACCTCATGGTCTCTGACTTAACCCTACAGAGAAATGTGAGCATCTCTTTGCCTTTGTACTATACATTAAAGGAAGAGCTGCACTGCAAAACCCAACAGGTGCTAGTAGAAAGCACCACCTCTGCTAAAAACACTTGGATTAGCAGTTTCCTCATTGTGATTAGGCACTCTTTGGACTGAAACGGCCTGGAGACATTGCTACCTACAGAGGCAATCTGTCTTGAAAACAGCAGAACACATGCTTGATCTGCCTGTAGCAACAGGATTTGACTTCCTAGTGGTGTTCTCCCATTACCTTTCAAGACATCACTTTCTTTCCCTTAGGAGCTAGAATCCATATTCACTATTAAATTGTTGAAAATGTTAGTGTTTGGCCCATTTTAAATTACATGGGTATGCTGCTATTGAGCTGCTTACTTTCCCTTGTCTTCACTCTCTAACCACTGTGAAACTTGTATAACCATTATTTTTTTTTTATTTGACTGTGAAAGTTTGCTTAATGACTTTTACATGAATTACCCCAAAGTCACAGTGATTCTTACCATATTAAGTCTAAATAACATTTAAAGTGTGTTTCGCTAATGATGAAATTGCTTCAGTAACCATAATGAAATCACCTCTAAATATAGTCTTTTATAACTAACTCCAAAATACATTGGCGTATGACCAAAGTCCATAATTACAGAATTTAAATTGAGGCTATATACTGAAGTAAATAGCTATAAACTCACTCTAATAAAATTATCCAAAAAAGTTCAAAATATTAAAGTGCTAAACTGCAATACTTTTTAAAGGGCCTATATGCCCTTTACAAAGCTGACTTAGGATTAGAAGGCAAAACGGCCAAGTACCTACAGAACGCACCTAACCATGCCAAAGCTCGGACCTGATAACTTGGAGGTGCTCATTCCAGCTCCCCAGTCCTGTCCCTATTTGAAAATCAAGACATTCGCTGCCTAAATTGCCAGAGAGGCTCGATTTGATGGATCTTTTTTTTTTGCCTTTGGGTCTTTGATGCTTGTCATGAGATTTTTTTTCACAAGAACACAGACCGGCTTTCATTAAAATCAATGGGAATTAGGCCCCACTGGATTTCCCCCTTTTTGATTCCTAGAGTCCACAGACACCTGTACGTGCTGTGGGGCATGAAGAAACTCCTGAACGGGCTAGTCGTGCATCCAAGTCACTACTTCTAGTGCCTTACCTTGTCTAGTTTTACTATCCTTGCTGGTACGAAGTCAATAAAAAACAACCACACAGCTTTAGTTGAAATGTTAGGCCTTGGCTCCTGGGCTTCTCTCCAGTACAGTTGCTATCAAAATCCAAGACACAGAGCCTCAAACCCCGTACCATGCTCTCATCTAATCAAGAGGTGTCTGCATGTCCATATTGCCTGGGAGTTTTGTTTACAAGCCACAAAACGATGTATTCCCAGACTGTTTTAATTGTGGTCATTCAAACGGGGAGGTCCCTGAAAGTACACTTCCCACACTCAGCTCCACCCAGAAAACCTACAGTCTTGCTTAAATTCTCCACAGAGCTCCCCGGGGTGGGTGGGAAGCCAACATGCAGTTCTTTTCTGAGGATATTTAAATCAGTACATCTTCCCCTGCCAATGAATGCTCTAACAAGTCAGCAAAAGAACATAACGGTTTAACACTAATGGTAAAGGCTTAACAGAAATGGAGGAGGCCTGTACCAACTGATCTGTTTGTGGTTTACATTACCTAGATAAGACCAGAGACCAAAGACTCTCTCTTTCCAAGCAAACCACCCAACTAACAGGTGATCTGATGCTCTGTGGCCAATCATATACTTATTATATATGCAGAAGTGATGTTGCACTCCCAAAACAAGCCACAGGCACAGGCAACAAGAGTATTTGCCTAAGATACTGACAATAGAGGTTAAAATTGACTTAGGGAGGGGAGCAAATTGGATGTGGGTTTCCCACATGCCTGCTGACATGGTTAAGACGACCTTCTCTCTTGTGAGAAAAGGTTAGTTAACATCAGAACATGATAAAACTCACTCTTATGAGTGAGAGATGATTTGCCTCCCAGTAGCCCAGAGGTAGGTAACTGAGTCCCTGAAAAAAATGACATGATGTCTTGTCCTGGTATTTTCCACTGCTAATGTAGGTGACTTCCAGTTCACTGTGCTGACTTCTGAGGCCCCTAATTTTAGGTGCTGGACTCTCCAGGAGTAGCACCCGGACAACTTCTGGAGCTCCCCTGAGGTGCCAAGAAAATAGGCAATGCAGTACTGACTCCTGAGATTCTCAAATGTCTTTTTCCAAGGAGCATAGGAATCACCAAAAAGTTTTCACGGTGTAGTGAATAACTGAAAAAAAACCCTGAATTATGTGTTTTACTTAAGAGGGATGCTGTAGTACTTTCAACAAACAGGACCAATAAATGGACAGGGAACACAAATGCGTTCAAATCATTGGGGGAAAATTGCTATATACGCCTTTTCTTTTATCCCTATACTTTTTTGCTGGCACATTCCTTCGCTATCTCCCTGTGGATTTTTTTTTTTTTTTTTTAGAATCCATTTCTGTTAACAGAAAATGTCAGTTATCCATTTCTCACTGATGAATCAAAGCTTCCTAAGTACTGTGCATTTTATCATTTCCCTCTTGAAGCAGTCACACTCATCTAATGTAGCACAGGGCTGGCACCTAGGTGCTAATGAAGGCATGCACACGTGATAATTAACAAGATTCCTGTTAAATATTTATAAGATCTGAGAAATGGAATGCAGAGGGAAGACAAAACACTGTTTGACATATTACCTGAATTTGCTCGAATGGTACTTCAAAGCTGAAAGACTCGTTGTAGTAGGGATTCAGAGTGTTCTTTTTAATCGTAGTCTTTTTCTTCTTCAGCCTCTTACCATTCTGCATCAGATGGATCTTCACATAGGGATCTAAGTAATCAAGAGAAAAAGTAGACCTAAGAAGGGTAGTTCAGTGTGTTATCTGCAGATTTTAATCCTGCAAATTTAAGACTTAATGAAAAAAAAGAAAAACCTTTAGCAACAAACAGCTTGTATTTAAACAAAATCCTAATATCCACTATAGAAAACCTCCTGTATTACTGCAAAGTGTTCCTGATGAACAAAGGTACAAATCATTTATTGCATTATCTCCTTAATGCTGCCAGGGAGGGGTAAATTCCCACCTAACTTTGTTCCGTAGCTCATTAACCATCCTGGAAACGTTTTTACTTTAATATTATTTATTTACTGCCAACATTTGTTGGCAACGGGGCTGCGGGGTGGTTTTCCCAAGAGTCATGAGCACTGCTGAATTCACGCATGGCGCGCACAGGGTTAGGGCAGCTGGCTGCTCTGCGACTGCCCGGCAGCTCTTCCCATCGCTCCTTGGGCGGGAGCTGCACCACGGTTTTCCCGTCCTCTGACATCCCCGGCGGGCTGTGACTGACACAGCACAGTGTCCGTGGGTCTGCCGCACAGACCAACTGCAGGGCAGGAAGGGGCTTTGCCCTTTAAATCCCAGTCCTCTACCTTAGTGCTACATGCACCTACAGTATGGTGCAGGCCACGGTATTGGTATAGATTCTGAATTGGTTTTGCTACTCTCTATTGAATTCCCATTGTTATTTTGTATGATTTCTGGTGGCTAAGGAACAGAACTGATTTGGTACCTAATCAGGCATTCCTTGCACAAGCAAAACTCTCATGGCTGCTGCTGCCGTGAAGTGGCATCTCAGTGGTTATACTTACAATGGATATTTTGCCTGTGTAAAAGAATAGCACTATCAGTCTTTAATCTGGTACAAGAGCCATGTTCCCATTTAGAGAATAAACTAGCAGTTCTTCTTGCATGGTGGTGCTAATTAGCAGTACCTTCACTGAGCTCAGTTATTTTTCTGTTTAGGCCTACCATGAAGCACCATTTGAAGCATCTCAAGTTCATCCTTTTCAACAACCTGTATGGTACTGTCACCAAAATTTGGGTAGGAACCTCCTTTGGCTTTAGGCAGCTGAACTGTGATGTATGTTGAGGCAAGCCTTCCCTCTAGTGAGCTCACAGAAGCTATACAAAGCACCTGCCAGCCACAAGTCTTCTGTGGCATAAATTGAGAGAGCCTGATTGCAAACTATCGAAGGAAAGGGCTTCTCCTTTCCTTCCTGAGAAAAGAATGGGGCTACAGAAGAGGAATGATTAATTAATACTGAAATTAAATATTGTCACTATGAACAAACCATGCTTTATGACTCTGCAACGAAATTCAGGCTTGGAGTGTCTGAGAAGAGTAATTGCATTCTGCTGCAGTCAAAATAAGCTTTACTGTGGAAGACCTAGGAGTTCAGGACAGGTAAGTTACTGGAGTGATTTGATCATGGTCTGCAGTGCCTCTGAAGGGAGTATAGTTTTGGCAGTGGACTCTTCAGGCCAGCAGACAAGGATGTAATCAGATCTAATGGCTGCGAGAAGGAACTAGACAAATTCTAATCTACAAATAGGCACGTACTTTAGTAGTAAGGCTGCTGAAACAGCTGGAGTAGCTCCTCAGTGTTTGTGGTGAACTCTCTGTCACAGAGGGTTAAGAGTCCTTCTCCCTCAAAGACTCAAGTTCAAGTAGAAATTAAATCTGGGTAGGTTTACGCTCGAGGCTAGACAAGGGATTGCAAGGTTTCCTTTTTGCTGCACAATGTATGAATTAAGGAGTATCATGTGAAGAGCAGAAATGCTAGCCAACAAAGTTCTATTTCTTTCTGAACACTGAGTTCAACATGGCTGCATACAGGGTTTTGAAGGTGTAAAACAGGTAAATCTGGACTCCTTCAACAGTAGGTGAACTTGAGAGAAGCTCATCTACCTTATTACTTTTGCTGAGGCTCCACACAGCATGCACAATTGTTTTGACATGCAAAATGATGTTTTAGGTATAGCTAATATATAGTAAGGAAGTTCAGTAGTCAAGGAGCCAGTGGAATACTGTTAAGAAATGAGATAAGATGCTGTTAAAATATAATCTGAGGAACCAGAGTGAGCTGGGAGGCTAAACAGTACAGTAATACGTTATTATTAAGGGGATTAGAATTGAAGAATTCTATTAAAATAAATGCAGTCGATATAAGTCAATCCTTTACTGACCTCTGCTTGCACACAGACAATATATACAGATCTGATGATTATTCATACGCTCATAAGGAACTGTATAGTAATGATTTACATAGCGATGCAGACATTTTCCTATCTCAATAAACATTCCATATTTTGGAGAAAAATATTCTTAACCTAGAATTCAAGTGGATGTGAATGCTTGGGGTCTACGTGTACATTCACTTTAAGTGATTTGTTTCTATTGACTTTCTAGATTTTGTACCTTCATGCTGGTATTAGAGCAAAATCTGACCACCTCACGGCCATGGGACAAAGTCCAGAAGCTGGGTTTCTGTGGTTTCTTTTTCATGTCCTGATCACCTTCTTATGGTTGTCTGGCTGGGGATTTGAGTTAGGCTCAGTTAAAAGCCAGGTTTTTATTAGGGAAGATCCCAGCAGTACCAGATTGCCACGGTAGTGCAGAACTGTCAGTGGCAGAGGTCCCAAATGGAGCACAGAAGAGGACATATCATATGATAAAAGATCCTAATTTTTTTTCATCCAAGGGTAAAATTGTCATGCCAAACCAAATACAAACTGAATATAATCTAACTGAAATCATGTTTCTTCTTTTCTAGTTTCAGAGGAGAGAATTAAATAAGTTTACTCATCACAAACCCTCTGCAAATCAGAATGGGGTGTCCAGCTCAAGTAAGTGGATAGGCCATTAGAAATTTTAGCTGAGTTTCTCCTCATTAGATTGTATATCCACTTTCTATTTATTGAAGTATCCCAGTCTTACCTAGTTCTCCCCTCTCTTCGTTCTTCTGGGTCTCATCTAGGGCCCCCTCCACCACTGCATTACCTTCAGCCACACTCTCCCATATCCCATGACATTATCCCTAACTCCCTCAACTCTCCAATAATCTACTTGCTTGCGATCTACACAGACAATCTGATACCCAAGCACAGACTTTCTAGTAACTTCATGAATAAATCTCTGAAAAAGACAGATTCTGTTCCACCAAATAACAGAAGCTGAACTGCTTGGAGTCAATTATTAGAAGAAAGGAGGATAATCAAAAGAAAGCAGAACCTCTGGGAAGTGCCAGTCTCCAGTGATTTTTCCGAGATAAGGTTTAGTGCTAATGGAAACTTCTCTCTACTTGCAGTGCTGGCACCATTACTCATGCTGAGTAATACTTTAATATGTAAATAGTCTCACTGAATAAGTGAGACTAGTAAGGATGACAGAACTGATATTACAGCCCAGCGATGATAAATTGTCTGTTAAGTGCATAGCCTGGGTATAAAGGGCAGAATTTTTTTGACCAAGTAGACATGTCTACATCTGACGCCAATGAAAATAAATAAGCATTTCTCTTGATGTACTCTGGATCGTTATCTCATTCCACAGTAAGTATCTGTCTTTGGTCAAATAAATTGTGCCCCAAAATATTTATTTCTCTCCACCGATACAAGACAGCCTACTCGCTTTCACGTAAACAGTTACACTGAAGAAATTTCAAGTTAGAAGAGGTGCACATCACTCTGTTTTTTCCTCCAGTTTTATTTCTTGCAGGTAAACAGCCATTTAGATCCACAGTACATCCGTGTTTATCTGTGGATGGACATTGCACATCTATCTGGAAGAAAGGATGTTGCATCCAGAGCACTACAGGGTACAGCACTACTCCCCTGCCAAAGGGGACAGAAAGGCTGTGTGTCCCTTGCTTAATAATTCATGTTAAGCAACGTGTGGGATTAAATAAAATTCTGCTATTTATTCCCTCATTAACGGTCTAGCCATGAATGCTAAAAAGATGTAAAATTCATAACTGTGCATTGTAGATTTTACAACAACATCTCAAGGGAGTCTAGCTGAACAGCTTTAAAAGCACTGGGGGACCAACTGACACATTTTGTTTTCCTGAAGTTTGCAGTAAGATGCCAATACATTATTTAAAAGGTAATTGAAATGGTATGTAATAGCAGGTAAAGACTTCTGGAGTCATTTGGACTGTGAGGCATCTATATACAATTAAAACCCTCTTAAAATAATAACTAGTTCATCATCATCATGTTGTAGACAAGATGTACTTCATTATTAGATGTTTTAAAAAAGCAAATGTTACAGCTGAAAAAAAAATAGTACAACTCAAGAAAATCGTGGCTAATGACAACATCTGAGGAAAAAGTGGAACTTGAGAATAACTGCTTGTCAGTGGATTTTAAGATGAAAAATTTGTTATAGGGATCAGTAGTTAATGAAAAATCATTTTCCACCTAGGTAGGAGAGAATTCAACACACAAATTTTCAAGTGTACAGATCTTCAGCGGAAAAATGTCAACACAGTACCCAGCTTGGAATGGTTTTACTACAATGGTTTATTCTGAACGCAAATATGAGGATGGTGCCAGTCTTTGATAAATATTTGTAAGGCTTCTGTAATCTAATCAACATATGAAAAGCAAGTGCCTACAAAGTTGACAAATTTGAAAAATGATACAGGGCTAACACTGGACTTGATTGGGTGCGCAATTACAGTCCTGAGCTGCGTGCAGGGGGAGCCTAACTGTTTAAAGAAAAAAAATCCCACACACCTCTGTGCGGTGCCATCACAGAAAACTCTCTACAAGCCTTGAGTAAGCCTAACATGATTAATAGGAAAAAAATTGAGCCAGAACAAACTAGTCATAGATACAGCTGAATAAAGTTTCGTATGACAAAACACTGTAATAAGAAGGTGTTCTCAACTGAAATGTAGAAACCGAGAAGAAATATGGTGCCAGAATTGCCTCCAGCTGTATTTTTGTCTTCGAAATGTTCGGGATAACTGGGTACTAATTAGCACGTTTTTTCCCCCATCAGAAGAAAATTTATGCCAAACCGGTGCCAAAGCACACATCACTGACATTTAGAGGAAAGATGTCAGCAGACAGTAGAGTTTCCGTTGCAGGAAGCAGAACGAATTCCTGAAAGGCTCAGCAATTGATCCAACAACTGAAGAAAATCAGATTTGGAAATGCAGCCTTATAAATGGCTCTGAAAACACGGTTAGGACAGAGGTGACTTGCAGGGTGGATCGTTAGTTCCATGCTAAGGAGCCATAATTGCTCTCATCCTGCAACAGCGCAGCGGGGTGGAAAGCCGAGGAAAGGCCAAACCAGAGCAGCAGGAGTGCTAGATTCAATACTTGCACCCTTAATCTGTTCCTAGTCCATGCAAACACCCTTCAAAGCTTTTTTGGCTTTCAGGAGCGGGCAGTGGGGAGAACAGCAATTTTATAGAGCAAACAGGTTTATTTTATTTATTTTCTACAGAGACTGTGCCAGGGATGAAGGCTGACAGCATCAGCAATACCTGCGTGCTTCCTTCTGCCTTCGGAGAGCGACAGCAGCGGTTGCCACAGCTGTGCTATAGAAAGCAGCAGGGCTCTGAGAGCAGAGCAAAACAGGACAAACTTTCTGAGAGTTCCCACAGATTTGCTGATTTTTCCCAAGGATCATGGGACATGCTCCCTCTGTGGGCATATAAACGCTTCTCTCCTGAGACTGGGATGATTCACATGATGCCTGTGGTGTCCAAGCCATGGATAATTTGCCCTGATTTTTTTTTTTTCCCCCTTCTGTTTATTCATGTATGGGTGACAGGGGATAATTAAGGTCTCTGAAATAATGAGTTTAGAGTGATATTGTGCCTGGATTGTCTAAACTAGTATTTTTCGGATGAATGGAAAGCTTCGAACAGGAAGGAAAGCCGGAGGGTGGAAAACATGTTATCAGGGGAAGAAACAATATAAGGTACAATTCCTAAGAAGGAATACAAGTGCTATGGTACATTCTAGATTGCATAAAAGTTATAGTTTATATTCATTGACGCAAGCTGTTGGGCTTTCTACCTTCCTCCACAAATGAGCAAATTAAAGTTGGAACATTATTCTTAAGGAACAGCTGATGTCTCAAGGGAAATATTGGAAAACATTCTCATTAGAAACAATTCTCTTGGCAGAAAATAGAGGGTTTGTGGGTTTTTTGTTATCACATTTCCTTGAGAACAGGATTATTGATTTTTTTAAAAAAGTTTGTTTGCTACATAATGTCCAGTCCCCAGCTAATGTTCATATTTAATTACTTGGGATCTCATCACAGTTTCCGTAACCCCACTGGGCTGTAGATTACTTGATGTCATGGGCCAAATCTTTACCTGTAGCCTGTACTTGATCAATACACAAGGGAAAGGTGGCTAGCAAAAGTATTCGCTGTAGATTCCTGTGTAGTGTCTATGCCAGCCCTGACCCCAGCAAAACACTTTCTAAAATCACTTTAATAAGCGGGCTGAGGGTTGAGCGGTGTGCCTGCGAGATTCTCCCAACACCACCCAGTAGCGTACTGGCCATGAATGGAGTTGAGAAATTGGAAGCAGCGCAAATGGGCTGCCAGAGTGGCCCTGATAGCTGCAGGCAGTTTAGTTAAAAAGACTCTTATTACACTTGTTAACATCTATCTATGCCCCACGGGTGGACAGATGCAGCGCTCGCCCACACACACAAGGTGCACTGCCCATCAGGCCCTTTCTTGCTCCTATTATATGTCATAGTGTAACAAGTTAGATGATTTTGGATTACATATTCCCATCAGCATTTTTTAAAAGAAGATGCTGTAAGATTGCATAATTTATAAATGAAAACATTTGTAACTTCACGTTCAGTAACATTAGACAGAGTCCCATAGGGATAATGGAGTCTAACAATCCCTTTACAGGATTGTAAGGAGGAGTTAGTATTTATAAAAACTAACGATAGCCTGCCTGTAACAAAAAAAGTTAAACGGAGAGTGTAGCAAAGCAGTTTCAAAATAACAGCTCTTCACTGTTGTGCAGTTAGATGCACATCAAGCTGCTACTGAAATGCTGAATTTGGAGAACCAGGGAGCTTTGGGAAGGAGGAGGTGCTGTAAAACCGACAGCGAGCCAACGATCCCCTCACCCGAGAATCCCAAACTGAGGTTGCTGAACACGTCGAGCTGACAGTGGAAACAGAAACGTTCACAGTGGCCTAAGGGCTATTCAGCCAGCACTCGAGTCTGCAGTTCCACCCACAGCGCTTCCAAATGGAACAGAACAATGAACGTGACAGCGCCAGATGGGGAAAGTAGCAGAAAACTGGGGGGAAAAAAAAAAAGCCACCGCCAAAACACTTATTTAAAAACAGCACAAATTAATGCTTATGAGCTTATGATTAAGTTTACTGCCAGAGC
This sequence comes from Balearica regulorum gibbericeps, assembly GCF_011004875.1. Lineage (NCBI taxonomy): Eukaryota > Metazoa > Chordata > Aves > Gruiformes > Gruidae > Balearica > Balearica regulorum. The sequence goes on along the minus strand of NC_046184.1, from coordinate 44,073,132 downwards.
AAGGGCAGCTGATCTCTCTTGCATTCAAGCAGTTCATTTCAGCATAGTTACTCACAGGCAAAACAAATAGTTCTATAAAGCGCAGCAAACGTGGGTTGAACCAACAGGAAAATGCACCTTGAGTTTTGGCTGTGGGTAAACACAGAATAATCTTGTGGAAAAGCAAAGCAACTCAACCAAACACTTTGTAAATGTGATTAAATGGAAACTACGAGCATCAAAGCAGTAAACCTTGCACCGAAAGGGGAGGAACTGACTGCTCGTGAAGTTTGAATGTAGTTAGGTTGGGGAAAGACAGCATGGAATTTAAAAACTTTGACATACTGGAGAAGGGCAGTATTACATAACAAATGCAATATTACATAACAAATGAAGAAATAAAAAAAGCATATTGTAATATGTCATGCTTGTATACAAACAGAACACAATAGCAACTAAGATGAGGGAGACATTAACATCAAATGGTGGAAAAGTATTAATTAGGGCTGCTGATACAGGCAGACTCTCCAGTACAGGAATTCAGACAGAAACCAAAGCAAACTGGCAATACTTCAGGCAGCAAATTCCAGCAGACTGTTGAGTTTGAATCTATGTAATGCCTTGTGATGATATAAAGAAAAAATTAATTAAATTTATATTTATCAAATTGGTGGTATTGAAAATACCAGAAAACAATACATAGAGGCTTAGAGAGATTCAAAATATGGCCCTCAAGTGAACTGGGGGGAGGTGGGGGGGGAACGGGTCGGGACACGTTGACTGAGGAATAATGACAGGCAGAAGAGTGGAGAAAGAAGCAGAAGCACATAATAAAGAAAAACCCAAACAACCCAAGGTTAAAGAGCAGACCATGTGGATGTTTTAGCAGAAAACAACAGGAGCTGGGTACATCATGATGCATCACACTGAACTGTTAGCGAGTACGTTGAAGTCCTCCAGATCTGAGCTGGCTATCTAAGGCGGCCATGCAGAGAGGGGTATGAATATTTGGGGAGCGGGGCAGAACTGCCCTACCTCACTCTTGAGGCACATACTGCTGAGAGGAGGCCACAATCCAAAAATCAGGCTGAAAAAGCGAGCATCGGGTGGCAAAGGCTGAGGTTTGGAAGGGCCAGACACCTGCGTGCAGAGATGCCCCAACATGCCTGGAAAAAGGGTGATGGAGAGGAATTCACCTTTTCAAGTCTCCACTGTTTTCCTACAGCTGTGCCCGCTTAGGGTTTTTTGGGTTTATCTGGGTTTTTTTTTAACAAAATAAAGCAATTAAATCCTGACTTTTTTCTCCACCCCTCTTTTGTTGGTAGCCAAGAGGCTAATTGCTAATTGCTGATTTAGAAAACGTTCTTCAGAATTCTCTGTTGGCTGAAGGGATCTGAACCTACATTTCTCAGCTCTCGAGAGAGTGAGACGAGGTTATAAGATATGAGAAACAGGTTCTCAGTCTGCTCTGCTGAGAACGTTGTATTGTTTGTGCTCCTTTCAATTACTCAGCGGAGCGAAGGCTGGGTGCCAGGTCTCCTTTCTTTGAGTGCCCTCGCCCGCCTTGTCTGTGTCATCAGCATCTTTGGACCTCTGCTCCTCTGGATGTTTACTGCATATAGCTATTTGCCCACGTCCTGGATAACGGTGGAAAGGCACCTAATTTAGGAATCTCAGTCAGTGATGCTACTGGTGACTATTAAGATTTTAGGGGACTTGACTGAAAGAAACCCAGGGGGATTTACAAATCTTGGTTAGTCAAGAATTTCTGTTCGCATGGGGATGTTTCTCTGTGCTTCCAGGCTTAAACAGCTGGCCTGACTGTCCTGAGGAAAATCACTATGCCACACAGAAACAAGGGCAAAGACAGACACCCAAAAATAACTGGAAGAATGCAGAAATATGATTTCTTTCATGTAGTGAAAGGCTATGCTCATAGAAAGGATTGACTGAAAGGAAGTAATGCCAGTCAGAAAGACGTATAGATGATACCTATTGAAAAAGAATATTTTCCCATGACCGAGACACCTTTACTCAGGACAAACATTATAGAGACTGAGGTGAGGTAGGTAGCAACATTCCATGGCCATTTTTATTCTCTGAAAACAATTCACACTTCTTTTTTTTTTTTCCTTCATAAACTGCTGACTGATAACAAACATATCCCTCTTTTGGTTACTCCTCTCCCCCTCTCCTTCTCCTGCCCCCATCACAAAACCCCCAAAACCCAAACCCTGCAGGTGCGAGGCAAAACAAGTCCTAATCTCAAACTGCTTTGAGGATGACAGATAGGAGTTCCAGTATTACTGGGTAATCAAGAAAACCACATCGGAGTGAGTGGCAATATTCATTTAAAGGAATTACTCAACCCTGAAACAAAGAGAAACTCTATTAAAACCAAAACCTGGTCTAACAACTAGTGTATTAGCAATTTACTGTAGCAAGAATATACATTTTGTGCTACAGACTCCTCATGTCAACATTGCCACAGTAAGGTTTTATAGCTTGACTGCACATCAGCATGATACGACTGTGTTGTGATTGTCTTTACACGGAAAAAAGCTAATATACCCTGCTTAAGGGTAATCTGCATCCTCTCCCACAGAGGGGTAGAAGCAGCACACTCAAAAGAAGACAAAGGCAGTGATAAAGGCTGCCTCACATCAAAAACATTGAACTATCACATTGTTTACACGCGAGAGGTTTTTTTTCAAATGCAGCAAACCCAGTTATGACCGTGTATTCCATATCCTCGTGGTGCAAAACAATGTTGGGCGAGTTGGGAGGAGAAGCAGAGGATAGCAAAAATAGAAAAGGAAAGCAACAGGATGTTTTACCTACGTATGATAGAAAGGGTAGGAAACACCCAATTACCTTAGCTCATATTTATATGAGTTGCCAGAAAAATGCAAACCAATATACTGCAAAATTATTTTGATGTTTTTAAGAAAAAACTATTGCTTCTACTTCATAAACTGCTTTTCCCATTCAGGTAAGCTTTCAGTCTTAGACAAAGTGAAAGAGATACGTTTTTTGATTTGGATGATTAAACCAGAAATAGCACTGAGAGCTAATACTGCAGGAATGCTGCAGTACAGAAAGAATAAAAAAAATCGTCTTACAACATCAGTGACTACCAGTAAAGCAGCCTGATCCAAACTCTTCACAGCTGAGAAACCAACCCTAGTTATGCTTTATCAAGGTTGATATTTATTTTAAGAGCATATCAAACTTTCAAACTACATTTCATTATCAGTGGCTGTATATAAAGGAGTCCATCAGCATCCAGTTTTCAGTCTCAGTTTGAAATAATATCCCTAATACTTTTTCTACATGAGAAGTTGATATTTATATAAAGATCAGTTGGCATTTTGTTTTCATTATTTTTCTGTTAGATTCAAGCTTTAAGGAAAAAAGGTAAATGGAAGTAAGGAGCTACATGATTGCAGTGTTGATCTTAGCCTACAAAACAAGCATTCAAAATTACTTGGAGAAAATACTTAACAGCTCTTTCTCCCCCTCTCTCCTGCTTCCCAACACATCCAGTGTCTGTTAAGCAGGATTTTGGAAAGTATTCTGGGCATTCATACAGGCTGTTTGTGGCACCAAATTATAGCGTCATTCAGAGGATCAAAGTCTTTACTGCCTTGACACATACACCAGCAACCCCATATATGAAACCTAAAGCAATCCATGATACAGATGTTTATTTGTGCTTGTTGAGACACTGAGGCCACATTAAATCTTTCCCTGGTCTCTGCTCGGGGCAAAGGCTAAGGACGAGCCCAGCAGATGTGCTTTCTGGTGGTGACGAGGAGACCTCCACAATACTGCAAAGAACTGCATCTGCTCAGGGAATGGAAAGGACCATTCTAGATGGTGTTTCCTAATATTGTTGGGAAGACTGGCTCTGTTTTGGATTAAATTTAACCACAGTCAGGGGAAAAAATATCAAAAGCAGATTTTCTTGGGATAGGCAACATCTTCATCTCTATCTTGGCATGAGAAGTTACAATGTAGGCTAAATTTATCAGCAGTTTCAACTGAGTTCAGCTAAGTTATACCTGTTATTCAAAACTGACAGCTGAGTAAAAACCTATTTTGCAGTATGACAAAAAAAAAAAAAAAGCTTTGAAAAGCCTGAAGGTCAGATTTTAAATTCGGGTACTTGCAGAGGAAGGGCTGGGGGGCTGCATGCCTGCTCGCATTCCTGTCGATTCCACATAATGAGAAGCAGTGACCTGAAACTTTAGGCAAATTTTTACTTAGACAAGAGTAACATCTAGATTATGCCCACTGAAGAGTTATGGAAGTGCTGAGGTCTTTGGTAGAACAAACAATTTACCTTGTTTGTTTATCCCAGACAAGCTACAAAAAGAACAAGACCAGGAGGTACTTAAGGGCTAACATTCAAGGTACACTAAAGAACAAGCGTTTGAGTCCAACAGCATCTGCAGTAAGAACGCTCTGCTACCGAGAACATTAGTCCTGCTGTAAGAGAACAGACAACTTGACGAATGGAATCATTAGGTGGAAGATGGAAGTATTTCTGATAACACGACCAATAGCTCATGCCCCAATGTACCCAAAGTCTTCTTCAAATTGTCCCAGCCATTTAACGGCACAAATGGATATTTGACTGACATGTTCACCGCTTATTGTACACCACTTCAGCTTAAAAGGCAGTCAAATGCGACACAACCTATCAGAAATCCAAAGGTATATGATGGTTTTCAGCTTGGCTACCTGCTACAAATTTATACAGCAGATATCCAATTTGGTACAAAAGTGGTGGAGCAATCTGATCTTGTGCTTCACTGACAAACCAGATTGAATCTGGGCAGCTCAGCATATTTCTGTGTGCTACTCCATTGAAACAAGATCTTGATACAGTCCAGTCAAAGGATCATGATCTGTAATAAAGTCAAATAACCCGAGAATCCAAAAGGCACACATGAATTTCAGAAACCCTTTGGCCCTTCAGAATTTATAGTAGGAATATTTGAAAAGACATGCCTGAGTGTTTGTGGTTATTAGAAGATGAGAAGCAAGAAGGATGTCAGAGGAGTCAAATTGTTAAGTGTTTTTATTTGGAATCAAGAGATTGAAGCCATAGTAAAGGAAAGGTGGATGACACTGCTTCCAAGCCAAGGCAGTACTTGCTATGTATAATAGAGAATATAAATAACTTCAGTGAAACTAAGCTCAAAAAGCAACACTCTTTTCAAGCAATGATGTTCACCAAATTTAGAATAGATTTTCAAAGGTGCTAAGTCTTTGAAGTTGCAGATGGGTCCATTTTGAAAGGCACCTAACTCCTGTTAAAAATCACTGGTACAAACATGAAACAATCAATTCCCCTAGAGTCCCAGGCTTCAGCTTTCCTCTGGAAACTCCTGTTGAACACTTTTCTGCATTAGTCAGTACCTAAGTGACAATAGGCCCCTTTTTTTTGCCTGTGAACAATGAAAGTCAAGACAGTCACTCAACAGCAATAAGAAATAATTGAAATTCTTTTTGTTTAATGTACATGCCAGCAATGGCCATCAGCAAGCAATAGCATTAAATTCGTGGATTTCAGACAGACAAAAAATTCTCTTGTCAGCAATGAAGATCACAAATGCTAAAAAGAATGACCTAAGGAGAACTGAATTTTTAATTAAAAAAGCGCCAGATTTAGCAAACAATAAACTTGCCTTTCTGATACCCTCAGGAGAGAGAGAGTCAGGGAGAGAGAGAGGGAGCGCCTCCGGTTAGCTTGCCATTAGCACAAAGGAAAACAATTGCAGGGCTTAGGGAGGATTTACCTTTAACAAATGCTTATCACAAAGTCATGTCACTGCACACTATTGTTCTGTATTTGGAATGAAATTAATTTCCAACTCCATATTAACCTTTTAGAGACCCTGCTTGGTGGAAGAATTTAATCCTTCGGATTCTGGTACATTACCAGCAAAGGCCATTTCTAGATTTGGTGAGTTTGACAGTCTATTACCTGAAGAACACTTTATTAAAAGGCAAAAAAAAATATAGAAAATTGGTTTCCTTCCATAACGGACAGCAGACTTTTCAGAGCACTGAAAAGTTCAGTGTGTTAAATCAAATAGGTAAGAAAAACAAAATAAAAGGGGAAATCCCAGGTTTTTTTCAATTCCCATAATATATTATTCCTCTGTGCTATAATTAATCCACTGATACTGCGGCAGCATGCTTTCAAGCTGTACACTAGTATAATAAAAACTTTACTGTGATGCAGTGGTGTTTTCCAAACTTATTGAAAAATATGTTTTCTGATGTGATCAAGAAAGACCATTCAGCCGGGTAATGGGAAACAATTCGTAGCCTTACCATAAAGTAAGACAAAAGCGGTGATTTAGAGAGTAGTGAAAGCAGGAATTTCAGCGCATGTGGGGAAGCCCATTTTCTTGTCTTTATTAGTCTTAGTGCAACAACCGTCTTTGTTGGTCTCTGCAGGGCTCTTTCCCCGCTGCATTCCAGGAGCTGAGAGGAGCCCTCTGGAAGTCAGACAAAATCTGCTGTCGCTACCATTTTAGGAATCAAACCGAGGAGCAAAAGCCCCTGGCTGAGTGGAGATAAATCAACAGGGAACACGCGTTTACCTTCCAGCCAAATGAGTAAAGCAAAATGATTGAGGAAACAAAATAAATAATAATTTAAACCCAAATCCTAAGCAGTAGGACTGACTGCTTCTTTATCTGTTTTTCCTTTTATCGTGCTTCCTACTGAAGTGTAGCTTGAAAGTAGATTTGCAGATATGAGCAAACCCTGTTTCTTACATATCTTTTTTTGCTGCGGAGTGAAATAATCCCAAGATACATATCAATGATCAGCTTCAAATGTTTTTAACACGTTCTTTTTGGCTGGAAAGGCACCATTATACTGCAGTGGAGCCAGTGTAAATTGTTGTCACTCTATTGACATAAATTTCAGTTTACAGCCAATCTGGCCCTTCCACCAAGATTTCCCCTAATCGTAGATGTAGTCAGTCTTTCACTGGTGATCAGCCTTGTGGTCCATGGGAAATCTCACCTGAAATACAAGCTTTGCTAATGATTCAGCTCTTTGCGTGTGGAGGCAGAACACAGGACTTACTGTTACACGTCCCTATATGTACATGGATGTATTCTGAGCAATTGTTATTAAAGGGGGTCTGTAAGATAACTAAGCCATTATGCCATTGGTGAAAGCATGCAATTCCACGTAGATGTGATTGAAATCTACAGATTTTGTATCTGCTGTGCATGAATGAGGGCCAGATCTGCAATGCACATTAGTGTGTAGCCTGTAAAATGTGGCAAAGCCTTACTCCTATTGCATGGCTTTTGGGAGTCCAAACTCAGTGTAACAAACTGTCCTGTGAAAGCTCTCCGGCTCTACTCTCAGCACTGCAGATGCCGTGAGATGGTGGATGCTCACAAGATGCAGGTGCACCAGATGTCATCCCATCAGAGAGGAAGGACCGCCGGGGTTTGATGCTTGGACCCACGCACCAGCCCCACACTACGGCAATGATGTGCCACGTTCCCTCCTGCTCCTCAGCAGCCCACAGCGCAACCCGTCCACCTCCTCTCACATTGCACAAGTACGCACCCCAGTGCATGTCAGCATGCTTAACAAAATCAAGGTATAGGTAAGGTCTGGGTTTCTATTCTGAAATCCAGATGAGCTTTGTTTTTAGCATATGCTAGTTCACAGAAAAACAGTCTGGAGAGTAAGAAAAAATAGGGAGACAGATGCATTGTTGAGCAACAACAGTATTTCAGCCTTAGTAACCTTGCATGTCACTTGTAATGGTTGTCTTTGGTTGCAATTGGCAGGAAACTGTCGTGTCCACACCTTTTTCTAGCTCTCAGCCATTTGGCTCCCGTGGCATCCCTGATCTCACACAGCCAAAATGAATGGGGTGGTTTCCCCACAGAATTTAATTCACAGGGTTGTAAAGATAGTGGCAGGAATCATATTTTGCAGGTGGAAATATCGCCATCTCTTCTGAGAGGAGAGGTGGTTTGTGGAGGGTGGTAGACTAACAATAAAAAGATTGTATGTATGTCTCATATTTGTTCAGTGGAAGAAAATCAGTAGGATTCTGTCAACCAGCATGTTGTCTTGGTATAAAAATAAGCAATGGCTGAGGGAATGCAGAAATAGGATCATAGTCATAGCTTTCTATAGCTTTTGAGACAAGAATAAAGCCGCAGTTTCCTAATTATATAGTGCTCACCCGCTAGCATACTGATTTCATTGTTACCTTTTCTCCTTTCCTGCTAAGGCATTGTAGTTGCGTAGTGTTGTCAGCTCCAAGCACGTTGATTTTCTGAAAGCCAGTCCTAACTATTCAAATATCCACAAACGATATGAACATTAGCAAACAAAACCTGTGTATAACACAGCTGAAGTTGCATCAAGATACTCTTATCCACCCCCAAAATCAAAGGAAGGAAACCCAGAAGTTCACGGGCCGTGACACCAACCAGTGGCGGAAGCTCAGAATCATGCTTTTGTAGGGCGTCACACCATTAAGCACTCATCACCAGTGGGAGCCTGGAAACTGGACTCCACCCTGGGGCCTGGGACAGCCCCGTGGTTAGAGCTGAATCACTCTGAAAGGCAATGTGGTGGCACCCAGAGGATGCAATTAGATAACTCAGCCTACAACCACCTTGCTGCTAATTTGTGTTAATTTTTCTTTTTTAGCTGGAGTTAGCAAAGAAGTTGCATCTTGTTTTCTCGGTTATGTTTGTGGCTGATCTGAAAAGCGGGTGTGCTGGGTGGGAATTTAAGGGGAGAAGGGAACGGTGGGGTTTGAAGTCCTGTTCCCTTCCATTCCAGGTTATGGGACTTGTATCTATACTAGTGCTTGAAAAGAGACAAGCAGGGCAACCCAACTTTGCATTAAGTTCACTAGATTTTCCTTCACAAGACATTTACTACTTATTTGTCATAGATATTGCTCACGCATAGAGAAGCAGTGTTCAATTAAGTGATAATGTCTAAGGAGTAACACAACGTTTGGAGCAAAAGTTGCAGATTGCAAAGAAAAACAGTGAAAAGATGTGAAAAAAACGGCTTTCATACTGCTACAATTTTCTGTCAATTTACTTTTCCTCAAATCAGACAGAATATAAACTCTGAGTCGTACTGGCACACATTTGGTATCTTGATTAGGTTTTCAGAAAATAAAGGCTTAAAGTGCCTTTGAAGCTTTAAAGTGAGGTCTATTATATAAATTTGCCTACAACACGTTATGCACGGCACCGCAGCATTTCAGATTTATTTTTCGTAGCATCCCTCTCATTCTAACCATAGCAAATTCCAGACAGGGCTGTAAGCAAAACCCACAGAAGCTTTTCAAAAGCTCTGTATTTTCCTGCTTCTCCTGGAATTATCAGCGCCTTTGTTTCATAAACTTTTCAACTTGCCATAAACATGTCTCGGCATGTTAAAGTATTGTCCTTCACCCAACCCCAGACTGCGAAAATACAGTAGATTACAAAAAGATTTGACATTTATTTTAAAAAAATACCCATATGCCCCAACTTTATATGTTTTACTTTTTGTAAGTAAAGAGGTGACTTTGCCAACCATTTCTAAAGGATTAAAAAGCCTGCTGTGTCATCTCATATATCTTCGTTCACTTTCTAATGCAGCCGGAGAGCACAAAGGCTGAGAGAAAACCTTTTATCATTTGTGGTTATCGACTGGGCCAGAATACAATATTAGGTACCTTAGAAACTTTTAGCTAAAACTTCTTTGCTTTGAAAAATGGCTGATCTCCTAAGTGAAGGAAAGCAAGCAGTCTAACTTCAAAAAGGGTGTTATTATTATCCAGAAACCTAACACATTTTAGGGAAAAATTGTTGGGGGCACTTTAAGTAACAACCTATTTTCTACTACATTGCTACAATAGTCCAGAAGTTTTTGGATGTTCTAAATCACTTTATACACCGGGATGAAAGTTGCTTGGGGAGAGTTTTAGCTGCCTTCGATGATAAAGTCTTTTATTTAAAAAAAAAAAAATCAGAAGGCAAAGGCAATTTAAAAAATTGTTGCTTCAATGAGAGTGAAAGTTAGTGTTTTGTCCTGAGGCCCTGTATCCAAGGTGCAGCTCATCTTAATGTTACAGTTTTCCAGCAAAATGTAAGCAGAATCCTTTTCTCCTGACAGTCTCTTGCAACTGCCCGTGCATTGTGGCATTCACAAACTAGAAAGTCAGAGGTAAAAGCTGATGTTAAACACCCCAATAATGCCCCAAACTAGGTGCCAAAGACTCTGCAAAACAATCATATAAACCTCTATACTTTTACATATAAATTTGTAACTTTTATATATCTGTAAATGTATTTTTAAAGTCTTTCTACTTGCTTATGATTCCTGGGGTTACGTTTGCTTTTGCATCCATCTTCTCTTTCAGGATGGATCAGAATCTGGAACTTATTCTAAGGCATCGGTCTATTTTCTGAAATAGTCTGTTTTCAGAAATAACCCATTGAAGAACTCTCGCATTGATATTCTAGCCAGCAACCAGCTCCTGTAAGTACTGTATCATTAGAGAAGTGAGACTGCAAAATCAACTGTATGCAAACTTTAAGAATATTCACCGCTGCCAACTCTTGTGATTTTATCACAATCCCTGAGATACAGAGTATATTTCTCGAAGCCTTAGTTTCTCGGCATTATGTTATCATGAGAGACTCTCAGCTTGCATTTCAAATAAAAAGTAACTTCTCTAACCCTCACGGCTGGAAATAAAAGTCTGAAAGCATAGAATCCAAAGCTTCAAATCAGGAATAATGTATTTATTACTACTTAAAAGTTATTTACTTTTAAGCCAAGAGCAAGAATTTTGGCAGAATCACTGGCAACGTTGCTACTGTCCTCTACTTACCAACAGCATGTGCTGAAACTGAGCCACCTGCAACCTTTTTTCTTACGTCTTCCCTGTCTTAGCTCCCATTTCAAACCTTGTCAACATGCAGTGCTAAAAGCTTTAAAAGCATCATCAGGAAGGCCTTTTACTGGTAGTTTTGCCTGACATTTCTCCCAGAAAAATTTCAGAACTGAATGAAGTAGGAATCAGTCAAAATAAAGTCTTCAGAAAATTCTTGTATGTGTCCTCCTTGGAGCTAGGATGATGGCATCACTAACATACTGGACTGGGTAAAACATCAAAGCAGACACAGGAAAACAACCAGAACTGTACTGGTTGACTTGCAATCAGGTCAGCATGAACTCATCCACACAGGTGTTCTCACCTTTTTGATAAATATTTTTCTAACTACTGTAGTCTGTGTTACACTGTTTTTACTGTTGGGAGAAGATTTATCACTAAATTTCCTATAGCCCTCTCCCAGCTTTAAGTGTGATAGAAAGCTCCTTTCTCAATTATCAGTTAGGTTTTCTCCTGAGGAGAAAATAAAGCAATTTAGAAGACTAATCAGACAAAAGTAGGGTTTTGAAGTGCTGGACACAAAAAACCCTCCCTGCAGTTTCCACAGCAAAATAGCTGTGCCGCGTAATTCTCAGATGGTGCCTGTTTACTTTGCCGTGGTTTTATCGAAAATCAAACGTTGAGCTCTGGCAGGTGTGAAAGAAGGGTGGCACGCAAGAGGAATGGATAGAGGAGAACAACAACTCAGTGCGTGACCTGTGGCTCCTCAGGAGCTGGGCTCACACAGTCCCGAGGAGAGCAGCACCTGGGTTATGCTCTTCCTCTGAATCACCCGGAAAGAATCTCTCCTCTGCTCCTTACAAAGGGAGATAAGGGGGGAAAAAGGCTCTGTCTATAGCTTAACTATTATCCCAAAGACTCCTGGCTAGTCTGGTATCCCTCATCCCGACGTGCGGTGTTCATGGGACCTCCGCATTTTATCATGCTCAATTACAAACACCAGGTTTCTTGCCCCAGTTTGTTAACATGGATTAAGGATTTTGACCACTTTAACCACATTTCTTCTGCTTTCTCCTTATTTCCTGACTGTAGAAGGTAACTATCTCATATCTGTTTATATTGTGCTCTAAAAAATTTGATCCATCTCTTAAAGAGACTTTGAGGGAGCAGTAAATATCCAGTTTATGATTTTATTGCCTCGACTCATAGCACAGGACATCTGACTTCCACGGATGGCTACCCATGACTGCAACCGGAATCAAGACATTTCCTTCCAGAATTCAGTGCACAAGCTCCCTTGTTGCTTATTTTTCATCGGATTTTATTGTACATGGAAAAGGAAAGCGGGAACACTGCGATCAGCCAATCTGATCTTTAGCACACGTGCACTATTTCACCAAACGATTACTTCATCGAGATAGTATCTTCTGGCCAAGCTAAAGATGATCTTTTAGAAAGACACCAAACCAGATTTATGGACTTCAGACTGCTCCGGTAGCTCATATTCTCTGACTTGAAGCTGCTTTCACATGAAACCTCTTGGGATCACTCTCTTATTACTTATATTATCAACCATTCTCATTGCTCTGAGGTACTTTGATAGAATTTAAAGAAATCCAGCAGACTCAAAAACCTCTTAATAGTTATGAGTATCTCTGAAACTGATACAGTCTTCTTTTTTCTTCCTGTATTGGTTCTGGAAGTTTTAGCTTATGCGGTAGCATTCGCTAATGACTTGGCTTTCACCATTTCAAGTTAAGAATTGAAAATAGCACAGTAACTCAGCTATTGCAGAATACAAAAATTTGATTTAGTAATTGAGAACAATGATATAGTTGAGCTACATTACGTAAAGTAACACCTTATAGAAGTATTCCCAGCTATTGCAAGCTAGTCGTGTCACCACAGATTTAGCTTGTACAATGACAGTACTGAATATATTCAGCTTTGTTTAAAGAAGGTAAGATTTTTCATCTGTTGATTGCAGTAACTTTTTCAAAATTATAATTAAGAACTGGAAAAGTTCTCTCTACCTTTGTGGTACTCTATAGGTCTTCCAAAGGATTAGATGAAAACATGATATAAGTCCTGGCAGAATTAATTGGAATTAATACAATTGGAAGAACAGCAACCCATTCATATGCAGGCCCAGAGTCAACAAAACCTGTTGATTGGTTTCAAATCTGACATTTCTTAAGAAAATGTCTTAGCTAGTCTTCACATCATCATTCCCCCTAGAATTTTTTTTTTATCATTTAAAGGGGCCATGGATTTGGGCGCCACAACCTATCTGGCCTTTTCTTACAAAAAAACAGTGAGACAGAGACAGAAAGAAAAGGTAAGGAAGGAGCATTTTACCTAATGGTTAAGAAGTTTACCTGAAAGGTGGGTGAAAGGGGTTGAAGTCCCTCCTCTAATGAATATTTAGTTATTTATAAGAGTGGAATAATTTGGGCATGGCTACACTCTAGTAGCTAATAACCTAGCGTAGAGAGGACTCTCCTGGGAAGGAGGAGATCTGGTTCCCTGCTCCAAATGGAGTTTATCCTCTCCAAATGCCAAGTTTGAAAATTCTCCTGGCTGTGTTCATTCCCAGGAGTAGAAACCTTGGTACTGTCAAGTTTTAAGGAACTTAAAGCATTTTGAGGAACTCAGAGGAGCCTAAACCCAGCCCTTTTTCTAAACTGTTGTCTTGATATCTTAAACATTTTTGTAAACATTGTTATTTTCATGCCATTCTCTCGTATAATGGAAATAAATATTTCCTCTCCACAGGCAGTGTTTGACAGTCCTCCTCTGGTGTGATAAAGTAACTCTGTGTTTTGCACAAAAAAGGCATCCCAGATTGGATTTCCTGGCAATTAAAAATGCTGCATACAAAAACTTGGACCAACTGAGAAACAAGAATTGGCCGAGTCTGTTGGAGACTGCCGAGTAACAGCAAAGCAAGCGCACGGGCAACGCGCAAGAGGTGAGTCAGTGGGATTTTTGTTTGACTAACAGCTCTGCGTGACACACATAAAGTATAGGCAGGGCACAATTATAGCATTTATGGTCATGGAAACACAATTCCCCAGCTAGTGCTCGATAGACAAAGACCACTGATCAGTGAAAATTATGCGGTGCTCCCCCGCAAAAGAAGAATAAGGAGCACATTGTGTTACATATTTCGATGCTAGCCAGCACCCTGCTAGGTCCCGATCCCAGGCTCAGTCCCTGTGCCACAAAACCCAATTGTGCTGCCCAAAGCTGCCTTTGAAGCAACCCCAGCGAGAAAACGGTGAGAAACTGATTCTAACAAAGCAAAGACAAGGAGGCACTTCAGACAACATCAGATAATTTAAAACTGTGCACAGCTCCCTGCTAGAATAAATGGGCACATCACCGTCATCGTTAGTGAAATTTTATCTGTTCAGATAAGCAGAGAATTGGGCCAATAATGCCCTACCAGACTAAATTATGTAACTACTTATCTGTAAAGGTTACCTTTGTTTTCTTTATAATGGAATTATCTCCACAAAACCAGTTATTTAGCCAGTTAGTTATAAAACCATGTAGGAACACCACCATTTCTATCATCAGCTTATGATTGCCTTTCATTATTATTAATTCCAATAGTGCTATATAGTGATAATGAATCACAACAGGGACACTGCTTCAGATATTGTAGCACAGTATATCCACCAGACCAGAAAAACTACCTGCTGCATTAGGATAATTCTGACATACTTTGTCTTTTTTCCTTTTTTTTTTTTTGTTCCTTGTTTATTTTCTCTGCTCTCAGCTTCCTAATCTAAGCAAAAACAATGATAATATTTTCTTCTTCGATAAATGTCCTAGTGACATCTCAATTTATTTTTCAATCAGTCTGCCTGTTTCTATTCAGATCAATAGTCAGGTCCACTAGACATGTCAAGACCAGCAAGTGAAAAAGCATACTTGTCGAAACTTGAAAAGTCGACCTTAAACACATCATCCAAGATTTAAAATATCAGGAACACTGCTTGAACAAGCGACATGACATACTCCATTGTTGAAAATAATGGGATGACATTTTTTTTTAGACCTGGTCTCACTGCTTTGCATCTGGCTAAATTATTTACATCTGTGCTGAATGAGTATAGACCTATGCCTTTACAGTCTAGTAGCACTCTACATCATCCTTCACACACAGCTACATGATTGAACAAGTCTTTTGTTGAACTAGAAAATCAGGTTCATGCTCATCCCTAGACCAATTCCCTAATAATGATTTTCCATCTTGCAATCTGAAGTTCAATTTAAAGACTGAGGAGAGATGAAAACTGTATTTTCCCTCCTGAGAATTTGTCTAGTTCAGATCTAAACATCAACAAAATATATGTTAGGAATGTACTGTCTTCAATTATATGTGAATAACTTTTTACTTGTTCCTTCTTTCTTTCTCTCTTGAGGAGGACAGTCCATGTCCCCTTCTGACATCTAAACCACCTACCTTATCTTGCACCAGGGAAGTCATTTACTGTTGAGACTGTAACCTCGTTTTTGCCATCTACTGCTTGTGAATATTAAGCATGAGGGATGCTGCATACACTTTTCAGACCCTTACAGCATCAGCTTCCAATCCATAAGAAGGCTGCTTAGGCCTAAAGTCAGTACAAATTTCCAAAAGGATATACAATCTATGGATATATATGTTCTTCAGTATGTAAGATATACTGTAAATGCACACTATGCATAGAGAAAGGCACTCTGCCTTGGATTACTGTTGGTAGGCATTTTTGGGGAAATTTTATGGCATCTTCGTTTTGTAAAGGAATCTACTAATATATTACTGACTGGATTTCATACTGACATAATTTTCTTAGCACATAATCTATCAGAAATAATGCTCATACAACTATGATAATAAAATGCTAAATTAATAAAATATGTTTCATGAACATAGTTTCATTTATCTTTTATTTAAATACTTATTTTATTTAAATTTTATTTAAATACTTAGGATGTTAAAATTGAACTTTATCATAATATTCAAAAGAGCCATTGCTTTTAGCAGAATCAAAGAAAAAATATTAGTGGTTGTTTTCTACACTTTCACAGTATGTTGGTTACAGCAAAATGAGCATTTTCATACTCATTGAAAATGCTTAAGTGGGGCAGAGTATGATAGTATTTTTGGAATGGTTAAAATACTCATTAGTTCATGAGGATTCTCAATGCCAGAGCACATTAGCCCCAAGACTGTTATCTGTCTCAGTTGTTCTTGTGCTCTATTATGCTGCTACTAGCTTCAGCTATCTGCCACATGTAGGCTCAGGTTGTTGCCTTGCATTTTCTAACATATTTTGCACTCCTAGGTGAGCAGTCTAGGGTCTGCTTGGCACAACAAGCAGAGCAGCCTGAACAAAAAGAATCTTCAGCTATTTCCTAATCTCATTTCTCTTAGTCATGTAATAATATGAAATTCTTATTCTCTATACTCAGAGGTTAAGTAAAGATTGCAATAATTCTAAAAAAGGAAGTCTTTCTCTTGGAAATCTTATCCATTTATAGAAAATAATGAAAAGACCCCACTTTAGCTGTTGGCCATCTCATAGAATCATAGAATGGTTTGGGTTGGAAGGTACCCCAAAGATCATCTAGTTCCAACCCCCCTGCCATGGGCAGGGCCACCCTCCACTAGACCAGGTTGCCCAAAGCCCCATCCAACCTGGCCTTGAACACTTCCAGGGAGGCGGCATCCACAGCTTCTCTGGGCAACCTGTTCCAGTGCCTCACCACCCTCACAGTGAAGAATTTCTTCCTAGTATCTAATCTAAATCTATCTTCCTTCAGCTTAAGGCCATTAACCCTCATGCTATCACTACATGCCCTTGTAAACAGTCCCTCTCCATCTTTCCTGTAGGCGCCTTTCAGGTACTGGTAAGCCGCAATTAGATCTCCCCGGAGCCGCCTTTTCTCCAGGCTGAACAATCCCAACTCTCTCAGCCTGTCTTCACAGGAGAGGTCCTCCAGCCCCCTGATCACCTTCATGGCCCTCTTCTGGACCCACATCAACAGCTTCGTGTCCTTCTTATGTTGAGGGACCCAGAGCTGGATGCAGTACTCCAGGTGGGGTCTCACAAGAGCAGAGTAGAGGGGCAGGATCACCTCCCTCGACCTGCTGGTCACACCTCTTTTGATGCAGCCCAGGACACAGTTGGCTTTCTCGGCTGCAAGCGCACACTGCCGGCTCATGTTGAGCTTTTCATCAACCAACACCCCCAAATCCTTCTCCTCAGGGCTGCTCACAATCCATTCTCTGCCCAGCTTTTAGTTGTGCTTGGAATTGTCCTGAATCTATCTCTCCTTGATATACATGTTAGAACTAATGACCTGTGGATTTTGTCTTTATTTTTTTTTTTCCTTTTCAAAGTACTAGCACCAAGCTCTCACGTTTTCCTTAAACAGGACTAGATTTTTTTTTTCCTCTTGTTTTCAAGATTCTTCTTTTGCAGCACATGATTAGCTGGAACAATGCTCTGTTCAAATTGATGTTCAGAAATCTGCTTGGAGGCTCATTTTGAGACCAATACAATTCTATAAAGGGATTGCATATATTTTATCATTAGTCATTCATATACAGAAATGTCTTTTTCATTAGGTTTCTTTCAATAGGTTTCATTTTCTATGCACGTACAAACAGAATAACAGATAATCCCTGCCCCAAACAGCAGCAATACAAATACAGCCTAAAACTATGAATGTTATATGTATATTCCTTTTCTCTTCCATCTCACAAGATACAATCAGAATATCAGTTTAGGTAATTTCTCTGAAAATACTCAACAATATGCAATTTTTTCTTCAGTGGTGGAATAAATAAAATCTAGTAACTAGCAGTTTCACTCTACTGCAAGTGAAACAGGTAGGTAGAAAGGATAAATTTGAGGCAAGCAATCCTCTCCTTTAAACCAAACCCTTAAATTCATACTGCCTTTTTTCATCTGATTGATACTTGAACTAGCATGGTAATATTTACATGACATAAAAGTCAGAATTTACTCACAGCTGGAGGCTAGTATTCACAACACTGCTAGTTTACCATCATAAACTGTCTCTTTACACAGTCTAACCGAGTTGGAGCCTGATCCATGACCAAGACTACTGTGCACAAATAAACAGTAACAACATGATTGTTGTTGTGAAGAATTATAGGCTATATATACTGTCAGGATAATGTCAACTACTATTGCATTGCAGATTCTGTTTTTTTGTATAAGGAAGACAAGATGATTTTATTTTGCATTCTTGAACACAGGCATTCATTAGCAGCTCTCAGAGCTATGCTTAGCTTAATCCACGTTGGGCATGCAATATGCATATTTCAAACTGTCCATAAATCATTCTCTGAGGATAAGAATCAGTTGTAAAAGAAGAACAGCCAAACAATATTTCAGAATTTTGGTATTAAACATCCTTTCTACCAACAAAAAAATAATAAAAATATTGTCTGCGTAAATCAGGATAATGTCATTTAAGTGTATCAGAAAGTAACACATTTCTTTCACACACGCCATGAAAACAGAATAAACATGATAAAGGTATTTGTCACTTCCAATTCTGGATGGTACTGTACAGTGGGGTACATTAAACTAGCACTATAAAAGGTGGCTATAAAGTTCTTAAAAATCAAAGTATTTTTATGTAAAAATTTTGGTTTATGCTTTCATTCACAAGGTAATTTCTAAAGTGATAAAAACAGGATTCATCCAAAATAATTGAATTGCATGTAAACTGGCATCATTATTGGAGAAGTCATAAAAAGGAGGAAAACAGGCAAAAAGCATTAAAAAAATGATTTGCACAAAGTTTTGTAAAGCATGCCACTTTTAACCAAAATAGATGAGAAGGCATTTGCAGTTTCTGGCAATAGGCAATGGTTTTCTGAGTATCCCTATAAATACCTGCAATCAGCCACAGTGCAAGTTTCTACCAGATGCAAGTTACTGGTGCTCAGAGAAGCAGTAAGTTTCCAGTATAAACCGAACAATATACTGAGCTATGGAGCAGTTTCATTTTCCCTACCTCCAAGCCAGTCCTGCTTGTCACACAACAGGCAACCACATGGAACCGTTTTTTAAATGTTGGATAATGGTACAGTATGATACCAAGTACATGGGTATAGATATGATTTTTGGTTCTGCTTTCCTCCGACTCATGAGCACCAAGCATCCATGGAACAGTGACATACCTTGGGTTTCTGAACATTACTATGAAGTATGACACAAATCTCACATAAATCTTATAGTGTAATATAGTCACAGTCTTCATTTTTTTATTCTAAATGAGAAATTTCCAGTTGTTAAGTTGAAATACTGTCAATACTTGACAAAACTCTGCATCCATGTTTATTAATTCAATGTATACCTATACTCACCCCATACGCGTGCATATGCCTTGTAGGATTGGCCATACAAGATGCAGAATGCTAATTTAATATTGTACAGAGGGGAATGTTTATTCATTTCTTCCAGGATGTCTTGGTTATAAGAACTACGAATTATTCTGATTTGGAAACGGTGTGGGAGTGAGGGAGGATGACACCTGCTCAGTACCACTCCTGCAGAAGCATTACTCCCACACAAGGGATTTGCATACTAATAGAAAAGCAGTATTTGCAGGTTTTTATTTACTACATAAGAAGCAGTACACTATAGATTATTGACCAAAGCACTGAGCGTAACAAACTGGAAGCCACGTCTCTGCTCACAGCTTCATTTGTCATAACTATGAATTCTAGCTGGTGTTCTTCTAGCATTACTTTTCTACCATGTTCACTCTTTTATGTTCTCCTCCATTATTTTTACAACAACAGGTATGCTGCTATATACGTATTCCAAAAAATCTTACAGATTACATGATTAATCATTTAAATCATGAAATAATCAGCTTCACAATATTGTTCCTCTTATCTAGTAAAGTTGTATGTATTCTCAGGTACGCATGACAGACCAAAACACTGTCCTAGCAGTTCAAATTTCCTTAGATATATCTAGTGTGATTCAGTGACACTTGGCCAACTGAAAAGTTTTTGAAAAATATTTTCTAGTCATTTGGTCAGGTGCCTGTTTGGCTGACGCCCTTTACCACTACGGGGTCATTCATAGCTTCCTACCTCTGAGAATCAATTCAGCAGAAATCCATTGCTTTTGTATATCAAAGAGAGAGGACTGCAACCGATTTCTCTGGAAAATGCAAACCAAATTTACACAATTTCAAAAAATAGTGGCATTATCTACTCTCAGAAGGATATAGTTATTTTAAATCTAAACTTACTCTAAGGCAAAGGACTCCCTCCCCCAAATAAATGGCCATCTTGCATACTCAGCTCAATAGCAGCTCCGATGCTTCCAGCTCAAACCAGCCAAGGTCTTTAGACAGGACTTTGGCTTTGCAGAATGACATCAACAAGAAAGCCAGGAAGCCATCCTGCACTTTGGGGAGTGTCTGAATTGAACCCTCCAGGAAATTCACAGCTCAGCAATCTCAACTGCAAGGTCGTCTTCACGTGTCTTTCAGGAGGGAAGGGAGTAGGGCAAGGTCTGCAGGAACTGCATGCCATCCTTCTGGTCACTCGTTTTCTTGCGGGCTTACAGAGCTCCTCTCATTGCCAGACTACAAGCACATTCATGGTATGACCACAATGTTTTCTGTCCACAGCATGCGAACAGATAGGAAGGGGATACCAGCTCTTTGGTCGTGTGGTGAGTGTATTTTCAGTTGCATGATGGGAGAAAGATTGGAGAATTTAAGCCCTGCTGTGCTCCCATACCAGGTGAATAGTTCCTCACTGATGCTTTAAATTATAGACTTGCAAAAGCTGTGAATATGCGAAAGCTGCAATGCAGTTATTTCTTAGTTTCCCATCTATTTTTGCATTTTGCTTCTAAATTATCTTGTTACATAAACTGAGCTTATCCCCACCCACTATTCAGCATCCTTAATTTCATATCTTCCCTACCACCACCACTTATTACTTAATCTTCTCTCAACATAGTTTTGCCTTTTTTGTAACTTAGAGCTATTTTATTTTGGGGACCTTCAAATACACCATTAAGCCTGTGAATTATTTCAGTTCTCGCTAAAGCTTTCCTATATTATTCATTTTATTCAGCTTAAATATTTTGGCTGATTTGAAAGAGTTAACAACTAACAGCTTGTACTGAGTGGAACAAAGTATTCTTTTCCATATCTGTGCATCAGTTTGCTCCACGCTTCCACATAACTAATAACATGTCTTAAAATATATGGATTTGAAATTAATCTGATCAATCTGTTTATGTAATCCAATCAATCTGTTTATGTTTAAATATGTTTTTATGTTGTTACGGCATTTGGGTACCTCCTGTGACTAAAATCTAGCACTAAATTAATGATACCCACAGAGAATTGTCAGGCCCCAATTACTCGTGTGCTGCTGCCGCCTCTGAACTGAGTAAATAGCCCGTCTGTGTTGCAGTGCAGACAGTGGAGATGATGTATTGTAATGCAGATCCCAGTTCTGTGCATTAGCATAGCAGCTGAGTGTATGAAGCGTTTATACCATGCTAACTTAAAAGAATCAGCTTCATTCCCATGTAATACAACACTAGTAATGACATTGAAAAGCCTCCAATTAGAGCCCTAGCTGAAAGCTTTCCAGACCTGCAGAATCCCAAACAAGGAATGGTCAATATCAAGTAAAAATTAAATTTAAAAGAATTTTATAAAAACCTTAATTAAAAGTGTGTCACAACCAACACACCTCACTTTATGTCCTGAAGCCCATTAAATTTCAGTATGACAAAGTGCCACTGGGTGTGAATGTGAGAGATTCAGTGCTTATAGAGATTCAGTGCTGCTTTCCCCACAGTCCTTTTTTGGCCTGAAAACTTCCCCTTTTGCATCCTGACTGTCTCTGCAGCCGGAAGGAAAAGTGGCATCTCAGAAAACTTGTCTCCAAAACACCCAAGACCGCAGCCAGACTCTGGGAGGGGGCAGCGAACAGATGCAGGTACCGAGCGTTCCCAGCTCAGGTGGCCATGCGGAATGTGCCACCAGTACCATTGGCATCAGCTGTCAGCTTCGGGACAGCTGGCAAAGATAAACAGCAATAATAGCACTGGCCTTCGCTCCTCTCAGCATTGAGATTCAATGTGCACGCGAGCGACCAACCGTAGCCAGCTCACCGCCGAAACGGGCCCTGGTTCTGCTCCCGATCAAAAGGAGAGCAACCTTGAATTTAACCAGCAACAACCAGGTCAACTCCAAACTGTCTTGACAAGAGTGGATGCTACACTCCTCCGAAAAGGGAAACAGAATAAATCGCTGCAAAATTCTCCACAAATTTCCCCCTCCCGTTAACCTCTTTTTCTTATTTCAGCCTAATCTTAAATGGGACACGCTGTTTCAGACCTGTATTTTGGCTACTGAGGAGAAAGAAGGAGGATCACAGAACCTATTTGCAAAATATACGTTGCAAAAAACTCAAGCCATGAGAGTCACAAAGTAAAAAAAAGAAAAGCAAAAATGCAATCAAAGAAGGAAAAGAGCAGATACGTTTGATTCAGTTATTGGTCAAAATGAATAGATTAACACAATTGAATACATTGGTAACTTTTGCAAACATAGGGGGTATAGCTTGATAATTTTTCGGTAACAAAATGTTGAATAATACAGGTCCTTATTATAAAATCTACCAGAGATGGACTCTCCAAACCAGTGGCAAAACCTGCCAAGAAGAAACCCCAAAATCATTATAGCAGTATATAATTACTTTATGATTTTATCAGTGTGTCTGTCAGCAGGAGCAAGAAAGAGACTGCTCTTCACAGAGACAATTCTATCACAACAAGGCTTACAAAGATATTAATGTAAAAGCTTCTCATTGTCTGAAAATCCTTTGCCATGGCAACTTAAAATCAGCTGCTTCCAAGTGATTTTAAAGCTTAACCATCCCTCCTAACCTTTGAGCTTCAGACCTGGTGTTTCAACCACAACTATTAAATCTTCCAAACAAATGTATACATTATCTCTACAAAGACCTGCATGATGAGCAGGTCCGTTTACCTTACAGGGACAAGTAATCATTTTGGGTCTCATGCCTGGCAAAAATTATTGTATCAGGAGTCCTGTATTCAAATCACTCAAACTCTTGCACACGCGCTCCCAGAATGGCTGAGGCACTGAGATGGTTTTTGCATTACAATGAAGCTGCTTTTCACCGAACTGTATTTTTGTGCTGCTTTGCACTTGCTGACAGCATTGATCCTCTTATCATCTTCAAGGATATCTGATAAGAATTATCTGATTCAATGGGAACTTGAGACAGTTTCAGCTACAGATGTATCAAAATTTGCTTTGAAATCTACAGATGCTCCTCCATTCAGTCTGTGAGACTGAGTACGTAGATAATTTGAAAAAAAATCTGTTACAAATTTGAACTGGAGAATTGTGTACCTCAGATTCTGTGAACATAAAAAAACTGCAGAGTGCATTTTCAGCTGTGAGTTTTTAAACTGTGTTGGGCTAATGGTTCTCAGGATTGCGTACCACAAGCAGTGACTGTAAACAAGCTAACCCCCTTGAGAAAATACCCAACTTTATGCATTTCATAAGGACTGCTTACCATTTCCTATTCATCCACTATATTCCTGATTCACGCTCAGGTGATGGCAAGGAAGAAGAATATTTAAAATTCTGCTATGTGGCTTTGGGGTAACATTTTTAAGGGCACATGAGCATGATCAAACTGACTGGAGATCTTAATTAAGTACGGTCATGATACAAATAATATACAACAGTCTCAGGGAAGAAAGGGATCTAAGCACAGGTGAAAGGAGGAGGGAAATTCAAGACTTACTATTCTTATTACTGCCACAGTAGCACTCAAGAGACTCCTTTCAGTTGGACATTGGCTCTATACGATAAGAGGCAGTCCTGTCCCCACACTGGAGATGATATGAGTGCAAAGGCAGGCACAAAGAAATGCTCTCCATGGTCAAACGTAGCTAAATATCTTCCATATTGTCAAACAAGTTACTAGCAAATCTGGGAAGAGTTAACCTCAAGGCTCAATGTAGCATTTAGGTGCACACAGAGGAACATTGACACATCTTGGATTCCAAAGACAGTAAATGTAAAAAGACCTTACACATGCACGTGAGAAGACAGAGCTGTCAGTGTTTTCTGGAAAAATATTTTTTTCTAAGTGTCCAACATGACACCACTGCACCTCCCACAGAACATGGTCATTTGGTCACCCAACATGTGGAGATGCCCTTGCTCTCCTAAACACTTAGTGATACGGAAAACTGCATACTTCAGATCCCTCTGGGATGCACCCTGGTTGGCACACTCAGCTCATGCTTAGCGCAGAGACAGACTGAGAGGTTGTGACTGAGCTCTGCACAAAGTCCAGCCTTTGCATGCTTGGTAAAAAAATGTAGCTGTCCCTGGAAACAGAGAAGGTGGTTCTGAGGACTAGGTTTTCATGAGCCGAACATGCACCAGGGAAGCAGGAACCCCGGTCTTCTTCCTACTCAGCATGAGGGAATTTGATCCTCCACCTCCTCTGAGCATTTCCTATCCACTAGGATATAATCTTGGCTGCTAGTTAGGAAATTAAACCCTTTTCTTGAATCTGGACACAAGTGAATGAGAAGGAAAGGCTCCTGCGACAAGAATGACATCTGGCAGGAAATGTCTTGACTTTGCAAACCACTGGTTACGACACTTAGGTGGATGAGGACAGATGAAGGTCTCTAGTTTATGAGATTTTACTTTGCTAGGATCATACAAGCATTTTACATTAGGAAGTTCTGACTTAAAGCCCACCCACAAAGCATACACTAAAGTGGGAACCAGAAAATAAGATGTCTCTGAAGGTTTAGAAGTTACTTGTAAATTAGTCATGTTCCCATGCCACCCATATCTCCACTGCCTCATGCAACTGCATTTGCAGAACCATTTGGAAAACTAATGTTTAGAGACTCCCTGAGAAAAGCTAGAGGTACTTCTCAGACAAATACAGCTGAAGTTTTTCTCTTTTGTTTTGCTTTGATGCCTTAGAAAGTCAAGAGTACCTACTAGTCTAAGCTCTCCTTTAAATATTTTTATCTCTTAGCACTATATGGTTCATTGACATCCAAGAATCAGCTTTTAGGCAAAACAGCTCAAGGGAATGAGCAATATGCACATTTTTCTTCAGAGTGCTCCTTTTCACATTTGGCTATCCAAGTCACCAGATAGATAGATGATTAAATTCACATACAGTCTGTCATTTCCCTATTGACTGCACATCTAAGAGACTCAGGTAAGCATTAGCTAAAGCCCTAAAATATCTAGGAAGCCTCAAGTATTAGAAAGTATTTTTTGAATTTAAGTCCTCTAATTCATTAAAAAAAAACATTAACAGCTTATCTGTGCTGTCAGAGCTGTGTAAAAGAGTTTTGATGTAACTAAGACACCAACCTTCTGCCTTTCAGTTTATCAAGGCTTGGCCCTGAACTGTTGATTCAAGTGAAAATTTGGTCTCTGTGACTGAATCAGGAAAAGTTGGTAAAAGTACAGTTTAAAATGTATGGATGGGATTTTCAAAAGTACATAACTAACCACCTTTCAGAGAACTACTGAAAATCCCATCTGACTTCTAATTCTGTATCTCAAGACACATAAATGACTTTTTAAATATGCGGCAAAATTTCTACACTCCTGTTTTTAAATATCACTACAAAATTCACTATTTTGCTTAGTAATTTTCTTCCAGCTAAATGAAAAGTTGTTTGCATATGGTTATTCATTTTGTCTATTAACAATCATCTGCCTCACAAGAATAACTGAATACCACTTTTCTGCATGTGCAAGAGGACGAATAAAAATGTACTGATGGTCTATTCATGCTTGGAAAAGAAAGAAATCCAAAACTGCTATCATCCACTAGAGTTCAAATTCATGAATGGTCCTGATTTGAAATAAAAATGTTAGCAGAAGTTCCTGATCATTTTAGTAAGGCCTGTTGTGCCCTTCATTGCCTTTAATTTATTAGTATGTAATACATTGAGCTTCATGCCCATAACAGAGTAGAACCGGAGGTCTGATGTCAGCATATGCTGTGAAATCTGTTGATGTAAAGTTTGAAAATATTAATTTGAATGAATTTTAATGCTTCGGCTTACCAGGACTAGAGGAAAAGGCAAACTTTGTGTGGATTTAGTGTGGCTACTGAAAATCTCGTGCTGTTCTACAGTGGTTTATGGTTTATGACCATTGTCAAAACTGTGATGTGACTGTGTTAGCTTGTCCAGTCTTCAGTGATGCATAGGTGGCAACCCTCTGTGTCTTTTATGAAGCCCAAAATTCTGGTTCCTGGCAGCCTGCATGCAATTTCTTTCAAATACTTTTCACTGTAATTATTTAGGTGGGTTTTTTTTCCATCTTGCCAAGTACCTTTATTTATCATGCTAACCTGATTAAGTCATTAAGTGATTTACTGTTACTAATATGTTTTATTTCTTTCCTTCTGATTAGTTTGTGAGACACTCTAATCGCTGTGCTTTTTCTCTTTAATATGGCTCGCAGATAGATAATTTAGGAATATGTGCTATTCAGACTATTTTATTATCTCCATATAAAATTCACATCAAAATTGTTGACAAGAAATAAAAACCACAATGATAGGCAACGTTCCTTGTTTCCTAGAGGCAAAAAGGTGGCATTCATTTACACGCAAGCAGAACAAACATCAAGACAACACAGAGTACTCCAGCAACAGCCAAAGCCTTTACTAATTCTGTGGCCATGTAAAAAAAATCCAAAATCCAAGTTCTATCACCTTTTTCATGATAAAATAGAAACGTCACCTAATGGAAATCAGTGGGACAATCTGAAAATATGTCTTATTGGTATGTTGTGGAATGCAGAATCTAACTCTGTGTGATACAACAAGTTTTCACTTCTTAAGATATGTATGCAATTTGAGAGGCAACGAGGAAAATAAACATTCAGTGTATGTGGAAAGGTAAAACTGGCAGATGGAGAAGATGGCTTTTATACTTCTGAGAATAAATAAAAATTAACAGAGAAAAACAAAAGTAAAAATACAAAACTGAGCATAAACAGTTTGCATTTGACCAGAACATTATCTTTCAATGAAACAACACTAGAATTAATACAGAACACTATTATACCATATGGATGCTTGGATCTCTGCCAGAAAAATTGCACCATCTGTCCTTTTACCAAAAAATGGACCGCAATGCTATATGTGTTACAGTAAAGCTACCATTCTTTTCAATCTACCAGACACGATCCTGACTAGCAAAATACACCTCTCAGTCCAGCAAGATTAGCAATGGACCTGAGATGGTACTTGTAACCAGGTCTGACCCAAAGATACTGGACTGTTTAATTACTGTGTCATACTTTGGAAACCCAGGCTGGTGACATAAAATTTGATCACCATTAATGAGGAACTGTTGTTAATCATATTGAGAAGCACCTTAGAGCTTTTCTATATTTTCTTTGGTTACAATATAACATCATTAAGAAAATTTTAGAGAAGTCCAAGCTCCTCCACCTTTCTTAACAAGCTGAGTACAGTAACTTTCTTTTGTCTATAGATGGCAGCACTATCAATTCACTTACCCTGTTATCAAACACATGAGATATAAACAGCCATAAACAGCACGCAGAACACGCACTTACACAATGCATCTCATTTAGTATGCCTGATTGCTATAATATAAGTCAAAGAAACAAAAAAACCCCAAACATTCCCCTAGGGTTCTTCACATTTGAAGTAGATTTCATGGAAATTTAACTCAATTTCAGGAATATAATTGAACTAACAATCTGTTCTCTCAGACAGGATGTCCCCTGCCTGATATTATGCAGGGCTGGACAGATGCCAAAGCAGACTGGAATGTACCTCAAAGTGCTAGTGAAAAATGACTGGGCTTTTTAAAAGCAAGATGCATGTGCTGGATAGGTCAGGCAGCAGCACTGCGGATGATGCTAGTCTTCCCTTCCATTTAACCTACCGGGATTCAAATATGCTGAAATTGTAAACAAAGAGAAAATACAGCAAACAGCATGTAAACAAGAAAAGCCAAAGTGCTTATCCTGCGAATGCTCTGCAGAAAGCAAACCTGTATGCAAATGCGCAGCTTTTGGAATGGAATGCTTGGGGACGGTGCTCTTTGCTGAAGTATGATGCCAACAGCCAACAAAGCCAAAATTCATTTTCTAAAATCAGGGTATGGCTTAGGTTATTCAGATTCAGGATCTCCTATCCATGGAAAGCAATTAAAACTAGAGAGTAAGTAATGGAATGATTTGGAGCAGCTATCTAGGTTTTAAAAAAACGTATTCATTTGCTTTATCCAGAGATCAGAAAGGAAGAAACACCAACACCACACGACAAGAAAATGAGAATAGATTTAAATATGAATCATCAAAGCATGTTTGTCACTGGATTTACAATAAAACAAAATACATTTTTTTTTTGCTTGGGTTCCCAAGGAAACACAGTGTAGGTAACCATTCTGTCGTCTTTGTGTGCAGGTACCAGCCTGGAGATTGACTGTCCTCTTTCCATACCTTTTTAATGTATTGGCCAGTGTCAATCAAACTTGACAGGATCACAGGCCTCTCAAGGATATTAAATTCCTACAAGCTTTGTGAAATTAGGCAGCCAGGTGGAATAGAGCGAGCCTACTAAGTATCCCTATATGAGGTGAAAGCTGCAACATGGTCTCACCTCTTACTACACACCAGAAAAACCATGTGTGAAAGAGATATCATGGATGTTCAAACTGTGGAAAAAAGTTTCAATTGAAGCACGTATTTTATTAGACATCAGAATACCCAGTCACACTCTGAAATTTAAAGGAAATCATGCCTTATAATTCCACTGCTCACAGAACTACGTTTTAAATTACTAGAGGACTACTGTTGGCCTTGGGCTTTTGCCAACTCTTAATGCAATTTCATCAGTGCAAAACCTACCTCAAGGCTGAAAAGCTATCAAGTCTATATCCTCTGCTACCTCATGGAACCTGAAGCTAAGGACCATAATACCTAGACACTATAGCAATTGGTATTTCATAATATCGTAGACATATTAGTTACACAAAGGCAAGTGTGCACTGGTGTATGTGGAAGATGTGCTTGTCCAAATTATTTCATTTACAAAAAAAATTATTGTCTATGCTTTGGTGTGGATTCTCTTATACTATTCCATTTTGTTGTGAGAAGAATTCAAACCGTAATGCAATCCATGCCCAGATTAGACAAAAGCAACATCTGTGGATTCTCTTATACTATTCCATTTTGTTGTGAGAAGAATTCAAACGGTAATGCAATCCATGCCCAGATTAGACAAAAGCAACATCTATCTCATACATGAGTCTATTTCTTGACTAATTCAGGTCAAAGAACTCGATCAATTAGGAAATCACTCACTCTCCTGCAGGGACTGCCAGACACACAGACTGAGCAGAGCCGCAGATGCAAAGATTGTTCTTGTCAAGTGCTGGTTTCCCAACCAGAAGTCAGACAGTAACTTCCTGAAGTAGATGTTCCTCAGCAACGGGGCACTACGGATAGTCTCCAGGAATGGCTGAGCCAGTCCCTGACTTCCACTGTCCAGGAAGGAGTTTGGTCCGATACCTTTTAAGCTTGCTTGATCGACAGCAGCAAAAACCTCTTCCAGAAACACCTTTGCTCCCACAGCTTTCCAGATCCCAATCCCGATCCCAAATACCTTATTTTTAAAGTAATATGCACTTCTTTTTAATTAAACATTCTCCCCTCTATTTTTTATCCATGAGGGAGTAGCCTGAATTAACTTAGCTCCCAACCAGCTGAAACAATTTGCAGCGCAAGACTTGCCGATGCTGTCACATCCTTACATAAGCATTTCTTCACATCCTACATAGCCAGGGCTCCTGAACTCAAAAAACCCATTATGTTGCACACTGTCATAATCACTACTTTTAGCATTCCTCCAACGTTGACAAGCATGTGATAGTTTGCTGATGGGAAGCAACTGATAGAGCTGAGGACTTCAACTCAGCTTCCTGGAACTGACTCCAGGAATGCATCACCTCACAACAATGTTGTAATGAGACTGGAGCCAGCTGTACTGCAAAGATTTCCGGAGAGGCTCAAACAGAATTGGAGATGCTTTCTCACTAAGGCTCAATCTGGACATGATCATATTCTCTTCAATGGAAAGGTGGATTTAACCTGCAGACTTGTATATGTAAAGTGTTCTGTGATACCATCAGGAATCTGAAGAAAAAGAGGTCTCATGAATTGGGCTTGATAGATGAGATGAAACAGAACCCCTTACTTCTCTAACCTGGAGCAATTACTACAGAGATGCTGCTGAGCTGCTGAGATTACATTTGGATCCTGAAATCCTCATGTGTCACTACTTACAGGACAGAAGTTAAAATTTGGTACTGCCTACTATTAGATCATGTACGGTTTTATAATGTATATCTGTATCTTTATTTGGTTTTCGACAAACGCCAATCTGAAAGAGATTATGTTGTGACAAAGCTCACAACACAGAGCTTATAAATCCTCCTTTCTGCCCTCACAAAAAAAGTAGAAAACAGCTGAGCTTTGCAATGGGTGGCATTCTTTATGACAAGTTTGCTTTTAGGCATGTTTTGCAAGAAAACCTCTAAATGTTACCCATTGCATGTTGGTCAATTGTCTTACATAGCATTTGAATTTTCCAGTCAAATGTCTGTTGGCACGCATACTGGACAGATGCCATGTGACTTGTGCTTTATTTTTATCTTTCCTTAATGAGAGTTGTATAGTTTACTATTCAATAAATACTACATTAATATCTAAAGTGATGGGATGCCACATAAATTATTTTGATTTAAAGAGAGTAAAAAAATGTTGCTATTTGTAAACTTGAAGACAGCTCAGTAGAAACGAAAGGAATTCATGTGGGGAATGAGCAACAACATATTCATCAACCGAAGAGGAAGAAAATTTTAATCTCATATGAACTAAAGTGACTGCACTAACAACCGTAAAATGTCAGGAGATGGTCCCTTCATATTACCAGTTTTGCTATTGCATTATATTGGTGATAGATCCGTAAGTTGAGAGAAACACATCTGGCACCATCTTATCTACAGGAATGGTATAATGGAGGAAAAACCCCACAGTTTTTAGTTTAAAACCAATCATGTTGTTATGGAGGAGAAAAAAAAAAGAGTTCCAGATTCCTCTGTTCTTTTTAGCTTTGTAAAATATTTGCCTAGCATCTTAGCTGTCCTAAATAAACTAAATATCTAAATAAAGGTGTTGCTGGTGTAGCTACTGCATTCATACCCAGCCTTGTTTTCCCCTTCAATACACCTGAAGGTTTCACAAAGTGATACATACACTTGAAAATAATATGTCTGAAAAGCTCAGTTATTCAGTTTATTACAAAGAAGATGTAATGATGATACAGAAGACCCTCATGAAGACAGGACACCCACTGTGTTGACTTTCACGGCTAATAAACAAAAGCACAAGAAAGGTAGGTAGGAACTAAACCCAGATAAATTCTCACCTCTATCACACACAAACTTCTTTACAAGGGAAAAGTGGCATTTCTGGGCTTCACTTTTGCACCTTGTTGGCAGGTAATTTGCAGCTAATCAAACCCCTGTGCCTGACTCAACCAGAACAAAGTGCCTCTAAGACAGCGTGGCCTGTGCTGGAAAGAAGAAACAAAGTCCAAATGCCCGGTTTTCTGCCTCATCAATAGCATCATGGAAGTAAGGGATGAAATATTTGGAAAGAGAATCCCACTTGAGATTTGTATCATTCTCCTGAGACACACAGAAAGCACAATGAGAATAACAACGTTGGCACCTCAGTCTTCATCAGCAGCAAGATTCTGTTTCTCTCCTGTTACCTTGAGATGGGTAATGGGACCTTTTTGGGAAACTGCATCAATAGAAGAGAGGGCAGGACTTGACTCCCACCTTCAGTTAGAAACATTTTGGAAAATAAATTTTGGAATTGGCAATGGGAAAACTTATTTTTCCATTTTTGTTGAATGAGAAGCATCTCCCGGCTGCCAGCGGAGAGCTTCGCTTCCCAAATGTGTGAACAGATTTGAACAACTATCACCCATAAAACATACGTGCAAAGCAATGATACCGACAAAGAACTAGAAACACCTGTGTTCCTTTCTCTCTCCTTACGCTGAAGTACACACTTCTCTGTCATCACAGACGCATTTGCAGCACAGTGTACTAGAGGAGGCGTGCAATTCCCTGTACAGGGAATACAGGTATACAACCCCTGCTCTCGTCAGGGATAACTGAGGATCGGGATCAAGGGTCTAATTTGTGAAATGTTTCCTTCCATTGAGATGTGCACACAAAGGAGTTACACATTGGAAACTGAGTCAGGAGGCCTATAAAAAATAACTGCATAAAGATCTAGTAGAAACTAATGATCTTTCTTGCCCACATGGGATTAAACAAATAAAAAATGCATGTGGGATTTAAAGTAATGTAAAAACTGGAATTTAAAGTTTCTATTTCTTCAGAAAGTCCTACAAACTTCATCAAACCTCAACCACGTTAACAGTGCTAATAAAATGCTCATCATGCTGTCTTAAAAACCTGTATGACTTGACACAGTCCTGAAAAGGAAATACCCTCAATTATACTTTCCTTGCTTTCTGTGAGTATTTAAGCACTGATCTAAACTGTATTTATAGAGATGAAAAAAGACATTTTCTTTTTGAGTTCATATTTGATTTTTTTTTCTTGAAACCCATTAAAAGAAAAGACATAGGCTGCAATTTTCAGAGAGTAAAAATAAATTAAACTTACTTGTAAGAGAACTGCCTAATTTCCCTAAGGACTCCAGAATCTATCTACAGTATTTTTACATCCATTTTACAGCCACTCACATTGCTATGAAATTCTGTAGAGCTTGAAAACCTAAAGTATTAACTGTCTCATTTTCATATAAGTAATTAACACACACATCTTTACACTTGCATTGGGACTGCATAACCAAATAAAAACATACTATAATTTAATCAGGAAGAAGCATGCATACAATCGCACACAAAATGCATTATTTAGATGTGGCTATTCAAATAAAAGAATAAGAAGTCTTCCTGCTCTCTGTTTTGGGGAAGGGAGGGTGGGAGGGAAATCAATAGAAATGCCAGAAAATTATGGCTATTGTTGCTGACAGAGTTCACACGGCTGGGTGCTGATCTCCTGTACCTTTGATCAGCACGTACAAATAAGGAGATGTATACATACAATAAGCTTTCTTTCCTTTCTCAAATCAAGAAGCTGTTCAAACACCTCCTGAGCCCAGGCACTTTTTCAGTGCAGTGTTTGTCCGAAGGTTTCTCAGAGCAATGTCTACAGGTTTTGTACAACTTCACTGGTAATCAGCAGGCACAATCTATTTTTCCTCGTTTTAAGCACAGGAGGAAAAAAAAAAGAGCAGAACGATTTGACTCTGCTTCTTTGTAGCAATTGCCACATTCGATGGTTCATCTAATACAATATATTATTGCAGGCAATAGCCTGTAGCATATGATTTAGTGGAAATTGTGTACTCACTCCAAAATGGACAATTACCTGACAGCTTCCTCATAAGACTTTCCAAATTGCCCTGGAATATGAGAGTTTATGTATCCTTTAACATGGCTTCTATGATAAATACATCGTAATTTGGAATATATGTTGATTTTGGAATTGCCTTCTTCAGCTTTTACCTTGAGGAAGACGGTGGTTTGATGTCAAAAGCTTGAGTTGGGATTAGAAGAAACAAGTCCCTAAGACCTTATTTATCCACTGAAAGAGGACCATTTCAGACAAGAGCCCCCCTCACTACGATCCAGTCTTAAGGAAGATGTCCCCAACAGGAATGTTCTCCCAGGGAGGAGAGAAAGATTTTAACATGATGGAGATTTGGTGACCGATCCCATCACCACTGTAGGAACCCACAGCGAATTTATGGTGATGCTGTGAGACCGCTTTGCAAGCGTTAGCGAGATGTACTGCTGCAGCCATCTACTGCTGGAAGTTCTGCCAGTGTATTACAGTAGAGATACTGGGATATTAGATGTTGCAGAAATCCTCACAGTAAGTAGAGATCTTAAAATATTTGTTGGTACTGATCTCTGTTGGATTCTTTAGGATTAGGCTAGTTGCAAATGCAGCTGTTGTGGTGGTGGTGGTGGTGTTTATTTTTACTTTCATCTTTTAATAAGGCTGTTTTCTTTTCCCTTAATATTCACTGAGTTATGCTTACAATATGGCTTATAGCAAGACCGTGGCACTAATGGTGTATTTCTCTTCCCATAATATTGCATTTGTGTTAGCTAGCTTTTAAGGTTTCTTATGTTTTAATGAAGTTATTAAAGTGAATGCTCTGACTGCATAATTCATGAGCATTCACTCTGTCTTCAAAGAGCTGGTCTCTAAACAATTTTTAATTTTTCAATTCTTTTCTAAGAACCAAGCCTTTTGAATTTGAATGCAATATTTAAAATAAATGTCTAATTGTAGAAAACTAGCTTTATTTCTGCTATAGCACCATTTGGTCCCCAGGGATGGTTCTAATTTATAGTATTTGCTTGGCAGATACAAAGAGGTGCTGTGTATTTTCTATTTATAACTCATAAATATTGAGATTAGCTTTCACACATAATGGACTGGATTATGTGCTGCTTTCTCTTCACGGCTGTATCCACAGCCTTCTGCAGAAGGAAGGGCACATGGAACCAATCCCAATCGTCTCCTCCTTGCAGTTCTTCCTAAGCATTAATTTGGCAGAGATAGGTAAAGTTTAGTGTCTGCTCTAAAATTTGCTACTTGACAACAGTTCCAAGGCAAGACCTGAGCCCACGCCAGCCAGGGCATCTCCCCATTGAAACTCGGGGTCTGACTGGGAGGAGTGGTGAGATGCAGCAGTGCTGAGGAGATAAGTGGACGGTACATCGCTTGCTACTAGGATACATTCCTGATAATTAGATTGACTAAAAGCTAAGCATGCTAAAATAATACACAGAGAAAAAAACCCAACACATTAGCTTTCAAAGATTTTTAGAAGGAATAAACCATACTGAAATTAATCCTGAAAAGACAATAAGCTATGTTAAGTTTTATACTAATTATCAGCCACTAAGACATGACTTTTTTGATATAAAACGTTATTTTGCCAGTAATACATGCAGCCACTGAAGTTCTTAAAAAAGGCATTTAAGCTGAAGGGCCTGGGTACCCATAACAACAGCCTGTCCTGGTGCCAGACCCAGTCTCTTCTGAAGGTTCAGAAGGAAAATGTTTTTCAATGTATTCAGGTAATTTATTTCAACAATTGGCTTGGTAAAAGCAGGGAAAGCTGCTGGAAGTTGAAATGAAAGCTTTTATTTCATGTTAGGAACAAAAATGAATACAAATGGAGGGTATGACTAAATTCATGGAAATCTACAGAACTGCCTGCAAAAATATGTATTACTATTGGGACTCTTCCTATGTAATAAAAAGAAGCACCATATTTATTGCACAGACCACATTTAGCTGCTAGTCAGATGTGCTGAGGGTTAAACAACCATTTTTTCTTTAGAAAATAAGTAAAAAATATGAATAAAACCCAAGATTAAAATGAATGTAGATAAAAGTTTTATACTCATTTAAATCCACATCTGAAATCACTACCACTTTTATTTAAATGAACATCTCATAGGGGAGCTGCAGATAATTCCTGCCCTCTTTCTGCAGCAGAAGGGATCGTAAATCTCAATAAAGTATCGTAATTCATAGGACGACCCTTGTGAACTAAACAGTACTGTTGAGCTGCATTGTGCCCTTATTGAGGAGTTAGTCAGACTACGTCTCTATGGCCTGTTTGGAGAGGTTAAATTGCAAATTGGTTTTGAAATCTTCCAATTTTGCAAATCATCTAAACAAAATTAAATAAAAACAACCAATACAGTGACTTGGGACTCTAAGTTCCCTTGATTTGCTGTAAGACCTAAGCTTCTAAGTCTCATAGACATTTTGGGTGAAGGATACCTATAAAACCATGTAACCAGAGTTTACCAAATTCAGACAAATAAAAAATATCTATTTATAGCTTACATTCCTACATATCACCTGCCAGATGTCAGATTCATTAAAAATGCATTTGAGTATAATTTAAATAATTAAAATGTCATTTTAAAACAGGCATAATTGTTTGCCAGAGGCCCTTGCTCACCAGAAGTAATGATTTCCACTTGTTGTGGTGACTTGATGAGCTCAGGCTGAACAGTTCCAGCGTTTGAGCCAAGCTTTGCTTTAGTCACAGCCTGATGTTGCAATTAAGTTTAAGACCTGGGAGTTTATTGCTCAGATGGGTAATCTGGTTTTGTTACAAGGAGTCTAATGAATTTGATGATTAGTCTGTTGTCTTTTATTGTCTGTTTCTGAAGTAATTTGTGCTTGGCTTTTGACTGCTAATAAAATTTATGGAAAAGTTCAAAACACTGGAGATAAAGGCTTTTTTTTTTTTTTTTGCAACGGTAGTAACCATTAAATGGGATATATACACTGACTAGCAGGATTAAGGTTTCACCAGTAGAATTTCACCCTGTAGAAATGCTAGGAAAGGTAGTACTTTCAATCTACTTTGCTCTTGCTTTGGATAGGTACTTTCTTAACTGGGCTCTATATCTGCAAAACATAAAACACACGTGTTGAAAATCAAGCATGTTTTTAAGGCCAATTGACCACAATTATGGATGCATTCCAATTTTTAACAAATTACTAAATAGTTGTGCAGAAGACTACTGAGCCACAGCGACTGGTTCTTTGTACTGGGACTAAAGATGACATAAACACTAAAGCTTTCCACGCCGTTGAGGTGCAAAGGTATAGCAGATTATTTACTAGCAGCAGTAATACTCAAGATGTGGAGAGAAGCAGCCAGAAGGAAACTGCAAGGTCGGCCGCCGCCGTGCTGCGAATGCGCGGCGGCCCTATGTCAGACCTCCTGTGGGAGCCAGGGCCTTCCTCCTCCTTTCCACAAGGCAGATAAACTACACAGAGAGGCATAAAGGCTGGATGCAAGAGAAAGCAGAGCCCTTTCCAAAATGCCTGTCTGCTGCTTTTCTAGCCTCTTCTCCAAAATAGGAGAGAATAACAAAATGATTTTTGCCTATTTTTGACAAACTTCTAAGATTTTTTTCCCCTGTATGTGACAACTACATAATTTTCACCTCTCACTAATGGCTTTCCCTTGGTGACAGTAAGTGCTGTTGAGTACATAGGTAACATTCGGTTTGAGATCACATTTGATTGTTAACATTTTCCCACCTCCACTGCAATGCAAAACTTTGAGTTTTGCAAAACAAAAAGCCATTTTAGTATCTAGACAAAATAACAAAACTAGTGGGGAAAGTGTTCCCTAATTGAGATAAAATCCTGTCACCTTCATTACCACTTAGCGGTACTGAACTTTGAGAGTAGGTATTATTTAGTGTGAATAATGACAACAGAATCTCAGCTTGATTTCAAAAGTTATTTCTGCATAATTTATTCAAAAGATAAATTCCCTAATGAAAGATACTGGATCCACTTTAAACCAACATTATTTCATCTATAATTACGGCCTCAGAAATACTGTACTAACTGCCATTTATCACTGTCAGCGACTTTTGAATTCCTGCTACAACCATGATATCCCATTGGGTTTGTTTGTCTCTGAGAGAACATGATGTTTCTAGTTTGGCATGGCCCTAAAAAAGGAGAACAAAACCTGTCATCCTCTAGAAATATATTTAAATGTCCTCTATGTGCTGAAGCACATAGGGGAGAGTAAGCCCACTCATTTCCTCGTAGTTATTTCCAACACAATGCATTATATTTTCCATCTGAAGTTTGTAGAAGGTCTTCAGTTCATTAGTGCTTCCCCTGCCCCTTTCTTTCTTTTCTTATGAGCTGAGTACCCATTATCCATCACATTTCTCGCAAAGCTTGGAAAAAAATATATAGATGCTCTGACTCTTAAGAGTTGCACTTCAGTCAAAAAACCCCACGCTTCCTCATTATAAGAATCTAATCTTTCATTAGGAAACAATTAGGAAGTAAATGTGCTTAAGAACATTAATTTGCGTTTGGTTCAGCACAAGCATTAGGGAAACTATTAGTGGTGTTTCCTAATTCAGTTTCCATTTTAGACAAGAAAAAGCTAGACTTGATTCAGGTAATGACTACAACAATATTTTTATGTCTTTTACTTTATCGTGTCTGTTGCCATACAGTGAAAGATTTTAGAAGCAAGTAAAATAAAAAAAAAAGATAACTGGTAAGATACTGGTAAGAGACTTTGTTTCCCCTCACTCTGTGAAGGTCCTCCTGTTACTGTTCATCAAAAGTGGTAAACAAAACCTTCAGACTTGCTTTTAGCAGGTCCCCATTTCTCTGTGTATTTTGGATATAACTCTTACCCTGTGCTAAGACTATAAGAAAATACAAGCAAACCACTTCTTTCTTATCACTTGCTAATTCAAAATCAGCAGTTACATCATCTGTGTGTTAGTAACAGCTGTAAAAGTTTTCAGTTCTACACTGGAAACATCTTCATTCTCAATGGTCAGTAGAAACTGTCTCTTTTAAACAGAAGGTCTAGAAAATAAAATTCTCCTGGAAAGATCTCTCTTTATAAAGCATCTTGTTATTTAATTTGGTCTAAGCTAATTGGCAATTTAGACAGTAATTTGTGTCCAAGAATTCCAGACACAGCAGAGAACAGAAGCCTACATGAAGCTCTACCAGGTCGCTGGGCCACAGCCCCACCACAGAGACACAGCCCTGATGTCATGCGTGCTGACCTCACCCTCCCTTAGAGATGGCATCCATCACCTCACTCACGGTGTGCATAGCCTTACTACGAGGAAAGACTACGAGGACTATTTGTAGGTACTGAGCATGTTGGACCTATCAACCTCACTGACTACCACAAGTGCAAGACTCTCATTTTGATTGATGGTGTATACGTAAATGCAGAGCGCTCCCGGCACTGTGCATGGGAGCAATCACACCCGAGCCCTTCAAATGTAGAAGCAATTATCCTAGGACCTCAACCAGCAGTCAGCATGGTGACCTGTGGTGAGTTCCTCTGTTGTGCATTATCAGTAACATTGCAGGGGAAATGCTCACATTTCGTGCGACTAAACAGACTGTAGGAATTGTAGTCAGATTTTTGTCTCTTGCTTGAAGAGTCTGTATTTATCTCCAGGCAACAGGAGAGAAGGAAAGTACAGAGAGCTTGCACTGTCATCTGTTTAACTCTTCAGACTTTGTCTTGCAGTGAAATGCAATGTATAATGAAATTCCCTTTTTTAAGCTAGAATGAGTTCTGATATATTCAGTCATGCCCTAACTTTGAGAAAACACAAACTGCATTTTTCAGACAGTGAACAAGAGCCCTTACCTTCTCAGCCAAGAGATTTCCGATAAAAAGTGAGTTGCTTTTCTGCCTTTACAAGCCTGTAAAACCTACAAGCAGATTTTCATGCACATACCTGATAGTCCACCGACATCCATCTTCTTCAGGTTCTTTGCCTCCAGAATGACGACAGTCAGTTTGCCAGCCGTAGGCACATAACGGAGGGAGAAGCAGATATCACCCAGTTTTTCTTGCTGTGAAAGCAAACAAGACAGTGTTGTGTTTTAATCATTTTTTGTACCTTTTAAAAATACAACTCTGAAAGCTTCACATACATCTCAAACTCCTATTGTTAGACAAAACATTCAAAAGTTGCCCAGCTTAAATCCTTGATAACCTCAAGTCCATTGTGGCAACTGAAGTTCCCAGCAGCTATCCTGTATGGAGCCAAATGACAAGATGTGTGCTGGCTGTAAAATAAGTTATAGCGCTCAGCACTCCTCCCCTGACAACCAGGGTCCCACAAATACTGTTTGCCCTTTAAACCAAGTCATGACTGGGGTTTTTTGTGTTTTGTTTTGTTTTGTTTTTTTAAGGTTGTATTTCAGTGGAAATCAATTACACACACACACATGCGACCACTAGACTGCTTTCTGTGATACAGTAACATGGATTTTTCTCATCACACTTTGTCACAAAAGCAAAAAGTATAAAAAACGCAAAGCACAAAACATTCAGTATAAAAAAAAGACTCGTCTTCTATCGAGAGGCAAAAACCAAAAGGCAGATATAGGCTGAGAAGGCACACAGAGCATCCCTCCTCACATCAGGAAAGGCTGGAAGGATTTGGTTTTGCCTTCAGCCTTGCAGCCTATCATCTGGGATCCTGCCAAATGCAACCTTCTGCAATTCATTGCTTAGTACCTTCCTAACCGTCCTGGCCAAGAGGGAAAGGCTGAATTATGTTCAGAATTACAGGACCTTTGTTTTAAAAGGAGGAATGATAGATTTGAACTTGCAGATATGACAGAGAGAAGAGTACTGCTAGGATGATCTGAGCTGCTTTCCTCCTTCCTTTGGGGCACAACGGTTTCTCTAGGGGGGTAACAAGGTCGCTTTTGGGACAAGAAGAATCAGGTTATACCGAACAGTCTGATAAAGCATTTCAGACAGCAATGTTTCTCTTTCCAAGACAGTAGTTCTTATGGCACATGTCTGTTTCCACAATTTATTCTGGCTGTAGAGTATAAAGTACATTTCTATCACGATATACTTCTTTGGTTCCAGTGTTGGTTTAGAATAAATTGGAAGGTTGGTTGTTGAAAAGTTTTGGGGGTATATCCAAGCTTTTTGTTAAGACATTAGGTAATTTTTTGCAGGAATTATGCACCTTTTCCCCCGTACCACAAAAACAAAAAGAACATGACAATTTACCAGCTTTAAAGAGCCAAGGAGAAAGAGGTGAAGTCAGAACCTTTCCTAAAAAGCTGGGAGAACACTACTGAGAGCAACTGGCTCACATATTCATGGATGTAGTGGGTATTTCCTAGAGAAAAGACAACCCATGTCCTGAAGACTTTACCATCCATGTAAAAGGAACCAAAATGTTCCTTTCCATCTGGGAGCTCAAGCTTCCAAGTCATTTAAGAGAAACTGAACTTCATCCACTAAGCCAAATTTTCAGCATCAGTGGCAATTTTTCCTCTCAATAGCTCTTACACACAATCACTTTTTATCCAGGTTTTGATAAGCATCTGCAGTATAGCTGTCTGAAGAATGCATGCCAGATACTCAGCTATACTTCAGAGCTTACACCTTCCTTCTTTATCAAAAGGTGCGTGGGCTTGTCTCAGAAGACTCCCTTGGGGATGCAGGATTCTTTGTTTTTCCAAACAAAAGACTGGAGTGGTATATATAAGAATGGCATCATGCAGTTATTGTTCCTTTTAATTTAAAAAAACCCAACATTTAGAAACTGCAATAACAATGCAAAATCTATAAAGTTAAAGATTCTGAATTGATTATTACAACTTGGGAATGAGACCCACGGATTATAATAGGTAGTTCCCTGCAAAACATCAGCTCAGTGATCACCAATGGTCAGAAAACATACAGAAGACACACAGTTATGTATAATTAGGAAATGCTCAGAGAGCACAACAAAATAGCTCATAATGTTAAATGTGTGTATCACGTATAAAAACGCTGTCAGAATGTACATGTGCCAGTATCTTGAAAACTGGTGCAATTATGGTGTCCTCCCCACCTCAAAAAGGATATGATAGAATTAGGAAAGATTCCAAGAAAAGCAGCAGGAACGATCAAATACATGACACAGCTTCTGCAGAAGGAAGAGCTAAGTAGATTAGTACTCTTCAGGCTGGAAAGGAGCTGGTTGGGGAGCAGTATCTTAGAGACCTCTATCTGACCCAGGAGAGCTATAACGATATTATGACCTTGCTCAAAAGAAGAGATACTAATATCAGAATATTTACATTTTTAACTCATATCTGAAATAACCTAAGATGTCTTTCACAGCATGGACTGCAGTTCTATGGAAGGACTTACTATTCCTCCCTGTCTGCATATACTGTTATAAATCCCAGAATAGATTCAGATCATAGTAATACAGATTTCAGCCGTGCAACCTGCATAGCTCGCGCTCGGCTCTAGCAGAGCCTGCGATGGCATGGTGACAGCAAAATATGCTCCTGTTCCCTTGACATTCAGCTTTGGAAGTCCATATTGGCTAGGCTAACGGTGAAGTTGATCTATCACTTGCAGCTTGTTCAGAATGGAAGAAATCAATTGCTTATTGATTTGTGTCATTATGATCACAGCTCACCCAGCCACCCAGTTGTCTCGGCGGTCGCTGTTCTATTAGATGGGAGCCTTGGTTTGAATTAGCACGGTTGATTCATGGGGCTCTGAATAAGACTGAAACGGGGTATATTTGA
Organism: Balearica regulorum gibbericeps; assembly: GCF_011004875.1. Classification (NCBI taxonomy): domain Eukaryota; kingdom Metazoa; phylum Chordata; class Aves; order Gruiformes; family Gruidae; genus Balearica; species Balearica regulorum. Next base: position 44,030,850 of record NC_046184.1, on the reverse strand, counting down.
AAGCTCATTTTGGTCCCCCATCTTAGAGACTTTTGTATTCACCTGTCATCCGACATTCAAGGATTATGCCCTCACCTCTAGATTCACTAGGAGGAGCTTTGGTTGTAGCAGCACGGGAACTTGTATTCCCTTGTATTCCTCAGAAATGTCGCTCATTGACAGACTAGCTAAACATCTATTTTGGAAGGTACTTTTAAATCAATGCCATGCTACTAATTGTTCCTTTGATTGGGCTTTGGTTGGTTTTGGGGTTTTTTTGGGATTGTGGTGGGGTTTTTTTTGTTTTTGTTTTGTTTTTTTCACTTGTATTGAGACTAGAGTGTGTTTTGTAAGCATAAAATGGTGGTGTTAGGATCTGAGCCCTTCAGCAGAGGCTGGAGGAGGCACTTTACAAACAGTTACTGCCATGGAGACCATCACCTCTCACCAGCCTTTCTCCACCTGCAATCTGATTATGCTTCTGTGCAAATACCACACAGAAGAGTAATTTTTTGAGAGCATTTAATGCATTTTTAGCCTCTTTTAATATAATTTTAGCCTCTTTTAATGTAATTTTAGCTACAGGAAGCATGGAAAATAAGCCAGCTTCACATAAACAGCCGGTTTTCCATAGATCACCATCTAGCCATGGGAAATGGCAGCAGATGATGGGGTCATTCCAGTGAATAACTTGAAGAAAAAGTGTAGGAACCTCTTTAAATGCGTACAGAATCACTTTTAGTACTTTTTTGTTGTTATTAAAATCTGTGTTAACTGCATTTCTTCAATATTTCTTGTACTTTTAACATTTCCTCTTTGCATGACTGCCACAAGTTTTCTATTCCTAAGATTTTTTTTTTTTTTTGTATTTTTTAATTTAAAAAATATTTGTCAGGCAAAATACTGCAAGTGGCAGCACTGTAATGAAGCAACAAAAAGCAATCACTAGAGGTGTGGTTTGCAGGAGATAATTACAAACCCCTGCAGGGCTACAAGGTACAGATGAGTGCTTCTGGTATGGTGATTATCTCATGGAGGTGCCTTATTGTTATTATAAATTTCTTTCAGTCCTCTGTATAAATAATTTATGTTAGTAAATTGCTTTGATCTCTGATGGAAACTGTAAGTTAGTGTTAGAAACTTCCAACTGGGAGGTTCATAGGCTTTAACCTATTCATGTATAATGCCTAAACACCAATCAAAAGACTCTCTCCATCTAAGCAACTTCATAACTTCATTACATTTAAAGAGAATGCAATGGAGCAGAACATAAATGATATAGACAGCACTGCTAACACTTCCTCAGCTTAGAAAAGGCTATTTGAAGTCCTGTTGAGAACCTGGACTTTTTAGAGACAACTCTAAGTGGCTCCTGCCTGTCTCATGTTTCTTCTTGTATTTGTCAGTAGTCATTTTTACCTTGACAGTACACTCTACTAATGAGCTACAGAGAAAAATGCTATTTATGCAGATTACTCTCATTCACACTGCAGAATCTCTAGCAGTGATATCCATCTTCTTAATATAAACATTCGCCACATTTTTGTGGAAGATACTATGAGAAAGTTGATGCTTGCAGCTCTCTTGGTAAAACAAAACCAAAATAATGAGCCACAGCACAATATGCTTTTTCCTAATTGGATCTAAGACTCCAAAATAGTCAGTAGAGGAAGGATATAAACACAGTGAGGTGGGTTTCCAACTTCAATACCTGGTTTTGATTGTGGATATTTGCATAAGCCTGAGAGAAACACAATAGGACGTGGTTTATGGGCGAACATGTTCTTCCACCGATCAATACTTACAATGGAAGCTCATAATGTTCACTGTATAGTTTTTGCACCAAATAAAATGTTTTAAAACTCTGTGGAGAAAACAGGGACAGCACAAAGGTGGGTTATAAGCTAAATTAGAGTCTTCCAAATTCAGGAAACCCAGGTAAACTGTAATGACAAAATGTCTAATTCTAATTCCCACATTCACAGGCTTCAGACAGTTTTGAGGTCATCATATTCTGTCTACACACGGAGATCTCAAATCCCACAAATTCTTTCTCGTGGCACATAAGCCACGAATACACTAAGCTGCAAAGGTGTCACAATAACATTAGTAACAGAATCACATGGATGCAGAAATGGATTACATGGACCAGCCATGACTTTTCAGTTAGGCCACCATAGCAAGTGGGCAGAATTAGCAACACATACACATAGCTGGGATCTACAACTGGGAAAATATTGCTCCTCTGCATCCCTCACGACAAATAGGGACCATACTGTGAAAAGGAAATACTGGTTTGTTGGGTTTCCCCTTTTCCTTTAAACCTGAAATTGTATTGGCACAGCAGCTGTTCCTAACATTACCAGTTTCAAAGGTATTGAATTTTTTATAAATACATGGTTCAAGAACAAATCAGAAAACTTCAAACCCGCAATAGGTACAATCAGGAAAGAAAGACAATCTTTTTCTCTTATGCTTGCAAATCAGGGACCAGATGACCCCACAATATGCAGACAATTCTGCCACAATTAGGCAAAGGAGTGGGAAGTGAGCAAGAAGCTCTTAAAACTCAGTTTGCATAAATAGGCTAGAAATAGATGGTGTAGCAGGGAAGACAAAGGAGAACTGGAAAGAAAAAGAAAAGCTGGAGCTAATGTGTTGGCCCATTATTATAGCACTTTTGGAGACTATCACATGAATATGTGTGCACACCAAGTACCACTGTACCCCAAAGTCTGTGAACTACTTTTGGGATAAAGTACTGAAAGCAAATAGGAGAGGCAGAGTTTCCCCCCAGCCTTTCCAATCAAAAGGCTGATTGCTGAAGTAGCTATTTCAGACTTGCAAAATGTTAGCTATAAACCCAGTCAATATAAATTTAAGGACTTTAACAACTAAACCATTAATCTGACACGCAGAATAATTCCTTTGGTGTCTAAAAGGATTTCATGCCCATGAACGGAGCAGCCATGCTGTTATACAGCTAGCAGTAAATAGCTACTACATGCCTCTGGAGATAAGGAAGAACCTTCTTCATGACTGTACCTACTACAGTTTTGAAGAAAATACTCTAAAACAATAAAATATGAACAGAAAAGTGCCCTACTGTGTGGGTTTTTTTATTCAAGGATCAGTCTTTGTTCACAGGAATAACCCACTTGTCTTCCAAAACGGATGTACAGAGTGTCTGTGATCAAAAGTCTCTCCTGTTTGCTTTTACTAACATTATTTCAGAAGTACTTTCGTAGGTTATACCTTCTACAAATGTGCAAACTTGGCCATAAAAGGAAGCTCCTGTTAATGTAAAGTGTTCGGTTACAAGCCACATAACAAGTAAATTAAGAAGCAAAGCAAAGTGAAATAGGTTACAGCAGGAGATCTTGGAAGAAACAGGGTTCTTGAGGCAGGGATCCAGAGGGCTCATTTTGGATGCCATAAAAAAGGGACTAGCAGTGACAACAGGCTAAAGAAGAGATGGAAAAGAGATCGATGCCAGGTGAACTGAGAACAGAAATAGAAGCAAAGGTCCATGAGGTAAGTTTTAAAAGGGAGAAGTTTTAGAGCAGCCAGGGAACAATCTTACAAATGGAATGAATTTATTAAAGGCATCAGGAGGTGGTATCCGCAGGGGTACAGTCATGGTATAAAGTAGGAGTGAGGAAGAGCCAAAAGAAACAGTTTAATTGCATATTCCTTTTGACTGATTTCCCTACTACAGTCCTACTCGCTGACTCCTTTGTGATACAACTTCTGTATGCCAGCACTACTTTTTACCTTTGCTTAAAGGGAACCTGGCAGGATCTTTCTGTGGAAATAAAAATTACTTATTTTTTTTCCTTTTTTTTTCCCTTCTGAACAGCACTACTTGACACAGAAATTCTTCACAAATCTCTGTCGTCTTATTTTTATATACTTTTATACATATGAAGGTAGTAGACTGCTTTTAACTGCCCTAATTATGTAATATTCTCCAACGCAATGGTAAATTGGACTTGAAAGCAAGTTGGGCAATAATTTGAACCAGCCAATGTTATTATAAAATCATCAAGTCAGGTTTTGTCAGCTTCCTCCTTTCAGTCCTCTTCATTACATTTTTAACTGTTTAGAGAAAGCACTTCTGTTAGTGCTTTCTAAAAAGCAGAGGAAATGGAAAGAGAAAACACTGTTATTATTAGTAGAAAATGACACTTCACGGTCATCAGTTTAAAAGCATTACAATCAGCTGGTTCTTGCAAAATGAGAAACGCTGTGGCTGAAGGCACTTGAAATCAAAGATTAGCAGAAACACACTCTTTGATTTCCAAATAAGAGACCATGCTACCAAACATACCGAGTTCTTAATTAAACAAGGAGAAAATGAATTTCTTAAATAAACGCAAAAGGGAGGAATGAATTAAAAGAAACACATATGCCTGAACATCATAGCCTGGTTTTCTGTAACTCTTTGCCTACCCACAAATGCTTGCAGCTGGCTTCTCTGCTTTAATGATTGCATCTTGCTCTATTTTGCCACTTGGCTTCTCCTCAGCTCCTGCCTGATCATATTTCTAAATGTCACTCACGTTTATGCAGGTCAGTGCACAAAACAAAATTAATTTAACTGAATGGCACATTAATATTATTACTTTTGACAGCATGGAAAACTTATTAACTATAGCATGTCACAAGGCTAGTCTTCTAGTGAGTAGTCTAAGTACAACATTAAAAGGAAATGTAATACATTTGAAAGATTTTTTTGGCTTATCAGACACTGTGAGAAGTCAAATCATAAAGCTTTTCCATAATTATTAGAATATTGTATGTGCATTGCAGTCACTTTACATAAAGTCCTTGTCCTCCTGTGAAAAGGTACAGGCAGACACAGTACAATACCCTTGCTTGATTTGAAAACATCTCTTGTAGTAAGTATGGGCACCTTAATGCTTAGTGAATGTAGTTTCTACTACCAAGAGCGTCTTAGTTTCCAAAAGCAATTGAGTCCAAAGCTTTAGACTATGGATTGAAGTGACAGCATACATCTGAAAATATACAGGATCGGTAGACAGCAGAGAAATGTAATTAAGAATCAAATCAATTACAAATTTCATACCTGTAAGATGTACCACTGTATGTAGTACTTTATTAAAAACTTGGCATGAACAGCGTCCTTGCTACAATGCCCATACAGTATCGATTAAGGAAAGACAGAACAAACAGACTAAACAAACCAGTAGGTGGGAATGATTGGCATGATGGAACGAGCAATACTCTACGGCTGCTGGTAAACTCTGCTGAAATTCAACAGCCCCAGCAAAAGACTATCAGGTGAATTCAGTGCCTCCGTTACTGAAGCTATACAGTATATTTCTATTTGATCTGCAAGAACTACAAAGAGAAATTCAGTGGAATTTCTGGATTACCTTTGTAGCCAGCTATCTTCTTCCCTTTCCTCTGTAACAAACTACCAAGACAAAAAGACCTTGCACCTCGTACTAGTGCCAGCTACATTATAAATAAATGGCTCCTTTTGCAGTGACACTTACACGCCTGGTTCACTCCACTCCTGTGGATATATGTCCTCCTTTCTCTCATCTCTTGCTTGCTGCAACAGCAGTTCAGCTTTCATGTTCCTCCACAATATCCCCCAGCACTACCTCCAGCTCCCCTCCATGACCTCAATCGCAAACCCCACAAAATACAGCAGCCTCCTCCAAAATCTCCTAAATTGGCCATTAGGCAAGAGGCGGTACACGATGTGGTTATTTTAAAATTAGAAATTTGCTGGTTAGCTAGCAGCGGGCCAAACAGAACAAGCAAGGACCTGGCACGTACTCAAGGGTTTCTCTGAACAGGGCAAGAATCTGAGTATCCACTGGTTTCCATTAAATTTACAGGAGGCTTCTTACCGTGCTCCCCAGCTTCCAGGGCACCATGCAACACTGCTCTGGGCCTTTCTTTTCATAAGAAGACAACTCAGCCATAGGGGCAGGTCAGGAGCCTCACTGCACCGCAGCCACAGTGGTGACCTGGAAGGGGCTACAAGCTGAAAAGGAACCGGATTTGCTAATTTGCTACAAGCACAGGCAGGATTTGAAATCCTTTTCTGTATCATTGCTTTTCAGTTGGAAAATTTTCTTCCATTGTCCTCTTTTCTAATTTTTGTACTGGAGATTTTTCCAGAGCATACAAATTGCCTAAAAATATGAGATGGGGTAAAGGATATGCAGCTGGAAAAGAGGCAAGCTGAAAACCCTCAGAAAAGCTCAGAGCCACTCTTGTTCTAGTGCTTCCTAGTTTCAGGGAAGTCAGAAATATGTAAAATACTGTCTGAGATAATTTCAATATTTTTGTCTTTGGTTCCAGTTGAAATGAAGAAACTAATACATGCCTCCTTCTACAACATCTTGAATTATAAGTTTTAAATTCAGCTTGTTAAATATTTGTGCTCAGTTCAAGTATGAGTTCCTTCTAACTAGTGCTATGTATTCAAATGTATTGACTTACCCTTACCAGGCTCATATCCACTTCTTAGACTAAGCATTCAGAAATGTATTTTTATGAAACTACTGAAAGATATTCAAGTTTTTGGATAAATACATACTGGCAAAACCCTCTTTTATTACTACACTTCCCCTGGCTATTTCACTTTGAAAAACTCTCTTAACACATTCTTTAGGAAGACAAGACAGCTCATCAAAGGTCATCATAGCAATCAGTACCACACACTGAATTTCATTAATCTCTTCAGTAAAAAGAAAGAGGTCACTGCAGTCATCTATAAAAATCTAGGAAAGAAGACTGCACTTATCATGAGATCTCTGGCTCAATGATGTTCATTTTTAATAAATCTTACACCACAAGGGAAATTCCAGAGGACTGGAACGGTGCTAACGTTATGCCCATCTTACACAAAAAAAGGCCAAATGGGATGAAGGCGGTATCTATCAGTCATTTGCCTTTTATCAAACCCACATGAAAAAAAGGAAGAACTCATGAAAGAGTGCATTAATGATGGTTTAAAGGATATGCAATATAATGAATATGAAGTCACATGGTTTTATGGAAACTAGGTCTTTTCAACGATTCACTCTTTGATAAGATTGTAAATGTGGTTGATGAAGGAAACATGCAAAAAAATTCAAGGTCTATTGCTGTTTTTCTTGATGTGGAAGACATTTCTGCTGATAAAGTAAGCGAGTAATACAAAAAATATCATAATGGTAAATACTGCAACAGGTTGATCAGAGAGAAAGTGCAACTAGCTAGTGTAATGTTGTGCAAAACACTCAACAGTAGAAGTGAGTGGAAGCAGCTGGTGACTTTGCCTGTCTGGCAAGGATATAAAGTATATTGCACACAGTTATTTTGTACTTTTTTTTTTTTTTAAGATGCTTAAAACTACAAAGAAGGTAAAAAAGTCACAACTCTTATTGGAAAAATGGAGAAAAAGCCTGATGATGAAAAACATAAAAGATGAATTTCTGCAGCTTTTTGAAAAGAGGATTGGAAGTGACTTGATTACAGTGCATAAGTACTGTAGAGAAGAGGCAGCATCATGTATTAAATGGCTTGAATCTATTGAAGAAGGGCATAACAAGAATCAATGACTTGCAGCAGAATCCAGTAACATCCAAATAACAAATAAAGTACATATTTTAACAGAGAGATAGAGTAACTGCTGAAGTGACTAGGGATGTGTTATTTTCTCCACCTACTGATGTCTTAAAATCAGTAACTTGCTACCTCGTGGGGTTTGAAGACCCTCTAAGATTTTTCCAGCTGAGGTGCAAAGCTGCTTATAATGAATGCTGGTCGACTGTCAGCTGCATTCTCTTTGTAACCTCGGTCAGTAAGGTCTCATGCAGAATTTTCCAGTGGAATTTCCACAAAATTCTGAATAGATGATCTTAAAATGTGTGATGGGAGACTTGGTTTTGGTGAACTTGCACTAAAACATGCAGATAATGCTGAAAGTCAGGATGCTATGAGGAAATCTGAGCTTTTGGAGTTTGCAGGCTATGGCCATGCAGCTAGGACAAAGTGCCATGGGCTAAGAATCAGAGGGTTTCTAGCTCCTTGCTCCAAAACCAAGTAAGGTCTAACTTTCAACTTTGTAAGGGAGTTTCCTTGTGCCATCTTCCTCCCAGCTTGGCACAGTTGGAACACTACTATTTCCTGGATACTGCCTGTTTCCTAGATTGAGTTTGATTATAGGAGGTTCTTTAAAATGTTCCTTGAAGACCTAGGAGTCCTCTAGATTTAGGACAAACCACCTCACCTCATTTAGAAAAACACCCAATTTGATAGGAAACAGTAGTATTTCTAAACAAAAGAAAGTTTTTTTTCAAATGGGAGAATTTTTTTCAAAAAGAAAATTTTAACGTTAGCTAGTCTAGGCTCAACGTAAACCAAACAGATCAGATTTAAAGACCCGTCATCCTCAGCGAGTTGTAAGACCTCATATAGTGGTGCCTTCTGGCAATAAACCCAAGAAATCAATAAACAGGGGGGCTAAATAGTCTAAGGAGCACGTCCCAATGTTTATACACAAAATATTCACAGCTTTATATGCAGTGGTTGTGCTTGAGGGCTGATTAACAGCTAGTTTTCATGACAGGGAACATATGAACAGGAAAGTTTCAGAGCCTTAAATTCTTCCATAACGTGACCAGTGTTTGTGCTTGCAGGAACTTATGCCAACTCTAGATCTCTACAGCTGAAATCTAAGCAGGAAGCCAATATTCTCAAGTCATTCTGAAACATATGATTGCCGCAGCAAGTCTAGTACAGCTTAATTAAAATCTGTTCTCATTTACAATTCTCATATATCAGAAAATATAAATTTTGGGGTTTTTTAATGTTTTTAATCCTAAAAGTTGAAACTTTCAATACACTAAATGTGCATATTTTTCCTTTAGGCTGATGGATAAAAATAAAAGCATACAGTTCTCCATTAAGAAATCAACTAATAGTTTAGCATCACAAACAGAAATAATCATGTCTTTTAAGAGATTTTAAATGATTTAATGATTTAAAGGGTATGTCGAAAAGTATGATTCTATATCTAGAGAAACATCATCATTTGCTATATCAAATTGCAATGAGACAAATCGGTCCTCATCATTGTAAAAAAAAAAAAAAAGAGAAGCATGCACATATTTGGATGGCACATGAAGTTACAGGTGGGTTTTTTTGGAAGGCTTTGATGTATTGTCATATATGAGTTAATTTTAAAAGTGATAGAAAAAGAAAATGCAGGGATGAAAATCTACTACGACAAGAAAGAACTCATGGGTTAGAGAAATGTGCTGTCAAAGAACTGCAGCTCTTACTTTGTGTCACAGAATTGCAATAGTTGTACCTATTTTCTGTATAATAAGTACAAGCAAAAAATTAGAGTAATCAAAATTAATTCAAATGACCCACATCTCCTGGAAAAGTTACGTGCTCTAAAACATCACAGAAAATTAATGTTCAGCCTGACTGATTAATGGGAAAGTCTGAATGAGTAAAACCACTTTCTGCATAATCCACAGCTATCTAATTCTGGGCTGGGCATTAACAGAAAGGGGATGTCAGCTGCAGACCTCAGGGCACTCGCATGAAAATAAGCTGCTGCCAGTTTTGAAGCCTGAGCTCCACTCATCAGCAGAGATCCTCCTGTTAATTTTCACAATTATCAAAGAAGATATTGAAAAACAAAGGTAAAATAACCAGATTCCAGACAACCCAGTAGCTCTGAAGATTACCAGAAGCACTTAAAGTAGCACCTAAAATTGGTTAAGGATCTAATGGGAAGCTCAGGCTCTGTCTGCCCACTGCCATCCATACCACTGAGAAGCTGCAGTGCCATGTTCTATGCTGGTGGCATCAAGAGCAAGTTATAAACCCCACATAATGGTAATCATCTAGGGAATGACTTAGGTTAGGATTTTGTGGCAAGGTCTCTGTCTAAGAAGGAGAGATTTGAACTCAAGGTGAGCCACAAGTAGAAAAAGGCACTAGAGAAGGGTTCCCAAATTTAGTTGCCATTATCAGTCACAGTGGAAGTAGCAAAAACTCTTTGTTCTGTTCTGTTGTAGGTGAATGCATCCAGCCAATCAAGCAGCAATGACATAACACTTTGAACTCTCTTTCTCACTTCTGGTTTGGAAACTCCTGCGTTTGGCACTATTTCTAGAATTGTAATTGCAAACATAATTCTCAAGGAAAATGTCCTGGCCTCCATGTCACTGGATTCTGTTTCAGGTATTTCTCTTCATCTAGTGCTTGGCCAGCAAGAAGCACTTACAGAAAATACCTCGGTTCAAAAAGGAGATCGGAAATGAATTTCATCTGCACACTGATGATTGTAGCTCAAAGTGAGTTGTGTTCTGCTCAAAGGAGACAGCAGGAGTAGTAATTCTGTGCCAGTGACCATACTCAAGCCCTCCACAGAAAAAAAATGCTACTCTGGAAACTGTGCCAGTGGAAAGGACAGAACAACTACAGCACTGCAGTACTACTCCATCCATCTAGTGAGCGAGACAGTCAGGCAGTCATCTGAAACAAAAATTCCCATTAATGCAATTAAAGGCCACTCACAAAACAACTGAAGTCTGCACAAAAGGTTCCATCACAGAAGATGCATCATAAAAGAAAGATGTATTTCTGCTCCATACTCAGGTCTACATCTTATACACACATACACACAGAGTGAGAATATGCTGAGAAGTGAGGAGGTGGAGTGATTCACAGAAGTTTGATCTCTGCTCAACAGAGATACTAAAAAGCAACAGCAATTTTAGACTGTGGAGGCTAAAAGGTGCAGCTTAATTATTAGCTGACTCACTCAGGTGTATAGAATGATGGTAGAAGTTAAAAAAAAAGACAAAAAAACCCTAAAAGAATAAGAAACTGAGAGATCAGTCAGCATTTTATGGTTTTCTCCCTTTGTGTGGCCAGTGCTATGGAAGTCTGGAGAGAGAGAGAGAGAGAGAGAGAGGAGAAATGGTTTGATCTTTAGACAGTGGCATCGTTCTTGGAGTAAAATTCCTCTCCATTAGAATTCTAGATGACAGAGGTTAAAAAAATTTGAATTGTATAGCACCAACATTATAAATGTGCATGCTCAGATAAGGTACAGAAAAGCATTTACTTCTATCTTGTTAATCTCTTTAAATCTAATGTATGATGTAGAGTTACCTATGAACATCCAGGAATATTATTTGCTTTGATCTGTGTGATTGAAAGTGAAAGACTAGCCATAATCAGTGCTTCAAAAAGAACTGTGTGTATGTCGTAGACCTCAAGATCTTAAAAACTGGAAATGTCAGTTCTCCATTAACGTGCAAGGGAAGAATGCATACAATGCAGAAACAGAGATATTCTATGAAAAGGGTTTTTTCTGCAAGTTATTATTTCGTACAACAGCATTCTGCCCAGACTGAATTAGACGTGAACGAGAGAAAAAGGCTATGCTCTTCCAAAGGTTTTTAGAATCTAATTTAAATCATCATGTCCTGAGTGTTTCTCTAGTTATGATAACAATCACGGAGTAAGCTGCAGAAGGCCACGGAAAAAAAAGAGGAAAGAAGTAACGGGGTGATTGCTTTAAAACTACCCAGCTACATCACCTGTAACACCCCAATTACACATCAGCCAACGTAAGGAATTTCTTCAGCCTTTGGTGGAAGACTGAGTTTGATGACTCAATCGAACAGGTAACTGTAGGAACGAGTTATCACTGTCTGTCGTCTATTTAGCCTAGAAGTAAGACCTGGTAAAACATCCTAAATTTATGTACTCTGCCTCTGAAAAATATTAGCATAAAACCAATAAAAGCCTAATACTACCAAACTGAAAATACAGTATTATGTTCTAGATTCTAACTGTGACTTCTCTAAAATAAGGGCATTTCGTGCTAATTCCTATCACAGGTACAATGCAAAGTGCTTCAAATGCCATTTAAGCTCGTTGTTAAACTAAACCGAAACACAACAGGATCTGAAAAGAAGTTAAATGGTTACTATGGTAATCCCTGACATGGTCTAAATTGGTGTTTAAGAGGTGACAGAGGAAAAAAATGAAGAAAATGGCTAATACCTTTCTTTCTTGAACCACTATTCCTAAATCTTTGTCTTTAACCTTTTCAAAAATACAGCTTTCTGTGATGCTTCTGGAAACCAAGATCTTTTAGTTCTACGTGGAGTGGGCACAACAAAGCAAGGAGACCAGAGTGGCATACTACTCCTCAGTCTTTTAGAGAAAAAGCTGTGTCTCCATTGTGAGAGCTGCTCTTTCCTTGTGCTGTTAACATGCTGGTCTCCGTTCTGACGGTTCTTCTAGTGACATTTATGATGGAGTACTTTGATACAGCCATCTTACAGCTTCCCTTAGCTCCTGATCCTGGTTTGTAATAGCAATCAGATAATTATTTTTGTCACTGTCAGTTTGCCAAGGGAGGGGAGAAAGGGAAATAAGGCATTACTCTGGACTACAGCAAAGCTTCTGCCTAGAATCCCAGTGAGAAATGCAATTTCTGCCTCTGGATAATGCATTTACTGATGCTGGTAGTCAGAAAAATAGGTAACTACATAAAAGTCCGAGTGGAGAACAATGCAGGAAAATTTCATATATAGCATGTTCTGTGGTCCTTTCACTCCAATCAGCCAATTTGCAGATGCATTTGCAATCCCTCTCAGATTACAGAGCTTTATAACTGGGAATAGTCCATGACAATAGCTGAATTCCCTGGAATTCCTTCTGCAGCTTCCATCCAAAACATTTCTTCACAGGGTAGCTTTAGCACCTTCCACTTGGAATTTACTTCAACCCATGCAAATGACTGATAGATCTGCTATCTGAACGAATCACTGGCAGGCACATGGAGAATACTTCCAGCATCTCATATAAATTCTGCCTAAGCCTTTTTAAGAAGAACTCTAAGATGATTTTGATCCATCTCAGCATCTTTCTCAAAAGCCTATAAAAACACCATTCAGAACATTCCTTTCAAATGCCACCGTATGTTTAACATCCAAGTCCAGTGCTTTTGAACTTCTTGGCTGGTCTGGCCTCTATTAAGCATTTTAAAATATCCCATACTTGAGCAATAAAACCCCCCACAATAACATTAAGAGGCAGAGATGGGGAATTCTCCACTATTCCTTCCTTTGGCCTTGTAACTTTCTACAAGGTCTTTAGGAATATGTCTTGTTGAGAATCAACATTAATATAATTATTATTATTTTGTGATTGGATCATTAGATGCTTAGCACCAAGTGCAGGATCTACTTTGTCAGCACAGTTTAAGCTCAAGATGCCCTTCCACACTTGAAAGTCAAATGGTCCTAAGTATGTTTTTGACAAATAAGCAATACAAGTTTTTCTGATCTCAGAATGAATCTGTCGAGAAACAGAAGGGCGCCAGCAGAGCCTGAATTTAACACTATCACTGAACTTCTCCTTCTTGTCTACTGTGCTCTGTATTTGAATTTAATATCTGTAAAGCCAGACAGTCTGAGATGAATCAAGACAAGTTCCCTTTTGATTTCAAGTAAGCCAATTATGTTCTTTTTGTTATAACATAAGAATGGCTCTGACCTCCTAAGGTAGGTGTCTCTTCCAGAGAGGGAGTTAAGAAAGATAATATTCAACAAAGGTATAGAGTGGGATTGTCAGCAGTTTGAGTATGAAAGATGAGAAAAGAAATGCATAATTCTAATAGCCTGAAACAGTACTGTAACTGCTCTACTTGAGTCATATGGTTTTACCTTTAAAATCACAACATTTCAACATCTTCAATTTCAAGATGAAAAACAACTAATTAACTGCTGAAGAATTTCAAATCAGGCTTGCTTATTCTCACACTTAAGAACCTCTGTTTTGTTACCTGTCTCACTAACAGATTCAGTTCCTTTGCAGGACAGATGCTGTATTTACAATGATGTTGAACATGCATTCAACATTGTGCCTTTAGTGTATGTAACTCTGCCACGAAACCTGAAAATTAAAGCTCCCTTAGATTTAACATTTTAAAGTTTCAATTTGATGTAAGAAGTGAACTTGAGAAAACTTGAACACCATGCAGAAAACACAGTGATCCAGTATAATATGCAGCTAAACAAAGGAGACCTCACATTTTAAAATTTGTCTGACACTCTGACAGCATCTCCATAGGGATAATGATACTTTCTTTTGCAAAGCACTGTGCTATCTGCAAAGCTGTATAAGCACTAAGTGTTATTATTAGAGATGGGAAAGGCCTATTAGATCATGTGGCCATCTCTGATATAACAGAAAATGACAGTGATTTGCTGCTGTGATTTGACAGTGACATTAGTAAAAATGTCCTTTCCTCTTAACTCTCTGCAAGTTTCAGCGCTGAAGATTCAATAAGCTAGACGGAATACTAACTTTGTCAGTCTCCAACTTCTATGAAGCATACCAAGGTCCTAAATATACCCATTTCAGGCCCACTTTTCCATCTCCTTTCTTCAACTTTTATTTTTTGAAGAGGAAGGAAAGAACAACCCTCATGAATAGCGCAGGTCAAGCTTCACAGAATTAGTCTCCCACTCCCCGGCTGCAGACCACTTGCACCTCACCCCTCTGCAAGGCAGTACTGTAGCATCTCTCCTGCTTGGGATTGTGCATCATGTAGGAGAGAAGCTATTGTGCATCTTGCTGGTGTTTTCCAGCAGACTTCCAACTCAGAAGCCATGTACAAAATATACCCATCACAATTCACTGTGATAGGAGCATGCATCCATCAGGTAACCTATCCATGGTGGATGCCTGATCAGATAGATAGTGCAGATCTTATGTGATGGCAGTCTGCAGAACTCTTGGTGGTGGATACTGGCAGGTTGAAGATCCTTCTCCTCATGGAATAAGGCTCTGCTTCTTCACTGCTGTCAAGGGGAAGAATTGTTTCTGTTCTTCCTTATATTCCCTAAAATTTCTTGGAATGTTTGCTACAACTGGTTTTCAATTTAAGTGCCAATATAACAAAATGTCTGGAGGGAAATCAGTTGAAGTATTCAGAAGATGACTCTCAGTATGATTCACACTGCTGTGAGCAAAGAAGAGATCTGTCCGGCCTTCTGTACGGGAGTGATAACAGATATTGGATGCAGTGTGTACTCAGATAAAGTTAATGGCAGTGACATCTGGTAGATGACACAGAGGAGCAAACTCCTATGATCTGTTTTTTAACACTCTGTGCCCAAACCATTATATGTCAGGCTTGGTAAAAGTGAATAATCTTTCAGTATCTACCATTCTTCCCTCCCATGCTCTCAGTCACATGAGACTGAAGGACTACTAGATAAATCGCCTCCATATATTCACAAGGACAGCAGAGCTAAAAGCAGCCAGGGAAAACGGATTCAAGGTATGCAGCTCATTAGCAGTGGCCTCCCCAATATTTAGCAGTCATTGTACGAACTCATACATTCCCCAAACCCTCTCACAGTCATAACAAATGCTTGCATCAAGTCTTGTACCTTGAAAGTGCTTCACCAACGTAAATATATTAATAAGACCTCTCCCAGAAGAGAATGCAGTGTCAGAGAGATGCCATTCAAATGGCTGGGCTGTGAGAGGTAAAGCTTCAAATATTTCATTAAACCTTCATCCTCTGCCACCAATTTCAAGCCCATTTAGAAAAAAGGATGGAAAATACAGTGGAGCTTTATGAGCAAAAAGAAGAGTAACTGCTCATAAAATGATTTTGCCCTCTATGATTGCAGTGTTAATTAAATTGTATATTCAGTGATGTGCATCAACTGAATTCTACATAAAGTGAAATAAAAATAAGATTTTTATACTTAGTTTGACTGATGCTACCTAAATGGCTCTTTCAAAGTGACTGGCGACAATTGCCACTGATGTGCTTTGGTATATATCTTGTTTAGGGGTCATAATTAAAACATTAAGGATAGTGTGGCATCTGATCCTAATTGCAAACATATTTAGATCTCTAGTTAGTGCTAGGTTGTTAAGAACTGACAAGCTTACCTAGGTGCTGTAAGGGCAAAAAAGGAAATAAAATATGTCATTCCTCAAATATTGCAGACCATATACAGATGTGCTTTTCAAGGGCAAATTCATTATGCAATTATAACATGTAGAATAGTATACAGAAGATTTTTTGGTAGTAATAGAATTGTATTTGTCATACATTTTTGGATGAAATCCAGTTGCTTAGGTTTTAATTCATTTTTTATCATGTTTTCTTACAATTAGTAAGCCAGACCGCCATGTCACGTTCACCATCAGTACCAAGAAACAAGCATGTTCTGTTACCACACATCTGGCACAGGTAAATCACATTAACCTTTGTACAAGCAGTACTGTGCCAATTCTGAAGCCTGGGTACTGCTTGGTTGCAGCTGTATCTGCTGTGAATTCTGCAACGTCTGCTGTGTCAGCTGATAACAGGTTCATGGAGACAGGACCTCTAACTATTCCAGCAGAGGTTGGAATACTGAAGATGGTGAGGTATTTGGCAGTGGTCAAATACGGAAATGTGAATGACATTTCCTGGGAAACACAGCTCCCAAACCACTGACAGATGTGACTCCCTTGGTTCTCGGTAGAGATTTCCTTTCCAAATTGGGCTAAGCAATTCTTTGAATCAGGCACAACACATATATGACAGAAGCAGAGGTTCCATAACAGAGCAAAAATAAGTGAAGACCTTTTGGATTAAATATGCTTGACTGACCTACATCTTGAGTAACTGGTTTCTGTGGGGTCACTTTTTATTTGTACGGTAAGCTCAGAGGCTGTTGTGGGAAAGCTACAACTAATATATAGAAAACTAAGATTAACAAAGTCTCCAACTAATCTAAGCTATGATATTTTGCCATATTTACTGGATACTTTGCATGCTTATGAGCATAGAGATGTAAAAAAGGAACAGAAGACCGCCTGTATTATGAAAAAAATATTTAGGGAGTTGCTGCAAGCACAGTTTTTCAGGATGTTTTCATAGGATGATATTGCCTAGCTTCTTATAAATAAAAAAAGCCATGCATCAGTAGCAGCTTCAAAAAGGCCCTATCAAAAAAACCTTTACAAATTGACAATGTTTTTTCTGTATATATAGTACCTGACTTTCAAGAAAGGTGAGGGCAGAGGCTAGTTTCTCCTAGTTTCTCCTAGTTAGCACAACTCTCATGCAAATATATTTGCATAGAGAAATGACAAACATGTAAAAATACACATGTATCAGTTCACTTGGGCTCTGAAAGCACAAATAAGGTACAATCTAGGTTTCATCCCTACTGCAAACTATTCAAAGTTATTGTAATACTCTTCTAATATCCAAATACTTTAAGCATTATTTCTTTTAATTACCTTCTTTTATTTTAATAAAAAATTCTTTCCAAGTCAGAATACATTTTGGAAGTAGCTTACACTGTATTTCAAGCAACTTTAACATCATGTTGTATTAGCAGGATATGAACTTTATGAAGCAATCAAGGGACTGAGTCAGGTCTCACCGTGGACATGAGCTAGAAAACTCAAGAGGCAATGTTCTATGCCACAAGACAAGTGAAACCCCAGACTAATCTATGCCATGTTATCTGTCACCTACATATGGGGATATCCTTGTTCTAAAAGCTTAGAGTTATACTAAAAAGGTGAAGGTTCAATTCCTCTTTGTGTAGTATTTGGCTTTTTTTATACATTTTGCAACAGAAAAACATGAAAACCTTTGATATCACACACAACAGTGCAATAAAAGTCCAGTTTGATACTTAATAAAGATTGGAAGGAGTAATACACTCTGATTTCACATTTCTAGCTTTTCGGTATGCCGAGGCTTTAAAGGAACAGGGCCGTTGAACTGCAAACTTATTTTTTCTCTTTTTTTTTTTCATTTTCATCTTTAGCTCTAAGAGTGAAAGAAAAATGCCCCATATAGCAAGGGTACCAATGTTATATGCAATAAGAGAGCCCTGCAAATGCTGTCACTATGAAACAACGCCAGGTAGAATAGTCTCAATGTAGCAGTGGCTTTCAAATCAATAAGCCATACAAGAAAGCCATCCAAAAATACAGTCTTTACAAACACTCAAAAAGGTAAGACTGAAATCTACCATTTTTGAAAATCTGAGAAGACTGCTGAATTTTCCACAACTTCTAGTCTAAATCGAATATTCAGGTTTCTGTCTCTTGAATAAAGGGAAGATTTCATCCAGAGATTGTCCCTTTAATTACAGAAACTAAGGTTCGAATCCAAACCAGCTTATTAGCTAAATTAGACAACGAGGAACTCAGACTCAGAGTCCTTCTTCTCCCACCAGAGAACTGAAGCACACTGTGCACTCTGACTATTATGAGTGGGCAGATATTATCTAGCAATCAAAAGGAAAAATAATGTAAAATTGAGTACAAAATGGTCTTATAATATGCAAAAAGGTGGATGTGCCAGTATGAACAACCTCACAGGACACACAATTTAGTGATGTATTTCCAAAAAATGTCTCGTCTACATGTAGCACTATATCTACTAAATAATGAACCCACAGGATGTTGTCACAGAGAGGAAAATAAAAAAGGTGATTAATTTTGAGTGAGATGCCATTCCAAGGTCTTTGTCAAATGAAAATTCTAATCAATGGATATTATTGCATAGTGGCTCCATAAAACTGTAAGATATTTCAATGAAAACTAACCGTTATCTTCATGCACAATAAGATACCTTGAGATGGAAATATTGAGAATTATTAGGTCCACAAAGAAGCCTACGTGCACATCACTCGTATAATTCAAATGCAAATTCTAGGTACCCAAACTGCATCCATTCAAGAAAAAGTCAAACTCATGAAAACTTTCTTAATATGTTGCATAAAGTATCAAAAAGATTGAAAATAGGATTAGCAAAGGAGAATGTACCATTCAATGAGTATTGGAAAAGATGCTTATCAAAAATTTATCAGGCGAAGTAAGTCTGAGAAATGCTGATAACAGATGGGAGCTGTCTCGGCAAAAAAAATGTTGCTAGTTTGACTGTTTCTCTAGCTGAGTATAGAAGTGTCCGGGGGGAAAGAAAAAGTCTGATTTTTCTTACCTCTTCCTTCTCTGCACTTTGCAAGTCCCTCCACTCCTCAGTGACGTGACCAAAGTCCACCGTGTTCATCGCAACCTTATATTCCCCAATGATATCATGTTTGGAGAAACGATCAAAGTCATAAACAGCCATGACTAAAGTTTTTCCACCCAGCTCAGAGTATGGCACCTGCAAAGAAGAGAAAATGACAAACTCCATATCTGAGACAATAAAGATCAGTCCACTACAATGCAAATCTATTTCTTTGGTTTATCAGCTGTCATCTCAGGTAAATTGAACTGCAGAGAAAATTATGAGGTGCATTTGTTTCAGAGTCACCAGATGCAGTATTTTTTGAGACCAGGCTCTGGCACTCGACAGAACAATGTGGCAGCTCACTCATCACTCCTTGGGTTTTTCTCATTCTACTTCAAATCATTTTGTGGGTGATGAAACTGAAACAGAGAGCCCAATTATTTGCACTGAAGACACATGAACTTTTCACACAATGGTGTCTTTTCCTCAATAAATCAACTGTCATCACTCAGAAATAGGTAGCTCCCAGACTGATGAAAAAAACAGAACTGGCTTACTGTATCTGACACAAAGTAATTAGACACTAAATAGTTCTCTTACAGTACCATTACCTATTACTTACCAAGACATATTTTTCATTATTACACCTTTCACACTGTAGACACTAAGGTGCTTTCTAAGTCACACAGTACAGCTAGAAATTGTGATGGCAGAAGGCCAAGTTCTGACTAATTCTCCAGCTGTTGTGATGTGTTTCGGACAGATGCTGTGGGTTAAGATGCTTATGAGTCACATTTTTAATATTCAGATGAAGATGTGCAGTTCAGGTAAGCTATGCTTGAGTGGCTATCTGGAGAGGTCTGATTTAGGAATTGTTTGGACTTATATTGAACACTTGGTCAATTTGAATATATTCTGCAAGTATAAATGGTTTCCATGGGCTTCAGTGAACATTTCTCTATTAATTGTCTATATAAAAAGAAAAACGAAAGCGTGGCATTATCATTGACTTTAACTGCTGTACGTTCTGATTTGTTTAAACCCTAGGACTCCTCTTGTCTTTTGTTACTGTTTGGCTTCAACTTGCTTTTTAAAATACTTACTAATAACATGAGTACTTTTCCTTTTTCATAACATGTTATACAATGTTTAAAAGCAGCTTTTCAAGTTGAGAGCTTCCATTCCTGAGTACAATAGCTTCAGTGGGTACAGGGTCGTGCATTGTAGTAAATACTATAGCAAAATTGATTCTGTAAATTATTTGTAGCTTCTAAAAAGCTATAGAAGGAAAATGTATGTGGAAGGCAAAATTCTAAATAATTTCACTTTTTATTTTTATGCAGCCTCAAAAACAGAAGAGAAATGTTCTAAAGTTTCTTTCTCAACAACCAAGGATGTCCTCAGCTCTTGTGAAGGATTGCTCCCTCTCCTTGCTTTCTGCTCTGCTCAGAGATACTCAGCCTCTTAATGCAGGTGACACCTCAGTAGCAGGACACACATAGGAGTGTTTTTCTGGCACAGACATGAACTCTTTCTCCACTTTGGGCCTGGGAAGGAACACCTCCCTCTGCCAGACTGGTGTAGTCCAGCTAGGATTTCTCAGTTTCCTTTTGGCAGCACAGTACGGGGTTACAATTCAGACAGCTGGATGAACACCTGCTCCCTGGAATGGCACCACGGATGGCTGGGAAACAGAAATGAAAAGGGGACTAATATAGGGAACCACCCAAAGACGAGAAAGAATGAGGTCCCGGGCTCAGGACGCAATACAGCAGAATCATAACCCATCTCGTTCCCATTAGCCCTTCCTCGGGAGGGAGGCAGGCAGCTCACACTGTGCCCTGGGAGAAGGCAACAAAATGGGCCTGGGCTGCCAGGTGGGCAGCTCTGCCCAAGAGAGGGACGGGAAGGATGCCAACAGAAGCTGTGCACCACCTGAAGTGAGTCACAGAAGTAAGGTTCTGCCCAAGTAAATGAGAAATTATCAGTAGTTCCCGAGGAACTATTACAGTTAATATGTAAATTCCCAAGGAATTATTACAGTTGCAGCACTAGTTAAATGGGCACTTGCCTTTTGCACTGTAGCCCCCAGAACAATGATAGTACTTGGTATGCCTCGTTGGTTTTCTCTTGAGTACAGACCACAGTATCCAGGGGATTGTCAGCACCACACTGGGATGCACCTAAACACTCTGTCAGGTCTTGCGTGGAAAGCAAACTTTCTTCTGAGGCATAAAATTTGAATATTAAAGATGTGACTTAAAACAAGTGGACATTATAGCCCAGGAGTGGATGATCTGATTTATAATTTGTGCCTTCATTTTAGATGACAGCATTATTGGTTCTTTCTTTTCTTTTGTGTGCTGCATAGGAATCTGTAATTTATAACTCTGTTTTCTTTTAAACAGTCTCTTAGGAAAGCTCAAGAAAAAAATAACTCCCCACAAAAGATTATTTTTATGAACATCTTCAAGCGAAAAAATAAGCTTATATATGCAGTAGTAGTTCTGGCCTCCAGGGATATCTTTCTCATTGAATGATTACATAGCCTGAGTCTTTCACTGTTCCTGTTTTCAATCTGGAGCTGTCATTATAAGATTGGGCATAGAGAGAAAGGCCTAAAGTAACAGCAGACGAATGTATATTAGGAGAAGCCCTATGAAACATGCTATATAGTATTCCTCTATTGTATTTAACTGGAGTTTAGGTTTTTAGAAAAACACTATTGATAGATATTATTGGAATGACTTAAATATTGCAATGTAAGCCTTAGTTACATTCATTTAATTCATATCTTATTAAATCTGAGACATGATTTCTTTTCATATGCAAAGTAGCATGGCAAAGAATTGCTATGACAAAGTCTAGCAAGATTAATCTGCCATATTGTCCTTCATCCATTTACCTTCCTTCAGTTTTAATTTATTTTTGCGGGGAAAAGAAATGGTATACTGAAATTCATAAATCAGACTACAAAGATATTTAAAGAAAATGCTGGTCTTGGGAAATTTACCAGACATTTGTCAAACTGGCACTGTTTTCTGACTTTCTTGTAAGTTTTATCCAGCCATAAAATATGGATCAGATTGTCATACATCAGAATAACTGAAATGCCTAAAATCAAACTATGCCTTTTACACCTACTGAGGTCTGACCTTGTGTTAGATCATTTTCATCATAAAATTGAATATCACAGGTTTCCATATCACAAAAAATCACTATGATGCAGTTACCAATTAACTAAGATGTCTAACTTTGTAGCCAAGCACGAGATACATAGTGGTTAAATAAAAATTTTCAATAATTATTGAAAAAATACCTTGAATGTAAATTGCTCATTGAAAACAGGGTTAAGGGTCTTTCTGTGGACTTTTGTCTCATATTTCTTCTTCTTATCAGGCAGCAGGAAAACTTTCACGTAGGGATCAGATGTACCACCCATATCTAATGCAGGCAGCTCAGCTGCTTGAATAATCCCAACCAGAAGCTGAAAAGAGAGAAAAACAGCAGAATGAAATTTCAAATAGATATTTATAAAAAAACTGAAACAGAGAAATACATATGCAGACTCTATTTCTGGTCTATGAAAAACTATTCTCCTTCCCCTCTTCAAGGAAGGCAAATGAAGCAACACTATAGACTTTAGAAAATCAATTATGGCAGATGCAGACTGTACAAAGGCTGTTTTTAAGCAGAAAAGAGGTTTTCAAAGGGCAGCTGATTACAGCTAAATACAGACTTCATCTTTTTAAAGACTGCAATCAGATAACTTTCAATTGCTCTCTCCTCTTGTGCATTATTTTTCTATGCTGGGCACCATGAATAGAAATCACATTATTAAACAATCAAGAATGTCTAATTTTGACTACAAAATTTGTATTCTAAATCCCCAACATGTAACCTTCCCCCCAAGCAAACACAAAAAGGTGATATATCAAATGAAAATCCTCAGGCAGAGCTTTATTGAAAACAAATGGTTCTTGCAGTCTTCCTTATATTTAACTTGTCTTACTATGTATACAAATGGGTTTAGATAGTAAACTAAGGACAGCATTTTCAAAAAATACCCCATAAAAACTAACCTTTGGTAACTAATTCCTAATAACGATCCATAATCTCATTGTAAAACAGAAAAAGTAGTTTCTTAAATCTCTTATACACTTTTAAAAATAAGACTGAAGCATATTAGAAACTTGTAAATGCCCAGGCCATTTTTCAAATGTTATAAATGAAGGCTTATGCTATGTTATGTTATGTCATGTTATGTTATATGTTATCTAGACATCCTAGCCTGTATTAGGCCTCATCAGCATAATGGAGTTGAGAGAAAGAAAATAATTTTAATCTTGTTTCATAGACACAGAACTAAGGTAAACGTTCAAGTGACTCTTCAAGGTCAATCTGGAGACAAGATATTAAGAACTGGGAATGAAATCTGAGAATATTTTCTTCTAAATCAGTGCTTCAGTCACAATATATTTGCTTCTCTCAGGGATGAACTGTTTAAAATTGGAAACAGAAGCTCTAACAACTGGAATAGAGAACAATACAGTCAATCTAGGAAAGAACTTTCTGGCTTCTGAGACATTCCCTAAAGTTGAACTAATTTTTACCAGTTTTAAATTCACAGTATGGTCTGCATGCCCTCCCACCTATAGGAGACTTAAGCTCCATGAAACATTTTCCTTTAGCTGTAAGAAACACTTCTCCTTTTCTGTCTCATTCTTATTCTAGATGCATAACAGTTCATAAATACACGGATAGGCTCAGGGCCTACATCAAGTCTTTCACATCAAAGAGTGAAAAACAAGTCTATGACTTTTAGTTAACAGAGTGGAAAAGCAATTCAATTCCCTTTTAAAATTTCTGTCTCTAAAACTGAGGCATTGTGCTCTGGAGAGTACATTGGGCATCTTGTCTCCATTCTTAACCCTGTGCCATATACTAGCCAGATTTTTGGTCTGCAGTTTCGTGCCAGCATGCTATACTAACCTCGCTGAATCCTTCTACTCTTTTGTATCATCTATGCTCTGACAAATTCCAAGCTGCAACATAGTTTAGAGCAGCAAAATAAAACAGGAATTCATAACTCAAATAATTTATTATCTCAGTTAAAAACTACATACTTTTACAAATTTGTTGCTCTCCCATCCTATTTCCCTTTGTAATATATAGTTTACAAAATCAACATTTCCTTTAACAAAATTGACACAGAAAGTTTGTTTTCGTATTCTAAGGAAACTGAAAACCATTCGTCAGAACACATTTGCAGCTTTTCCTTTCCCCCTCTTTACATCTTCTGCTTCTGAAGGGTCTAACACTTCATACTGATTTCATACTGATTTCAAGGGGGATCAGTGTGACTCATCGGATGGCCAGGGTATTTGCTCTGGGAGTCGAGGAAAAGCTCCTTTAACCACAGGTTCTTGAAAGGCTTCAAAATTCTTTTTGGCTCTTGTATTGAAAAATAAGCACCGGTAGTCAGAAGACAGTTGAAAAGACAGTGAAATACTATGTATTATTCCAGGTCATAGCTGTGTGTAAATAACCTGCTGCCGACACAGAAATTTTTCTTAATTTCTCTTATTTTCTTTGTCTTGCAACAAATAAGTGTACTGCTTTCTGTGAACAGCATCACATAAAGAATCTGAATGTGGAAATAAATCACAAGTACATGTGAAAGTCTGTTCAGATGAAGAATAGGAATTAACAAGGATTTAAGTTCGGTAGTTATTTCTTTCCCTAAATAGAGAAGAATGATGTGTTTCTGACTGAAGTTGTCAAAAAATGAAATGCAGGATTTGTAATCTCAAGTTCACTGAACGACGTGCAGCAGAAGTGAAGAAGCTAGATGTGTTGGTGTACTTCAGTCCGAAGTTAAACACAGTGCATTTTAATGGGAGGCTGTGAATTGGTAGAATTGACATAAGTGATCCCAACAACACAGCAAGAGGCTGGGGTGGGGAGGAATTAAATATGAGTTTGAAGATGTGGCCAGACCTGTTAAGTAGGTCAATTCTAGATCTACATCACATTATGGTGCCTATTCCTACTGAAAACTTGGGTAAGTACGCCAAAGTTTGGCCTTACCAGCTTCAGAGTAGGGTACTGAAGGATATCAGTCCTTGACTAGAGAGATTCTCCTTGTCCAACCTCCCTGGGTTTTTTTGGGACAGACCTTTTTTTTTTTTACTTTTGTTCCAAACTAGAATTTTCTTGGCTAGTAGTTGTACTTTCACGGAGAGCAATAGAAACTGATGCAGCTAGTTGGCAAAGCGCACACTTGATGAAGTGAGAGAAAGCTACTTCTGGCAATCTTATCAACTCGTTAAAAGACCCACAATGAATCAACTTACGTTTATATCCCTCTCTTTCTCCTCTTATCTTTTGTTTGCTTACATTTTAAATACCTGAAGGCTGAACCCATCTTTTACTGTCTACATGCAGACTCCATAATATAATGTGGGTTGACATTGATTGGTGATGCCTTAATATAAGTTATTAATAAGCATTAGATAAAACTGCATCTTCAATTTTGATTAAAGGTGTAATATAAACTTCAGGTACATTGAATACCAGTTTAGTAGTGCCTCTGCCATGAGTCTTCAGTCTTGCTTTCTCTCTTTATGCCGTGCAAGCAGTAAGGATTTTGGAAATATCTACTGTAACTAAATCTATTATTTCATTGTCCCCTTGCACATACAGAAATTAAATGTTACAGGTTGGCTGTTTCAAACCTGATTGTTCTGGAAGTCATAGTCCAAAGAATATTGGATTTTCCCTAATTTCTCCACTTCTTTGGGTTCCTCTTTCTCTTCCCCATCAGTCAGCCCAGTCTCAGCATCATCATCCTTAAGAGCCTAGAAAGAAGGAATGTAATATTCATAAATAAGGCAAACTCTTAAGTATCAGTTTAAAATAGACACTGTTCTCAAATCTATTTTAAAGCCATTAAAAGCAAGCATGACAGCAGAAGTCCAAATACGCAGTTTACATATATATTTGTACAATTTGGGTTGCTCAAGAAGATGTTATAAATCAGCAAGCAAGCAATGGAAGTAGGAAGAAAGCTTCTTGGACTATTACAAGCAATAATTGTTATAAAACCTGAAAGTAGAAACAAAATATCAACTCCATATCAAAAAATTCTTCTGGGCTCACACTGGCTCTCAAAGAGGCACAAGGAGGCAAACATGCTATTAAATAAGCAAAGTCATCCATTCATTCAACTTAAGAATATCTTGGCAAGTCAAACTTGGTTGTGCATGCTGTGAATTGTTGGCAATTGGCAACATGTTTCTGTAGGATTACTATGATAAAGAGCATGTGCTGTGGATGAGTTCTTCCTACAATCATATGCCAAACATTTTTCATGTTTATTTAGAATGAATATGGAAGCAAAGTTTCCACCATGCCATTAGCAAATGCATGTTTCTCTTTTTCCCTCCCTCCCGAGACCAATTTCCTTTTTATTCATTCTCACTGTAAAGCTTGGCTGAACCAAATTGATTGAAACTTGATTTTAGCTTGCTTAGAAAGAAACATGAAAATAAAGAAATACAGAACCGCTTACAGCTTTGTCTGTTGTATAAAACCTGCTATTTGTAAAGGGCACAGCATTTATCTTAGATTTTATACATAATTAAAAAACTAAATGATGTAATCACTTTTTTGCTGTACCAGAAAGCGGAAGTATTTGCACAGTGGAAAAGGGAATTCATACAAATATTAAACCATATGAACCGTAACTAACTATATAGATCCTATTTCAGCAGATTCTTACCTGAGTAAGAACTGAAAAATGGGCAAAAGTGATGAGACAAATAGTGAAAAATTGTGGGGAATGTGAAAATAAAGTTGAGAGTGTGAAAACAAGGAATCAATAACAAGCATTCATTCAGAATTGTTATTTGCATGTTATGGTAAACAGTATGCTTATCTAAAAGAGCCCTATCTGGATGAAAGTTCCTTCTATATGGAGCTTCTGCTTGCAGAAACAGACTACTAAGTTCAAAAGCAAGATTTGTTATGTTCTTTCTTTCATTCACAATGTGAGGTGGTCTGAAGAAACCTACAGCATATTTAAACAACAGGTTGCAGCTGGAGCTCTCCATCCAAAGAGACTGCAAGGCTGGAAAGTAGCTATACCCACAGCTGGTGGCGGTTGGTGAAAGAATGAATGTGAAAGCATTAACATTCTCACTTAGCCATGAAGGCAGTGGGGGCCATGCAACAGTTGCGTGGGTGTGGTAAGAGGAAAGATTGATCTCTGAGGTAGAAAATGTTATTTTTCAGAAGCCAGATCTAAATTCAAAAGGTCAGATTCAAAACTGTAGAGTATTAAGCAATTATTTCTCTACCTTTGGAAATAAGCTAGAAATTCAGCTGCCATAGCTCAACCGAAATCAATGCAACAACATTGATTTATGCAAGCTGAGGAGCCGGGTTAAGAGTTAAATACCTGAATTTTAGTGAATGACGGACTCTACTAGAACCATAAATTACAGACTACCTGGATGAGATCAGTGGGAAACGTAGGTAGTGGATGAGAATCACCTGTGATTTTGGAAGAGTAATACTTTTTGAACTAAACAATTTCTGTTTGGAAAGGCTGAACTGCCTGAAATGAAAATTATTTTGAGACATTTTAGTCGCCGAGCTGCTAGTGAGATCCCTGGCTGTAGCACAACATTTTTCTTAGTACAACAAGCAGCATGACACTTCAAAACTGACAGGCTCTATGGCAGGAGCCCCTGCAGGACCATACGTGGGACTTTCAGGATATGGGATGATGTGATTATGCCAAACACTTTGCTTTTGTTGGTAATAAAAATAAGCTTGAGGTTTTGTGATCAAGACAAAAAAAGAGATGTGACTCAATCCAACCAAAGCAACCACATTTATCTGAGCCTGGAGACAACAGGAAGCAATAACTCAGAGTGGGATGTTAACTCCACTGCTCTGAATCATCTCAGTATTGCCCTAGCAGAGGACTCCCTGACAGAAGAGTGATAAACAGCTCCAGTATATCACCGCTTCTGGGATAAGTACTGGCCTTTCTGCTGCTCCATCTACTTTTGACCTCTATTTTGTTTGAGAGGAACTATCCTACAGCCATTCCTCAGGGATAAAAGGCAGAATGCAAAAAGAACCTTTTATGTTAATTTCCATGTGTAAAGAGTTTGTGACTATTGCATCAAAGCAATAGTTACGTATCCATACGCTCTCTAGAAAAATTATATACTCTTCTGCATAGCTGATGAATGCAGGAGATGCCAGAGCTGTGGGTAACTCAATGTGAAAAAGCTCTTACTATGACTATGGAAAATATAATGGGAAGCTAATGTCCTTCTCGCAAGGGAGTTTTGAAGTGCAGGCAGAAAACACTGTGTGGCTGGGAAACTCTTCTCCACAGGTTATGAGAGGCCTATTGGAAGGTGAAAGCTATTTCCCAGGACAGATGGAAAACATTGCACACTATTCACATCAGCTGAGGAGCGGTAAGATTCTTCTTGACCTTGACTCAAAAACACTGAAGCATTGAGATACACTAAGAATGAGATGGTGTTCGGGTTTGGCCAAGGTCATGGTGTGGGGGGAGGGAAGAAATGACAAATTATTATCTCTACAGCAGTCTGTACATAATAGTTTTCACCATCAAGAGAGGTATTTGCTTTCAAACTAGACACCAATGCTTCAAGAAGAAGCTGAGTCAAAGGAAGCACAGAAGTTTCTCATGTTTGACGCAGCTGCTGAGTTCCAAAGAGGAAGAAGAATTAGATTGCTTCAAAGTACTTGAAACACCCCGTAGGGATTTTCATTTTGTATTGAGATTCTCTGAAAGATCAATATTTAATGTAATAGTACCGCAACCCTCAATTTATAGCACACTATATCATAGTATATTGGATCTTACTGTTGTATTGCTACAATCAATTAAAATAAGCAGCTATATTTTATTGGTTTTAGGAACAATAAAATATTTTTAATTATAAGCCAGCTTTTTCCTCAAGCCTCTTAAACTGACACAACTGTGATCAGAAAGCCTGGATTTAGACACAGAGGAATATAAGCCTTTCCTTTCCTAATATTTCTTTTAATTCCATGACGTTTTAAAAGCCTTTTCCATGAAATATGCAGCATAAAAATGCATTATTGCATTGTGCTGGGGACCAGATTTATTTTTTCTAATTTGGAATTACTATGAAGTTCACTCAATTGGTTTCTTCATTTCTGCATAACATATGCAGAAACACACAACAATGAAATCTCCATATCCTCTTACACATGTATAAATGTCTGAAAAACGTAGGCTTATATGTAAGCAGGGGTAGGAATACACAAAAAAAAGGTGTTAATCCAATGCAACCATTACAAGGTGATACATCCACATCTAATGAAATCAGCAAGTGGGAAAAGTTATGTTGTGCCAGGGACCTTAACAGAGCTACACAATATACAATATACGTCTTAGACCTGGAAGACAAAATGAATTTTTGAGCAACCTCTCATTTGGTCCATATTTGAATGAGCTCTCTAACTAGTTGCAACCAAGGGTGCAGACATAAATCTACATGCGGCATTAGGATTTTCTTTTCTGTGCCATGTTTAGTTAATTGTTTTCAAGCTCATCGACTCTGTAGTGGTTCCTACAACAAACAGGGCTAAATTACAGCAATCTGGGATCCCCAGTTCAATCTGCTGGTTGTTTCTTTACTTCCGTAACATAATTAAGAGTGGTTTTACACTCTCCTCTTTTCTTCTGGGTTGTTAAAGAAACTGCTTCGTTTTCAATTTTTTTGTAGTTGCATCTTTTGCATTAAAAAAGGAAAGAAAAACCAAAACTGCTTGTAATTGCAGTTCACCACACCTTGCAGTGGGTTTTTACATTTCCTGGGCTTCCTCTGGCTCCTATTCGCCCTGCCGACAAAAGCCTCTCTGCAGTGACGCTGCCTCCTGATACTGTGAACAGCCGTCGCTTCCAGCTCAGTTCCACCAAAAGCCCGGCACTCTGTCCCTGGGTTTACCCCACTACTATCCCCCCTAACCCACAAGAGGGATTCTGGGGATTAAAACAGCTTTATGTACACTTTCACTTAATCCCTCACAAAACTACGTGTAGAAGTCGAGGGGGTCTGCAAGGGATGTAGCACAGTTGGTCTGCTGGTTGCCTCCAGATTCCACGTGTGCAGAAGCTCCAGGAAAGCAAACTGACACAAGACTCGGGATACAAAGCTGCTGGGGCAGCATGCGTACTTCCTTGCCTCCTGTACCACGAGGCAGAGGCAAGAATGATGGCTGAGTCATCCGGGAGGATGCAAAGACCTACGAAGGTGTATTTTGCACTTTGATTCCAGTCTCAGTTTCCTTCACATCTCATTGTTAATGCCTAGTTCATGTCACAAGCTATTTAAGACTGCAAGCAAAGTGTCTTTCACTGTCGTATGTAAAGAAACACTTTCATTAACAGAGTTTTTAGGGTTCATTCCATTCATGGGGTGGCATATGGCCTCATTTTTAAGGAAACAAGTTACCAGTAAGCAAGAAGGAGAGACGTTAAGAAGGAAAACATAACGCTGACTGCAGCCTCTAAGTTTATTTGCTGCACAGTGCATGCTGCCGTTCTGAGTTCCAGCTCCGCCTGCTCCATCAATCAGTCCCTTTGTTCACATGGTGAAGGGGATATTTTTTTAACGTGTGAATGATGCCCAGTCCTCAGGCTTGTGCAATGCCTACTGAGCTGAATGGAAGAAAACAATATTATTTTGTAGCGAGAATGTTCTGTGCCATGTCCAACAACAAATTTATCAGAAAGGCAATTTTTCCTCCACACCTAGGAATGGCTGCATTCCCACTAATGGTGGTGCACCTCTTATCAATTTCTTTCACATTCAAGAACACCGTAATTCTGACCTGCACAATTTTTAACCCAGGGGAAAAGAAAAGCCTTTAAAAATTCCTGGCTGATTCCCTATCACAAAGCAGAAAAGCCTGCAATTGTACCACATTCTCTATCGCAGTCCCTCAGAAGGAAAAGCAACATTTCATTCTTTCAGCATCTGCTTTCTCTCCATGAATTAAAGAGAAGGTTGCGCATGGGTTTCCAGTGGCTGAGCCAGGCTTTCGTCATTGTGAAATTTACTTTGCCATTACTGCTGTAAGAGCGTTGGCCTCACACACCAGTAGTGGGCCACACCGATGCACAGAATGAGCAAGACCCTGCTGTGCCCAGCATATGATGCCGTGACATTACTGCCTTGCTTGTTATCCAGGTTTTAAATGGCCTGTTGGCTTATTCAAAAGACTTGCTTTCTTTAGGAGCTCTATGACACGAGGTCATCATGTTCAGCTTAAGAGCTCACTGAATTGTTTGGGTACTGGTACAACAGAAGAATACAGCAAATGCTGGAGATATTCAATGTAAAACATGAATACATATATTCGAGTTGGAGCTGTTAAGCCCCAAATCAATCTGTTTTTCTTGTAGCCAGTGTTTATTTGCTGAAAAAAGATGCAACCAATCTCAGCCTAGGGGCCTATTTTGGAAGTTCACCCTGCGGGTCAGGCTCTGCTTTGAATGTAGGGCCCACACACATTGTCGTGGTTTAACTCGGAAGGCACCTAAAACAACCGCACAGCTGTTTGCTCACTGCCCCCCCGCCCCCCAGTGGGGTGGGGGAGAGAAGAAGAAAAGAAAAGAAAAAGGTAAAACTTGTGGGTTGAGAGAAAGACAATTTAATAGGACAGAAAAGGAAGGAGAAGAATAAGAAGAATAAGAAGATGATGATGATGATAATAATAATAGTAATAATAATAATAATTAATAATAGAATGTACAAAACAAGTGATGCATAGCAGAATTCCTCACCACCCAGAGACAACGGCCAGCTAGTTCCTGAGCGTCCTGTTATATATTGAGCATGAGTCATATAGTATGGAATATCCCTTTGGCCAGTTTGGGTCACCTGACCTGGCTGTGCCCCCTCCCAACTTCTCAGACACCCCTCACCTTCTTGTTGGCAGACCAGCACGAGAAGCTGAGAAGTCCTTGACTGCTTGGCAACAACTAAAACATCAGTGTGTTATCAACATTATTCTCAACGTAAATCCAAAACACAGCTGCTAGGAAGAAAATTAACTGTATTCCAGCCGAAACCAGGACACACATGAACAAAAAGAAGCAAGCGCTCTTGCAAGTACACTAGTGGGCTCTGCCCCCACTTCCCATATGGCAGTGCTTGGTTGTGCTAAGAAGCAGGCTGTGAGTAGGAGGCAGCTTCAGGCTGCTTGGCCAGTGCGTGCTGCTCAATCAATTGTTCTTCATCCTCCCCAAATGAATGGCAGTGGGCCAGATGGAAGCACGCTTTGGGACAGAGCTGGCTCGTCGACATGGGAGGACCACGCTGAGTACTACATTTATTTCTATTTGAAAAATCTGTCATACTATATAATTAGGGCTACATCTTTTTAACAGTGAAAATTAATCTAAATATAGGCAGACATGATTTATTGGGTGCCACATTGATATATGGAGAAAAAGTTGGCAAAGAACTGTTCTTCTGGCTCAGGTGCTTAAACAGAGATACGATCACTCTCTGATCATGCTCTAAACAGGGCTTTATCAAGTATCTGATATTCTCATGCTTGACGGCTATTATGATATTCATATTTTTTATTCATCATTTTGTAAAGAATAAATGCCTTTGCCTAAAAAGTAAACAATTAAGTATTCCCAATAGGATTTGAAATGTATACCTCGTTGATATGAACTGCTGTTCCTGTTGTAGGTTATTCATACCCACTAACTTCAGGCACTTAGTATAAGAGTATAGCTCTCCATATAATCAGTGGATACAGGTAAATGTCTCAAGAGTGTGATTCAGATCACTCAATTTAGGGAATAATAGCATACTTTCTAGACACCACTCATTAGGAACCTGCGGACTCTGGTCTTGAATAAAGAATTCAAAATTTAGTCTGTTAATCAAGAGAACACAAGAAAGAAACGTCCTTGACTATGGAAGCTCCCAGTGGCAAGACCTTCAATATAGAAAACAAGACATGTAAGAAAATGAGTAGGATCTGTATCTTCGTATCATGCTAACAGTACAACACGTTACAAAAGAAGTAAATTAATTATTTTACAGGAAAAATATTTTTAAAGAAGGAGGAAAAAGAAACTCAGGAAGCATGCAAAGCAAGATCCTATGTCTTCTTCAGAGTGACTGAGAGGAAGAGACAGAATGGAAATAAGCCCAGCCTTGTGGTTCACAGCTGATGCTCCGTATTTTCAAGGTTCTGAAGTCTAGTATAAATCTAAGTTACAAAAGAGTTTTGCAGAAAACCCTGCAGAACACAAACACTCATCTATAACATTGTATCTTCATAAACATGTTATTTTCACATTTTTCAAGAAGTTTTATGCACCCTGCACATTGCTTTCTGAGACAGGTGAAAAAGCAGGACGATTGGTCAAGCCTGAGGTTGAATTAATGTACAAACAGGACTCAGCCAGTCCATTTTGACTGCCACAATATAGTTATCAGGCATGTTTTCTAAGGAAGACTCATCCCCATTGTTTCTGACTAATTTTCTGCACTGTAACAGCTCTGCAGTACACACTGTCTTTCTGAGTGTGAATTAGGATGTCTCATTGCATTGTGGATAAGCCATGGTGAGCATTAACGTCAGCATAGGCTGAAGATGCCAACAAATGGGAATTGGCATACTGAGACCAAGGCAGGTGGCATTGTGGAATAAATACACTCACTATTCTCTAGGCATTCAGCTGGGAAAACAAACCACCACATGATCACACATTGCAGAAGAAAAGACCACTGCCAGCAAGAGAGCTCCTGTTCCTTAAAAAGATCTTCTTGCATTATCTCTGGCAATAAAGTCTTGGGTTCCTTCAAGTGAAATCCAGGCTCTCAGGATGTCAGTGTGGATTTTACTGACTTCATTTTTGCTGTCATCTTCATGCTACCTGGTCAAAACACACTACTTCTTTGAAATATTTGGGGGCACCTGACATTAAAAAAGCTTGTTCCTTCACTATTTTGTCTCCATGAGAGCAAGGGTGTTTACTGTTTAACAGCTAAAATCATAAAGTGAAGTAGTCTAAGAAAACCACTATATGCTGAAGTTCGGTTAGGTGCAATTGCAGCTCTCAATACCATATTACTTTATAACACCCTGATATTGCACTGCTATTAACACATGAACATTAATCAGAATATTCTGACTGTTAGTACATAACCCCGATGTAAAAGGAAGGCCTATGTAAAGGAAAAACAAACATACAGAGAAGTCAGGTGGCTGACTGAAGGCCACACTAAGTCAGCAGCAGAGCCAAGAATATATTCCTCATACTTCAGGGTGTACTACATATACCTGATCCCAAATCTCCTATTTCACCTAACAGAAACATTCCTTGTAAGCAAAAAACCTTTCACTAGTGACAGTGTTTCAGCCTCATGCAATGAGAAAGGATGGAACTATTAAATCTCCTACTCCACAAATGCTTTGTGACCTAATAAAATGTTCAGACCACTACAACAATTATTCTCCAAGCAATAGGGCTAAATTTTATTAATTTTTCAGTGCCACTGTTCATGACTAGAATGATTAAGTCTATTCCTTTCCTCAGTCCACAGGCTGAGCTTAAGTAAGAATTTTGTTGTACCAGTGCATTAAATTCAGACCCAATAAATCAGCAGCTATTATTGTGTGTCTGGACCTGGGTGTTAGCTTTTTTTTTTTCTTTTTTTCCCCTAAAGAAAAAGCAGTGGGAGCCACCAGGGGCATGGCAGAGACTGGAAAATTATAAAGATGAAAACTGTGATGGGAAGATCTCATTAAAACACCCGTGCTAGTTGTAATTCAGTTGCACCAACAGAAATCTGGAGTATGACCACTTAAAAGACTTTGGTATGGAGCATTAAGAACTTAAAGTGTGGGCACTCTACTGAGATGATGATGCGAAAGCCCACAGCAAGTTTCATGAGGTACCAATCATTTTAGCAAAACTTTGAAACTCAGACTTGAAAAATACATACTGCTTTTGAGATGGTGACATTTATACAAAAAGGAAATAAAATTAGCAAGTTATTTTTATGTGCCTATCAATTTTAAACTTGAGCTTTCTAGTACAGTTTGACTTAATATTTTAACTACAGAAAGAATGACAACTTTTCTTTTGCTCTCCTCTAGCCTCCCCCCAAATATATACCCAACCAATAAAATACCCAATCAATTTAGTTCAGCCTCTTGATGTGTATATCAAAGCTACTACATATAAATCTCAGCTGAGGAGCCAGAGCTGTCAGAAGACTATATGTATCAGAGCTTCAGACTAGGTGCGTCCAAATAGCAAAATAAACCTACCGCAAGTGACAATCCAGAACAGTCATGAGACAAAACATAGATAAGGAGGACATAGAAGGAAGAAATAAAAATTAAAACATCCACACACAAACATTAGTAAAAACCATGGAGAAATGACCTTTTTACAGTAGTACACTCATTAACAATTTGCGTCCCCTAGAAGAAATCTAACACTCCCAGTGGCCCTTGGTGGAGTTGTATACTCTACTTACAAGAGTAAGCATTGCCTGCAATGGAAATGGGTTTCAAGGCTGAAAACCTAATCTTACTTTCAACTCATATCGCACTTTACCTCAGCTACATTTGCTCATAATCTGTATTATTTGATAAACAGATTGTCATTTAAAGTTGTGTTCAGGAAAATGGACATTTTGAAGCACAAATATTCTAACAGTAACCAAAATTTTATTCCACTTTCTGTAATATCTAGCTATCATGTATGACTATTGAGCTGAGTCTCTATGTCAAAAGGATCTTTAACTATGTCAAGCTATATGGCTCTATAATGATTTGGCATGGATGTGCAGGTCAGCATGAGTACATGTAGGTCAGAAGTTCTCTTTGACAAACAAAACCAGACTCAGTGGAAATTATATTTCCAGAAGCTGATACTTTCAATTTACAAATGCTACTCCCTTTCAAGTTTTGTGTGCCATGGGAACTAGGATCTTGCAAGATGCCAAGTGCCTATCAACTGCTATTATGCACTCTCAGCTGAAGGCAGAAGGTAATTAGCACTTGCAGGTTCAGGTCTAACAATGACTGAACTAAGCTTTTTTGTTTTTTTGACAACATCTCAGATCTTTGGTACTGTACGGTGCCCTTTAGAATGGCATTAGATTTACATCTTGATCTTCAATTACTTTTTTAACATTAAAATTTGCTTCTTTAAAGAGCTAAAAGACACTCTTGTTCCCCTTTCTATTTTATGCCAGAGCCTCTAAAGCGATTCAAATCTCTTAACTGAAATATTCTACATTTAGCATTGCATTGAGTTCATCTAAGTATATTAAAATTTGCACTCATAATTCAAGGTTAAACTGTTAGAATAAACAATCGGTCACACTGAAAAAAAAGGAAAGGCAGCTAAAATTTCACAAATTAGGATTTAAGTTGGTAAAAGTTCTTGAATGCCAAGCACTTAAAATCTGTACGCTATCAGACTGCTAGGTATGAATTTTAAGGGCTAATTTAAGTAGCCTGTTTTTGAAATCCCAGACAGTGAAGAGGAAGCTTGGCTGGAGAGTTGGAGATGCATCCACTTAATAAGAGAACCTACCCTCCTTAGGTTTAAATGTGCAAAAGAAAACTTATTGGTTAAAACCCAAAATGATAGGGCCAAAGTATGCTTAAATAACTATATAGAATATTTTGAGTGGAATCATCTTAAAATACCTATCTATGCAACATTTCAAAGTTCGAACTCTCTGTAGACAAGAGACACAGGGTTCAGCTTGTGATCAAATTTTCCGATAAAAAAGATAGAAACAAAACTCTATATTAATTACATAACATAATTTTGCATTTAAAATATTTATTTTCCTAGAATCCATGGTCATTTATCCAGGTCCTAATGAATAGAATTAAAAACACTTAATAATATATTGTAAATACAACAATGGCCTTACATGATATGGAACAAATTCCACATAAATATCAATCAACAAATTGCACATTATTCGTCCTACAACAAAGTATTAGTTTTGTTATCATTGGTAGAACATAACAAACATCTCAAGGAATTTTTCTCAAGCATATTCAAACAGTTCTTCCAAATTATTCTTGATTCAATGGGAGGAAGGTGGCTAACAGTAGCCCAGGGTAACCCAACAACTGGTGATCTGATTTTCCATGCATTGCTGAGGGGGAAATATCTCACAATTACTTAATATTAATAGCCCAGAACAAAGTCTATAAATCAAATACAGGGAATCTATGAATGCTAAATCAAAGTACTTAAAGCAAAAGAGTTTGTTTCACATTCATCACATGGAGGAAACAAAATCAGCATAAAATCTTTTTCAAGGGAGAACTCAAAATTTCTGCTCTGTTGTTTCTTGAGCCCAGTCTCACTAATCTTCCTAACCTTGGAACAGCTGCATCTACATTAGATTTTGTGTACTGACAACGTTGTTTTCAGGTGTGAATTTGTCTTGTGTTGGTGTCATGCACTCCAGTACAACAGTGTGGCACATGAAGCATCTTCTCTCCAGGTGGAACCAAGGCTGAAGCTGTGCACCAGGACACTAGCTAAAGGGCATCCACTTGCAATGTGGATGCAAGGGTCTCCAGTCATTCACTCTTTGTTCCTGTGCAGGACTCTGTTATTTGCAGTAAGGCAATCTGGGATGGCTGTAGAGAAATCTGCTTTGTATTGCCTACTAGCACGTAGACACGAGTACACCTAGGACGGGCAACTGGTGTGAACTTCATTAGCTGTAAGCATGTGATGTGCACTTACGGTCTGTGTCAAATCAAGCCTCTCTCTTTCCTTCATCACTCACATGATGACAGTTAACTACTGTTTAATGAATCAACATTTTAGTAGTGGCTACTGCAATTGAGTAGCATGAACAGGAATAAACCAACTGGATCTTCAGTTATATTCTTGCCATAATGTCTACGGAGCAAGTACAACAAAAAGTGTCCTCTTGTCTGATAATGGAAAATGGAA
Organism: Balearica regulorum gibbericeps; assembly: GCF_011004875.1. Lineage (NCBI taxonomy): Eukaryota > Metazoa > Chordata > Aves > Gruiformes > Gruidae > Balearica > Balearica regulorum. The sequence goes on along the minus strand of NC_046184.1, from coordinate 43,992,751 downwards.
ATAGCTCTGATAGCTCTATACCTTTGAAGCTTATACATTATTTTCCTCCTCTTATCTGAGCTTCTTCAGACTCCACTCATGTGATGCAGTTGCAGCTGATCATCAGACTTGTAAGGCTTCCTCATCCACTCTTCTGATTTTGCTCTTCCCCTATCACATCTTACGTGCCTGGAGAAGCATGCTAGCATGTTCCAGGACTCTTAAGACTGGCTGATGAGCCACACTGGTGGCTGCTCCATCACTGTACAGTGGTGTCTCACCACTTGCTCTGGACTGCTCCATGGGCCTCAGCTACTGTGTTCTAGGCTTCTCTTCTTGGATCTTGTTCCCAATCAGCTGGCACTAGTCCTTGGGTTCCCAGCTTTGGCTTGTATTTCTAATCAACCTGCCTTCAGACCAGCTTTCTTCTACACTAGATCCCAAATTGTGGAAGGAACTGCTCATTCCTGACTATGCTTTTATCCTCTCTCTGGCTGGCTAAGCGCTCTTGTACTGCTCTGGCTCAACCTTACCAGAGGTCTTGGGAGCACAGACTTGACCATGCAATATCTTTACAGTTGCTGGCTCCTACTGAAGAGGTTTTGCAAAGCAGATCTCCAAATCTCTCCAGTACTTTCTGTCTGAAAAATACAGCCTTTTGTCTTCTTAGCTTAGGAAATCTGGCAACACAGTGAGGACACATGGATACTTCACATTTATTTCCACATTCTGCTTATTCTCCACAGTTTGCTCCAGGAAGGACAATACCAAAACCCTGTTAAAAAAGGCTTTAATTTTTTTCAGGAACATATTAGTCAAGTCCATGGCCCTGAGGATTAGGTCCTGCAACCTTGTGCTTCTCTTGCATGAAGCAGATCTGAAGGACAAGGTTTTTTGCCCTTATGAAAATGATTCTGCTCAAAGGGCATTATACTAATCCTTTCCTCCAAGTTACGCAGTTATTTACAGTTACAAGTGTGACCTGTTATCTTTAATCTTCCCCTCTCTAGTACAAAATGAATTCTCCCAACATCATTGTGTTGAATGCCCCATGCTCTTCCTTTTTCGTTGTTTTCCCTTGTTTCTATGCTTCTCATTTTTTCTTCCATACTGTTGTTTCTTTCTCTGGCACACATTTGGTTCATTTTTGGGACAACTAAGATAATCACAATAAACTTGCCCCTTCCAGATAAGTCATTATATGCCTGCTCATTTTCTTGTAGCAGAGCAGGGAAATTTGCTGATTGCTTTATCAATGATGCCACATCCAGATTCATCTTTTGTGATACCACCGAGAAGATGCTGCCCATCAGTCCCCTCTTCGCAAAGCCACTACTGAGGCAACAAGCAGAACTTTTTGTAAACACATCAAACAGAAACCTTCAAATGTGACTCGAGAGTTCAAGAAAAGGAGAGGTACTTTACCTGGTCTTTCATGGTTTTCCCTAAATCTTTAACATCTTTCATGTTAATAGCATTCTTCCCTCCCTTCTCCTTTCCCTTCTTCTTGTTCTTCTTTTTGAACAAGCATTTCTTACAGAGACAAAAGCAGCAGGTAAGGATTAATAGGACTGCAACTATGGCTATGGCTATTAAGGCCCAAGGTGGCACTGGAAGAGAAAAAGAAACACACACAAAAAGAAGGTGGTAAACTGTTAGTAGGGTTAAATTTAGAAACAAGCGCATTTCTCACACAGCTAAGCCTTTTTCAAAGAAAATGCCTTGCAGAAATACCTGAAATCGTTTCTAAAAATATCCTGTCATCATTTGTATGTTTCTCCCAACTCAGCATTTGCACACACAATGCCAATTTAACACATCTATCTATTTACATGCCTGGTGACACATATCAAACTCACTCGTAGCTATTTTGATTAATCAACCATCTGAAAACAGTATGTCCAAAATATTTACACTGTGCAAATCTGTAAAATGCTCGGCACATTTACGCAATTACTTGCTTCTTTCTTTAATCATCTCCCCAACCCACCTGGCATTGTGGCTGAATCGGGTGGAACTGACTGGGATTTTCCCTTTTCCGGAACGGTATCCGATCCGAGCAGTCAGTTTTAATGAACAGTCCGTCTCCTCTGCCCACTGCTGCACTTGACAGACTCACAGACTCCTCGCAACAGATGCAGGTCAAGGTCATCCGTAAAGACTGACCAAGGACAAAGGAATGTCCAGTCCAAGGGCATTCGTCCTATTCGTCATCGTGCCCTAACGCTAGCTAAGTTTCAGTACATAGCTATATTCTCACCTCTATTTTCCTATAAGGAAAAGTGTATGTTCCATTTATTCATTCAGTCCAGGATGCTGGACATGGCTAAAGCATGAATAAATAACACAGAACACTTGCTATGATAAAATGATCTTGTTAAAGATCAGAATTTCTGGAAAAAAGGAATTAAGATGACACTTAAGCACTCCAGAAGGGAATTACCTTCATACAAATCAGCTTTAATGACCACTGATCCCCCCCATTTAACCAGAACATCAGATGAAACTTTAAATCTTGTAAACTGTAATTTTCTAAAAATCTCGAAATACACGCAGTCTATCAGGTCTGTAAGATACCCTCTCAGTGCATTACCTAAAGGTCTCTAATATGATACAGAGCAAAACCAAAGAGTGAATCAAATTTGACATGCTGACGTCAGTGAATCACAGAAGGGAATGGGCAGTATAAATAGAGAAAACTAATTGCTTAAAGGAGCTAAGCAGAGTGTGAAGCATGGTCATAGGAACTTCCACTATAAATTACCAGTTCAGGAAGAGGACAAAGCACCTACGCCTTCCTTACTCTAAATTTAATGAACATATTTCTAACTTATATTCAAATGTCCTTGGTGACAGATACAAAAATAGTGCAGGACAATAGTTAAACAATAATTTCTGTAATACTTTTGTGCCTCCAAATGTCCATTAAATGCAGCTGCTATAAAAGGGAAGCTGTACCATATGTAGAACAAATGAGAACTGATTACTAAACAAATGAATGTTAAAAGATAAACAGTGAACAGATTAACAGCTGTTTATGGGATGTATTTTATGGAGTCAGCAGCAGCAATTCAGCAGTTAAAATTGCAGTAGATCTGCACTTATCACAACTTCAAATCTGTATTTCATGCATTAATGATTTCATTTTGTCTTCAAATCTGGTGTGGTAACACTTTGTAGAACAACTGACTCCCCTATAAATTTTTCATTTTTTTTCATCCAGCACTCACAAATGTAAAACCATTGCCTTTCACAGGCAACGTGTGTTCTTCTTAAATTCTAAACGTCACATGTGGACTTAGTCTGTTAGACACTTAGCATCTGAAAAGGTATTTACATAACACTATATTTTATATCTGAGCTAATCTACAGGAGTTATGTCAATATGCAATGAATGCTGTGCCCAAATTTATCAGCTATTTGTTTTGTTGCCTTATCAGCAGTGCTTGAAGCATGATGCCAGCGAATCCGGGGAGCGGCAAGAATATGGGATGGGGTTCTGCCAGCAGGATGGCACCGTGGGAGGAAAGAAAGAGAGGAGGGACACATCAAACGCGGGTACGCTGGGAGAACCAAAGAATCGAGGAGACAGGGAATGTGGGTGTTAATAGGATATATACGTACGCATCCTACAGATGGAAAAGCTTATGTAGGTAGTGAAGTCAGGTGCCCTTGTGCTGAAACTGTTGTGTTAAAGGGGTATTCTGGCACTGCCGCCTTGGTTCTCTGGAGCATGAACAATGTAGGGTGCCTTGGGGAGCATTTGAAACATTTGCAGATACCTCAGCTTCTTTTTTATAATGCATTGTCTGCTCTCATCTGTTTGTAATTTAATTTCACCCAATAGCTCTTGTGATGCAATTAAATGATCATCAAATTAATAAGGAAGACACCAAGAATTAGGAAAAATTCCTTATTTATCTGCTCAAAGAAAATATGCTTCCATTTTTATTAAACAAAGCATAAGCAATAAAGGAAAAAATTTGGAGTAGCCCCAAATCCAGACATTTCCAAACCAACTTCAACATTCATATCTTAAAAAGCAAAAAGGAAAGGATTTTTTTCCCAATAAAATGTACTCTCTCTGTCAAGGAGATGGCTCATGCGAACATTGCCACTGACAGAGATTGCCCAATCAGTGGATGTACATATTAGACTTAAGGCAAGTGAAACATACAGTTATCACTGGCTTTGAAGCAATGTTTCTTTTCTTTTAAAGGCATTATAAAAATAATGTAAAATGTTAGTAATTGTACATAATACAGACAAGATTTTCCAAAATTACTAAAGACTTTGAGGGTTTTCATATTCGTGCTTCCCAATTCATGACACTGCCAGAGGAGCCTGAATTCCAGAAAAAGATAAGTTTTTAAAAATTAATTTTCTATAAAGTCACCTCAGGGTGGACAGGCCAGAATGAAATGGCTGAAGTCATGAGTCACTTTGGAAGACTCAAGTCTAGAGCTTATAATTTTTCAGTCTTTTTACCACCTGTGAATAATATCTATAAAAACTTTACCAACAGTATATGAGTTTTCTTTGGAGATGGCTCACTTTGGAGATTCATATTGGTTAATTCCAGTTGGACTTTACCCACCCTTATGCAAGATTTTCAAATAATTTCATTTTTCTAGTGTTTAAATGGACGATAAAAGGAATCTTAAGAGTTTGAAGACTACCTCCATCTATATTAAACCACTTTGATCAGTTTCAGTAGCGCAGTCTGTAACCTCAGGAGGTCTTTGGAAATGATCCATTGAACAAAAGACCTCTGTGGCAGACAAAGCAGGGTGGGTGACATGAAAAACGCACATCCTGACCAAGTGACTTGAGGTGTCAGGGAGCCAGAAGCTTCTTGTACCACTTGTCTTACCCACTGCCTGCACAAGGGGGTGCTTTGAAACAAGCAATACTTACCTATGCGATCAAGGAAAGCTATTGGTTTAAGAATAATTAATATGTGTGTAAACTTTTCGGTATTTTAACGCTATTTTCTTTGTTCTGCTCCTGTGGGCAAATACAGAATACTTATTTTGAAGAAGCTGCCATGAATTGCTACGTGATTCAGGGATTCTACAAGGCTCTTAAAGACAAATCTATAGGAGGGGATTTGCTGCGTAGCATAGTTAGTAAATAAAGTCCGCAATCAGTCTCATTGATCCAATCCAAACAGGGTATGCGCTAGGACTTTACTCAGAAATGCAGGAATGGATCCGATCTGTAAAAAGGAGAGTGCAAAGAAAATTAAACGCGTGGCTTATTCCTGAGCAATAGCGGGGCACTGAAATCAGTAAGTTCGAGGACTGTGTTGATAATTGAGGCATTTTGGGTACTGATTTTGCATCCTTCGCTCATGCTGAACATCAGTCAGACATGAATGCAGCTAAAAGAATTGTAAGCTCTCTTATCCCTCTCTGTTTCTTCCTACCACTAATGCCAGCCAGGGTTGTGTCCATGTTGTGGGTCATTTTATGCATTTCTGGCATTGCACAAATACAGCAGCTGTGATAGACTTACATTAGCATTTTAGTTTATGCTTAGGAGTGCATTTATGAGGCAGATCTCCAGACCTCACCCATATACCATGCTTGGACTCAAGTTGTGCAGCAGTCTGGGAGGGCATGATGGACCCAATAGGAATATACACTCCCAGAGTTCACCTAATGGTGCTCCAACTGCAGAAGGCACTCAGCCCATGGGAGCAAACCTCATCCAAAGCATTCACCCACAAAGTTTGCAATGTGGGGCTGGGTCCTCGACCAACTACTTCACTCCGCTGATTTACTTCTACTGCACTGCACTAAATATAGCTTGTGTCCCAACCTGTCATTAAATCTTGTTCCACTGCATATGTTAGATTCAAAGGATAAGATGTATTACTGATTTATTCAATTTAAGAGCTACAAATTATGCCCTTTATATAAAGATATCCTTACTTGGCCTTACACAAAATGCTTGGAGAGTACAGGCCTTGGGTCTAAAACTGACATTCCCATTAGACAATCTAAAATTATCAAATGCCTCGGAGGACATTTGACTCCAGAGGAAAGACAGTAAGAGAGAAGCCGCAAAAACGTGTAACAGCATCAAAGTGCTACAGTCTGTAAAAGAGAGAAAAATCCTTCATCCTAATAATTTTCTTTCCTTTCTGTGTGCAATGTCAGAAGAAACTTTATTAACTTAGAATCCAAAGAGAGGGAAGGTCAAGGAAGAACCAAAGAGAGGAGGTGAATTATAAAGTGAAGACTTCCATACCAAAAATGCTGTCCAGTGACAACTCCCAATTAAGCAATTAAGGAGCCCCATTTAAATTGTGACAGCAAAGGACTATCAGATGATGGCAGCTGCCATATTATTCTGCAAAGGAGGCCCATGACATGTTGGAATTGATAAATATTAATAATCTAAGTTTCAGAGGAGGCATGATACTTAACAGGAAGCTGCAACTGCCAAATAGTTGTATGTGAAGCGCATTGCATTAATCTAAAGCTTTGGTAGCCTGAGCATGAGAGCACTGGCAGTTTTCATTTACTAAACCATAGTTTTATCTTAGCTTTTTACACTTACAGCTTCTAATCAGGAAGCAAAACTCATATATATCCATATTCAGACCTTCTGTATAGAAACTCCCCAGGAGTCATGTTCCAGGAATCAATTTGACTTTCATTAGAAGTTGCTTAAAGAAAATGTACTGAGAGCAAGGACCCAGGTAACAGATACCACTATTCACAGCAGAAGAAATACAAAGGTGATCAATGCAAAGAAAAAGAAATGCTGATACATGGTAAAATGGCTTGTGAAAGAGGAAGATAAAACCTGCAAACTTACAAATACCAATGATTTAAAGACTAGCCTTCAGGCTTACGTTGCTACATTTCCACCCCAAACACTCTTACGTATGACATCTTGCTTTAATAGCATGTTTGCAAAACATTATTTTCACTTTCTTACATTTATCACAGATTTTTTATGTGGCTCAAGTTAATGGCACTACGTTTGACCCATCACTAGAAGGAACCATTACTGAATATCTTAACGAATGCTCTCATGCTGACATTCCCCCTCCCTTCTCTATTTTTTTGAGCATGTGCAGTTGCATAAGACTATCTCTATGAATAGTTTATGGAAGTTACTGAAGCTTTAACTGAGCTAAGAGATGTGTGTTTTGACAGTGGAAGTTCCCCACATGCAAAACAGTCTGTGAAAGTGCATTGATCAGATGGGCTTCACTCATTGAATAAACTCCTGCCTGTAGCTTCTTTGTTAGACATTATAATGCAAAATTATGCAAACTTCATATGGCTGAACATTCCAGTCTTTGCAAATAAACTGACATTGAATTTAGCAGTAATCCTAGATATGGCTACAAATTTAGCCAAGGTGCTTGGGCTCCTTGAGAATCTGATGTGCCTACTGTATGCTCCCAAAGCTGGAAGTCAAAATGCATAAAATGACTAAAATATTTACCTGAAGGTGAACCCACACCTACTATTGGAATTTGCAGGTCATTTATGTTTATTATTGCTGGTATTAATTCACCTTTTTAGGGTTCTTTCTCATGGTAAAACACATCTACCCAACAGCCTATCTTCTTTCTGCAGAGCAGAACTATTTCTGTCTCTGTTGCTATCTCTCTCTCCTTCCTTCCAACGTGTTTTGTTCCCTGTCTCCCCCAGTTCCTTGCTGCTTAGTCTCATCAGCTGCTCTGCCCCTCATCTGTTGAGATGCATGGGGGAGAAAGCAAGGTGGGGGAGTTTCCAGGTGAGACGGGACGGTGAGGCAGCCAGAGCGAGGAAGCGAAGCTGCTCAGGCATCTCCTTGAAGGAAGTACCTCCGAGAGATCGCAAAGGACTTCAAGCTCAAATGCCAGGTTTCATCTGTATAAATGCTAAAATGAAAATAGCTCCTTTCTTAACCTGCCCTTTCCCTACAAAATCAAGAAGAAATGGAGTATGAGCAAAAGAGAGTTAAGATAGATCTCCCCTCTGCTGGCTGTGCCACTGCTGGTCAAGGCTGCTCTCTTGGGCTTCTTTTCAGCTCAACCACCATTGCACAGCCTCCACATGGCTCCTCAGGAAGGGCCCTCATGTGGCCTCTGGTGCCTGGCTGCCCTTCCCAGCAGTGCTGTGCTTCTGTGGGGCTGCGGGTTCTCCTCTCACCCTCTCACAGCTCCCAGCCCTCCTGCCTCCCCCTTCCTCCAGCAAATACAGCCAGTTCTTCCATTGCCCTCTATGAAAGAACAATATTCCCCCACTTGGCATGCAACGGCCCGGAGGAGGAACCAGCAGCCCAGCTCCCTGCTGCACAGCATGTCCCTTGTGAAGGACTGCAACGCTAGCCAGCGTGACAAAAAAAACAGCCTCCCCTTTCTGACAAAACTTCCAGGTCACTTACTACAGAAAACAGAGTAGGGAAAGGAAAGACTTTGGTGGAAGACGCTTTCTAATCAAGTAGATAATATTTTTAGACGGATGTTTCCTAACAGTTCATATATCTGCTGCCATAAAGCTTTTAAAATAAAATAAATGAATTTAGGCTCTAGATAATTGCCAGAGAAAGCCCTGGGCACACTGAGCAGCTGGGGAAGATGAAGAAAGCTGGAGCCTCCAACCAGACCTGGAAGCCAGACAGGTTTGCTGAAGGCTTTCCAAAAACTGTATGTACCAACACCAGCTGAGGCCAAATACTTTCCTGAGAAGGGATGAAACAACCCATGGGGATAATATTTAATGCTGATGAACAAATCTGTAGAAGCTTGAGATGACTGCTTTCCATCATGCGGACAATTGTATTTTGTGGTTAAAACACATTTCACTTTTCCTGTGACATATACAATATGTTGCACTTCAAATTTGATTGATAGTCTGAAGGACAAAAAAAAGCACAATTAAAAAAATATTGTGCAAATCCCTCTAACTTGGAACTGGAATTTTCAAAGGGAAAAAAACCTCCAGTCATATCAATCTTGGGACTTAGAAATCAAGAGAATAAGACTCAAAAGTAATGAAATTGATGGGAGAAAATCAATTATGTCTAGATAAATTTAATTTTCTTAACTTATTTCATTCATTGTATTCAATGAACACTGGTTTTATCTTCCTTCTCCGTTTTTGAACACTTGGAAATGTTATTTGTGTCACATTTTCCAGGTTTGCCCTGCAAATATGAGGGCAAGGGTTGTATTTCATTTTTCAAAACAGGAATCACATTCCTTGCATATCAGAATTAGCCATGCATAGAACACGTTCAATGTTCTAAGTTCCAAAAGTATGTAAAAATTCTATTGCCAAGGAAGGACAAGCTAATCTGGCACATTTTTTATAAAATATGATGCAGGGATAAAGTCTTCTAAAAAAAGGAACTTATTTGTGATTTCTGATGAGATAAACTTACAGAACCTACATCTGTCTGTAAGCCAATGGTTTGTTAATTTAACACAGGATGCTATTAGATGATGGCCTAGGGTTTAAAGGAGAACAGCTACTATTAAAAGAATTAACAACCACTCGAGTAATACACTAAGTTCCCACTGAAAGTAATAACCAGTTTTATTCCTTAGTGAGATTTCATATTCATTTAGAAGGTCTCAAAAAAAAGTGGCTCATATATAGCACTTTTCATCAGTAGATCACAAAGTGTCTTATAAAAGATGTAGGTAATAACATCTGAACTGCAGGGATGTAGACATTAATACACACACAATAAAATTACTTTGGTTACCATCATACAGAAGACACCAGTCAGATTACTGACTGATGCGGTGCACAGGAAACAGCAGGGGCTTCATTTGCTGCGAGCGTGTTTCCAGCACCACAAGTCCCTGCTACGGGTTTGCCAGCAGCAAGGTTCATGTATGCTGCAGGTCCTAGGCATGCACCGCGCAAGTGTAGGGAGCTAAGTGCTGGAGGATGCCATGTGCACGTTGCAAGCAAGTGCACCAGAGAGCAGCCTGGGGTGCAGTGTCAACCTCAGATCCCACTAGAGGAAGCACCTCAAGCGCCACCCTGGGGTGCGTGCATGCTGCGTGGCTCCTGGTACTACAGAGGCAACAGAAACTCACACCCAGAAGGAACCCCTCCAGCACACTAAATCACTAGTGTCGAGCGCTCTGGGTGACACCAAAGCCAAGTGTACATCAGAGGTGCCCTGAGTCCCTCGGCTAGGCCCCTCACGGCTGTAATCCTTCCGACACATCTCACTGGCACCTCCTGCACTCTGCTTCTTCCCAAGCACCAGTGAGAGGACAGCTTCCAGATTTTCTGCATGGCCGTTTCATACAAAACAGTGATGTTGCTGAAAAGAAGGACGGAAACACAGCATTTCCTAACCTGGTGTGTTACTGTCAGCACGCTAATTACCGTCCCACGGAGAGTGTAATGACATGTTGTGCTCTGAAAATGTTCCAGGCTTGCAGAGTGTTTGGGACCTTAAAACTTAATTTTGTTTATCACTATAGAGCTGTAGCATAAACAAAGAAACTTCAGTTTCATTTGTCACAATGTGCTACTTTTTGATAATTTTTCACTTCTTATTTAATAATGATCTTTTTTTCCCCGTGACTCTTGCCATTTTATTATCCAGCCAGCAATATTGTATCCAGAGTCCATACAGTCAAAGCACTGAAGTATGGGATAGCACAGAGTAAACAGAAGTTACTCCTCATACACACCAACCTGATGAACTTACGCATTACAATCCTCCTGTTCTTCATCTTTGTTGCCAGTTCAGGTTTTCATTTGCCACCTTATTAAAAATTTTGGTGAAATTCTAAGTGAAATTTACCGTCTCTCGACCAAATGTCAAAAACATCAAGTATTTCTACCTTGTATATAATCAAACCCTTTCTGTTCATAAAAAGTATGACACCATTTCCCTTAGGACTTGATGTTTTGCCTCTATCCATTACACAGCCCAGGAGAGTCATATTATTGACTTTGAACAGATACTAAGCAGGTTCATATATCTGCTTTTACCCAGCCCTTGAAAAGGACTGGGATGAACCTGTTTTCCCCCCTCTGATAGGTAAGATAAAGACAGGTTAAAAAGACTCATCTACAGCATAGAATGTACTAAATATATATATATGCATATATATGCATTGTATCTGCCATCCACTTATTCAAGAAATGTATGTATTCTGCAGTTAAGAATCACGGGAACAATTAATTTCTAAAATTGATTAATACTTTCAGACACCAGCCTTTGTTGGTGTTTTTCATTTTTTTAATTGCCTCAACAGGAAAGCATTTGCATACTTAAGTATGGTAAGCAGTGAGAAAGGCTAATGTTCTAATAGATTCAAGAACTTTTTCATGTTTAATGTCCAGAATGATTTAATTGCATAGCTGTAGTAGTGATAAATCAATTATAAAAACAATCAAGGAGGAAACAAAAAACAATCTCCTTCTTCCAGCTAGAATTAAAGCTTTTTTTAAAAACTATATTTTTACTGTATGTAAGGCCAATTGCAGTACATAGACAGTAACTCTCAATATGTGAAGCCATATTTCTTTCTGGGCCAGGAATGTATTTGTAAAAGCATATTTCTTTTGCAGGGCAATAGTGTATACCCAGTGAAATCAACTGAATATCTGCTTGTTACTTTAAATGTACAGATAAAACTTTGAACAAGATTCTTTCATTAAATATTATCATTATTAATAGACATTCATTTGTGTGTGGGTAGTGCCTAAGGGCATCGACTCAGCAGAAATGCCTCACCAGATTAGACATTGCACACAGATGACATGAAAAGACAGTCTCGCCTGAGAGGCTTTAGAGCGTAAGGTCCCAAGCCTGTGTGGTGGGTATGTGCCCATCTTGGTCTAACTGACTGCTCACAAGAGCTGTGCCCTTGTCCACCCACCCATCAGCCTACAAGAATGCACCAGGCTTGTGCACTACCAGATCCAGTCTGTCCAAGCACATCGCCTAGCACTCCCTTGTGCACAACCCTTGCTAAAGACCCCTTCTACCACCTCAACAAGTTCCTCCTAGGATCCCATCCACTTAGGACACAAACGCCCTCTTTCTGGAGGGAACCCAGCCAGCCAGCCTGGCACCTCCATATCTCACCAGTGGCCAAGGTTATGGCCAAGATTGGGCCCTGAAACAAAGGACACAGGAAACCAAGAGACTCTCTGTGGCCTGGACCCTCCAAAAGGAGAGCCTGAGCTGACTGCATTATTGAGGCAATAGCAGTTAGCCGCAGACAATCTGGATTTCAACCATGGTTCACTCTGGTATTCCAGCTGATACCTTTTAGTGGGATTGCCCCAAATAAAAAATTTGGTACATTCAACAATTCTTCAGGCTATATAGTCTAGTCTAATTTTTACAAAAAAGGTTGCATGGCAAGCACTTTCATGCTGAACCCTCAGTGTGAGATGAAATTCCCTATCCCTAGTCACTACAACTGAAACATGCCACATCATAGTCTGTCATCTTTGTTTCTAGGGTGTCTGTAACACCAAGAATGGCCCTATAATACTTATGAGCAGTTTTTGGCAGGCGCAAACAGCATGAGCCATGCACATGTTCACAGAGATCATCAATAAGATACGCTTTGTTGGCCCAGTGTCCTCTCAAATATGGATGAAACTGGATGTTGGGATTGCTGGGTAATCCTGGTCTTGGTTCATGGCCAGCAATGCCTGATCAGGTGTACGGTACAGGCAAGGGCTCATACCATCTGTCAGTCATAGAGAGCAGCAGATCAGGGTGTAGGTGTTGAGACTGTGCTATTCCACCCCCGTCTGGCTCTGCTCACCTCGGTGGGACTAAGCGAGGCTGGCTGGAGCTGTATGTATGCATTTTTCCTTAAACCGCCTATCAATTCAGTTGTGCAGGGGTATGCAGCAGAGCATCCCTGGTAGGCAACTCTGTCCCTGATGTGACACTCTGCTCCACTTGGGAAAGAGCAGAGAGTAAACTGGCAGTGGTGTAGCTGTTTTAAGAATGTTGTATGGGTGACACTGGGTTGTCGGATTGGGGACATAAAGGTGCAGGCTCTGCTGAGCTGGTTTATGATGCATGCCTGGCAGGCCAGGGCAGCTAGGTGAGCTATTCTGCAGTGTGCAGTCTGCCAGACTGTCTGAGGGGCATGTGCTGAAGGACTGAATGGTTCCAGGCTTGCCCCAGGCATTCTACCCAAAATGTTTTCATGACCTGTATCTATTAAGCAGAGTTGCTGGTTGGGATATTTGTATTAGCTTTGCAAATTTGGAGGGAGCAGGTACCAACAGCTCTTCCCATCCCAGTGCTAGGATGGAAAGAGAGCCATTCCCATGGCATGCCTCACCTCTGCCTCAAGAGGCACCCCAAAAGACAACTCTCCTCACTCCTCCCAGGCTGAGCCAAACTTCCCCAGAATATACCTCTGGCATGAATTTGCATAACAGCTTTTGCAGCAGTCTGCTCTGTTCTGCCAGCACATGGCTGTCGCCTTGAAGATATCGGAAGATATTATAAAGATACAGTTTTGTGAAATCTGTATGTTATTAGACGCGCTGCTAATACAGAAAAAAGAAATTTAATTTGATTATTCACTGACTTTATACAACTCAAGTCCCTTGGATAAAATGTTGTTTTCACCTGCTGTTGAAAAAAATAGCAGGCTTTGACCTTTGTCTTTTTAAGTGTTCAGTTTTATTTTAAAAGACTGAAGCAAAGAATCTAAGTATGGGTTGTGCCCTTGCCTAGTATTTCGACCTCCTTTATGCTGCAAGAAGCTATCAAGGCTGCAACCCACATATCAGTAGTGGCCTTTGTAGGAAGAAATCTATTTTCAAGGTACGGTTAAGGTTAATAGCCATGTTGTTCTTCTTTTTCAGAAGCTCATTTAGCAGCACTATTATGATGAGGATGATGATGATTGATTACTAACTTCTGCCTTTTTGCACAAAAAGCACCATTCCTGATTGGCTAACTATAAATGCTGTAATGGTCATTAACTTTGTTGCAGGAACCACTGCCAAAGTGATAAATAGATTTGGTTTACATTAGCTACCAGCCTAAAAGCATCATTTGACCTCATTAATAGATCTAATCAAATCTGGAATTATGCTCCCTAAGAAGGAATATGATCCTTTTTAGGACAAGAACTCTGAGGCTTTTTTCTGGGCTCCATAAATAGAAAAGTTGAAACTTTGTTCCATTGAGGTAAGGTCACAATTCTCTCCAAAATGCTTTGTGCAAATGGTAGGCATTCAAATTTTTCTTACGTCTTGGTCAGCCTGGAAGAAGTTAAAACCGTTCCTAGGAGGCACTAAAAGCTACCTGTACAAGCCCAGGGAAGCTGGGTCTCTTGGAAAAGTGGTCAGTTTGCTGAAGGAACCAAGAACACATCCTTTGTGTATACATGTCTGGAATTTCACATTAGTACATTGAAATCTACATCAAAATTATATGGTTGATGTACAGATATAGCTCTTTAGGTCTGTGGAATGACAAAGCTGCAGACTGCATTTGATCCCTTAATCCACATTTCCTACATACTACCTGCAAATGGTTTCTTGTATCCTTCATCTTTACCTCTGTAAGGTACAAGTATAACACACTCCTAACTGTTGCTGTGATTCTCACTTTGCCTATCTAGCAATGTTAGAAGTTATCAATTTAACATGCATGGAATATGTTTTCTCTCATGTTGTGCTTCAGTCTTCTGCTAATTAGCCTGAATAATTAATTTACATGAGCTCTAGTCAGGCCCTATATTCAGCTAGGCCATGAGTGTGCGATAAAGCTGTAATCCAAAGTTGATAGTGATAGTTTAGGGGATGATGTGGATCTGAAAGAAGCCTGGAAAGAACTGTTTTACAAGTAGACATATCATCCTGAAGGCAGCACAAAATATTCTCATACAGTGTGGATTAATACAGGCAGTTTGTCCCAATGCCTTCTTTGTCTTGTTAATCTTACTGGCTATCAGCAAAAGCAACTACTATCAGTTTGTCTCTTAAGACAGCAACTCTCCCTAAAAATCTCATCTAGTATTTTTATCTCCCCCTTTTTTTTAAAACCTGACCTAAAGCAGAGGTGAAGTATGACTCTGCAAGCTTCGGAACAGAGAGGAACCATGAAAAAGAAGTCTCTTTTCATCAACTTCTGTATTTTATTTAGTGATTGTTGCTTATTCTAAAATTTAGCAGTGTTGAGAATGGGAACCAGAAATCTGTTCTCCCCTCTCATTTTGGCCTATATTACTTCCTACACAATGCCATGACTTCAGCATGAGTTAGAAGTGCTGTCATACATTAGAGCTTCTGGCTTGATGAAGGAATTTAATCTAAGTCTCTCCATTTCCTGAAGGAGCACTCCAACTTTCAGATTAATATATAAAAAGTGGCGAGTTGTGTTACCAGTGTAGCATCAGAAGACCCAGCCTTGTTCTACTCCTACTCCCATTCCCCAGAAAGGACTGTAGGCATCTGTCCTTTGAAGGGGAATTTTCATTCCCCAGTGTTAAGCGGACAGGTGAACCAGTCTGCTGCTCTGAGACATGTGCTAAGGGTTTCAGATGAAAACCCTCCATTTGAAACCCCTGTCTCCGGCTTGCTGCTGGGAGGCTTTTCATCGTTCTGAGACCCCTTGACTCCCACCTGTGCTGAGTCTGAAGTCCAGCCATGTAATACTGAATGCAGGCTGCAAGCTTTTCTCAAATTATGTCAGACATTTCTCCTGGATATGACAGAAAGAAATAAATCCCCTCTCTCAGTACTAGAGTCCACCTTTGATTATCTGCAGTAGGTGTCAGGTTTGCCTTACACTGCCCAAATGAAAACCAGACACATTCTAGGCACTTACATCCCCTATGGGATGTAATTGTATGAGCTCAATTCACAGAAAGAGCATCCTTTTCCTCCATCTCCTTCTGCAGTGTCCTATTGACACTGAGTGTGCTCAGCACAGATTGAGCCTTCAGGTACGTCCAGGCCAGACTTTCTCCACCAAGTGAAGCATCCCTTCAAGGGCATATTGAAAACTCAGTGATGAAATGTTACCGTCTTCTTCTATTCATTGGGAAGAGAGTAGGAAATGGAACCTTACACCAGCTCTGAAAATCAATTATTCGACGTTCTTGTTTGACTTTGCTGCAGTAAATGGTCATCAGGGTCTGACTCAAAAGTTCTATACTAGACTTGGATCTACAGTCCTCTGGTTGACACCAATCCATGTTCATTGTTTTTTATCTTTGAGTTGCTTTCTGAATGACGATTTGCTCATTGGCATACTCAGACATAAGTATTATTTTCCTTTTAAAGAAGGAAAGCCAGGAGAGGATGACTTGTGACTTGCTTTCAGGATCACAAAGAATGTCACTGAAACTTGAGAGTGGTCAATCTAACCCCATGTCCAGTGCATACCTCTGTCCTGAGACTGGCATATTTCCACTCCAGTAATATTTTGCTCCAGTATTTACAGTCAACCTTAGCAGCTGCTCTACATGGACACATTTTCTTATTGCTATTTAACAACCACTGCATCCCCTCATTGCTCAGAAGTGCATCCCACTTACTAAAATCATTTAATTAAATCCCATTCTTCTCATTGGATTAATTTCATTGCTACTGATCAAAGAGGCTAAAAAAATGGTCAAATCTTAAAATGAAAAGTACACAGCAGAGTTCTTGCTTCTTTCTCTATATAAATACAATCGAACTTGAAGTGATTAACCCCAAGTTTGGCCAGAACAGAGAAAAAAAAATTAAAAGGGAATGCCATAACTAAGCATAGGAAAAATAATCACTTCTGGAATTAGAAGTCAGTCTGCTGAAATCAATGGCCATGGTCCTGATGACTTCTGTCCAGCGAGGTTTCTGTCCCAGCTTCTCAATTCCTCTTGGAAGTACTCTGACATTAACTAAAGAAGCAGCTGTGCTCTCTCCTAATAAGAACTTTGCAATAGCTAATCGACAATTCTTTCAAACCTGTAGCATCACCAGTAATGAACCATTAATCCTTCATCTACTCAGAACTGAGTAAAGCTCAGAACAGAAAGGGGAGGCAGCAAAAGAAAATGTGCTCTGTGAAGCATGAAGAAATAAAAATGGAAAGATCATAAAGAAAACAAACATTAAGGGTAGAAAAGCAATCAATAAAGTCCAAAGCTTGCAAAGATTGTCTTGGAAAATAAGTACTCTAAAAGAATTTAAATAAGTATAAATGGAATCCTCAGAAAGATTCATTTAAGAGTGAATTAATTATTCAGCGCAATTTCCTTTTTTCTTCACTTGCATGATTGTCTCTTAGGCTACTTCACGTTATGCATATGGTGCCACATGACAATAACACCACATTAATCTCTAAGTTATATATGTTCTTCCATAGGATTATTCCAGCAAGCAAAAGGTTAACACTTTTCAATGAATGCAAATGAGATGGTGGTTTGTTATCGGCTGAAAGTGCCTTGAAACAGACTAACAGTGATACACAGATGCAACTTTGCATCTGCAGTCTAATTAAAACTAATCTAATTAAATATGGTGCATCTGTAAAGCAGCTTGAGCACTGCAGAGAACACACAGAATTCCTTTTATAGTTGGAAAGAGCTTCCAAGAGCCAATGTGCCTGCCATTTCACTTTATTTGGAACCACTTTAATAGCAGGTGAGTAATCAGCAAATAAATTCTCCGTAGCTGCTTTGGAATTGTTCATTCACAGAAGCAGAAGCAGTGAGAATGTATCCACAGATACATTACAGCAGCAATGGAGGCCACATCAACTGGTGGAGGTAATGTCCTTTCATTAGGCAAAATGATACAGTTGGAAAAAAGAAAAAAGCTTGAAGCCGTAAGTCATCCCTCAGCCTCACTTATTAAGGCAGAACTCAACTACAAAAAAACACTTTTGCAAATGTGTTACGTTGTTGTCCACAGCAAAATCAGGCATGATCAAAACCTTGCCTTGTCGAGGGATTTATTTTAAAGTATTCTTATTACAGAATCCCCCCCCCCCCCCGCCTTTTTTTTCCCCTGGCAAATAAACATTCTGTGGACATTGTATTCAGTATGAAAACTTACTGCTCTCAATTGAAATTCTGCCATAAGTGATTCTAGCACTGAGAACTAAAATGGCCACGAGGTAAAAAAATAACATGTATAACTCTCTACCCTACCCAGCATACAATCTACAGGCTGTGAGACCAATGTAAAAGAATAAATTTGTGGTTTATCTTTTTTCTTTCCCTCTCAAAAATTCAGGTAAGAAACTTCATGTTAGAAAACTATCTTAAAATGCTTAAATCAGCAATTTTCAGATGAAAGAAGGTCAAAGGAAGACAAATCTTGATGAAAAGTTCATCACAACATACTTCCATGAAGTATTACAGTAGACAAAGATACTCTGCATATTCCCACCTTCGAGAAATAGTCTGAACTGTCCTGATCTTGTTGCAACCTAAAATAACTATGTTTGTAGAAAGCCAAAGATATGAAGGTACAGTGTTTGGCATGAGTCTGAATTCATGCAAGGTAAAGAGGTTCTTCAGATCTCATTGTTTTTCTTCTTTCTCCCTTTCTCAAGGCTCACCAGATTGCTAAAATGTTGAATTCCAATATGTCCTTGACTCTATGGGACAGGCATGGCTCTATATTCCTTGGAAATTCTATACATCAGGCCACACTTTGCGTTAGAGCAGGCTCAGGGAATGAGAGCATGCAAGAACTATGCTGTAGATATGACACTCTCCTAGAAGTCCAGCAGATTGACTCCTCCTACCATTTTAGATGAAACAGTCACTGTATGAAAAATTGAAATAGGTTTGAGAGTAGAGCTCTGGAGACTTCTCTTTTCTTGGTTGGTACCATAACCAGTGAGCTATTTACCCCACATAAGCCAGAAGCTAAGCTACTTCTCCCACAGAACAATGCTCCCGAGTCCCTGGGTCTCCCATGGAGGACTTCTTTATCAGACTCTGTGAGAGGGATGAGTAATGCATTCATCCTCCATGCAGTATAACCTATAGCCCATAGGCTCTCGCTCTTCTCTATGGGGTGAGATATGTGGGTTTAAACTTGTTTAGGCTGAGTAAGATACAAGCCATGTTCCTCCTCCTCTCATGATACTGCCTTAGGAACTATCCTTAATACAAAATAAAATTGGTGACAACACCATCAGCAGTTCTCTTTCCTTCTTTAGCCCCACTGTAGTCCCACTAGTTCCAAGAATGAAAATACAACCTCTGAGTAAAAGAGCAGTAGGTAAGACAGATAAATCCCATAGCAAAAATTGGGTCTGCTGTTTGAAAAAATGTACATAGAGAGCTCTATTATCAAAAAGAAATCATAAATGATGAAAATTTTTAAAATTGTCCCATTAAAGTAATTTTCTTTGCTGCCTGATGTTTCTAGACAAGCAGAGTTTCGATTTGAGTCCTTTCAGTTGTAAATAGTTCCATTAATTTCAGCAAAACTATGCTGAACAATGTTTGTAGGATGATGTCTTGAGGTGACTTACTAATACACAGGAAAAAAGCATTGCATGCTTTTGACAGCATTCCTTTAACCTAGGAAAGATAAGTGTGGTGATTCATAGAAAAGGGATATTTTGGTAAGTCATAACTAATTTTCAAATGAAATGTCAGTCTGAAATTGCTAATCGAATAGTCATTTTCATGGTATTTTTCTATATGCTGGTGTGAAATTTACTCCTCGTAGAAGCTTGCAAAAGGCATCTTTCATAATTCAAAACCTACATTAAGGAGAGGTTTATGTGCTGCACAGGCCATCACAGAGGCTCATGCAGCAGAATGAATATCCCCCTTTGTGAATATGTGCCCTGATGGTTAACAGTACTGTGGACTACACTAAAAAGCCTTAGGCTAACAGAGACTTCAAAAAAATGTTTTCTTTCTCCTAAGTATGTAACATGAAGATAAGTTCAAAATGAAAAGCATTTAACTTTATACGAGGGAAATTTTATTCAGATCTAGATTTTCTTCATGTCGTATTGTATTGCAGTATCATACATTTCCTAAGGAATGAAAAGTGGACTGTCAAATATGTTGTTGTTTTTACATCATATTTTGATTTCAGTGCAATTTGGAGCTTTTAGAGTGTGGTACAATCAAGTGGCTGTATAGACGGTGCATTAAGGACATAGCTTTCACTTGTTTTACTCATTATTATGTATTATTTTAATTTACTAATCAGTCATTATTTATTGTTTGTATATTTTTATTTATTATCTTTACTACTACTCTTGTATTACTTTAATCACACTTTTGTCCTATGTTTGCTCAATATATAGTACTCATAAGACAAACTGCTTTTATAATGTATGAAGGCCTTATGGCTCAGCCACCTGTGAATTGTCTTTAAATCAGCACAGAGTTTTAAGCTGCCATAAATATAGAATAGTAGTTTATATAACATAAAAAACAGATAAAATACAAGATACAGTAAGATAGAAATTAATTTAGAAAACAACATAGGACATCTGATGCAAAGTTTTAACAACTTCTAGATTTAAAAGTCGACTATATTGGTGATCACAATACTTAATAAAATTTGGATCTTAACCCTGTGCTGCCTTTGCTGTATTTTCAAGAACCAAGAAAATGAAGCCAAATAATACTGATTTGCCCAAATTATCTCAGAAGTAAATTTGCAAATATTTGCCTCACTTTCTGATCACTAATACTAGAAGATTACTCTGCAGTACAGCAAAATTAGGATTTATTTGGTGAAATCTCAAAAAGGGTTTCCAGAAACTAGTAGATCTCTTCTGCTTATTTTGAGATTACAGTTTGAGTGTTTCTAATCAGACTTGTCACAAACTCCTGGATCTGCTAGGTGGTGAGGAGCCTGTCCTTGAGCTGAGGAAAACGGAGACCTCATCAATACTCCTTTTCAATGGAGCTTCAGAGACAAAGTTATGGCTACATACAGGAACACTATAATATATGAGAAGTGCAGTTGGCAGAGGTAAAAACGGGCCAATAAATTTTATTGTTATGGTGAAACAGTCCTTTAATAAGGACAATGTTTTTCTCTCCATCACCTGCAATATGCAATAAGCTTGGAAGGTAGTATTTTTGTGCTCTGACTAGTATTCAACCCATCCCAAATCATAAATAACTTATGTTGGCAGTGTTGTCCCAGAAGACTCCACTAAAGTAAATATAACTAGCTTCACTAAGTGAAGCTAGTTATATTTATTCAGGCACATCATGCTAGAGGTGACACTTGATGAAAGAAGAAATCTTTCCCTGGAGCAAAACTAAATGCCATTTACCTCACTGCTGATGGCTTAGAGAACCACTATCTCTGCAGTAGCTTCCACAGATTTGACCACTGAAGAGTTAAAAATACCACCCCAAAATAAACCCTATGATACAGCTCTCTAGTCAAAGTATTTTAATTATGGCCAACATGTAGACTATATTTTGATTGATAGCCCTTTTATCCCTTTAGGAAAGCAGCATCTGACAGGCATACCCCTTGCAAGTGGTTAGTACTTATATACTTGGTCTCACATATCTTCAACTTGAGAAAGCTCATGCCAGGAAACAACCTACTGGAAGCCAGCACCATAACCAATTTTCCTTTGGCTTCTCTCTAAACTTGGCAATACTGGGATTTATCCTGGCTTGTCCCAGTTGTTGATCCTTATCTGCGGTCACGCACAATTTTGCTGACTGCCACTGACATTTCAGGGCTATATGCAATACACTTTTCTCTTCTGACTCCTTCCAAAAATATTTCTTGTCCAACTAGTAGCATAGTTAGCAGCAGTTAGAAAACACTTGAGCAGGGATATGAGGTTTCCAGTTCATGGTTCAGTGCAGGAACATTCAACATATTCATGGGGTAAAGCACAACCACTGACAGGAGCCCTGTTAGTCTTGAGCAAAAAAACCAGCTAGTCCTACCCTCATGACTTCTGCCACTGTGACAAGAAAAAAATGTGCATTTTACAGTACATTAGTCTTGAAATTACTAAAAAATAAACATCAGTATTCAGTCTGCTTTGCTAAAATGTTAGCTGAATGCTTTTCACTTCTTCTTAGCTGGCTTTGTATGAAGTAGAGAGAAAAGTAGAGAAACATTGTTTTATATTTATTCTTTTTCGTCGGAAGTATCCTATGGCAGACAGCCTGGAGAATGGAGCAGACACTAGCACTGGCAGGGAGCCTTATGCCTCTCTCAGCCATATGTCAAAAAAATTTCAGAGGCTTTAACTTTCCTCTTTCCTCGTGTATCTGTATTCTCCGTGAAAGTCTTAGCATGGCAAAACTGTGTTGTTTTTTTTTTTTTCCTGGTGAGGCAGAAAGTGTAAATGAGAGGAGAAGGTGCTGGGTGATGAGTCAACCAGGAAAAAGTAAGGAAAAGGCAGTAGATGAAAGATGGGGAGAAGAACTGGAGTTGTAAGTCACAAATCGGTTATCGTTTACTTTCAGATCACAGATGTGACCTCTAATGCTTACAAGCCATACATCTCGTCAACATACTCTATAATAGTAATTCTCAGAACATCTGACCTATTGACATGGAGATTGTGAAGACATATACTGTCATTAATGCTCATCTGTCTGGTGGAAGCAGATGTTGCACCTTCTTGAAGAAAGAATCACTGATTTTTATTTTTTTTTTTTACCTTAGAAAAGTCAATTTTAAATTCGCCTAGCATCAGGACAGGAACACAGATATTTTACAGCTCTCAATTCTGTACTCCCCAAATGTCAGTACAAACACAATACTGATGCAAACCCACTTTATTTTCCTTGCCCCATAAAATATTGTGGGAAAGCAGGGAATATCAGTATTGCTTTGCTACATCAAGAATCCTCACTGACACTTCAGTCTCCTAATGGCTCCCAACCCTCATTCTGACAATGCTGAATGACTAACGAACTGCTGTAATTCAACATCCTCACAATTTGGGTACAGCCTCATTAAGTTTGGCAGCTGGACAGTAAGTACACTCACCTACAACTATAAGCATGGACATAATTTACTTAAGTCCTGTGTTGAGGTAAGTGTATTATAGCTTGTCTTTACCTCTTACAAAAACCAAAACAAAGCAAAACCAACTTTGAAACAGAGGCGTTATAGCACTTGTTACTCTATTAAAAGTGATCCGTCTCAGCATACATGACTGATACAATGTATGCTCCTAGCACTTTGTAATTCCCCCTGATACCTGGGGAAAGGTTAAAAAAATCTGCCCAGAGAACTATCTATAGCATTGGAGGCAATCCTATAATTTTGTCTGCAAGAATTAAAGTACTGCTGGGGTCCGGCCACTGAAAGTCTTGAGCCCTGTGGTAGTTTGATGCTGACTGTCAGATGCCTCTCGGTGCTGAAACTGAAAGGAGGGAGGAATTAGTGAGGCATCGCATCCGCTCCCTGCTCATTGCCACAGCACTCCAATACACCCACCAAACAGCTGAACAATTCACTAAAGCTCATGGATGACCGAAACCCAGAAGAAAGCTGAACAACATCATCTGCCAGTATCCTGGATCCCTCTCAGGCACAGAAAGCTGCACCGTGGTGGCCTGCTTCCCCCTGAGCCAGTAATGCTGAGGAACAGCGGTGGAGACACGCTCATGCAAGGGCTGCTGTACTTTGGAGGGAGCATAAAACTGACGTCCTCAGCTTTTGTGGTTATGAAAGATCCCCTGGGATTTTCCCAAAAGGATTGTAATGCCTTACAGCCCCATTCAACTCTCATTAAACTAAATGGAAAGAACCTCAATCACTTCTGTGAAAATTGGATGTTTGCAGGGTTGGCCTAAATCCCAAGTGAGGTAATTACATTCTTCCAACGGTTTCCACTGGAAAATTTCAGTCCCCCCCCATCCCAAATGATCTCAAAGTAGCACTCTACTGATCATTTAAACTAAACAACTGCCCTAAATGCCATCTTTTTTTGACAACAATCATGAAAATGTGTGTTGTGATAATAAGCCACGTGACAAAAGAGGGTACAACTCTCAGCAAGCAGCCTACTAAAATGAAGTGGAAGGTAAAAAAACTACACTGGTATTTATGAAGGTCTGAAAATAAATTTGCTACTACCACTATACATGTGTGTGGTACATCTCTAAAATTACATCACTTGTAGAGTTACAAACTTTTAAAATAAATATAGCTAAAGTAAAATTAATTTACATTAAAATATGACTTAATGTAGCAGTTCATCAGGTAAATTGCAGTGTGCATTAGAAATGTGTTTACAGGTCTTGATCCTGCAAACCATTTGTGTGTAACAAATTTAATTCAATGCACTATTCAGGAGCTTAAAGGTTAGTACACATTTAAATACTTTCCTGGATTAAACCTTTTGGAATTCTAAAATCTGCTGTGTATCATTTCAGTACCTGAGCTCAGCCTGCATACCCAGGTTATACTTGCATGGCTATTATCAAGTAAGAATGTACTTCTGTTGCCTCTCATGTTATTCAGAGTGGTGTAGGTCAGTCAAGAAAAAGCCCTGAAAACAAGAAAAAACTTGTTCACCAGTTTGCACTCATCCTGCACTGCAGGGCTCAGCTAGTGTTGCTATGCCATCAGGGATTTGGTATCACAAATTATTTTAACTAATGTGGTTTAAAGAGGAGATATTTTCTGTTCCTTTTTCACCAGGAATTACTAGGATAAATATTCAGTTCAACAAAATAAAAATGCTTCTTGTAATTATAATTATGAAATTATAAAATTATAGCCAGTTTTCTTACTCTAGGTGGCAGTGACAAGTAGTAGCAATGTTGGACAGACCCATGCACTTTGCAGAACCAAAGCCCAGCTGTCAGTAGGTTCCTAACATAAATGAGCTGTTGCAAATCAAGGATGTTGCACATTTTAAACACTTCAGTTAATGCATTAACTGAATACAAAAAAGATTTTTGTATATAGTACGTATATACAAAAATATAGTATAGTTTCCCTCTTCCATATTGTCTCTTCCTACATACCTATATTTATATCAAGAAAAGCAATGTGCACAAGTATTTTTGTACCATACAATCACTGTTAAATAAATGCATGGCTGTTTCAGAATACTCAAGTCAATTTTGACGTATTTTCATGCTGTTATCACCATTAATGTTATGCCCTGAGTCTAGGTAACATTAAGCTTTCTTGTTTGTCCACTAGTCCTCTCCACCCCCTATACTTTCTTCTGTCATCTTGGGCATCTCACTGTCCTAGGACTAAAAACTCGTCAATAAATATTTCATGAGGCAAGAGAGTTTAGAAAATTGGTATTCTGGAACAGTTTCCTATAAAATGATTACCATCACCGAGTTGTAATCTAAAATGCTACACTAGACTGAAATTTATGAATAGTAAGCTTGCCTTATCTTCCTCTGTCCTCCTTCCCTTGCCTATGCTGCAAGTAAATCTGCACCCATGGCATATTACAAACAAGTAACTGACTCCGAGGCTGAGACCTGAAATGCTATATTACAGCTTAGAGCACGAGTTTGCTGAAAATGGATACTGAGGTCTTAGCAAGCACAATAAAATAGCTGGCTTTGGGGGAGAAGTGAGGCTTGAAAACTAAAGAAGAAACAAGTCTGAATGTTGGGTTAGCAAATATATTGCTTGTGCCAATTTTTTCATGTGAGTTCTGGCTAGGAGAAAAGTGTTAATAAATACATAAATGAAATAACACAGAAGGAAAATAGAAGATTCAATGAACTCTGGTAAGGAAGGACCATAAAAATATCTGTAAGAAAGGTATAAAAAGTATTATCAACATTGTTGACTACATAAAGAATGTATTGCCTTTCTATAAACTTTTTCCAGTAAAAAAAAATCTAATGCCTGTCCTAGTCCTGGAGGCTTCCTCCCCACTGAGGTGCAGCCATATGGAGGATGGTCCTGACACAGCTCTAGGCGGGGAAAGCTTCTCCTGTGGAAACGACCTGCAATCCTATTAGCAGCTCACCAGCTTTAGGATACTCCTTCTCCCTTCCTCTTCAAGGAACTGCCACCCCTACTCCACTGTGTCAAATAAATGGTTTGTGTGGCTGCTTCGAACTGTCAACATAGTAGCTGCCAGCAAAGGTTGAGGAGTATCATTCAGGTTGCAGCCTAAAACACTCAAGTTCCTTATCTTCCTGAGACTAAAGGAAATCAAGGGATCAAGCTGGCAAACTAACTTGGATCTGCCTTTCCTGCAGGAACAGCTAGGAAAGAAATGCAGGATTCATGGGGTCGGACTCTGTAGCCTAGTGTGGGACACTTGTTAAAGAGTAAAAAGCCCTAAATAGCCAGTGTTCTTTGCTTATTTTGTCCAACGGCTTTTCACAGCAAATTGCATATGCTGTCTTTCAGCCAGGTCTCTGGTCCAGTGAGTTCCCTTGCTCTTCATCAGCTTGCACATTGACAGAAGAGAGTGAACCAATCGCTCTCAAAGTGAGAGAAATCAGGTCTCTCAGTCCAGGGAAATGTTTTCAGGCTGTGAATCTGTCTGTTATAAGGGCCTAACCTAGGGCTCTTCCTAGATATTGAAGTCTGTGAGATCACTACCATTTCAGACACATCTCTTCCAGTTTTTCCTTCTGGATAAACCTGTGTGTCCTCTTTCTGTGTCGTTCTGATGAGAACCAAGGCATTTAACTCAGATTTGTGAATTTGACTCCCAGAGCCTGGTTCCTAAAAGCTACATGTAGAAACCCTGAACATTTCTGGAGCTCCTTTTTAGATGTGGGTTGAAATGCCTTTCCTATTTGAAAGAACAAACCTCATCTTTCATTTTGGCGGCTCTTGCTGCAATAGGGCAACAGTGCCAGCTACAGTACTGAAACATGCCCCCAGATGATATAGGGGCTGTGAGCAAATTAGGGAGCTCTTGCTGAAGTTGATAATTAAGATTAGATTCAGATTCAGAAACCTGCACAGGAATAGGCAGATGGCTCGCTCAGCTGCCAGCTGGAACTCGGCCTTCATGAGGCAGTCATTCAAGTTCAGCAGCACAGCTTCCTTCTGTGAAGTCAGAGCAAAGTCTACCTATACCAATATCCTTCTGAAGATTTGAGGCCAGCTCCGCAGCTCTTGCAAACTGGCTGCATGTTCTGGAAGAAGTAGAGATTTTCAGATCTAGACCAGTTCAAGATCTTGACTGAAATACAAGCCAAGACTAAAAAGATAAAAAGGAATGCAAGAAAGGATACTATGGACATACAGGGATTTATAGTCACTCGGGGAAGACTTTAGTCTGGATAATTCTCAGCAGCGAACTCACCCAGTTCTAAGTAGAATAGTTAACAATAACAACAAAGAATGACATTCTATTCTTCATCTGTGCCAACTTACCACAGTGCCTCAGAATTACAGAGGCTTCATTATCTGCCCTTGGTTCTTATAAAAATGCAAGAGAATATCTTCTAGCCTGCCACAGCGCGTAGGTGCAAGTAGCTGAGGTAAGGATGGAATATCAATCTCAACAGTAATTCCTGTATTTTCATTGCCCATTTATACCATACTTTTTAAAAGCAAATCTATTAACCATAGTCCCAAGTGCTTTTTTTCTTTCATGCAGTACGCTGCTGAGAATGAATCTTTAAATGTATTCTCAATTTTAAGTTCAGAACAATCGTTCCATGAACTCTCTTTATAGAACATTTTCAGAGCAAGATTACAAACTGAATTATAACAGATAATGCGTAATTTCTGTAGACACTTCATCTGCAGCTAAGTTCGAAAAAGACTAGCAAAGATTGTGTTTATTTTATGCATGTAAACATAATTTTAGTGCACTTTCCCTCACACAAAGTAATGGAATTTTAAGATACATTCCCAGTACTGAAAAGAAGCCAGCAAACCATGTTCAGTTTTCTGCTTCTAAATTGAATTCTGTACTCTATTTATAAGACACTGGCACAACTTGACATATCTATAGTGCAATAAAATACCTACCAGAGTCGTTGTAACATATAAAATAATAATCACAGTGATGTGCTAGAGGAGACCCTTGGGGGTACTCTGGTACCCCTTGTTAAAACCCTGTCATCAAACCAAAGTTAGGTGCTCACCCCTGTTTCTGCTATGGATGAATTTCATCCCCATGACTGTAAAAGTTAATCTGAATGGGGTTTTTTGTTTTCTTTTATTTTGCTGAAATGTTCTCAGCACCATGTATTTTACAGGAGAACCTGCTTCTCCTTCCCCTTCTTTCAGATTATACAACTCAAACTCAACTGCTGTTTCTGAAAATGATGTTTCAGACACATGTAATCAATAATGTATAATTCTCTTTGACACTGAGGTTACAGTCCCAGTGTGCTTCTGGCTAAGAGACAGTATTACCCTTCAGATGTGACAGTGCCTTCTCCAGGTGCTGTAGAAGAGGACATGGGTTTAGCGTGCGACAGGCTCCCCCTGTGCTGGGGATGGAGGGTGCTGCAGCTGGTGCTCTGGTTCCAGTTGTAGGACTCTGCTCTTCTGATTTCTCCTTTTCTCCTCGGCTTGTCCAAAGAGCCATGATAATGGCCAGAGCAAGAATAGGGTCGGTCCTCTCTCAGACCTGTGTGTGTCAGATGTGTGGGTTGAGCTTGCTTTGATCGGAGGGGATGTGTAACCTCCTGGTGAGCACGTGTGCTTGCTGGTGCTGGATCAAGCTATGGTCTGCAGCAGAACTTTTGGGACACGCTAGAGCAGCTCATGCAAGCTCAAGCATCTATTTAAGATACTTTGGATTTAAAAGCTGTATTTTCAGGACTCCTAATTTGAAGTATTCAAAATATGCTGGACCCCTAAAAATAACAAAGGTATTTTCATATTATGAGTTTATAAAATAACAGAGTTGAACTGGGTTTTTTTGTCTCACAATTTTTGTGTCTTCTGGATGTGTGTGGGCAATATTTTCAAGCTTTTCTCCACCAGCAGGTGATCTAGAAACTTTTATTTAAGGAAAAAAAAAAACCAATTCTGAGGTTCTCATTCAATTACTGAACTCTGGGACTGGGGGGCTCAGGGAGAAAACAAAGTAATCTGAGATTTGCATTTAAATTGCTGTATTTAGAAATAATGATTTTCCCCCCTCTACTATTGTACTGTAATAGCTCTTTCTTGTACTTGTTCTGTGTTCCAAAATAAATCTTTATTTCTGATTTCCCCTGTTCCTCAGTGTAAAGCTGCATGTATTTGCTTGGCATGGGCAACTGCCAATGATTTGATGATAGGAAGGGAAACAGGAAGACTTGAATTTATGCCTGCCCGCTCCCTCCAGCATTGTTCTTCAGACTTTCCTAAACATCAAGAAACTTCTTTCTGTATTCTTCTCTAAATCTCTCCTCAGAAGTCATCTTTGCCAGGATACCTAAATAGAGTTTGTCAATGTCAGACTGCTCCTAAGTTGACATCACCGCTTACTGTATTGACAAATATATGTGTGTACATGCCTCTATATATATCTATATGAACATATGTATATACAGTCCTCATTTTCTGCAGGCAGGCAGCTATTACTTGCTTTATATTTAGACAGGAAGGTCTCTGAAACAAAGACTCCATTTTTTTCTGGCTAACCTAAGATCTTAGGCAATGACAAATACCAGTATGTGTCATGGAAATACAAATAATAACTATTGCTGGGAACTTTACTGTGATTTTATGGTATTTGTCTCTCTCTATTAATCTGGTTTTGAAATGTGAAAGCATATTATCAGTATTTTGCTTCTTTTTATGAACTTAGAAAAGAACGTGCCCTCTCTTCCCTGTGCCAGTGAAACTTGTACTTCAGGAACCATTAGGAGAAGCAGTGAAATGAACAGCCTGAATTTATTTTCTGTAAATGATCAAGCTGGCAGCTCAATAAAAATTAAGTTTCAGAAAGACCCCATGCACAAAATCCTCCATTTTCTAATAACAGACAAAATTCAATAATATCTCCTTGCTAATCTTGATGACAAATAAGAATGAAAAATTAAGAAATGAACTTTATTGCCATTTAGAGAGGGTAATAAGAACTCTTAATACAGACTCAGCTGGTCAATCAAGAATGGCAGAAGGGAAGAAAACCAGAGACCAGCAGGGAGAAAGAAATGATGAGGTCTATCTAGGATGATTGCTGAAGGCTGAAACTTTAACTTAAATGGCTAAACATATAAATCTAGACTTATTTTATTTGCTAATTTACCCAAATATATCTACAAATCTGTACTCTAGCTTACTAAGCTATTATTTAGAATTAACCCAGACCTCAGTCTTAGAGTTATTTTTACATTTTTTATTACAGTTTCCTCTATAGCCTGCAGTCCCATTTTGTTTTGACAGTTATTCTCTAAGCCAAGGAGAGGTAAATAAACCTTTTTCTGAATATCTGCAAACAGAATGTGAAAGAAGTCTGCACAGAACATGGGGTTTTAGCCTGAATCATCACACAGTTTTGAGCTCTTGATTTGGGGCGTTATCAGTCAGTTGTACACGATGAATCAAATTTAGAGGTTTTGAGCACCAGCTACTGAGGCCAAATGGAGTTGCAAGCCAGCCAAACATTTCAGAATAAGGTTGGTATGGAAATGTAATTTTTTATCCAATTACAATGTAAGACAGCAAAGAGCATTAGAAATATGCAATAACTTCCTATTAAGGAGGTAATGATAGTATCCTGGATTCAATGCATTCAGTGTTACAGCTATTCAAGATTATATGAGAAGCATTAACAGAGTACCATTATTCAGTCAGATGTATACTGGGATTTTACTGGATTTTCGCTGGTTTATTTCCCTTACTGGCAGAACGAGGTCTTCTGTTCATACAGGAATGTGTTCTTAGGAAACACATCAAAATCACTTTGCTTTTATAAAGATGCTTATTAAATAAACTAATGCTGATTGATGTTAAGTTTTATTTTTGTATGGTTAGTATCAGTATCTTGACATTTAAAGCCTCTGCCCAAAAGCTGTTGCTGTCCTGCATTCCCGTAGTCTTGAGAGAACTCGCTTACTATAAATGTATGGCAGGTATTTTCCTACTCTGTAGACAAAGGCCCAGATGGAAGAGCAGTAAGAGGAAGGAAGGAAAGAATCGACATATCTTATAAAGTCTTTTAATGCAATTTTGTTTTCAGAAGTGTAAGAGCCATTTTATCTGCTTTGTTTTACCCCCTTCTTCAGGTGTTGGAATTACTATGTTTAAAATGCAAAGTGTAAAAGCAGAGATGGTGCCTTTTTTCTCCTTCTAGTAAACAGCTTAAAATTTCTGCAGATTAAAGATAAATTGGGATAGAAAGTATAAGAACCAATTAAGATAGAGTGACTTTTATACACAGTGCAGTTATGGAAAAACAACTGTACTGTGATTATGCAAATCAGCCACTCACAACCAAAATGCAGGGA
This sequence comes from Balearica regulorum gibbericeps, assembly GCF_011004875.1. Taxonomy (NCBI): domain Eukaryota; kingdom Metazoa; phylum Chordata; class Aves; order Gruiformes; family Gruidae; genus Balearica; species Balearica regulorum. The sequence goes on along the minus strand of NC_046184.1, from coordinate 43,961,481 downwards.
TTTACATAACGGAGAAAAAAAATCTTCACAGTTATGCCTCAGTAACCTTACAGGATTTTTGCACTTTAATTGTATGACTCATTGTAATAAAATGATCCCACTTGCTTTATCCAGAGTGAAATATGTTAGGACATCACCATTCTGAATGATTTGTGTGGTTTTGGAAGCCTCCACTCTCCTGCCACAAAAGGTAGGGTATGTTCTACTTTAAAGAGATACAAATCAATAAAGAAACAGAATTTCTGCTTTTATCAATCAAAATTTTAACTGGGTTTACATATTGCATCACTGCTTTTGTAATAAATGTATACTAATATAAATGGGTCCTCTGTTCTTGGAACTTTTAGTTCCTCATTCTATTAATCATTTTTCGATAAAATAAGACCTCTGGTGCATATATTACAGGAGGAAACACCAGTGTCATTTAAATTGTGCAGACCTTTTTTTTTGAGTTTTGCAAAGTGAAATCTTAATGGGAACCCTGATATTTTTAGTTAGTTAAGTATCTCTAGACTATTTAACTTGTGACTTCTATGTGTTCTACAAAACATACTATTTCAAAAAGATTACTGTTCTATTATAAGCCACATGGAAGTAACAGTATTTATTCGGTTGGATGTAGTTTGCTGTACCTTTATTTTTGTCATCACATAGTCCACTATTTTGACTTGATATGATGCAATTTCTCTGAAAAACCAGAAAGAGGAGACTATGTATAAATTAGCCCCTACTATGGCTAGAGTTTTTTATCACTCAAACCAAATTGATTACAGGTGAGTTTTTTCACAATACGGGTACATTCTATGCTATTATACAGCCATTAAATCATGATGGCTTATTTTCCATCTGCAGATATCTTAGGCAGAGGCAACTAAAACATTTAATTATTTAGCTCTTGCACATAGACAACAGAGTACTGGAAAAAAAAAATCCTCCCACAGAAAGCACTGAGCTTTCAAAGCCGTCCCAGTTATGTGGGGATGAACACTTTTGGAAGTTTTAAATGAGAAAGCACATGAACTAGAAAACAGGTTTGTCGCTGATCTGCAAAGATTAGACAACTTGCTGACTATGGCATTCCTCTGCCAGGTGTAAGACTTGGGGTCAGGTCTTCAGCTTCAATCTACCAGAGTAAAAATGTGGTCCATGGTCTTGGAAGTGTTCTTAGACCTAAGCGTCTGTGCTGTCCCCATGGGGCCTGTTCACCACCTTTACTTTCTCTCACACAACAAGAAATTTCCAGAAAGGCACTATAAAAATGATTTGGTTGGAACAGATTTACATTCTGCTCTGTTTTGGGAGAGATTCTCACAAAATTTGCAACCAGCTGTAAGAGGTAAGGTCTGACAACTTTTCTATCACAATTAAATTCTCAGCTTTGTAACAGGCTAACAGTACCTCGCTGACATACACCTACTGACATAAACTGAACAAATAGTAAAGAACTGCTATAGTCTTCTGATAGGGCAATGAGGTCTCCTCTCCTCTCCTGCCCCAAATACTTTGGAGATAGCCTACTTAAACTTATTTGCTGATCTGTTTGTCTTAGTTTATAAATGAGAAACACATATAGATCTGTCAATTACAGTCCATTCATGTAGGATTTGTTATTGGGAAAAATGGAGAAACCAAAAGTTATTTGGGATATTAAATGCTCCAACATGTCAATGGCACTATTTCATATTTAAAAATTTTTAAAAAAATCACACCCACTCCCTTGCCCCTTCAACTTTCTTCTTGCAATGGCAAAATTAAAAAATAAATATACAAGCAGAATGTCACATTAAACAGTCCCAGTATTTGATGGAGATGCTACGAAGATCTAATTACATCTGCAGCCTCTAGAAAGATAGTAGACAATTGGCATGGGATTTGTGACTACCCAGGTTCATTTCTCTACTCTACTACAAAACTACTGCATGATCTTGGATAAGAGTCCAGATTTCTAAAATGGAGGCAATATGTTCTGGTCACACTATCAGCATAAGGTATATTTTATCGATACTCTAATATATTTCATAATAAATGTTGTCTTATGGCCTAGTACACTTTTCGCAGCAAGCAATTTCATCCTGTAATAGTAGTTTCTTCTTTTTTCTTTTTTTTTCATGAACAGAAAAATAAAAGTTTTATTCAGTCCAATCTGGAAAGATTCTCCAGATTGGGCTTCCCACTTGTTTTTATTGCTGTTTTAAAAAAGTATGCAGCAGTGCATTCAAAGTTCCATTCTATCTACAAACCTTTTCCTAGACAAACCAGTTACAGAGTTCTTCATATTGGAAACCGTTCACGCCTTTGCTATGTTAAAATCAGAGTTTAAAAATAAAAGAACGTCTACATAAAAGTGTCATCTACCTCATTTACATAGCATGGTGAGATAACAATTAAAACCCAAATATTTCAAATGCTGACCATTTCTCCCTCAATAACTTGTCTAATCTTTTTTCCTCTTCTTTTTTCTTCTTGTATTTTTGTTTTTCCCATGATATCATCAGGCAATTTCATTTCAGTATGGTCTGCACTGGACTGTGCAGATTACCAAACTAATGACATATGGACTTCTTACCACTGTAACACCTCTATTCTTGCAAGTGAGAATTTCGAGTGACAGAGCAAGGCTGTTTGCTATCAATTTTGCAAAAACTGCATCTGCCAGATTGCCAAGATCCATTTCAGAGATAAAAAATCCATTAATATTCTAATTTGTTATCTGTCTTTATCAGTCACACAACATTTCTTTACACAAATGATAACCTTCTAAAAATGAAAACTTTTACATATGTTAAAATACTTCCCTGAAAATATTTTACATTTACTTATTCTTATGAAGTAAAAATTCTTAAAGATTGAATGTCTCTCTAATGCCTGCTATTAAAACACACATACACACACAGCTTTCACCTTCATGTCTACAAAAGTGCCAAAATTATCTGTTTGTATCATTAGGTAATTTTTCTGTCAGTAACAAAAAGGATTTTTTTTCTTTATTATATGAAACAATATTGACAATGTTGAATTAGTTGTATATTTAGTAGCAGTGAATGCGTACTAAAACATACCAAACGGGTTCAAGAACCCGAGTATTATCATAAACAGCAGCAAAAAGCTAATGCTTATATTTTTTTTTTACAAATGTGAACAAATTGAGGCCTCAGCTTTGAATCAATACTTTCTAGCACAGACCAAAAGAACCCTGTTGAGTTTAACCATATTGACTTCACAGAAATATACACTGGTACTATTACAGTATTCTGCATAGGTATGGGAACTCATACAAACAACGTTCAATGGCTGATCTAACAGAATTACTGAGTGGGAAAAGCATGGCTATCTTCACACATTACTGATGTATTAAAGCTATCTCCTTGTTAAAAAGCCATTTTCCCACTCTTTCTGTATTTTCTAATCCCCAACGATACACAGTTTCCTTATTTTCTCAATATTTATGAGTTCTGGCCAAATTTTGCTTTAAGGTAATACGCCTACACACATTTGTCATAAACGTGAAACCGTAAGTGTTACTGTGAGGAAATATTCTGCTTATTGGTCCAATGGCCACTGTGAAGTTCTGCCATTCCAGTTTTGATGAATCAGTAATAATTCATCAGTAAAAAGTACCAAGAGAATCTGAGATATCAAGAGTAGACTCAAATCACATATATGAGTTTGATGATCTTTTCTACTCCAGTTAATTCTGAGGAGCTTACAAAGCCAGGTTTACCTTCTGATTTTTCTAGTTTTGACTAGAAAACACTTAGTATGCTGTCTAAACAAATGACAAAGAAGAAAATTTCAAGTGAAATCTAATCTGCCAACAGAAGCTTTTTAATCAATCAAGTTTTACTTACATGGAATTTTGTTCAGTTCATTCATGAACTTCTCTTTTAACTTAGAAAATGCATCTTCTTTTCCTCCCCCTCCTCCGGGACTGGCTGGCTCGGTGACATTACTTGGAGGTGCTGCTGCTACAGTGGTAGCTGGCGGTGCTGCCAGGGCCTCATGATGACTTTCACTCACCATTTTAACCCCTGGGTAAGCTGTTGGAATAAAAAAACAAAACAAAACAAAAAAAGCCCACAAGATAAAATTAAATCATTGAAATGGATCTCTCATCAATAAAAGACTAAATAGGCAGAATATCACTTGGTGCTCACGCTTGCTGGGTAAATACGACTGCATCAGCATATTGGTTCATGTTCTTCATAAAATATTTATTAGACAAGAGAGAAAAGTCTTTTGCAGGGTTAATTTCAGCCAGAATCATTTCATTGCTTAGAGTTCTTCTCCAATGGTGTTGCATTTTGAACTGCTGAATTTGAAACCTCAAAATTCCTGTAAAACTCTCAAGCAGATTTACATTTTGCTCTTCAATTTTGAAAGTATAAGCAAATTGGGTAATAAATGCTCCCTACGTGCAAATTTCACAGTGTATTTACAGAATTATTTTTCTACGAGAGTTACAGAGGTGTGGATCATAGCCAAAGTTTCTATATAAAATAAATGAAGTGATAAGGATATAATAAAAACACTTCAAGATTTCCTGTCAAAGTAGTAACTTATTGTTTCCTATTTAAGCAAGTTGTATGTTAAACAGAAATTGATTTGCATCCATTTTTATCTTCACTTTTTGAAGGCAATTTTCCTTCCAGTTATTTCATGTGACATTTGCTACTGACAATATTCTCTTAAATTATTCAGATGTCTCATTGGTGTATTCATGAAACGACGACATCTGTAGGGTATCTAAATGCAGCCATATTGAAATATCTGAGAGGCTGCCTCAAACATAATCCCATATCAGCATATTTTTAATTTCATGTTGCTTAATGGGTATTTTGCAAAACCTTTCCTTGAGCGTGCATTACAAAGCAAAGAAATTTGGGCCAGTGGGGTGAAGGTGAGATGAGATGCACCAAGTAATTTCACTATCACAAGAAGGCTGGCTGAAATGTTTACATTGGTTTTGAACACATTGTTCCGATTTTCTGCCGCATCCTAAATATCACTGATCTGAATAATCATTCTGGTTTTCTTCAGAAAACCAGAGGGAGAAAGGGTTTGAGAGATAACAAACATTCATTATTGCTCTGAGGGTACAATTGCTCTCAGCCCCAAAAGACATTTGGTCTTTGACCTTTTGCTGAGAAATTTAAACATCACCATCCCCCCAAAAAAGGCAACACATCAAAATTAAAGGGGCATATGAGCATCTGAGTGCACGCAGTATGATGAATTGTGAGCTTTCCTGCCTTATGTGACTGTTTGCATGGATGTCAATGAGAGCGCTCGAATCACTAAATCAAGATGAGGATTGGCTTTTCATCCTTCAACTTTACTTCCACGAGCCCGCAGTCAGGAAGACCTGCAAGCGCAGACCTGGCTGCAGGCAGAATGAACCTTTTGAAATCACCCTCATCATTCTTGTCATTAAGCAGGGGTTTGCACACACTTGTAGTCTGGAATAGAAGCCATTCTCCAACACACTCAGCCGATTAAAAAGATTTTAACTAAATAGGGGGTTGGCCTTGTTCTGAAGAAGCAATTTGGTGGATATTTTGCAGCAACTTTATTGATGCAGCGCTGAATGAAGCGGTATTCCCTGCCTGCCCATCGCTTCTGCCTTTGCCCTCACAGTCTCTAGCCTAATATAAAATCATGTTGATGTTGACACAGAATATGTATATGATACAGCTCCATAAATATTTCATAAGCGTGCGGTCTTATCTGTATGCCTGGAACAACATGGGAGCAGTTCACTATCTAAAGCAGACCGAAGTCGATGGAAAGATTCCAGTTAATATCCGTGAACTTTGGCTCCAGTCCGATGTCTGCGAAGATTTCCCCACTTGCCTCCCAAAATGACGATTGAGAAAAACATGTAGTGCATAATTTGTGTAGTATGAAATAACGTGCCAGCTATTCCAGACTAGAAGACTTTTTCCATATGCTCTGATGAATGCCAAATACTATGAAGCAAAACACGCAGAGCCATCAGCTGTAAACATTAGTGCTGTTGTATATTATAGCATTTTGTCAGTGAATGTCAGTTAAATCAGAAGAAAAGTTGTATGATATATCATAATTAAATCAAAATTAAATTGCTTAATTATAATATATTGCTTAATTATTTCAGGCCTGGCAGTTGACTATTTTATTTTGTAATGGAAGACACAATTTGCAGTGATGACTTTCAGCTAATTAAAAATTAAGGCAAATGTAATTTATTTGCTTCCAGTTTTGGAGCTATATTTTGAAAATACATTAGGAGAACAAATGTGAAGCGTTACACTTCCATTTATTTAAAAGAAGGAAAAAATAACAAAACAGAGTATTCCTCTGAACTGCAGGAAGAATTCTCGGTGGAGTCTTAGTGCAGTTAGAGGTCACTCCATCTAATGAGGCATGCACAAATGCTTCGAGACCTGCTACAGAGCCTGCGACCTTTACATGCCAATGACACTGTCCTGATATTTGAAATCGGTGTGAAGGGGCTGAAAAAGAATCTTGTCTCAGAAAAAGCTTTCTGCAGTAAAGAATTTTCTGAAGAACACATGCCCACTCACTTATGGAGATAACATCTGATGGCTTCTATTATTGTAATGCTGCAGCTTTCCACAATAATGGCCTAAACACTGTGGTATTATTAGACACTGCAGAGTACTGAATAATTAGATTTAAATTGGCCTTTTACAATAAAAGGGGTTACTTTAATGCTGCAATGCATGGCTGAAGGTAAAGATCTGTAAAATACTATCAGATTATCTGCCATTTATGAAATGGCAGTTGCAAGCAAAAATTTCTTACAGGTTAAAAAATGAAATGTCATAGAATTCAATTATGATTTCCAGTTCAGTGTTCACTACAATGAGTATAGTGCTAGGTATGAAACATTACATGTTTCATGTGCAACATGCAGTCATAAATAAGAGTACATTTGTAGTCACAAATAAAAGTACCATTTAATTTACATGCTTCTATAAAACACAGAACAGACTATATTCCCTCAGTGATGCTTGTCATCTCTATACAAAAGCAGGCAAGCGTTGACTGAAAATCCAGAAATGATGATTTGAACTCTTGAGGAAGTCAGGGGTTTAGAACCTTACTGATCCCTAAGCAAGAAAAAAACTGATAAAAACAACTATCGGGTCAAACTTCTACATAATTTCTTCTGAAAATGAAGCATTTGAGTAATATACAAATGCATCCTGGAGATTCATAAGAAGATAGAGATTTATTTCCTTATAGAGGTACAAAGTGTTGGCTGACTGCCTTAGTATGCCGGTATGGATCCAGATGGAATGCGCCTCTCAAGAGAGTAGTAAAGTAGCAACTACTCTTAAGAGAGAAGTAAAGAAGAGGAGTAAGACTTCAGACATGGATGGTTACAGAGTATGGAGTAGCCTCTGGAAATCAGAGCTGAAAGAATGTGTTCCAAGGGTAACAGCCTCTCTTTCCAAACATTCTGGCATATTCAAAGTAAGATGTGGACAACTTGTGGGGGGACAACTAATCCCATGGGAAATTTTTACTTGTTTTAAATTGTTTTGGAAAAACTGAATAGTCAGAAAATTAATGAGAGTGCTGTAGGAGTGACTCACAGGAAAGGGAGATTTTCAGGATATGGAATGAGAGCAAAACTCAGAGTAGCGTATCATCTTCTAGCAAATCATGGGGAGATTAATGATAGACCTAAACAAAAAACAAAAAAAAACCCCAAAAAACCTCAAAGGGCAACAAAGCAAATTTGTATGGTTTCTATGGGATTAAATTACAGCCGGTATACATAGCAGCTGTTAAAGGACTTAGTGAATACTTAACCTCATGGAAATAAAATTGGTGACATTCCTTCTGCATGGTGGACTTCAAACAATTTAATTTGGCTCATTCTTCCTCTTATCTATCTGCTGAATACAAACTGGGTGGAGTGGGACAGCAAATAGGTCAGACATCCCATGCTGAACAAATCATTCCTTCCCAATGAGAAATTTTCTGGAAAGTGTCCTTTTACCTTGCTATCTCTCAAATTTTTCTGCCATGCTAAAAATTAAAATTAATTAAGTTAATCAAAACATAAAAATATAATGTTACTATGAGTAACTGTGTAAGTTTTCAGAAGTAGTGGTCACCATTCTTTCAGTGTTTAATGCTGTAACTGTAGTAGAGCTGCTCACTGTACCTCAATAAGCCTGCAAAGTTGTAAATTGGGATCTAGCTCATTAAATGGTATTTCCCAGACAGCTCATCTTTTCAGCATCCCAAACATGTTCACCTCAGCAGTTACATCCAGCTTCGAATGTAATCACAAAACTTATTCAATAAAGAAATAAAAAAAAAATCACATGTTAACATCAGCTGTGCTCCTCTCATTTTTGTTTACAGCTCCTGTGCAGTGAAAGAGAAAGAAACTTGGCTTTCCGTGCTGATAGGTCCAGGGTAAGTATGCAGTCTTATCAGAGAAAGGTCTGACACCACACTGAAAATTTACCCTATTCCATTAGACTGTTTTTGATGAAATTAATTCATCATTAAGGAGATGGGAACATTACCAGAATGTCTAAAGATATCTACAATAAAGGATCTCTTCCTAGATTTAAGTATTCTGGGATGTTAATAATACATTTTTTTATTCATTCGTCTTCCTATTAATGAAATACTATCTTTCTAGCTTCGGTAATGGACATTTATTTTAAAAGACAAGCTCAGAAAAGAGACTTTCTTGGCTTTTTATAAAGATGGGTCTGTAACTACATTTTCAGAAGAATGGAAGGTCACGGTAAAGATGTCATATCAAAACAGCCTTTTCACCACTACCACAAAGGCTTACAATGCAATCCAGATTTAGTACTGCTTTAGAGAAGGTACATGAAAGGCTCAACATTTCATGGGGGAAAAAAGTTCTGATTAAGAACCTGGGTGGGGGAATTCAGGTATCCTGTCTGTGCTGCTACTGATGCACAAGAAATGTTCCAGCAAACCCTCACAGAATCACTCTTTTAGTGGAGGAGAGACATTTCTCCTGCAGCCATATGTGAAACATCAATTCAGTTGACGCTTCCTAGATCCCTGCTGTACATTAGCTCTTTAAAACTGTTTTCCCAATGCTTGCTACTAACACCACATCAATACTTTCATTGGCTTGACTGAACGAACAAGATAAAGCACCTAAATCTTCCCCCAAAAAGCCCACGGCTACTATGCCAGTGTGTCCTACCAAAGGAGTATCACTGGTCCTGGAGCAGGATGGAGGAACGTGGTGTTGCAGATAGGAAGAGGACCAAGAGGTTGCGAGTCAGTAGGGATGAGGTCCCCACTTACGTGGAGGGGGGCACGTCTGAGCCCAAGTTTAAGCAAGTGTGGGGTCAGGAAAGGAGTCACACACCAAGTCAGGCAGAAGTGCTGCAACTCCAGGACAGCAGAGAGGAGAGCTTGGCAGAACTATTTTTTGACAGTTAGTCAAAACTATTAATTCTGGGAGCCAACAACTAGTTAGACTGAATTATCTACAGCACAGTCCTGGACCAGGTAAAAAATCTGCTTATTATTACACACGAGCTCAGTATCAGTCTCCAGAATTTGCTTAAAATAGGAACAAATACTTTTAGAAAAACAGTTGAAAGAAACTAACTCAATTTAGTTCCTGTTTCAAGTGCTTCTGGCAGTGTAGGTATCCAGAAGTTTTGTGTATATAGATAGGAATTTCAGCTAGGTTCTTCTCTAATAGTCAGACAAAGCAACAATAATAAGCATGAGAAAATGAAATACTGTAAGATTTCCAGTCTAATATTTGCACCGAAAACCCATTATCTGAGTCTGAGTTATATCCAAATAATATCCAAATCTTTGTGGACTCTTAACCTATTTCATTTTTTTAAGTCACTGTATATCTAATAAACGTAGAATATATGTAGAATAAGCATAGCACAGTTCCCAGATCTCTGTCACAGTAAACACATTTTATTTCACTGAAATCAGCGTACGATTTAATCTCTAAGCATGTTTTAAAGCTAACCATATAATGTCACAGAAAATCACCTGCCCAGTGGACAGCAAACCATCTGAATACTTTGGGAGGGATATGGACACTGTGAACATTGGAGAAAGACAAATCCCTCAGTGCATGGCACAGTCTACATGTTTCTCTTTCAGCTTCCTGGTCACCTGTTATTAAATACGGCAGAACTGTCCAACACAGAGGGCTCTGAAACACCTCATGCTGCACAGTCTATGCAAGAGAAACTTGGGCATTTTCAGAAAGAACCTCAGTCTGATATATAACCTATGAACAGCTAATCACTATTTTGCAGTATCAAGCTATGCAAAATGATATTTTCAGACTCCTCAAGCTATTGATAAGACCAGTGTTAATTTAAACAAGAACAGTGAAGCCAACACTATTTTCTTTCCAGCTAAAAGCCGTAATTTTTTGACTGCACTTCAAACTTGCACTCCTGCAATGCAGAAGAGCGCACAGGAGCCACAGGAGTCAAAGCAGCTTATAGAGAAACATAAAAATCAAGAGCAAGGAGCACTGCAGCAACTCAAGAGTGGTGAGTCCCTTGCATAGATTCACTATATAAATGCCTGTTTCCATGACCATGTTCTGAAAGTTATTTTCCCCTAAGTATACGATATTTCTTAGTCATGTATTTCTTTAGATTTTTAGAGGTAATGGGGCTAGAGACAGTCCTGTCTCTCTGGATGTTGACATTGTTGTCATGTTTCAGCAGGAGTGAGGTTACCAAACCTGTCAAAGAATCAGAATATGTATAATTCAACCCTTCTGTCTTCCTCTACTACTGCAAATGCTGCTTCAAAATGTCTGAGGTCCTTGATAATAGCTAGTTATGAATAGGAATAAGGGAAGGAAAGAAACTACAGTAATTTCCTCCCACATGATCATTCTGTCATCTTTCATGCTTGCATCTTGTTTCCTGAAGCTGTAATCTGCATTTCTGCTCCCCTGGTATTTACTTCCAGACTTCCTTTATGCAGCAGTGTAAGACAAAAGAATTCATATAAAAATTAGTGTTCAACTGCATTTAAGCATGAAATTCTAATACAGTCCACAGAGAATTCTTGCTGTTCCCAAATCATTTTAGAATAATCCTACAAATAATGAAGCCCTTTATATCAATAAATACCTTGTTGTGTACATTGCATAAAATCAATTTATATTCACATATTTGGCTCCTGTCCAATTAATGGCTCTAATAAAGCCTATAAACTAGTAAAGTGCCATAGAGATTAACTATGATGTAGTAAAATTCATACGGAACAACACTATAGAAATTGTAAAATAATATGGAGAAATGCTATTAATATTCTAGTTTTGGTATCTGTAGGTCACAGCTCAAAATTCACTATTTCCCCTTTGAATTTTCCCTCTATTGAGATTTCCGATGTGTCCCAATTTCTTCACTCAGTAACCATGGGGTCAGTAACATTAATTAGCAACAAGCAGGATGGTATGAGCACTAAGGAACCAAATATGGGGAGCTGAGATGTGCGATTCAGTGCTACCTCACAGATTAGTTAAGTCTTGGACTTAGGTTGTGAAACAACTGGCACCTCAGAGTGTGATTCTACTCTGACAAGTGACTATATAAAAATGGCACCTTCCTTCTGAAAAAAGATCTGCTCCCTATGTATATTCAGTCATATGTGCTGAATTTAATGAGTACCACATTCCAACTTCATCATCATGTGTTTTTTTTTCCGTGTTACACCTGCAGTATCAAAAAGCTAATAAAACAAGGAGAATACAATAAGATTGTATTCCTCCTCTGCATCATGAATGCAATTATAAACAAAATTTCAAAGACCAGTTGATTATATCTTTGAGAACCTACTGCAGATTACGCAGTTACAGCCGAAGGCATGGGATTATATCCTTGTAGCTAAGCACATGAAATTTGGGCTGCATTACTTGGTGGTAGGTGGGAGAAGGAAACAGCTCAGCTAGTTTTTTAGATCCCACAATAAAATTACATGGCTGGCATTCAGAAAAATATAAACAGTTGGTATTTGGTTTAAAGCTTTAAGATGCATCACCCAAGTGTACTAATGAGAAAAATTCCCACATATGAGTGAATTTTGTAGATCAAGCTTTGCAAATTCTGCGCAATAAAAGATTCAGACTTCTTAGATAGATGCATTCTAGTTTTAAAAAATCTCAGTAGTTCATCACGCAGATATCAATCAGATACATGTAAAGTACCTGTGTGTACACAAATATATCTCTCTGTATATATACATAACAGGTATATTCCTCCCATAATATGCTACTATACTTGCTATAAGGTGACTAACTAAGCATTATGATTTCACTGTCAATAAAGCAAACAACAGTTTGAGTCCAAGAATTTTCTTGTAAACAGATGGTGGGTTTGTGGGGGAAATACACAATTTTCAAAAATTGTGATGTTGATAAAAAGATTTTTCAGGGTTTTCTTCAGCAATATCATATCGGCACTGAAATTGGGAACAACACTGCAAAACCATGAACGTAAGTTGATTGACTGTGTCAGGTTCTGTTAATTTTAGCTACGTGAAAATCACTGTTTCATGAATGTCACCAGACCAGGAAAGAAGAGCAGGGGGGTGCAGGAAGCATTTGCATTTAGATTTGTTTTTTTAAGTTAAAAATAAAAATAATAAAAAAAAAGTTATTTGATATTTATGGTTAATTACTGTACTTACACTTTGAAGGCAATATTATCAGCACATGGAAGAAAAATAGTGGAAATTGGAACTAATTGTCCCATAATGGCTGATACTTCTTCCTCCTGTTGAGAATGATATGCCATCCTCCAATAGCCTTCCGCACACAGCAGGAGGGAAAATTATCAATCAATTACATGACAATTAATTCCTAACTTGTAACATTTTTCTACTGAAAAGAAAAAAAAAAGATCCTAATTTGAGATTAATAATCATGCATTCCCTACAGTGTTTTGGAAAGCCATCTTTTTAAAAGATGCCCTTATACATATTTGAAATTATTTTAACAACTGATAACCATAAACTGAGGCAGTTTATTAGTACAAGCACCACTTTCTGCTGTTATTACAACTATTTCTTGTTCTGCAATTATTTCTATAGGTGAACAATTTAGCAAGGAGCGCGTCAACAAAAATATTTTATCCAACTCACGCATGAGCAATACTAGAGAAAACAACTTCAGAATAAAGATGAGGAAGTAACAAAGCAAAAGGAAAAAAGAAAACTACTTGGATATTTTTTTGTTTAAATAAAGTTAAGAACCAAATGCTAATTTAGGGTTTTTAATAAATTTAAAACTTTCAGGTTTTTTGCACACAGACATGCTTGGTGCGGCCATGTTCTCATCTCTTCCCTAGACCAGAGAAAGCTCACATGACGTAGCTTTGAATTCCTTTGGATAGATGACAGACCTTAGCCTAAAGTTACCTTCATTGAGTGACTTCTCCCATCACTGAGTTTTGCACACAATCATAGAATCATTTTGGTTGGAAAAGACTTAAGACCATCAAGCCCAACTGTTAACCTAGCACTGCCAAGTCCACCACTAAACCATGTCCCTAAGCACCACATCTACACATCTTTTAAATAACTCCAGGGATGGTGACTCAACCACTTCCCTGGCAGCTTGTTCCAATGCTTGACAAACCTTTTGGTGAAGGAATTTTTCCTAACATCCAATCTAAACCTCCCCTGGCGCAACTTGAGGCCATTTCCTCTTGTCCTGTTGCTTGTTACTTGGGAGAAGAGACCAACACCCACCTGGCTACAACCTCCTTTCAGGTAGTTGTAAAGAGCGATAAGGTCTCCCCTCAGCCTCCTTTTCTCCAGGCTAAACAGCCCCAGTTCCCTCAGCTGCTCCTCATAAGACTTGTGCTCTCTAGACCCTTCACCAGCTTCGTTGCTCTTCTTTGGACACGCTCCAGCACCTCAATGTCTTTTTTGTAGTGAGGGGCCCAAAACTGAACACAGGACTCGAGGTGTGGCCTCACCAGTGCCAAGTACAGGGGGACGATCACTTCCCTAGTCCTGCTGGCTACATTATTTCTGACACAAGCCAGGATGCTGTTGGCTTTCTTGGCCACCTGGGCACACTGCTGGCTCATATTCAGCCAGCTGGTGACCAACACCTCCAGGTCCTTTTCTGCCAGGCAGCTTTCCAGCCACTCTTCCTCAAGCCTGTAGCATTGCCTGGGGTTGTCGTGACCCAAGGACAGGACCAGGCACTTGGCCTTGTTGAACCTCATACAGTTCACCTTGGCCCATCAATCCAGCCTATCAGACCCCTCTGTAGAGCCTTCCTACCTTCAAGCAGATCAATACTCCCACCCAACTTGGTGTTGTCTGCAAACTTACTGAGAGTGCACTTGATCCCCTTGTCCAGATCACTGATAAAGATATTAAAGAGAACTGGCCCCAGTACTGAGCCCTGAGGGACACCACTTGTAACCGGCCGCCAACTGGATTTAACTCCATTCACTGCAACTCTTTGGGCCCAGTCATCCAGCCAGTTTTTTTACCAGTGAAGTGTACAGCTGTCCAAGCCATGAGCCACCAGTTTCTCCAGGAGAATGTTGTGGGAAACAGTGTCAAAGGCTTTACTAAGTTCCAAGCAGACAACATCCACAGCCTTTCCCTCATCCACTAAATGGATCACCTTGTCATAGAAGGAGATCAGGTTAGTCAAGCAGGATCTGACTTTCATAAACCCATGCTGACTGGGCTTAATCACCTAGTTGCCCTGTATGTGCTGTGTGATGGCACTCAAGGTGATCTGCTCCATAACCTTTCCCAGCACTGAGGTCAGACTGACAGGCCTGTAGTTCCCTGGATCCTTCTTCCGGCCCTTCTTGTAGATGGGTGTCACATTTGCTAACCTCCAGTCAACTGGGACCTCTCTTGTTATCCAAGACTGCTGATAAATGATGGAAAGTGGCTTGGTGAGCACTTCTGCCAGCTCTCTCAATACCTTTCAGTGGATCTCAACTGGGCCCATAGACTTGTGTGTGCCCAAATGGTGTAGTAGGTCACTAACCATTTCCCCTTGGACTACGAGGGCTGCATTCTCCTCCTTGTCTTCCAGCTTAGGGTCCTGGGTACCTGGAGAACAACTGGTCTTACTACTGAAGACAGAGGTAAAGAAGGCATACAACAATGTTGCTGCCTCCATTCTTTTATGCTTCTCTGAAAGGGAAGAGCCATCGCTGTTCAGCTTTTGAAAAAAAGGACTTTGCATGCCCTCTCCCTTCAGGACAGGACACAAACATCACCTGGAAGAAGGTGCTGGAGACAGTTCAGAGGAGAAGGAGGATTTATGAGTCACTCCTGTTTTTAGCATACCCTGCTGATTCGGCAGCTTCTCACTCAGCATGCTGGCTGCTGAGCAACCCATTCTGAGGTACTCACATCTTCTGGATATTACATAGGAAGCTTGGTCTAAAGCTATGATACAGCCCAAGGTTGTAGAGAGTAGGGCACAGCATCAGGGATCCTCTAATCAAATCCACAACCTGGATTTGCTCTGCTTGTATAAATAGGATAACAAAAGCAGTCTGATGTCTCTGCCTGATGGTATGACCCTTCCGGGTCATGAATATTCCCCACTTCCATCTGGAAGTTCAGCACAGCTTTGAAAGAAACTTGGTGGACTGACGCCAACTGAGATGCCTGGTCTGAATTCTGAAAGCAGTCCTCCTGAGTGCCTCATCTAGGATGGCGGGTAAAGTCCCAGAGCATCATGCCCTTCTAGACTGAGGGATGGATCTACCCTGAATTTGGACAACAGTCTGCAGTAGCATTCTGACTGAGGCAGTGATTGATAGACCATTCTGCCTCATTAGCCACTTACTGCTGCAGGAGGGCAACTAAGGTTAGCACTATTGCCAAAACAACCTGAGGGAGATAGAAATCCTACTTAATAGGCAGGGCTGATTTATTGCTATTGCTGGCTTTCCCAATTTTGTTCTGAGTGCTTCTTCCTTCTGCCCAGTACAGTGCTCTTTGTTTTAAACCAGTGACTCAGTCCTTGTTGGGGGAAAGTGCTGTTCATCAAAAGCCTGTAAGAAGGATAATTCAGTTTTTGTGGATGGAAACTTGAGCAAATTTTACTTAACCTATTGGTAATTAAACTTGGACCACCCTGAACAACTCATTGGTTATGGGATGGTTACAGTTTGTTTTTAACCCAGTGCAGCAGGTACTGCTATTGCAGTTAGATCTCTAGCAGTTAAACACCCTAATGCACACTGCCACACACCCTAAGTTTTCCTGTAGATTTAGCCGATTGAACTAATTGTCCAACTGGGACATCAGGAGAAGGGTTGTGTGTACGCTAAGTGCTATACAGTTAACATTCATGCAGAAAAACAACAGGTTTAAGTGAGCAAATGAACATGAGAGAAGCCAAGAGTTCTACTTTGTATAGACACCTTATTGATATAATTTAAAAAAATCTGTTCTGTTTCAGATCTTATTTTCTTTCATGATCATGTTGCGTAATTGAATGATTTATGTGATAATGCTTTTTTGTTTGTTCAGTTTTCTTGTTTCTCCCCTAGTTTGTTTATTGTGAAGCTTTATATTCAGCTGTGGCATTGTAACTGTTTATTGGTCACAAACCCTAACCTGTAACAACGACCCATTTAAAAATGAAAACAAAAAACTTACTGAACATATATGCATGGAAAAATAAGATTATCTGTTGTCACACAGCACAGAACAAAGACAAGTAGTTACGCACTCAGTTCCCACTTTTTTAGGTCACCATGGCTGGTGTACAACTATGCATCTTTATCAAACTTCTAGATAAAAATAGTATTTTTACTACTATGTGATCTGTGGCCTGCTGAGCACTGTGTGACATAGCAGACTTGCAGTTGGGGAGCTTCAGCACTAAAGATACACATCCTCCAAGGTCGTGTGCAACCACTGCTTGGCTGGTAACCTTGGCCAACAAGGAGGATGACACAAGGCAGACATCACGCTCCCTGCTGCTCCATGTGCTCAAGAGAAGGAAGTGCCTGGGACAGACAAGTGACAATTTTAACTTCATTTCCAGCCTCTGCTAGCTGTTTTTTGCCTTCTGCAATCTGTACGTCAAAGTGTATTGCTCTGGAAAAAGATGAGGATACTGAGCCAAAACAGGAGGAGGATGTAGGGAGGCTAGCATAACCTTTTAAGACCCTTTAAGGATATGTGTTTCTGCTTGTGACATTGGCATTTCGTCTTCATGAAAACACGTAAACACAGGACTGGAATCAAATGATAATTCCAGCACTAGTTGCAAGAGCCTGGTCCTCTGTAATGAACGTAGCACTAATTATTAAGGAAATCCTTGGCTTTCTCTAAAAATCTTGCAGCCGAGAGCTTTCCAGAGATTATACCTACATTATGAAAAGAGAGCACAAAAGGATTCAACATGATTGATGAAATTGTTTGCTGTCTTCAGAAGAGAGTAATAAATAAGTTAGCATTTCAAAGTTCTGTGAAGAGAAAAGATATTTGAGAGAAAGCACATGGATGCATTGTTCTGTAGCACGGGCATTTGATGAGCTCCAGAAATCTCTTTGGAAGAGAAAAGATGTATTATAGTGTGTGAAAAGAAGAAATCTTCAGTATCAGGCTGTTATCTAGTTGCTAAGTACTGGTTCTTGATGAAAACAGAGCAGAATAGAATGGATAGTTTAAGCACTGTGAGGTAAAAGCAGAAAATTGGACTTAGAGCACAAGGGACATTCACAATGGAATGAAAGTGGATGCAGTAAAATGTTAAGAATGTAACAAGAAAAAGATTATCATAAATATGAAGAGACGAAAGTCAAAGTTTTGCCTTCAATTCAGCAAAGCCCTTGGAGAAAAAAAAAAAAGATGAATTAGCTCTGCTGGAATGTCTATTAGCAAAGAGAAAAGAAAGATGAAAAAGAAAGATGAAAAGAAGAATACCACTTCAAGGTCATTTTAAACCGAGCAGCAACTACTAAACCTTTAATTATAAGCTTCTAATTCTTGTTTGTTTATTATTAATTGCTAGCAAAAAGAAGAGATAAAAGCTTGAAACAACATAGTTTTGAACTTCATTCTATTCATATTTTTGCTGCCAAAAAAAAAAAAAAATACATAGGATAATTTAAAATTGTTTAAACCTAGACAAAAAATACTTTTTCTGTAAATGGAAAAGAGTATTACATAATTCTTTTAACAAACACACACACACACACACATGAAGTAACACTCTTTTCTTTCTTCCGCCCTTGACAAAAACATCATTTTTAAGTTCACAGAGCACCTAAAGAACCAAAAGCCAAGGTGTCTCCTCGGAAGTTAGGAACAACTGCAACTTCCTTGTCCTACACACATGCAGTCCAGCTTGCCTTGAAGAGTTTAACAAACCTGGAGCCAGGGTGAGAAGTAAGTCCCCACCGAAAGTCCCTTCCTAGTGAAACCTGGGCCAGCGTGGCATCTGTGTTTCAGCCATTATCAGCTGTCTCAGTAGGAGAGAGAAGCAGCATTTACGGCAACGAGTGATATTTGTTTTTAATCCACAAGCACAAGCACTGACTGGAATTTTCATCACCTTTCCAACCATTTGAAAACAATAATTGTTAGCTCTGTTAAATACCTTCTCTTTCTAAACCAATACCCTCCAAATGCAAATTGTAGTCACAGCTGCAAAGGAAATCTACTGCCAAAATACACCATTGGGAGAGAAGAAAATATAGCGGCAGCTGGCTGTCTCCAAAGAGGGAGAGTGTCATCTCTCTGAAACACTGTCGGCTCTTGTAGAAGAAATACTAAAGAGCAAAGAACTGTACTATCAGCCAGGCACTGGCTGACAGTGGATGTTGCTAATGGGAACAAATTGGAGGCTGTAACTTTAGTAGAAGAAGAAGAAAAGGATCAGGAGGGCTGAAGCACTGGGATGCCTTTGCCTGCACACAAGGTGAAACTTTAATCAAACTTGTGTTGTGTAAAGACACTTTTTTGGTTAGTTTGGATTCAAGAAGTATTGTTTACCTCTCACTCAAACATTTCTCATTCTTTGTGTCTGCAGATTCCTGACTAAAGCTCAGTGGTTGCTTCACTAGCTATTTGTTCATCCCACATTCCAGTGCCACGAGTTTATCATTAGCAGGGGACAGTTTAAGGAATAAAATTCAGGGAGGTGATGCAGCCCCTTAGTGCAACTTCACCAAGCAGACTGTGATGGCACAACACTTCCAGAAATGCCTGTTGCCTGTGACATTGGAATAGCTCAACACAGCAGCTTTTTCTGCTGACAGAGTGGATGGGATTCAATGTAGGGACCTATGAGGTGAGACACTGCAGCTGATGAGAACTGCCCTACAGCATGAAGTCCTCTGGTCAGAGCTCACTTCAGAGGGAACTTACCTATGGCTGTGCCACAAGAACACTTAAGTTATCATCTCAAACTCTCAAAAGACACTCCTGAAGCCTTTATATTTCTACTTTTTTATCTAGAATAACAAGAACCTCTAGTTATATGATCATTATGTATTTTACTGAGTCCTTTGCAATGCTTGAATCACGAATTTTTAGATTTACAGTACAGCCACTTCCCAGCTCAGCTGAGTATTAGCAGCAGCAGTTTCTGCATCCAGCCTACACAGGAAGAGAACAGCATGCACTTTGTCTTGCTACAAAACCAGTTGTAAGACAGCAGGGAAATAATGGATACTGGGGTCTTCGGTATCTATATTTTGCTTACCAAGAGCGACTATAGCCTAGCATTTAGAGCAGTGGTTAGAAACATGACAGTTAGGTACATTTATTTTCTATTTAATTCCTTCTGACAGGCAAAGGTGGTACAGTAGGTGAAGTTTGCTTCTTTCTGTTGAAGCTTCCTCACACTTCTTGTGACAAGCCATCCTGTGACAAAATGGGCAAGTGATACCTGCTGTGAAATGAGATTTTGGTCAATAATAAAGGTTGTGAATTATGTTGAAACATACATACTAGCCTAAAAGGCATTTAGGGCTGCATTCAGACCTGACATTTGCATGTGTAGTCTTGGTGGAAGCTGCAATATGTCATAACAGGCCTCCAGTTTGGATAATCAGAAGCAGCACCCTGCGGTGCATTGCAGCAGCATCGACCTGCAGGCGAGGATACATACACTCTCCTTGTCATCACCTGATACCCCAGCACACCCTGCATTAACGTCTGTTTCTTTTTAAATAAAGTACTTGTACCTTTTTTGAAGGCTAAGTTTCTTCTTCTACTTACTTGGTGGTTTTAACCTCTTCTCTTCCCTTTGCTCACGGCTGCTGTTTCGCTCTCCTTTTCCTTATGCTGGTATATGACTCATGCTACCCCAAGAATCACACTTCTCTGCTTCATTAACCATCTTCAGCCTCTCTCTTTAGATCCCTCCTCCAGACATTCTCTCTCCTGTTCTCTATTCTTCCCCTCTATCTTACCTCAGTCTTCGTGTAATATTAATAGGAGATTTTCAGAAGCAGAAAGTGAAATGTAGGCACTTAGCTATCATTCATGCCTTTGAAAAAAATCTCCTCCTACACCTTCATAATTCTCTTGCTATGCAGCAAAACCCTTTCTTATTTTTAACTCCCCTTCCTCTCATCAACTGTCCCTTCCTTCCTCCGTTCTCTGTATTCACTTTTGCTTGTCTGACTGAGGCCACAGCTATGCCAGCAGATCTCTGCAGTGCAGACATGTCAGCAAAACTTCTAAGGTATGCTGTTATCCTAATAGAAACAGCCATTGCCAGCCTGCATTACCCAATTTCAGAAGACAGTGTAACTTCAGCAGCAAGCATGCCTCCTCTTCAGCGCTTGTTCTACCTATACATTCGGGAATTGGTCAGCACAGTTATAGAAGACAAGACTTCAAACAGTCCTTGATGCAGACAATGTCCTTTTAGAACAATAACAAAAAAAAAGCAACAAAGCATGTTAATTGTGGTGCAAAATAAATATTTGATAGAATGCATTTATAGATCCTGATACTCTGTGTCTATCTAATGGGCTAAGGAAGTGGTTCAGTTTGCAGAGTATAACTTCAACTGCCCCATGCTTCGGCAGAGGCAAATAAATCTATTCATTTAGCATAGCTGGAGTCAATAACAACCAATTCTTTTCAGGTCTTTTTCATAAGTCACAACTGCTTAGGAGTGATGGAAATTTTAATTTAAAATGGCTGTCTTGTTAGAACACAGGACTGTTAAAAGATTTGTGGAAGAAAATTCATTATAATAGCATAGAAAATAAAGGACTGGGTTTTTAGCAAACCTGTTCCTCTCCTTGTGTATTGCAGCCTAATGATGCTCTACAAAATTTAATTGGCTGTATTTTAAGCCCACCACTTCCACTTGTTATGGAAACTTGTATTGAAAAAGTAAAAGGAAATTGTATCATCTCCGGTATCTATCAGGAACAATTTTTAACTTTTTTAATATAAATCTCTGCAAAATCTTTTGGCTTTATATTTTAACAAGTTTCTTTGATAACGTTCTAGGCATACACAACGAAGAACCTCTCTCTCCCAAGACATGAGAGACAGGAAAAAAACAACCCTATTTAGTGTAAACAGAGAGATATCGGATGTACCCTTTGGGAAGTGAACTGCAATGTGACCTACACAGGCTTCTCCCACACTCTCTTCTGAAACTACCTTCACTACCCTTGGAAAGCCACAAAGTCTCATTTCTTCATGCACTTATCAAACTGTCAGCAGTAAAGGGTTAGGAGTAATTTCCCATATGACAGATTACTCCACTACAAGCTGGTTTAGGATTTCTTGCATGCCGGTTTGAAGCATCTGATTCTAAATACTGCCAGACATTATATACTATATTGGATGGGTACTAACCTATATTAAACTAGATAGAATATAGGATTAATTTAATATAATAAATCTCAATATTTCTGTATACTCATAAACATGGAACAGCGCTTGGCCATATTCCAAGATCTACTACATTTCTGTTGCATACTTTATACACAAAGTATGAATCATGGTTAGGCCCTGTAAATATGGGAAAGTAATAGTCATCCAACTCATCTTGATTTAATTATACTAAAATGGCTATAATGTTCAAGAAGCCGAGAAGTTAAACAACTCAATTGACTTCTGATGTTACAATAACTGCTTCTTCCATCTTATAGTAATGTATTGCATATTGCTTTGAAGTCATTTTAATGGTCACACCTAGTGCCTGGTATACTCAATGCTAATAACAACATGAGGTTTTTGTATGTTCCTGCCTATCGTCCCTTCCTTTAAATGAAACTTTCCATTTTTATTGCCTGGTGTGGAATTTTGTTTGGTTGGTTTGCTTTATTTTTATTGAGTAAGGCAGGGATATAAAGCAGAGGAAAAAGGAAGAGTTAATGTTTGCAAATAATCTCTTCACATTAGCCACTCAGTAATAATCACAGTTCTTGTTCTGAATGCTCGATGACAGTATTTTCTGAGCACATCTCAAACTGCCCATTGTAGCAAATTTGTTATGTTTCAGGTAGATCTGATTGATTGAAATGTTTTGCTGTTTAAAGAGAATAAACTGTAAGTAGTTAAAAATGGGATTCTTGTAAGCAGTAATCACCTTCCTTGTCTTGGGAGGAGCTATGAGAACTGTGAGTAAGAACTAAGTGAATACTATAGTTAATATGCAGATTTTGTAAATGAGCAGAGCTCTGGGCAGACAAACATTATCTGTTCTTGAACTGGTCCAATACAGAGAAGGACAGTTTTGAATCAAGAAAACTTTTTTTTTGGTAAAAAAAGGAAGCAGCTTCTGTTTTGACATCTTTGTTCTGGTGCACAGCTTGTAAACTGCACAGCAGAGGTTTTTGGTGGGTTCAGTTTGTAAGCACAGAAGAGAGACTTTCTCTGGCATATTATATATTGATTGAAAGAGAAAACTGGTGAATCACTTTCTAATGGTGAAGCTCATGAATTCCACAAGCTGTAGGCACTGGACATAGTTCAAAGATCTTACAACGTTCATAAATTTAATCACCTTGGATTTTTCCCTTGAAAACAGGAAAATAAAATATAAGACTTAAAGGTACCAAGAATATAGATTAACAGTGTTAATGTCTGTTTGCAAATTCTACCTTTAGGTATGCCATTCTGACATTTCTATTTGTTCATCTCAAGATGCTTCTGTTTCAAAATTTAGAATAATTTCTATTCAGCAATTTTTTTTTGTTTTATCCTACTAGTTCTAGGTAGCCCATTATTTCAGTTCAATAAACATATACACACAATAGGTTTCAAAATAGAATCTGTCAATTTTTTTTTGAGAAGTCAGACAAAATATTTGTAATACAAAATACTGCAAAATTTAGTAAACACAGATTAGCAATGGGCTGTGGCATTTGATTTACATTTTAAATTCCTAATTAAAGGCATTCATTTGCAAAGACTTTAAATTTGTATATCTGTGAGAGCTGAAAGTTAATAAAAAAATTCCAACTTTACAAAAACTGCTAGTGGATTTTCACTAGCTGACAAAACAAGTATTTCCAGCAAAGAGTAGATAATAATGTCACATTTATTATAAATGTATTAATAAAGTAGTTCAATCCTAAAATTTATTTATGTCAGCACACAATGCTTACAGAAATTTTAAATCATGACACTACATCATGTTTTGTCTCTGTTTATGTTTCAGTGAATTCTGATATATAGAACAGAGATTATTCCAGGACACTTCACATCTTTAGTGATGTGGCAGGAAAGAAACAATATGCAATCATATTAAAACTATCACAAGCTACGAACTGTAGGCAGCAAAACTGTCATTTTAGCTTATGTTTTGTATTTCCTGTCTCCCAAATGCTTAGAAGACTGCTTGGGATTTATGCAAGATATTTTCTCTCTTTAAAGACACATTAATAGCACCCTTTTTATTGTCTACAGTCTAGTGGTCTCATATGATTTGAATCCCAAAATATCTAATCAGAAATCTTGATTTCTAATTCATCTTTGAAGTTTGGATGCATTTTTCATAAGTTCTAAAAATAAAGAGTTCTGTCTTCTGCAGTGGCATGTCATGCATATGTATGAAGGCACTGTGACAAAATTCCAAGGCATTTTAAGAAATGTAAATGGAAGAGAAAACATAGAAGCAAAATATGATGCAGCATTTTAGTCTTTTACATATGGGAAGTCTTTGAATATATCAAGATAATTAAGGGCAACCCAGTGACAATGGCAGACAAGATAGGGTCATGCACTGGAGTTACAGACTGGAGAATGTTAGAGATACAGTCCAAAAGTGAAGTACTCATTCTCTGGAACATAACATCCTACTGGAGCGTGTGGATAAGCTTAAATAATGCTCATCCCAATTACACTGAAAAACAAGAAAAGGGGAAAGAATAAAGCCCATGAAAACTGCTAGTATTGAGAAGGACTGATTCATAGAGTTGTGCAAGCTTAGTTCACTGTTGGCGTGTTAAAGGAACTCAGTCTGATTGTGTCAGATGGGTGAGATCCTATGAATGAGAAAATATTTTTTTTTTATTTGTAGAAAAAGTCAATTTTTTTACAAGTGCCAAAATAATTCCAACTGGTAGAACAGAGCACCTCCCACTTGTCCATAAGAAAAACTAAAAAAAAAAAAAAAAAAAAAACGCCTGTGAAATAGCTCAGAGGACAGGAAAAGGGTGAAATGGATGCTTTCATAAACAGACTTTTACTAAAAATGCTTACCAGGAGATCTTTAATAAGAGATGATGCATATGTGTGTAAACAAGCATTTTAGAAAAATGCTCTTAAAACATTCTAAAAACAGTAAAAACTCTTCAATTTTTGAAGACTGTAGTCCAAAGTGAAAGTTAGCTGGGAGATAAGGCAATTAAAGTGAGATTCTAGTACTCCACTGTGTCATATAGTCCCTTTTAAAAATTTTTCAAAATCTTAAATTCAGTTCGGGAGGTTTCTCTTCCTATACTTACAGGAAGATTGTTCCTGAATCTCATTGTTCTCATGGTTGGAAAGCTTCCTTTAATTTCCAGTCTAAGTTTATTCATGGCCAGAGTTGTCTTTTAGCTTCAACAGTAGTTTTCCCCTGCTAGCATTTCTATCATCAATATTTTTCAATGTTGCTCTTAATCTTCTTTTTGCTAGAGTGAACAAGCTTGTTCTTTTTGCAAAATTCAGGTTATCCAGTCCCCTGGTGATCTTATTAGGTATTTTCCTATTTTTCAGCATTCTTTTCTTAATCTGGACACATCATACTAGTCCTAAGAGCATCTGCTGTCATTGCCAAAAGACTGATAGAGAAACAGAGCCCGAGAAGAAAGCAGAGAGCATGCATGGCACTCAACCTCTGATGACACAAGTAGGCCACTACAATTACTGTGAAATGCAGTTTTGCCTTGTGCAGCTGCTACCTATGATCATCTTTATCCTCTCTTCATTATGCACCTACATTTAAGTGTTATTTTAGGCCGGGCTTGCTGAACCCCTTCCCAGTGTCTGCTCCTGGCACCTCAGGAGCCTGACTTTATGAAGCATTTCTAAAGCACTGAAGAGACAGAATAGAAAATAACCATTAAAAGCTGAAGAATAATTTTATTGCCTGAAGCTAAACATTTTTCTGACCTAAACATAGCCTTCCCTTTGATGACAAGCTTTATTTAACAAAAAAAAAAAAAAAAAGAGAAAGAGAAAAGAAAAAAGAAGTCTGTTTAGGTTTGTACATGGAGATGGATGCATCTGAACAAGCACATACGAGGGCTGGTAGTATCCAGAAGTGACATTCCCAAATAATGCCTTTTCAGCCATATCTGCTCTGACCGGGCAAAGACATTTTTATCCACTGTTCCCTTCCTCCATTGGAGAAGAAAGAAGAGGTACACAAAAATTCACGTAATATATACAAAACAAATGAAGACTTGACTAAGTAATGGCTAAGCAGTGGAGCCTAATGCAATATTCCAATACTCAGTGCACCCCATTAGAACACAACTTTTCCCACCATCTTCTGTTGTTATGTAATATTTATTAAAAGACTTTGGATAAGAAGATTGTGGAGTGTAGTGATCAAATGCTAGAAAAAGTAAAAGCAGAACTCAACTTCTTGTAAGAGAAATAACTTATTAAATAGTAATGGGCATGGAATCAAAAACCTGTGAGGCTATAAATCCCCCCAACCCCGTATCTCACAAAGCTCAATATTAACATTTAAACTCAGCGAACATTTAAAAGAACTAGTGCTGTGTTCCTCTTTGACCTTAATTGATGTTTCAGACTGGCATTTCAGTCTTCTGAAGTCAGCTCCTTCCCCTGACGCTGGCAGTACCAAGAGGAGAAAGAAAAGTCTGGGCTGAATTCAGATGCAGGTTTCTTTCTCCCCTTTACAGGTGATGCTACCTCAGGACAGAATTAGCATCTGCCCACTCCTGTTCCTCCTACTGCAGAGGGAATTCAGTACTACTGCTGATGGGGGGCAGACAAATCTGCAGGGAAAACGCTAACCTAAAACCGCCTGTGAGGGGAAGGAAAAGGAAATCCTGTAAGGGGCAAGTATCAAGGGATAAAACCAAAGGATAAAGCACTTAAAAAGTGCTAGAGGTAGTAAAATAGTCATGGAAGAAGGTGACAGACAGAGAGGTGTGATCGTTGAGTGCAATTCAGGAGAGAGAACAGAAAAACAAAAGGAGAAGAACAAAGGGAGAGAACAGATTCTAAGAGAAGAGGTCAAATATGGAAGAGCGGAAAACAATGCAACAAAAGAATGAGTCACAAGTCCTAGGAAAGGTCACAGGAAGGAAAGTAAAAAGTGCAAGGAATGAATAAATAAAAATTACCTAACGCTGAGGCTCTCTCATGCGGTCTGTTATTTTAATCACCATCCTTAGAACACATTCTACAGATCTTTCAATTTAAAAAGTGTGAAGTCTTGTTTTGAGCTGTCCTATTGCACAATACTGTTGAATATACTGGCTTACATATTTCAATAGTGAAAGAAGGAGAAAGAAAAATCATAATTTATTTTTACTTTTTGCCATCTTCTGGCAAAGGTACGAAGCTTTGGACTTGGCACCTTAAAACTGTGTGAAGTCACAGGAATGTCATCAGGTTATGCAGGGAGAAAATTAGAAGGGCTAAAGCCCAACTAGAACTTAATCTGGCTACTGCTGTAAAAGACAATAAAAATGTCTCTATAAATACATTAGCAACAAAAGGAGGGCTAAGGAGAATCTCCATCCTTTATTGGATGTGCAGAGGGAAACATAGTGACAAAGGATGAGGTACTTAATGCCTTCTTTGCCTCAGTCTTTAATAGTAAGACCCACCAGCTTGGAGTCTCAGTGAGCACCTTTCCTCTCCCCATGGTGCTGGGAGGCAGATTTCCTCTTGGAAAAGAAACCAGGCCAGGGAGGAGAGAGAGGTGAGGAGAAGTCATGCTCCTTGCTGTCTAATGCCATGTACAAGGTGTCCACATGAAGCACTCAAAGGACAGCAACAGATTCCTCCAGGGGCTCCTTTGAATCTTCCTGAGATGGAGCATGTCCATTTCCATTGACAGACAGACTATTAGGGAGGGTGAACAGTCTTCCACAAGCCTGGGTGAGGAGCCTGGTCTCACTCTGACTCCTTTTTCTTGCATGCAGCTATACAGACTTAGGAATGAGGTGATCACAGGAGCCCCAGCAGTGGACTGACCTCAAGGCATTTCACTTCCATCACTAATACCTGGTTCTTAGGGAGCAATATTACTTAGAAAGACAAACAAGGATAACACTCTTTTGTTTCTTTCCACAGATCACTAAAGAAATCGCAGTAGGCAGCCAGCAAGAATGCAGGATTCAGTAGCACCACGTGGTGACATTGAAGGCAAGGTGCTCAAGCCCACAGTGGTCTCCTGGGTTCTTACCTCGGTCTGCCATGGTCGGCTCACAGTACCTTAAAAAAAAACCAACCCATCCTCTCACTGTCTCCCCAGTTTGTATGGTAACCTGAAGTGACTAGAGGAGGCAGGTTTTGGTAATCATCTCAGCATGGACAGAAACTGGCAGAAACGGGCTCCACAGGCAAGCAGGCTAGGTACAGAAAGCACCACGCAGGTGCTGGCTTGCAGCAGAAGCAGTGAGAGTAGGATAGCTGTAAGGGGTGTGTAGCCTTTTCGCCCCCATTCAAGGCTTCTGCTTTGTCACAGAGACTGGGTGATTTTTGCTGGATTCTGCCCATTAGCTGGTATGATCCTTGTGACCCACTTCTGGTCTACGTCTCCTACACACTGAGTAATCCTGCTCTAATCCATGCCTCTAGAAAACAGGAAGACTGGCTTGTTTGGCACAAAGGTTCGTTTAAAGCCATCAAATTTTATGAAGCAATTTAAAATGGGCTTTCATATTCTATTTATAAATACAACTTCTTTATGAAGGATCCTTGCATAATCTTCATCCTCCACAGTCAGCCATTATCACAGAACGTTAAGCAGTTTTTTCTGAAACCAGTACCGCAGTTTATAACAACTAATAAAATATCCATGCTTGTACATGCTGCAGTTTGTAATGGAGCTGTTTAAAAATTCCTAGATACAGCAAACAAGAGTGAGTTGTCTATTGCATATATTGCTGCCATGAGACCTTCAATATTTTCTCCTATATGTCCCCTGTGAGTACCAGAAAATGTTCTGACTATAAATAACTTGACTATAGAATCTAAATTACTTTATAAAACAAAGAAAAAACAATATAAGCAGTTCAATGAAAAACCTCTCTGCCTATCCCCACACTTTGTCTTTAACTGCTAGAACAATGTGGAACAAAACTCATCTGTGCTGGAAACCCAAAATGTCACGTTAACCCTAGCAAACACTAGACAACATTTTAACTTCGCACAAATCCAACAAAGATATTGTATATGTGTCTCAAAAATGCTTTCTGCTTAGGAAAACTCCCATATAATACAGTATCTTGGTAAAAATACATATAATTATGATTTATATAAGTAAATAGATATATTTCTTTGTAGGCTTCAAAATAAATGCATCCTCAATCTCTAAAAGAAGTTTCAATTCAATATAGAAGGAATGAAATGAGTAGTAAATTTTACAGAAATTGTTCTCTGAGTCCATGAAGTAAAATTGCAAACAAGCAATCCCCTCCTAAAGACTACAAACACAGAGTTTCAGAACCACCATAGATAGCATGTAATAATAAATTACATGGCCATTTGAATGATTTAAAAATTCAACACAGAAATTATAATTTATCATTTTAATAGGGTACTCTAGGCAAATTGCAATAGCATTATACTTCTCTTAGCCGGCCTTAGGTAAACCTTATTTATTCACAGTCCCCAGAGATCTTAATCCAAGATCAACAGAAGCTGACTGCTCATACAAAGTGAAATCCAATTCCAGACTATCTGAGATGCTATTTTGTAAATACCTGTGAAATAGTACAGTCCATGACATTTTGAAAACAAAACATATCTCACTCAGATGGAGGCAGATTGAAAGCTATTAGAAGTGGAAATTATTGCTATTATTCTGGTATTCAACATGCTTACTGCTGAGATGTACTGTCCACAACATGTACTGTACATTTTAAAAGTAATTAGCAATCATAACAAACAGAATCAAAAAAACCTGTAATAAAATTCGAGAATTGTACAGAAATTCTATGAGCCTTTAAATGTCTACTACCCAACAGACTTAAGGGAAAAAAATCACAAGTAGAGTAAGAAATCTTTTAAAAGTTAAAGATGGTATAATAACCATAAACTTGGATAATTTATGATAGATATTAGGTAGAGTAAATTTATAAGAGTAAATAATTAGGCTATGGAGGGATTTTGGTCAAACTAAGAATTATTCTGACACGATGTAGTAGGTAGCATGGCAAAGGCTACCTAAAGTCAGCAATGAAGATTGCTAAATGCCATACAGATTTAATATAGTGTAATAAAAATGAAAATTATTCTGGCACAGAAAGCTAAAATTATGTGAAAGTGGAAATCAGGAATGAATTCTATCAATTGCATTTATTCTTTGAACTCTGTTATCTATAGAAGATGCCCTGAACAACATGAACTATAAATATTAGATCCTGTATACTAGCCCACATCCTATCACATGACACCTCCATCATGTTCCTTTTCATTTAAAGACTTTGTTTCCTCAAAATGACCAAAGGTCCTTTCAACCTGAAAAAGTGGAAAAGTGGATAAATTGTGGAAAGTTCCATAAAATTTTAAGCTGCCTCTGTATTAAAGCTACAGAGTGAAGCAGCAGTCCAGAGGCCATAAATAAAGGCTGCAGGTCCATTGTGGCATAGGAGGGAATGCACAAAGTGGCTTTGTCCTGGTTTCGGCTGGGATAGAGTTAATTTTCTTCCTAGCAGCTGGTATAGTGCTGTGTTTTGGATTTAGGATGAGAATCATGTTGATAACACACCGATGTTTTAGTTGTTGCTAAGCAGTGCTTACAGTTAAGTCAAGGACTTTTCAGGTTCCCAGGCCCTGCCAGTGAGGAGGCGTGAGCCTTCCACAGGAAGGGCACAAGAACCTGGGGCACGGCCAGGACAGCTGACCCAAACTGGCCAAAGGGATATTCCATACCATATGACGTCATGCTCGGTATATAAGCTGGGGGGAGTTGGCCGGGGAGGGGTGCGGCTCGGGAACTAGCTGGGCTTCATTCAGCAGGTGGTCAGCAATTGTGCTGTGCATCACTTGTTTTGAATATTCTTTTATCATTATTATTATCTTCCTTTTCTGTCCTATTAAACTGTTTTTATCCCAACCCACGAGTTTTACTTTCTTTTGCCAATTCTCTCCCCCATCCAACTGTGGGGGAGAAGCGAGCTAACGGCTGTGTGGTTGTTCTAGCTGCCGGCTGGGTTAAACCACAACATGGCTGCAAAGTTCCTTCTGTCCCAGAAGCCAGCTTTGGATATTCGGTGTACAAAAAAAGACCAGAGGATGCTAACTAAAGAGTGATCCAGTGCTTTAATCCAGTCAGGATTTTGCTGGGTGAGAGGCGGCTAGCGCAGATGCGCTGTGACTAGAGGCAGCTTCTCTTTCTGTGAAGTCACCAAGCTCCACACAATCAGTTGGATTTTGCCTCAGAAGTGTTAGTATTTCAGTACACAGAAACGTGACACCAGTTAAACTGACACCACCCCACTTAAAAACATACTGAAGTACCTCATCTGCTTTAATGACACTTTGATTTATAATTTAATTGTCTAAGAAAAGAGCTGAGCACACTGATTTGCTTTACCGTGTAGAGGTGATTATTCATTATTAGAGAGAATGTTCTCTGTTATTAACCTGGAGGATGCTGATATCTTATATGTAATCCACCTTGCTCAGTGAATGATTTTAGCAGGAAATGTGGCTCTTATTTCGAATGCAAATTTTCTCTGCATATTACATCAAAGTAATATATTTGTTAATATAAACACAGGAAAAGATATTTTAAATTAAGTAGTTATTTGCAGGTATCATAAAGCAGAGACACATATAACACTGATTATGTCTTCATATTGAGGTATCAAAAATAAAAAGCCCGGTTCACCTCTGAAGTGAAAACAATCAGCTTTATAACACACTTGGGTATAACTCATTGCAACAATGAATGGGGATAAGAAAGGGCAATATTTTTTTCTGTTTTAAATGAGTTCCAGCATCTAAAGTATCTTTAGCAAACCAGTATCAGCATGGATTTTCAGAGTTTCTGAGAAGACACATATCTCACTGAAGACAATGGGAGAGAAGGGACTCAGCAATTTTGAAAATCAGGTTATTGAAAGGCTTTTCTAACAGCAGATTATTTTAGCTTTCTTGCTGCAGAACAAGCTTAAGACAAATGAATCCTGATTTCTGAAGCATCTGTTTTAACTTCTCAAGCTCAGCTTATATTTAATCAAAGAGGGGTACAAAATGTTCTGATTATTTTTAATGCTACCAGCCCTGCAAGCTTCCTTTGAGGCTGACTATCCTGGTGGTAGTGTTATTTTAGTCAGTAGATGGCATTAGCTGCCTCAGTGTCATTTTTGCTGCGCGATTTATCAAGAAGTGGGTCAGCTACAGCCTGTGGCTGTGTGTACGTTCCCAGCAGGCTGAGGAAAAAAAAAACCAACAACAAAAAAAGATTTTGTTTTCTTTTGTTAATTACTCTTGCCATATTTTAGTTGTTTCACCGGACAATGTAATTAGACAATAAGGAACATATCCAACAGCAGATACATATCTTCAGACAAGGGTGTAAGAAGCAGGTGGGCTAGCACAGGCGTTTGTGGTCAGATAGCAAATCTTTCTGCTGTAGGTATTGCTCAGGATTACAGGGGGGTGGTACTGAGGCAGCGAGGACAGCAAAACTGTTCAAAGCCATGGGGGGAAAGACAGCTACCACAGCTCTAACCCTCTTCTGACCCTTCTGCTCTACCTGACTCCTCCCAGCTTCTTCTGTTAGGAGAGAGGGACATGTTAAGATGTCAGAGCTAGATGTAAATTGATCAGCATGATTTATATTTTGCAGATTTTTTTAGATCTAGCAGTTATTAAAAAGGATGTTTTTCAGTTATCTTTATGATAAAACTTGGGCTGTAAAAATACATACATGTATATATAAGACAGACAAAATCTTAATCCTGTATTACTCAAATATCCAATGGGAATGTTCAAATACTCCTCTCAAGTGTTTCCAACCCAAACCCTGCAGTTAAACACCATGACAGTGTGTTTGTACATGTTTGAGACCCACAATCTACAATTGCCTAGTGCTGAGAAGGAAGCAATTCTCTCCTCATGTAAAAATAATTCAAGCAGATTATGCCCCCCCCCCCCCCCCCGTGATGAATTTGACAAACTTCAAAGCCCTTTTCGGTAAAGTTTGAAATACTTCTACTCTCTGGTCCCACAGCCAGTGATTAGAACATGCAGCAGGGAAGTGCGAGAAGCTGAAAGACGTGCCGGTGGGTTTCCCACACCCCTGCGTATGCCCGAGGCACCCAGCCGGGGCCACAGGTACTTTGTGGTCTGGAAACCTTTGTTTCTTCCCCAGTCCTCCCAAACCAGCGCATGCATTCCTGCTGATTGTTTTCAATCCCCAGGTGCTAGGTGTAGTACTGAAAAGATGTGGGAAGGGGTTAGTTTTCTGGGAGGCACGGGGATGGGCAAATGAGGGAGATGATATAATTGGTTTTCACTGTGTTAAAGGACACACTGAAACCAGCATTTTCAAGCCCATCTCTTGAATTTTATTTGATATTTGATCCTCCTACATGGCTTGCTTGACTTTTCTCACTGGTATTTTCAAGGCAACAACTCACAATAGCTATTTCTCATTTGCAGTTAGTGTTTCCTCTTGAAATTATAGGTCTTTGTTTTGGTTGCATATCAGAACTAGAGCAAACTTTCAATAACAAGTGTAATGATTGTTCTGAGGAACACATATTTTTAATCCACACTGAATATGCATATTATATGTTTTCCATTTTACGGCAAAAATAGTTTTCTGTCAAAAGTACACCTCTAGTCTTTTATCTTACTTGCCAACTTTGATTATTGATACATATGACAGGCAAATCCTTATCTAGTCAAATGGTTATACGTTCAGGCAAATCAAGATGTGACTGCATCAGTACCATTAGTCCAGCTATGCACAGAGACTCATCTAAATTTGCCCTCATTATTTCATACTGTGACATATCCACCCAAATGCCAAGCCAAACCAAGCTAGAGGTTTTTTTCAAACTGGCATTGTACATAACTGCAACAAATCAGTTATAAACAAGTAGCAAATGTTCCCTTTTCTTAAAAGTCTGGATTTGTGGGATTACCCTCTTCCGACCCTCTAAAAATAAATGCTCTGAGTTCCCCCTCCTAACTATTCAGAGTATTTTTTTGCTGTAGGGTGAGTGCAAGAATAGTATGGCTGGCAGCAGGGAAATATTATCTTGGTTTTGTATGTGGGTAACTGAAGCACAGAAAAATTAAAGGACTTTATCAGGCTTGTACACAGTATTATGGAAAAGCTTATTCCCAAATTTCCCATGCCAGTATCTTTACATCAAAATATTGCAAATACACTGCCATCCATAGCTCTCTAAGTGCCAATATAAAATAAAAATGTTATACTGAAAGATAAAGTCAGAACATAAAAACAAATAAGCAAAATCAGCAGCACAGTGAAAACAGACAAATCCTAAAATGCTGCCTGATGCACTTTCCTAGCAAGCACATTTCCTCTGCTTCACATTTCAGCATCTCTGATGTTTCAGTTTTCTATAATGACTAGCAGTGTAGCACAACATCTTTATAACTTGGAGGTAAACATGGGTTTAACGTCTAAATGAGACAGTAATATCCAGCCAGCTAGCTAGAATTCAAGGGCGTGATGTTGCTTTTGCCGTAGTCAATCCTCCAGATAGTAACTGTGAAATGGAGAAAAATGAGGATAAAATTCCTTATATAAACAGAAACCCAGGATACCATTTCATCAAGGGTAAAAGATTTTGCTTCCAGCCATTAAAACATCCAACACTGGAAGCATGAGGCTTCTTGCCAGCTTAAATATGGTATCAGACTAGTGAGTTCACAGCATACAAACCTTGTCCCCCACAAGGGATTCTCAGTTAAAGACCAGGAGAAATTATTGCTGAAATAAACTGAGGAAACCGAACCAGGATTCTTTAGGACTGTAACCCATCTTGCTCTCTGTTCTCACAAAGTTTATGCCACATGTACAAATGGCAAATTGTGTCAAGATAATTATTTATTCTACAAAAAAGAACTTTGGCTTCAAGTTTGAACATCATATTTTTTTCAACCACAAAGAAAAACAATGACAATTTCAGTCCCAAAACACCGACTTGGCAGAAGGCCTGAGCTGCTGTTCTTAAATTCAATGACACTGAAAGCTCAATAAAATAACTTTGCCTGAGAACTCACAACACAGAAAGAACAAATGAAAAGATCCAGTTCTGAAGGGAAATGAAGAATTTAGAAAGACTCACAACAGTGATCATTCTAGAAATATCTTTCAGGGTTGAAACTTGTATTCAATACTTTAGAAGGAAAATTGGAAGGAATGAAATTTCAAGGCACGCAGGAAAATTGCAAGCTATCTTAGATACCAATGCATGTCTAGATAAAGACAGATAATCTTCCCTATATACTACATTCCCTGAACAATGCAATGACAATAAAACCTCCACACACATTAGGACAAGAGAAGAGATGATTAGATAAAACAAATATCCTGAGTCTTTTCAAAACAGAAAAAAAGCCCCCCAGCAACTCTTCAAACATGAATTGACAATCATTATAATAGATGAAAGGTTTTTTTAATTGGCAGTCATTTCCAAATTTGCAATTTTCAATGACTTAAACATCTGCTGAAAATTTAGTGCCACGACTGAATACCCGGAATATTTCACATGATGTGCACATTAACATTACTAGGCTATTATAAATGACTTTGCAGACCTAGCTCTACACACTTAACACTGGGGAAGCTCCCCAGCTAATACCACTTTCAAAGATTTGTGAAACAAACTCAAATCACCAGAGGAAGGGAAGCATTTTAGAAAGCGCAGGCCCTTTCTATAGAGAAGCAGAACAATAAGGTCAATTATCTGTTTGAAATTATTTCCTTTTCTGGGTTTCCTTGTCCTTCATCCAGCTGCAGCTCCCCAGCAAGGCCAGGCCTAAGTGGTTCAGTCCGATATAACCTTTTACGCCAGCTGAATTTCAACCTTTTTTCAGATGTATTTGCCATTCTGGAAGAAGACTTGGCTTGAGTTGTACAGATAAACACCACAAATATTGACTCATATTTGGCATTTCCAGAGCTTCATAATGTGATTCAAACAGAGTCTGTAGTCCTGAAGCAATCTTGAACAAAAATAATATGTGGGAGGCCCAGCTCAATGTAAATATCTAAATAAATAAATTACTGGACTACATCTTACTCCAAAATCTGGCCCCTAATATGAAAGTAGCCTAATATTATTCTGAAATGCAATTATTTAGTAGAGAGGGTATTTTCCAAAAAGTCATAATGCAGCGTTTCCCTATAACACTTAGCTAAGTGCTGTACTGACCAGCCCCTTACAAAAATATTGAAATAATACTGTTAGGCAATACAACACTTAGAAAGGATAAGACTGAACTCCCAGGGATTTTCTACTGCTATCTTTTCACTAATGAAGTTGCATAAATGCAATCAGAAAACAAATCATCCAGCAGTGAAAATGCTAGCCTTGAACTTTGGATTCAGTTCTGTCACAGAAACGATCTATCACAGAGAACTCATATGAACTTGATGGATCACGAAAGGATTGACTTCCTAAGTATGTTTCACTAGATGCTGGATATCTTGGTGCATCACAGTTCGCTGTTGTGAGCTACTAAAATGACAGACCATGAAGATACTGCTTAATGACACACACATGTATGAAGTTTAATGTCGGGTTTATGAAAAATTGGCTAAAATTAAGATATTGTCAAAGCTGGGATCATGTAATTTCTTATCTGGAATACTAAGGAACATAGAAACATAGCATAGGGATTCAAACACTACATGAAAGTCGTGTTTTCCATTTCAGATCTATTGGAATTAATTTTCCAGCCTGTGCTGACCTCCATGGTCCCTGTCCAACCCTCAGCTATTAGACAACTGTGACCGACATCTGATCATTAACTGATTTTGCTTATGTAATGAGTTTCCCTCTTCCCCCAGTCATTTTAATAACCCTTCTCTTTGTCTCCTCTAATATGGATTTAACTCCCTGGAATAGTGATGGCAAAAACTGTATATAGCATTCCGAGTGGAATTTCACCTGCGCTTTTCTAAATTAACACATTTCCTTTTTTCTTTAATATCTTGCGCAGTAACTCCTAGAAATCTTTCAGTTTTCCATGGCAGTATTTCTAGTCACCCATGAACTGATTTTTTTTCCTTCTTTGTTGTTTTCAAGGGATAATAACCCAGATAGGGTAGATATTTTTTATCACTGGTTACATTTCATTTTGTACTTACACACATTACCTGTTTCTAATGATCCTCTTCTCAATCTCAACCCTTTTTACTCGAGGTATCATTCCTTCTACAAGCTGCCAAAACTTTCCAATATGTATCAGAAGCAAATTTCTTAAGTTTTTTGATTTTCTGGGGCCAGTTGGTAAAAGAATAATATTCATTCAAGACCAACGTTCCTTTGAGAATCGCGCCAATAACCTCCTTCCTATCCAATAACTTTAAATACAGCTCATCATTGTATTTGCCCCTTCTGACAGCTTGTTAATCACTTTACAGCTTTTGTACACATTTACAACATAACTAAGACCTATTTTAAATGTGCTTCCATATCAAAAGCTAGAAAGTCCATGTAGATAAAATTCACTGAGCTTCCTTTCTCAAGAAAAGAACAGCTATTTCATCAAAGAACGTGGTCAATTTAGTCCGGCATGCTCTATATTTTGTAATTCCATGTGGGCTTCCATTACCTCCATACCCTTAATTACAGTTTCGTTAAAATATTTCTAAATCTTTGTATATTACTGAGGTCAGACTA
This sequence comes from Balearica regulorum gibbericeps, assembly GCF_011004875.1. Lineage (NCBI taxonomy): Eukaryota > Metazoa > Chordata > Aves > Gruiformes > Gruidae > Balearica > Balearica regulorum. Next base: position 43,923,949 of record NC_046184.1, on the reverse strand, counting down.
ATGGTCTAATATTGCCTGAATCATCTTTTAACATGAAAGCACGAAAACAAGAAAACAATTTTCTGTGTATAATAAAGTGCCTTTTCCAGGCACACTTTAAATCATAGATTTTTTAAAACATCATTTTCTAAATCTAGGACATCTCTAAATTATTTACAGTTTTTGAAAAACCACAGGCAATGGGAAATGAAAAAGAAAACAAAATATACCCAAATATGTTATAGTTTCTGAAAACTTATGGATATTATCAATGTTCATTATTCAGATTATTTTAAAACAAATATGTATTTCAATTATTTTATTTTGCTTATTAAAATGGATTCTAAAATAACAAAGAATCAGAAAAACATAAAATAGCTAATCTTTAATCTTGCTTTTCTGGGGCATTAATATTTCTCTTTAATATAATCTTTCTGTCAGGCAGACATATGGAGGTGATCCTCAGATGTGGAATTTCTAGACTACAGTGCTTCACATCTCAGCTGAACTGATACACCAGTTTGTCATTTCATGGTGTTTACTAAGGAGACGTGGTTATGAAACACAAGGGTAAACTGGTGTGTTAAAAATGGTTTAATTTTCAAATGACTGCCAAGGAACAAAGACTTAAGTAAACAACATAATATTCAGAGTTGCTGCACACACGCAGCTTTCCGAGATGAACGGACGCTTTGGGTTCTCACCATTACTTCAAAGGAGGTTTCTCATTTGGGTAGCTTCCGTGTGCTTAGATTTAAGAATTCAGAAAAGTCACCTTTATTCACATAGCACGTGATGAGTATAGAGAGCACGAATCAGCCATTTTTACACAGATATGATTTCCATAAAGTAAACGGTAACGTGCTATTTGTAAAATGCTCGAGATGTGATTTGAATTGAAAATTGTATCTACAGATAAATACAAATTGACATCTTTGGCTATTAGTTTTAATATAATGATGTCCACTCATAAAACACTACCTATAAATCATTGATATTGATCTTTAGTGACGAGTCAATGTTGGTTTACGGTTCTATAGAAAGGTTTGAAAGATGTTAGCTGAGAATTATGTGTAATGGTGTTAATGTAATACCAAAAACTGCCTATGACTTAGTTTTCAGTAAATCTTTATGTGAGAAGAGTAAGAAACTTACAGTTATCTCTGTAGTTCAAGTACTGGTTTATGGGTTATTTAACTGGAAAGCACAATAGATTTACATGTTCTGTTCATAGTGAGAAACTGCAAAATAGAATAATATTGACCCTCCCTATCACAGGCACTGAAACAAGCTCATTCATGCCTCTGAAGACAAGAAATCTGTACCCCAAAAATACCTGGCATGAAATTGCAGAATATTTATTTAGAGCCAGGGTGGAGGACTCAGATGCAATCTCTTGTGTTTATAATAGTACACAGAGAGTAGCTACAAAAAAGAGGAGTGCTATAGGATAAGGATGGTATAGAGCAAGGAAAGAGAAAAGTTCTTTAGTTCTTTAAAGCTAGATGCCTTCTTCTGAGACTCCCTTTTATCATCAACTTCAGTAACTTTTCATTATAAAAATTGTTTTACAAATCACTATTAGCACTTTTATGTCCAGCTGAACACCCTTTCTTCCCTAATATCATAATTTATATGCAAAAATAATGTGCCTGATTTAATATGCTTATCGGTCCTTGTACTAATTAATGCATACATATTTTCCATCAGCAGTTGAGCTTAGTAACAGTAATTTAAAAAAGATACAAACTGTATGTCAAAGGAATCACTAAGCCATCATGCACTCTTTTTTTATGTATGCCAACATTTGTATCCTTGCAAATGTGTTTAGGATGGAATTCAGTAGTTTAGCCTAGCAATTTAAATAACAATGCTTTTGACAGGGACACTGAAATCTAATTACTACACATATTGGTCATCTTGGGAATCACCTACGCCAAAGTACAATGGATACATACTTCTTTAGAATCCTTCTTCATCACAATAAATACAACAGAACAGACATTTATGGACAAAGTCTGCATCAGTTGTGATTAAAAGGATCTGAAATGCCAAGGATTTAAATTGCCACCTTTGTCTGTCAGCAGGTTGCTGGACACAAAGACAGACTTAAAGAGTTATAACGACCCCCAGCTAAATTGACCAATTTTGTGCAAACTCTTCATGTTATTTTATCTGTTTTTCTACAGCAGAACCTAATGAGTTGAAGATAGTGGCTATAGCACTGTGCCAACACACCGCTTCCAGTTGCCTAGGCCAATAACGCCTTTGGAAACTCATCTGGGAGAATGATTTCTTTAAATGCCTTTCAGCTAGGGAATCCCACCAGAATCAGTATTTATTTTCATTATTGGTGCTAGTGGCGTGCAGGTTAAAAGCTGTACTTCTGAGATAAGGTGTACTTCTTATCCCCTACTCTGTGCTTAAGAATTGTTATTTAAAATGTTGCTCAGACACCGAACAATGCTTTTCCAAGATGCATTTCATTTGACTTGGAAATATTTTATTTGAACTTTTATGGACCCCATAAAATACTATGAACTTATGTGATACATTTCAAACACGATAGTGACATCATTAGTAATCAGTACTGTGTGTTGCCTCTTTTTCATGTAGCTTCAATAATCCTTAAATAGATGAGCATTTTAACCAGACCTCTTAGGGCACTGAGGACTTTAAGAGTGGGATTTGTCTCACTTGACTTTAGATATGAAGTCTGAGCTAACAGCAGACTAGGAAGAAAAAACAGATTGGAAAGAAACACCCACAGAGGACAGATTATACAATTTTGTCCGATTTTTTAATGTATTTATATGATGTCTAACTTTTAAGGATCTAAAATTAGGTAAGATGAGTCCAACTCTTGGCAAGTTTATGAGGTACCATGCATTGCACTGTAATTTGTTTTCCAGAAGACAGGAGCTTGCAAAATACTGATTGCCCAAAAGAAAAGGATTATTTTCATGAGAATATTAAGTGAGGAAAGGGGAAGACTACAGCACAGGTCAATATGAGTCTGTGAGAAACCCGAAAGCACTTTTACAAACATATAAACAGAAAAAACACTTTGGCTTAAATTATTTTATGTACAGCTTTAGTAACAACTAAGAAGAAGAAAAATTGAAAGAAGAAAAAAAGACCTGAAAAAATATAAAGCAGTTTAGTATTATTTTATATATTATTGCATTTAGACTATGACCAGTATATCTAAAAAAAGATTTAAAGATTCATTTTATTTGGTTAGAGAGAGAATGAAAAGGAAGGGTTTTTTTCCATGCATTTGGCTTTTGGAAGCATTCACTGTAATTGAATCCATGTGAAAAGGTGGGTTGCTATTTACAAGTTTCATTTATATGAAAATGACCACCTGCTATGGTAATGAAAAAGTCAGTATGCTAAAACTTGAGAAATATCTTTTTATGAGCTCTTCCTTCACCATCCTTACAAATATCACAGAATGGTAATAAAATCTATTTTTCATATTTTCTTCTTGAAGTTTGAAAAGAAGATAGGAAACCTTAACATGAAACAAAATTTTAGTAAGAATGGGAAAAAAAGATTTGACTCCAGTCTCCCAGCACCTCCCCAAACCAAAACAAATAAAATACAAGGAGTTTTTGGCTACCACTAAAGCAATTCCCCATTTTGTATTCAAAAGCTCTAATGATTTCATATAGATTCAGATATGAGAAGCTGAGAAATGCCGAGGAAATCTACCTCATTCCCTAGTGCCACATAATCCTATGTAAGTATATGAAATCTTTGGTTGAACAGGACTGCCTTAGTTATCAATCTGTCATCTGTGAACCATTTTCCACTTACCTATTACTTGCTATCAGATGACAGATATGTTAATACCTATTACAGGTAATACACTTGTGTTTGAGAAGAAAGTATTTTACACTGGAGATACTATGGATGTCTATCACATAGGACTGTAATGGTTCAGTAGAAATGGTGTAACAACTCTCTTGATTTGAAGGAAAGGAAGCCAAGGGACTACTAGCAAGTATCACATTTGTTCCTAGCCTTAGGAATTCATTCCCTTCTCTCCTCTCCAGTTTACAGGGGACCTGACTTGCCAACTGTTTGGACACATTACACAAAACTCTTACATATACCAGAGCATGTGGCATTTGGAAACCGAGAACTTTGAGAAACTTTTTTTTTTTTAAATGTTGAATATGCTTTTCATGATTTGGATCCAAAGATTATGCAGAGGTTGGTGGATTCGATAAAGTGTAATAAACAAAACAGGTATTTATCACAGCATTTCATGAAGACCAAACACAGACATGCTAACATTGGACATTTTATCAAGTTAGTCATTTCCATAGCAGCCATCCTCCTTAACAAGGAGATTTCAATATGGAATCTAAACACTTTTTGGAGATTTAGGGTTGAAGAAGCTTCTAGCAGCAGAACTAAATAACTTGCATATATTTTGCACATTAGCACTGAATCTCAAGTTAGTCATAAAGCAACCACAAAAAAGGTATGGCAATAAAAAGCAAAACAAACAATCAGTCCCCCAGACAGCAAGGATAAAGGGTGGCCCTACCAGAATTTAGGGCTCACAGATACACAAAATATGTGATGCTGTTCTTATACAATAAACCTTCTCAAATCTCATGCTGCCCTTACTGGGACCATTTAAGTTTCTCAACAGTTCAGTGGCTCAGTATAAAAATGTGTATAATTTAAGCAGTAAATCAAAGTTTGGCTTTTATCTTCCCTGTGAGGACTTGGCAATTTAAAATATCCCTTTGGCCCTATTTTCATTTTGTGCAGCTTTTCTGTGTTCTGAAGAGATGCACTAATATACTCGCTCTTTGGAACAGCTGTGTAATCTACTTCAGCCACAACCAGGCAGGTTTTTTTTCTGCTAAAAGAACCACCTTTGCAAATTAGAATGTCCTTCTGAAACAACTGTCATTAGACTCAGTCCCTCTTCCAAGCACATCCCACTGAGGTACCAAAGCATTCATCAGTCACCAACCCAAGAAAGCAGGTTCAAAGCCCCAAAGGCACTTGTTACGGCTGAACTTTAGGAATTTTGAAGTCTAGACAGGGTGTATCTTATTTCTAACAACCTGCCACTTCTACAACCTGTTCCCTAACCAGAATTTGCTGCAATAAACATAAAAGATTCCCATTGCCTTCAATTAACTTTTTATCAAGCTTTAGCTACTTCCTCTTATCCTCACCCTCCCACTCACCTTCCCAATATATGTATCTCATCCTTCTGCTGTTTTGCTGCTTCCAATTAGTTGTGCTTTCTACCCCCTGACTTCCCTCTATTGACTCTTCAGACTGCTTTTCTTCATTGCCTTTTCTTTCTTGCAAACTTTACTCCTCATACCCTTATGAAAGTGCTAGTCACATGTTAATCTGTTCTTGCCATGTCCATTACTTAAAACCCTTGCTATGACCATCTGTAAAAAAAGCACCGGTGAGACCACATCTGGAGTTCTGTGTCCAGTTCCGTGCTGGACAGTTCAGTTCAAAAGAGATGGATATACTGGAACAAACCCATGGAAGGTCCACAAAGATCATTAAGGGACTGAAGCATCTGTCATATGATGAGAGGCTGCAAGAGCTGGGACTGTTCTCTGCAAGAGCTGCAACTGCTCCATCCCAACGAGTCGGAAGCCAGACAAAAATGTCAGGAGGCTTGCATGGAGCCCAAAGAGCTACAATCAAAACTGGAACACAAAAAAGGAAGGATGCAAAAGGTGGAAACAGGGAGAGGAAACCTGGGAGAAATATAGAGATACTGGCTGAGCATGCAGCCATGCAGTCAGGAAAGCCAAAGCCTACCTGGAATTGAACCTGGCAAAGGATGTTAAAGACAACAAGAAGAGCTTCCATAAGTACAGAGGTGACAAAAGGAAGACTAAGGAAAATGTGAGCCCACTGCAGAATGTGGCAGGGAAAACAGGATGAGGAAAAGACTGAGGTACCAAATACCTTCTTCACCTCAGTCTCTACTAGCAAGTCTGGCCTTCAGGAATCCCAGGCCCTGGAGGCCAAAGGGAAAGCCTGGAGCAAGGAATATGTACCCTTGGTGGAAGAGCATCAGGTCAGGGAATACTTAAGCAAACTGGACATACATAAGACCATGGTCCCTGATGGGACCAACAAGTCCTGACGGAAGCTGCCTAATGCCATTTCTCTTGATAATCTTTGAAAGATTGTGGCAACTGGGAGAAGTATCCAAAGACTTCAGGAAAGAAAACATCACTTCAAACTTCAAGAAGGGCAGGAAGGACGACCCATGCAACTACAAGCTGGTCACACTCAACTCCATCACTGGGAAGATGATGGAGCAGGTAATCCTGGAAACCATTTTCAGGCACATGAAGGACAGGAAGGTGACTGGGAGTAGTCAGCATGGCGAAGTCATGCTTAACCAATCCGACAACCTTCTATGATGAAATGCCTGGTTTTGCAGATGAGGGGAGAGCAGTGGTTATTGTCAACTTTGACTTCAGCAAGGCTTTCGACACTGTCTCCTCTAACATCCTCATAGAGAAGCTGATGAAGTATGAGCTAGATGCATAGGCAGTAAGATGGATTGAAAACTGGCTGAACAGCCAGGCACAGAAGGTGGTGATCAGTGGTATGAAGTTTAGTTGGAGACCACTAACCAGTGGTTGTACCCCAGGGGTCAATACTGGGTCCAGCCCTGTTTAACATCTTCATTAATGGTCTGGTTGATGGGCCAGAATGTACCTTCAGCAAGTCTGCAGTCTGTTAAAAGCAAGCATTTCAAACTGAAAGTGGTAAGAGGACAGCAGGTAAACAACAACATAGTCTTCCAACCCTCCCACTCCTAGAGCCAACCGCTATCATCTGTTATCTCTTTTGTTGCTCTTTTGTCTGATTTTAGATTGCAAACACTTCAGGGCATGGATGACATTTTTTATTTGCCTAAGATGTGAACAGCAGCTATACATAAACTATATGAATGATTAATAACAATAATAGCAGCAGCACGACAGCAAAATATAGCTCTGTCTCCTGTTTAATAATCCAAAATAAAAAATCAGTCCACCTTGAGTAAACATTTTTACTATTTTTCTATTAATTTTTCCTAAAATCTTTACTTGGATATAATGGAAAGTATTTTCCACCTTAAAAATGCCACAGAAAGTTAAAAAGAGATTCTAAATTTCACAAATTTAAGGAAAAGTTGACTTTTTCTGCAGAATAAAAAGGTTCTCTAATTCAAAAGGTCAGACAGAAAATGTTAATGAAAACAGAGCCCAGTCAAGTCAAATAAAATACGAAAATAAACAGGGATTTTGCTTCAGGCAGCTTGAATCTGATTTAAGCAGCACTCTTGGAAGAATCCAGCTGTTGTTTACTGAAATGTAAAATAGTGTGCTTATTCTTTTATGTGACAGCATTCATGATCCTTCAAATCAGGATGTAACATATTTCTTCTCATCGACAATAATCATTTTATGTACAGTTACTAATCTGACCAATTACCTGAAAGCTAATTACTCAGACTTTACAGAATGGGACAGCTAACCCAATGTATTTTGATTTTAATTACTGGTATTTAATAAGGAGCACTGCCAAATACATCCAAACATTAATGTTTTACAACAGAATTACAGATATTTTAATAGTGATTGAACAAGGCTATGATCATCGTTGCTTTATAGCCTCAGAGCTTAATCTAATTTTAGATAGTGCAGAGCTGGGCTATGCTTAGGCAATTACAGTACTTACTCATGCTAACAATTTACCTCTTTTCTCTGTCTATACACTGAATTTTCACATTGAGACATCGTAATTCCCTCAAGACAGCAGGATAACCCGGAAAGTTCAAAATGATGCATTATTAAGAAGAAAAAGACACAGCCTTCCTCAGGAATATAACTTGAGGCAAGTTTAGACAGAGACTTACCCAGTCCAGACTAAGTGAGCCCTCAAAATCATAACCTGCAAAACCCATCTGCAGTTCTATCTAACACATCGCTAAAGACAACATGCAGTCTTACTCCCACCTATAGTTCTGGATTTTTACAGAAAATTAATGAAAGGCTAGTGCTACCACAGAAAAATATTGTTTCCTTTCTGTATCATTGTGCTAAGCTATGTTCTATATAATTGCATACATTATATACAATCTACATTATTGCACTAAACATTCAGTGCAAATTTGTGCTGCTTATAAAAGCTAAAAAAGGTCAGCAGAGAGAGATACACTCCCACAATCCACACTAAAACGTTTATTTCAGTCTTATGGTCTCCAAGCTTTCACAAGTGCTTTAAGAGGAGATTGGAAAGAATTTGCTGCCCACTCACGATGATGTCTCATAAAAGGTTCTTCAAAAATGGATCAAAGGCTGTAATTTCCATGCCATTTCTGTCCAATTTCCTTTTCTCTTAATGTTTTCATTTTTGAAATGGCTGTGATTGCAATCCAATTTTGCCCACACAGCACTGCAGGTCTAAATGAACCATTTATCACAAACTTTTTGTCTTTTGGCTGCTTGTGATTTTATTTGCTTTGCAATTTTTTAATTTCATTTTTTGGTACTACTTATACTGCATTGCAATTACCTTCATAATTATACCTGCAGTGATTTACATTATTCTGCTCCCAGATGCATCATCAGGACTTCTGATCCAACCCAATTGCACTTTAATATTGATGTTAATTTTTCCTCCTCCTCCTCCTCTATCACCAAAAAGATTTTCATATGGATCTTTCCACAGGAAGAACTTTTTTGTCCTTCCCACAGCATGCACAGACTGCTGATATCTTGCCTTGCTTTTGCTAAGTGGGACTGTCTTACTTTACATGTGAATCTCACATTTCTATTTTTCTCCCCTCAAAAAATTTCATGTATGAAAAAAAATTTGAGATTATAAAGTTTAGCATATATTCCATTGATTCTCATTATCTCACTAGGCAGCATGCCATATTTTGAATAACAATTGCGTTGCTCTTCTTCAACATGCAATAGTACCATAAGCAGACAGGTTCTCCATCATTTGTCTAAACGTTTTTGAGTTCCTTGCCTCTGATTTTCAAAAAAATTAAATATAAGCTCTTAGAACTCAGTATAACCAACAAATGATCTTTCAAAAGAGATTTTAAAATCCTCTCATCTGTCGGCTTTCAGAATTAGGAGAGACATTTCAGAATTCATAGTCATCTGGACCTTTATAAAAAAGGTCAGAGACCAATATATTTTACTTTAATATTTACTGTTTTCCTCCAATTTCCCTCTTTGTTCCAATACTTAACTTTTAAGACTACTGTTATTTATTACAGCTTATGCATACCACAATATTAAATATTATTTCAAGGGTAACTTTTATTGCTATACTTTTCTTCCAATTTATCTTTCAATATAAAACAATATTTCATATTACAAAATGCAAACCAGATTTGTTTCAGACTTAATTGTCTTTAAACTGAGAAAAATAGACTATATATAAACGTTAGGGGGATGATTAAGTGAGACAGACAATAAGGTAATAATAATACTCAGAAGTTCCTGCAGACTGGTGATACATGGCTAAAATACCTCAAATTTTTGTTGCCAGTGTTCATATCCCTGAGTCTAGTACCTCCCAATATTTCAGCTACATATGGTCTTCTGCAAAAGCTAAATGAAACTGTGGATGAAAGGCTCTTATTAGAAGGCAAAGGAATATATATTTAAAAGTATTTTTGTATAAATATATAAGTAAAATAAAAATGTATGTATGTATGTATGTGTATATACGTATGTTTATTCACTTATTTTACACAGAATACATCTAACAAAACCTCAGAATACATCTAATAAAATCTGTGTTTACTAATGATGTTGTAAACAAGGAGTAAAAGTTCCCCCTAAACTTCCATGAATGGATCTATTTTACACTTGGCCAGACTGACACAGCTCAAAACTTGATGTCCCATTTGGTGAGGCAGTGGAAATCACTGGATGCCACGCTAAACTTATATACATATACACCCACTTCATACATAGCTTATAACCAAAGTTATAAGCAACCTACAGTATATGACCAAAGTAAACTAGAATTTGTATGGAAGCGGATAGGAAAGGATAAATATCAGATAAAATAAAGTTCATTGTTTTTTAATATAGGCTTTTCCCATAGGCAAGGATTCCTCCTGTTTTGTAACAGAATAAACAAATCGGTGAAGGAAATTAATGGAAATACTTTGATTTGGAGGTAGAGGCTACGAGATGGATGTCACACAGGAAATTAAGTGAAAGACTTCTCTGAGTTATTCAGCAATGATGAACAGGCAAATAAAATGATTAGATAAATAAAAAATAAACTTTCAAATGAGAGAAACATTCTGTAGGGCGAAAAAGCAAGTCCTTCTGTAGAACTCTATAATACAGAAAGAAGGAAAAAAGCACTTTTATTGGGTCTCAGTGCTTGTAAAACCAGCTTAACAGCAATGAAAGTAGATACTTAAAAGGATATAAACCCCTGTTTCTTTACTTAATTTAACCAAGTGAGATTATGAGGGAGTAAATATTAGATGCTGCTTCTAGAGTTTCCTTTTATATTTTTCATCTGAAAACATGCAGGCCACATTCTTTTCTCAGAAATATTGCTAAAACACATAAACTGAAAAAATGACATTGATTTCAATAGAGCTAATCCAGATTTATACTTATATATATAACTCAGAGCAAAATCTATCCTAGTATATTACATATGGTCTGACAGAGAATCGGAACTTCATCTGTACATGAACGACTTTCTGTAACATTGCATTCTTTTTAAGGAGTAATTAAAATCAGTAATCAATGCAATAACACTTACTAGTCTAAGAGCTGTTCCTATTCACCCTAAGGAAAAAACCCCAAGTAAAAACCAATTAATTCAAGATGGTAACTTCAGATTCTTTTGGTGTCACGGAGACCAGCATTTGTTCCACAGCAATTGTCAAAATGTCTTTTACTAGAAATGTAGTTTTTTGCTCCCAGACCATTATGACCCATATTTACAAAGGCATTTAAGGAATTATTAAAATCCACTGCATCTAGACTTAGAAATGCCTTGCGAGTCTGAGCCTTAATGCATTTTCTCTCATCAGTTTAATTTCAGTTTTCCCAGCTCTTATGATTCTTGTTCTTACTTTTTTGTGGACAAAGAAAAAGCTAAGTGATGTTCAGTTTTTCAAGACAAAAAGGCCAAAATGGTGGCTGCAGTTTCATCAGTGACAACTGCTTTGATTTCTGTCCAAGGCTATTGACCACAAGTAGACTATAATGGCAGAGATGTTTTCTTCATTAAGAAAAGTAAAATCTATGATCAGTAAACAGTTACTGTATTAAAGAAGAAAAAATAAAAGTAAAACAAAATACCATTATTTGTTTGCAACTTTTATGGAGTATCAGCTCTTCTTTCCCTCCTAGGTGTGATGACAATTTTTAAACAGGAAGAAATACTGAAAACACAGCATACAAGACAGTGTTATATGTAACATTCGATTTAACACACAGAAAGGCATACGTGCACACACAGCTGCTGTTCCTTATGTGGGATATAAAAAGGTCCTGGCAATATTATTTACTACAAACTTCATGGAGCACAACCTGCTTAGGATGCCATGTATATGTGTAGATACAGCAAAATGTGTTTCAAATAACTTATACAACAATAAAAGATCTCATCAGCTGAGAAGTAACTATATAAACAAATTCTATGATTGGCTTTTTGTTGTGTGTCCATAATTCTGTTGTACCCAAATCTGTTCTCATTGGCTGGGTTTACCTTAGGTGTAAAATGGCCTTTGTTGATATGGACCAGTGTTCCTTGCAATTTTGCAGCACATCATCTCTTATTACCAAGGTCAAAGGAAAATTTTTTACTTCCTGCTATGTCTAACATGACTACCATAAATAAATATATTAAAATATGCTACATTGTATGCTCATGCAGAGATTCTCAAATATAAATGACAGAAAAAACACTGGGGGGGGGGAAAAGAAGCCCTCAAGGAACAGTTCATGGACATTTCAATGGAATTCTACTTTTCACAATAAAGTCTTGATTAAAAGTGTGATGAGAATAAAACTTAAATCTCACAATGGGATTGCACATGAGCTGAATGAGCAATAATGGGAGATAGTTACACAGTTACGTTCCTAGGTTTCTACTAGATTTTTCACCCAAGTTTCACTAATGTTGCTGTGTGTGATTGATTGCAATTTTCTCCATTTCTAAGCTTTGTGCCAGAAAGCAACATTTTGTGCCATTCATCTTAGCAAGTGACACAATGTTCCTTGGCATGTGATATTAATAAAAAGTCATGTTGCCTGTCTCTCTTGGTTGGTTACACCAAGGTTGATTTTTGGTAGGATTTAATATTCAGTTAGATTGTCAGTCACATCTTTAAATTTGAAATAAACTTGTGAAAATAAATACATCTATGGAAAAAAGCACCAAATTTAGATAATTTACATTGCACGCCTCCCCCAGCACATCACACCCTGCCCTCACCCTCTGTACAGAAGCAACAGACAGGCCTTCGGTTTGCTTTTCATTCCCTGGTGATACCCTCAGGCCACAAAGCGAGATGAGATTCTTACCTGGCCTCCCATGCGGACCCTGTTTGAAGCTCTACCAAAACATTTTGTAAAGTGACCTTGCACTGACTTGCTGGGTGACAAACCTGCCCGTCACTGCTGCTTGCTACTCACTCAACAACAATGCCGGCAGTCTGAAGAGCTTTCCTGAGGTTTTACAGCAGGCACAGCAACACAGGGTTACTGCATGCTGCCTGAAACCAACTTTCACCTTTTCTGCAAGCAAGGCTGCTCACGTCTCACACAAGGCAGCTACTCCAGCACATTCCAGGGCATTCCCCAAGAAACAATATGCTAATTCCATATCTCTAGCAAAGCTGGGTCCTGCTGCACGTCCAAATACATCAACACAGGAAAGTAAAATCAATGACACAGGCTGTGTATCATAATGAACTGTACTGGCAAGGTAATATACTATTACCATATCATCACACATATTACACATACATACACACATGCCAATATGGATATCCTTTAGTGATGAAGAAGTAAAATTGCGTCAAAGAGCGCAAAGCTATACTATAGATTTACTACAAAATTAGCATAGATCTGATTTTAGTCCACTCGTTTACAATGCACAACTTTTGTTTAAGCCATAAAACTTAGAGACGTTACCATTTTAATATCAAAGTCACAAACCCCACATTATTCTGAAGGTTTTACTACAGTCTTGCAGCAAATTCATAATTCCTCAATATTTATATTGAGGTAAAGCATCAGCCTATTTTTGGCTGGTTTTATTCTCTTTTGGAGGTTGTCTCTATGTTTCATATTTAAGCCCACCTATGTTTTATATTAACAGTTATTGAACACTGTTGCAGTGGTATGAATATGCACAGACACAAGGAACAGTAAACCAAGGTACTTTATGATGAAAAAAGTTGAGGAATTCTTTTCTTCAGGAAACTACACACTCCTATGCATAGGGATAAAAACTGTAAGCCGTAGGACTAGCAAATCATGCAAGACAAGGGTAGAAAAGTACAGAGCAATGTAAGGACTCGATAGAGAACTCGTGGAAACAGAGCCTGTTCCTTCAGTGATGCAGCACAGGTCATTTGCATGCGAAAGACTGACCCTGTGGTCAAACCTAAAAAATGTACTCTCTAACTAGCAATCCCATAGCTGACACCAGAACAAGGAACAATTATTTTTGTCTGGTAAAAACTACAGCTGTGTCTTCTTAATGATGTGATTATTTTCCAGACATCTGGTTACGAATGCAAAAAAAATGTAATTATTGCTAGAAGGAAATACATTGACTGTACTGCGGCGCCTGTCTTGACCTCTAGTGTTTAAGGGGGTAGTACCAAAACTGTGGAAAATGGAAGGAGAGGCATACAGTGCATTGAGAGGAAATAGCTTTCAGGAGACAAACTGGGTCAACAGAGAAAAGGATCTATGATTTTGGATATGTAAGATCAAAATGGCTATGTAGCCCAATAAACTCTTTCCATTCTCCTTGTTGTTCCATTTCCCCTGCTATGAAAAAATTCTACTCACTAGTACAGCTGTAAACTATCCACCTTCTTCTGCTAGCTTATTTTTTTGCTGGATTAGTAAAATGCCTTGGCTCACGGGAAGTCCCAGATTTACGAGAGACAGGGACACTAGATACTCCTGACTTTGGTGGCTGGGAGTTGTTAGATCACAGACAGAATCGATGAAGGACAAATAAACAGAGAAATAACATTAAGTATCAACTAATGTTAATAACTTCTATATCTATTGGCAAATGTTTAACAGAAGGGAGGATGGGGAGATACTTCTTTTTCTTGGTATCGGGAACAATACATAGTGATGTAAAAAATGTCTTAGGATTTTGTGTATTCTGAGTCATGCCCTGTAAACCTCCCCACCCGTTACACCGTGGACACCTGTCCAGAGTTATCCTGAGCCCTCCAGTTGCATGTAATTCTTAGCAATCTCACAGCACTTCTTCAGGAAAACAGATGAAGGGCTTGGACCATCCCGCCAGACACCAAACATGAGATGATACAAACTCAGTGAAGTCTCTTTTCTCCCTTTTATTCAGCCAGGAAGGAGAGTGAAAAGATATGAGAAGCCAGATACTAAGTCGAACAGAGCCATGCATTCCCAGGGCCGTGCTGATGCACCTGGGTTACAGTGAGCTAAGATGTCATGACACTGCATCAGGATTTGCCACGTGGCGGTGAAGTGTACGAAGCAAACACAGCCACTTTGCACGAGAGCAGAACGCTGCACGTTGCTGCTGGCTGCTCTGTTTGAAAAGAAAGCTGTGGATTTATTCTCACACCTGGGATGTACCACAGTTGAAATTTTATATCAACTTACACAGTCTCAATACTTTTCTTATCACTCAAACAAAACATCAACCACTGAGAATCAAAGATGTATCGTAAGTAACCCCAATCGTCATTTGCAGTGTTCAACCTTTTCTGTTCTTTTTTTGCCTTCACTACGTTGCATTCTGCTTCCTCCATTTTATTATTTTGTTAGCCTTCTCTCACAAACGTTCTTATTTTTAATAATACTTAAGTAAGCAGCCACTTATTACAGTAATTACTCTTTAAAATTAATTAATACAATGAAGTGCCATGATTAAGAATATCTTAATTATTTGCATAGAACAGATATTGCAGAAGTCTGGGGCTCTTTTGTGAAGCATGCTGTAGTTCAAGTGAACAAAGCAGTCTCTGTATCATGTCTTTATAGATAAAATATACATTGTGGGGAGTCAGGAAGTCAGTCTGCATCTTCTACAGCTAGAGAAGTAGAGAAGACTGGAGATAAGCTCACTTGACCACATTCATCCCATAACAAGAAGAGCCACAATTGAGCCTGTCCCTCCGTGGTTTTTCACCAAAACGGGGCAACTCGGAGAGCTTCAGGGAAGGGCTTTTCCTGTGCTGCTGATACAGATAAGTTTGTTGTTAGCTGAAACACTGTTTTGGTTTCATGTTTGCTGTACACTAGATGGCTCAACCATTCCAGTAGCTTCAAATCATAGTCTATGGCAAAGATTTCAGTGTTTTATCAATGGCTATCATGAGATCTTAAAAACATTGTTTTCTTCCATAGTGCTTTATACATCTAAGATATCCATTTATATCCCCTTAAAAGCTTTGTCATAGGCTACATGCTCAGATCGAGTTTTGTGAGAATTAATAAAAAAAGCCAAGTAGCTGAGGAGAAAACGCAGGGCCCTACAGCATGTCCTACAGCTCCATGGGTTCTATAACAATTCAACTAAGGCAAGTCATCATGGGTTTTATAGTTCCTGTGCCAGACCTGCAGCTGTGACTGGTGATGTTAACATTAACCCCCTACCCACTTCCCTCTCAACTAACAGCATCGGGAAATGGAATTAGGACAAAAACATCAGAAATACTGTTAATTTACACTTTATCTGTCTCCTTCACAAAAGAAGCACCAACAAGAGCTAAGGAATCCGGAGAAAGTCTTGCATACTGAGGCAATAACTATCCAATTCTGATTGTCACTCATATCATCCCATTTTGTGCCACAGAGAATCTGTTAGCTACTTAGAGACAAGGTTAGATGAATGGGTGAAGTTTTTTATTATGCTACAGATATTTTTGTAGTAATTTGGGTTCTTCTTTTTTTTTTTTTTTTTTAACCAGTCAGAGATCATGTGCAACTATACGTATGTCTTCTGCAGAACCTGAAATCAAGGAGGGAATATTCAGTAATAATTCAGTAATAATAATGACAATAAAACCCCCAAGAGATTGCAGGATTATTTCTTCTTAAGCATTATCTTGTTATCTTCTATTCTTTTTCAGGTTCTCCTTTTTTCTTGCAGTGCTCCTTCTTCATTAAGTTCTTGTTTGGTAAACAGAGTACATAAGGTAGATAAAGATGCCAGTGGTAACACACATGATCTTAAGTCATTTTTAGAATCGATGCAGAAAATGGCCAAGCATAAGGTCCACCTGCCTGAGCAGTACGAAAAAGCTCAACAGCAACCAGATGTGGACAAGTGTGAATTCCCTTCCCATTCCTCACTTTCATATAGCTCCTGCCTGTTGCTATCAGCAGAGCAGGGAGAGCAAACCTCACACCAGCTCGCACATATGTGATGGCATTAGGGCCAGGTGGCATGAATTAATATAGTCCCCCTCACGTTCAGACCTACACTCAGCTTCAGCACGGCCTCGATCTGCCCCCAGAGCTGGAGCGCTGCCGTTACACCAGCGACATCAGTAGAGTCAAGTCCTAATTGTGGCAGGTTTCTACACAAAAAAGTTAACACAGATAATAAAAAGTAAAATTCTATTAATGATAATCAAGTGTGCTAACCCAATGGATTTTCTCACATCAAGGACAACACTAATCTGCAGAATGCTCAAATACCTTTTAATTAGTATGACACATTAATAGTACAAGTCATTTAACTACCCTTTCTTACTTAAGAGCCAAGAAAGTGAGTGGAAAAATAAAGTCCATACAAACCTGAAACATTCTTGGTTATTTTCTCACTTTAGCGCATTTACTTACCACAGTCTTTTCGAGATCGTGCTCACTTAACCGCTTGCAGAATTCTTACAAAGATCTAAAATAGGACAGGGCAAAAGAAAATTCCTAAAAATGCTAACTCATACCTTGGAATATATTCTGATTCATTTAAAAGGTACAGCAATATAAACACATAGGCACAAGCATTACATTGTGCATTTCTGGTTTTGTCATATGGTAAATTAAACAAAATAAACATTAAAGTAAAAAAGTATTTTTTAAATGGAGCAGAAATATACACTCTGTATTTGAAGTCTGTAGTTTAAAGCAAATGGTTGCAAATCTCTGTACCATGAACGATAAAATGTAGTTTGTTCTTAATGCTGCTGTGAGCTCTTTATCTTTCTGTGTTTACGCACATTTTCAGAGATCTATGTAGATACTTGCAATGGTACTATTTAAAACTCCTTTGTAAAGAAAAAGCATTATAATATTAGGCTAAAAATTAAAAATATTAAAATATTTAATTTCAACTAAAATATACCTTTTGCTTACTCTGATAACCTAAAATATTTCTGTAAGCAAAGTAAAATGTGTTCAGTTTTGCTCTTTGTAACACTTTTGACTTTAATGTTGTACTGTTATCAATAAGAACTCATAATAATTTTTAAATAATTTACTGGAAGTGATATAAGTAGTAATGACTGAAAATGTCATATTCTAAATGCCACAGCCTGGTAACTGTACAGTGGAAGGTAACATCAAATAGGTCTTGTAAAATGACCAAGTATTCCTTACACAGTACACGAAAAGGTTTGGTAGCAGGGTCACTGCAGAATTGTAGAGATACTTAGTCATAGTAAAGTAAAAGTAAAGTAAAGTACAGTAAACTACACTACACTATCCTTCTGCAAGGTGGTACTGATACTTGAAAAACCTTCTTCAAGAGTAAGCAGACCTTGTCACATCATTACTTCGATTCAAATTTCTTATTTACAGAACCACAGAATGGCAGGGGTTGGAAGGGATCCCTGGAGATCACCTAGTCCAACCCCCCTGCTAAAGCAGGATCACCTAGAGCAGGTTGCACAGGATCACGTCCAGGTGGGTTTTGAATATCTCCAGAGAAGGAGACTCCACAACCTCTCTGGGCAGCCTGTTCCAGTGCTCAGTCACCCTCAGAGTAATGAAGTTTTTCTTCATATTCAGATGGAACTTCCTGTGTTCCAGTTTGTGCCCGTTGCCCCTTGTCCTGTCACTGGGCACCGTTGAGAAGAGTCTGGCCCCATCCTCTTGACACCTGCCCTTTAGATATTTATACGCATTTGATGAGAGCCCCTCTCAGTCTTCTCCAGACTAAACAGACCCAGCTCTCTCAGCCCTTCCTCATATGAAAGATGCTCCAGTCCCCGAGTCATCCTTGTAGCCCTCCGCTGGAGTCTCTCCAGTAGTACCCTGTCTGTCTTGAACTGGGGAGCCCAGAACTGGACACAGAACTCCAGATTTGTCTTTATTCTTGGCTCTGCAAGTAAATTGCTGAAATTAAAATACTGGCTTTATTGTCAATGCTAAACCAGTATGATTTTCCAGTGTTATTCTTGCGACCAAGAGCCCATTGGAGGGCATCACCCCATGAGCCAGTGGGTCTGTACAGAGGCCTATTCCAGCACGACACCATGTGCTCAGAGACCCATTTACAGCCACACGCATTACTGTCAGCACAACTCAAACCATACCTGCTTTGCTGACTCACAGAGGCACATTAGAAAGCCAGAAGGGACTACTGTTATCACACAGTCTGACCTGCAGTATTACAAAGGGCTTGGGAATTCCCAGAAGAAATTCGTATTTGTAGCAGAGAATCTGTCTTAGAAAATCATGACTTTGATTTATAGACTTACCATCTTAAAGAATTCACGGTCGCTATTTTCAGAGGTGTCACCATGGTTTTTTATTTATGGTATGAATTCATCTACTTTCAATTGCTAATCTGTTTATATCTTTGACTGCTAGGTTTTAAGCTTTCTGTTTCCAGTTTTCCATTCTCCATGTATACAGTTATACATTAATATAAAGTCTTCCTTTAACGATTTTTTTTTCTAAGTGAATTGAATAAAACTCCTCAAGATAATGTATCACTATACAGAACATTTTCTAATGAGTCTTGTGACTCTTCAAGCCTTCTTCAGGTTTCCTACATCCTTGCTGAACAATGGAAAATAGCATTAGGTTTTGTATTCACTAGCTGCACAGTGCAGAACAGATAAAATGATCTCCTTAGTTTTATTCTGTATTGCCCTGTTTATACGTTAGCTCTTGTTGGCTATGTTCTGCATGAAAAACTTAAGCTCTATCCATTATTATTATTATCCATTATGGCACCTAAATGTTTTTCCCGGGTAGCACCCCCTCTTCTATAACTCGAGCTACCTTCCTTGTATCTTACCAGTTGTGCTTATAAAACATATTGTTTGCCTCAGCAGAGTTCAGTCCTTTATTATTCAAGTCCCACACCTGCATTTCCATTATTTTGCCTGAGACTGATGTCAGACTGACAGGCTTATAATTACCTAGGTTATCTCACTCATTTAAAAAAAAAAAGTGTTAGCACGACCTTAACTCCCACAAGCTTCTGGAACATCCCCAGTGCTCCAAGCTATAATGAAAATCAGTATTAAAAATCCAGAGAGTTCTGCCAATCTTTCAAAAATATTTAAATATAAGTTACCCAAATGTACTGACTTAAGATTTCCAGCATTAGTAGCCTTAGTCACTGTTGGAGCAGAAAGAATTTCATAAGAGTATGGCAACCTGCTTATCCTCACATACAGAATAGAAGAATTTATGAACACTCCTGGCTTTAGCTCCTCTTTGTCTGTCACAGACTCTGTATTCATTCAGTCAGAGCCCCAATTCTATAATGCTGGCTGAATTATTATTGCTTAATATCCTTCAGCAATGGGACCAAAGTAGATCAAACTTGGTAAACACTAAACATGTATGTGCATGTGATAACATACAAGTGGCAGGGGTTAGCCACAGAAAACCATAATTAAAGATATTTTTAAGGGAGAAGAAAGACTTTAATGACAAAAAGCAGTATCCAAGAAGCTTTTCCACAAGAACTCTGGAGTCCAGGCCAGGCAGTTCTATGCTCATTCTTTACTTTTGCAAAAGATTACACTCTTCCTTCCCAAGAGCTAAACCCTTACCTAATTATCTATGAAAGCAAAAAAGGCAAATATTTCAAGATTCTACCTAGCAGAATAGCAGTAAATTTATCACAAAGTTACAGCCAGATAAGTGAATTTCATAGAAGGTTCAAAATAGTATCTCATGCTGGACCTTTAGCACTGAGAAATGGTAAGTAAAGAGGTCCCAGAGGCATAGAAAGCACTTCAAAATTCAAGACATTCTTGGCAACACACAGCTGGAGAGAATGTGTTGAAAAAGATAACTCTTTCAATAACAATCCATGTGTCTTTCCTGTCTGCAAATTCAAAATGCCTGAACAGTCAGGGATGAGGCTTTGGGCAATGTGGTCTAGTGGAGGGTGTCCTGCCCATGGCAGGGGGGTTGGAACTAGATGATCTTTAAGGTCCCTTCCAACCCAAACCATTCTGTGATTCTATGAAAAGTTTTTAGAACAGATATGCAGTACCATGGAAACAACTACCTTTGCATGGAATTGGTGACATTCACAAGTGGTAGGTATGTTTAATAGACAAATCTTTGGACTAATGTCGGTCCCATGATGTGCAGCAAGAATGACAAAAGTTTGTCAACAATGTATTTAATTTTTTTTAATGCAAATGGTAAAGAATTCATTACAAATGGTGGAAAAATAAACAATCATTCCACAGAAAAATTAGCTGTAATAGGCTGATTCCATGATGTTCAAAAATCTTTTTAATGGATCCTGAAATCCCTCAGTTTTCACTGAAACTGTAAGCAGAAGAAATTGCTATCCTAGGTTGGAGATTTAGACCTATGCATACAAGTGCAAGGTTATATTTTTAAGAACGGAGCATTATTCTGCTACAGGTATTCTCAAGCACCCTCCCTCAGTATTCCCTGGAAATCAAACAGAGAGCACATGCAGAGTCTACATATAACCTTAGACATATTCACTGACATAATTTTCTGACCTTTTGTATGATACTATTCCATTTTAATACAAAAAGATTTCAACTGCTTGAATTAATGACTTCTTTACTACTTGCAATTCTGCCTTTAAATTTTGTCCCCTCAGTTATTACCTAGTAACAGAATATTGACAACAGCAAACTTGCTAATATAGCCATCGGCAACAATAAGAATATAAAGATTTAGAGAACCATTCTGGTTCCCAGTCTATTCATCTGATGATGTGTTATTTTTTGAGCTTTAAGCTGTTAAGCTTTTAATCTCACAATGCGAGTGTCAACTGTTAGTGACGAGGCAGAAACATCAGTAAACACCTTTTTCTAGGTGCACCTGCATGCACTTGGCTTCGAGTGACACATTGTTCCTTTGAAGGATTGTTCTACAGAAAGATGTTCCCAAACACAAACACTCTCAGAAGCTGCCACAGGTAACAGCAGTTGAAACCAGGCCAGATGGGAGAATATTTTATTTTTACTAAGAATACCATGTGGAAAAAAAAATTAAAAAGTATTACCACCAGGAGATTAACACTCAAAAAGGTGACAGCTTTCTACTTCTATATTTTTGGCAGATTTAATATTACCTTACTGAATTGATTAAAATATTCAAAATGTATTTTTCTTTTTGCATAGGGAAAAACAGGAAACTATAAAAATTAGTTATGCCTTACAAAGTCTTTAAGAAAATTGTGTCCTTTCATTCTTTTCCAATATATTATTTGGAGGAAGCAAGTAAATAAACTCTGACCCGTTTTTTAAAGTTAAATTAATCTATTAAGAATTTAAATTTTGAAGTTAGGCTCCATCAAATTTTCTTGAAACCAAATACTTTTACGTGAATATTTACACTTGAATTATCAAATTGGAAAGGCATTTCGCTAATGTATCCATATGAATGCATTGAGAGAATGGGCAGGTCAGAGTTATGCAGTAGAAAAACAAGGACAGAGAGGTGGGCCGGCAGTACGAAGGGCCACGGTGACTGCGGTGGGACAAGGTGAACTGCTGGAGAAGAGGACCAGCAGGGTAAGATGCCCCTACAGCAGCGGGCAGGAGTGCGGATCTCTGCAGATGACTTGGGTGAACACTCAGCTGCAAGTGAGTATGTGCTGGGGAGACAGTACTGCAGTGGAAACACGGATGTGAAATCTAGCTCTTCAACTGAAGTGCTGGAACTCTACAATATTGTTTCATATTGTCCAAAAAAATTATAAGTATATTTTCATTTTCCACTAGTTTTAGTTTTTACTAACAGCAATAAAAAGGTTTTATCACTGCTTATGGATATATTTCCTCTGAATAATTACCCTAATTTCTTCTAGGTTACACTGACACTTGAGCATGCAACAAAAAATTCACCAATATTCAAGATACAACACAAGCACTCTGAATCTGTCTTTTAATCAGGTGGAATTATTTTTCATTCTGAATCAGACCTGCAGGTTCTATATTTTCAAGTCACATTTGACTCTTTGATAGGATTATTTTTGTATGTAGATTAAATCTTAAAACACATCCTTTGTAATACTTGAGCTAAGTATCACTGCCAGGTATTGGAGTTACAAGTACGCATGTAAAAATAAAATACTGAGCAAAGGAGGACAAGATATAGGTGGGGAAAATCAAATCTGTTTCTTAAATTTTGCTGCACATGCCACACAGAATAATTCCATGTATGTTCTTTACACCAAACATACACTATTCAAGGAATATTGACCCTGCTGAAGTCAATGACAAATGTCTTGATGAATTCGGGGGGCACAACATGCAAATGTTAATGTATTTACAAAGAACATTAAATACTATCTGCAATACTTTTCTTTCAGAAGAAAGTCCTTTTTGTGACAGCCTCATGGCAGAGGATTAAACATAGGTCAGACTCCCTGTTTAGCATCTCATGTTTTAAAAAGCATTCTCTCATCATTAATACCTTCAAAGCCAAACACTGCTTTAAAGAGGGGGTTGTCTCCTCTAACGATCTGGAAATAAAAGTAATTGCTTGCTATTAGATGTTAGCTAGAGACAAGGGAAGCAACAACAGTTAGTGAAAGGTTTTTCACATCGGACAAGTCACCTAAAAATGATGAATAAACATATAAAACAACAACAGGAATTACATGGAAAGAAAATATTTCATTACTGGACAATTTAGCTTGTCCATTATCTTTGTAAATTCTCTCTCCCCTCAAGTACAAAGAGTTCTTTAATAATCAAAAATATTTAACTAACTTTTCACACAAAAAAAAGACTAGTTTGTCCATCGCTTCAAAATTTCCTCTCTTAAGCAGACAATAAACCTTTCTGCAAAGGTTTTGGACTTACATGCTCTAGTTCTTTACATAGACACACATCTACTCTGGGAGGAACGTAAATGTATTTTGTAAGTTACAACGTGATAAATGGTAGATTTATGGGAACTGGTGCATTGCAACTGGATAAGTGCTCTGACCATAAAGTGAGAGACATCATTACTGTTCCTATAAATACTTTGCACTATAACATCGTACTGTACTTTACATGGCAATACAAAACAAAATAATACTAAAATTGTCTCTGTTTCTGTCCCAACTGAAAACATAATAATCTCTGAATGATCCCAACAGAAGCTGATCTGAATGGGCACCCCAAATCCATTGCATCATCACAGCTCCAATACAGCATTATTTAATTTCTTAATTAAATCAGCCAGGTCTCTTTCTTGTAAAGTGAAATGTTTATGGCTCAGTAATAAGCCATATTCTTTCTTTAATCCATCAAACTCTCCAAGATGCTTTGTACCTTATGCCTTTAAAGAAAAACAGAGATGCAAAGTTCCTGTGTGCCTGAGGTCTCTGGGACCTGAGGAAAACTACTTTGGTGAAGACCTTGAAAAGGAAGTGTCTGAAATGCCATTCTAATGCCATAGTCCAGCATCTGAGGATAATGGTACCATGAAGAAGTTAGCTGGTAAGACAAATGTAAACATCAGGAAAATGAAGACTTCCTGTATATTGAGTTCATCTGTTCATTCCATAAACGTGGGATTGTTCTCTCCTCATCTTTTTTTTTCCTGATTTTTAGGCATACTGAGTTCCCACAGCTCTCAGCAGGTTCAGAGGGAGCTTCGAGGTAGTTACCTTGGTAAAGCTCGACCTAGAATATGAGCGCCTAAAGGGCTCAGAACCCTACTTCAAAGGTGAGTATTTTTCAAAAGCATGCCTAAATTTATCTGTTCCACTTCTTCCATTATTTGTTGAACAATAATAATACCACCTCACGTTTACAAAGCACTTTGGGATCTCCAGCTGAAAGATGCTATTCAATTACTCTCATGAAATCATTGTCAAAAATGAGATTCCCTATTATGCCCATTTTCTAATCAGCTGAAGAACACTAAGTTCAAAAGTTCACCTTGATTCTAACTGGATTCATAATCTGTTTAGGAAATTGAAAATAGAAGGCAGAAAAGGGGCAGGAGAAAAATGTTCAGTGATAACAAAACAGAGAACAGCAAGTAAAATTAAAGAGAGTAAAATGATTCTGAGAAGGCATGAGGAAAAAATCAAATTATAAGTATGATTGATTTCATAAATAGAGTGCTAGCAACATTAGCTTTGTCTTTATTTCTACTAGCATACATCATACACAATTCCTAATAGATTTTTTTTTATTATTTAATGAACTTCCCTTATCAAAATTCCACAGAGAAGAAATGGGTGAGAAATCAAATGATTTGTGAACCCTGCCTGTCCACAAAATACTTTGAAAGGTTAATTTAAGATATGTCAGATTGTAGAAGGTTTTTTTCTCTAATTATGATATTGCTCTAATATAAATATAAAGCCATCCCCTCAGACTCACAGCTTTGCAGTAACCTGCACAATCACTTCCCATGAAAAACAAGAATAAGGTCACGTTGGAGCCAGATCTCTTGTTGATACCAAAATCTGTATAGCAATGTTTTTAAAGGTAATTTTAATTATCTTTATTTGAAATTTCCTCTACGAAAAACATTAAATGGATATGGTCTTAAGAGATTATTGGGCATACGTTTTTAGGAAATTGATCACTGTGATCTAAATATTAAACTTTACCAAATACCTGATAAAATCTTGAAGGATTTTTGCTTCTAAGACCTGTTTTCTTAAAGTAACACCTCCACTTGGTTTGGCAAAAAAGTAGTTAATGTTTACACTAGATGAGGGTGTCATATGCCAGCATCAAGCAAAATCCTTTTACACTTCTCAGATATTTTCCCATATCTTTTTTCAGAATACCATACATCCATGGGGCAAAAGCATGTCTGACCCGTTCATTGAACCATCTGCTTAACTGAATAAAAATATCTTATCTTCCTTTTCTCCTGATATAAAAACCATACACCATTTACTGGGGAAAACCAGATAACCATAACAAATAAAATCTTTAACTAGAAATATTAACCTAAAGTTTTGATTCACTACCAGTGCACATACAACTCCACCAAAACATTTGCTGTTTCCACTTCCGTGAACTAATTGTGTATTCCCCTTAAGTATTTTGAGTTTCAGATATGATTTATATTTCCAGGAGGTGGACACAGCAAGCTGCATGGCAAGTTCTTCTGTCGTAATTTAATTGACAGACACTATGCTCCTTCACAGTCAATGGCGAGTAACAGCTCCCTTCTAAGATGAGTCATCCCATCCTATAATAGAGGTTGAAATAAAATAAGATGAATTGTCCTTCCACTGGCTTACCAGCTGAGGTCCATACTGTAAACTCACACGGCTGACTTATAGGTATCTACAACTGGACAAAACGAATCCCACTCCTCAGATCTCAAATCATTAAAATTAAGATGAGAGAGCACAATGATTTTTTAAAATGTACTGCAGATGATCAGTTTACCCTGCCCTAGTTATTTTTTTCCTGTCTCAGCAACAGTATTCATCCATGTGACTGGCACTGCTGACTGCAGTTTTCACCTTCACGCTTCATATATTAAAATACGTCAAGCCAGCACTGCTATCTGATCCCATCCATGTTCCAATATCAGCATGCTCCAGAAGCGTGGTGAGGTGCAACTGAAGCTGACCTATGGAAACAAAATGGCTGAAAAGATGTTGCAAAAGCATTGCAAGATGTGTAAGTGTTCTAGAACATGATGCTGTTGGAGAAGGGACAGAACATTCTTCTAATATATTGCACTAACAAAGTAGTTAGTTTCAGATCTATCAGAAATATGCATCAGTAATCAATACTTTTCGTAAAAGAACTTAATCATATTGGGTGAGAATTTCTGCGGTGAGTTGACAATGGACGCAGGCAAGGTAAATTGAAAATACAAAATATGGAGTCGCATATCAACACTTTTTGCTCACGCTTGGCTATTTTACACATAAAACTGCACTGATAACCACATGCAATGACAGACAAAGAACAATTATCTGTTTTATTAATCTGGGCCTGTGTGTGCTTTAAATAAGGAAGTGCAAGGTGAAAACTGCAGTGAAACAAGTAGGAATTTTGTCTAAGGAAGTGAAGCAAAAACTTTAGAATTTGGCCTTTACGTGTTAGTATTTAGCTTTCAAGCCTTTGCAATTATTTTTAATTGCTTACATCATGTAATATTGCTTTAGTGCCACTCAACAGGAAAAGAATTATGGTTCTATTTTAAAATAAACTGGGTAAAAATATTTTGTAAATCAACAGCCAATCTGCCACTATGCTGCAAGTATTTGGCAGGGAAAAAAGTTGCTTATAATGCATTTCAGTACAAGTTTAAAAGTTCTTCACTCCTGGAAAACTGATGCAACTGCCAGGTTTTTTTATTCCATTTTTCTTAGGAAGCAGTAGTTCCTTAGCAGTGTGAGATTTCATCTTATCAGGCTGGTTTACATTTGTGTTGATGAAACAGCAGATGAGAACACAAGGGCTATAATTTGATGCTATGACTATGGAATGAAATGGATTGATGGATTACTTTTTAAAATAAGTTGTATTAATAGAAAAAGTCAGAACAAGATCTAACTACCACGTTGATTTCCAGTTGCAGAACTTCACAGAAACTCTGGCTAATTCTTCTTTGAGACTATATTGTCTTCTGAGTACCTGAGATACAAAGCTAAGGCTAAAAACTGACTGATGGATTGAAATTCTCCCAGTAAGGTTAATTGCTGAGACTTCTTGCAACATCATTAGGCTGTAAAGTGGCAACAAACCCACTTTTAAACCATTTAATCCACCTTCTCAACTTCCCATCCTTCTGGCAAAGGCAGTAAGACTGTATGTTCAAATAAATACATCCCTTACTTCACTCCCACTCCTGCACCCCCAGAATCCTACAGCCCGGGGCATGGGTACCCCCTGACAAGCTCATCCAGAGCTGTCTGAGGAGGGGTTCCCACAGAGGCAAGCGTACTCACCTCAGCAGCGCGGAGCTGTAAGAAGGGAGAACTAGGTCTGACCTGGCGTGCAGCTGGCAGGAGGAAATAACTTGTGTTTTTCTCAAGACTGATGGTAGCAGAGATGACAGAGTAACAGGAAGAAGTGAACTCTGCCTGGAGACTGCTACTCAGAGTTAACATGAGGAAGAAACTGCAGCAGGAGATGAAAGGAATAATGATCAGATGTTTGATTCAGCAAACCATGACATGCTTAGACCAGGAGGCTGGTGATATAACACAGCACGGTAAAGCAAATAGTATGTTCATGAGACCATGAGGTATTTAGGAAGATCATCTGAAGACCGCAAAGCAACAGCCTCCTGTAGGCACGACAGCTGTGTGGAGGCATGGCCTCACAGGAGGGAGCATGGAGCCTCACCTGTTGAGATAGATGCGTGGTCCACGGCTTCCCTGGTGTCACTGGCGCGTGGGCTATAGGCACCATGCACCTCTAGCAGGCTGTGAGTGAGTGAGGGGTATGTGTTTGTGTGTAAGTGCTATTATTTGTAATGGCTGTTGTAGGTAGAGTTTCTCTGAGTATTATTGCTTTACTAGTTTTAGATATCATTATCTTATTAATATTAGTTAATAAAACAAATATTTCAATTAAGCAAGAGCTTGTCTGTCACTGGCATGGCCTCACCCACACAGTACACCATGACATCAGGTGTACGCTGTGTGGGTGGAAGGTGCTGAAGATGATCAAGAGCTGCAAACCGATGTCTGTGCGCCAGGCCCACGAGCGCCCTGTGGGGCAGTGACAGTGATGGCCAGCGGCCTGCAGATGCCCTGTGACATGGTGGGGGCTGGCTACCTGCAGCAAGGTCTCGCATTTCTCACCCTACTACTGTTACTGTGAAACTTTCATGTTCACCCATGACAAATTTATCACCCTGTCCTTTATCAGGAACAGTTACAATCCAAACACTATCATTTTCAAGCACTGCTATGACAGTAACCGAACAAAGATAGATATTACCCCTTTTGTTTGGTAAAATACTTGGATTTGAGAAAAGGGAGAAAGGACAATGCTGCAGAAATGAAGAGAATGGCTTCAAGGCTGTGATTTCTGGTTTCATACTTGCAATGAAGGCACTTTCCTACTTTCTTGGACACAATTTCTTCCTTGTCTAGGTCTGATACACTGAAAAGTAAAACCTTTTCAGAAACTAGCAGTGGGCTAAGCTGCCAGGTTAAGGAGATTGCCTCCATATATACTCAGAAGATGCTCTGGTAAAAAACATAACTATATACGATAGATTCCTTTATAACCTCTTGCAGGACACAGAAAAGGTGATTAGGACAGAAGGGTCTTTCACAATAACTGTACCAGTTCAGCACATGAAGATCGTGTGTGCCTGACCTAATAACAAGTTAACAACAAGATGAGGAAAAATCCTTTCTTCATTTACTGTACAAAAGCCATTGTCTGGTTTGTACAAATCTATCTGATCCCTAATTACACATTTGTATCAAGTACTGTAGAGGTGTTCGTGCCACAGAAGCCTCATTTCAGTTACAATTAGGTATTTAAGGAAAGAGTGAAACAGCACTGACGGTACCTAAATTAGCCACTGCCCAGTTTTGCCAGGAGTCCTCTACTGTAACCGTCAAACATTATCCCAAAAGGTGCCAAGTGAGTCTATCTTCCAACAGCAGAAATTAGTAGTTCTTAGCACCCAACAAACTTTACTTCTGAGCTAATATTACTGAAACTTAAGGTGGCAGGAAATCCACAGTTTTTTAGTAATACCCGTGGAACAGAAAGAACCAGCCCACTATGAAAAATGTTTTCCTTGAATTGGTCGTTAGTAATCTCATTCTTTTCAAAATGAAAAATGACTGTAATATGCACACGATATTAAGAACTAAGGCAAGTTTGTACAGATTCTCCTTGAATGTCATATTTGTTTTGTGACTTACTGCAGAACAAAGGTCCAAAACTACTTTTCTCTCCAGTAGTTTTTTTTTTCCTTTGGCATTGAAAGACAGCTAGGTAAAGATGATGAAGATGTTCATTCACACATCCCACTGAAGTTCATTCCTTTTCTTATTTCTGTTGATGCTTTTGAAAAAGTCTAAAGAAATCTTTTGGTCTAATTTATATGCCCTTCCTATGCCAGCATACTGCCAGTTTAGATACGTCACCTGTAATAACAATGAAAAATTGCTGTGTGCCTCATGCTCTATTCTTTTCATCTGCTTTAGAAGCTCGCTCCAGCTACCGAAAGGGAGTTCAGTTGTGAGAAGTAACAAATCTAATTTAACCTCACTAAGTCACAGTTTTTTCATCTTAATAGCTATTCTGTACAGCCTGGAAAACTCATTAATGGAAAGACTCTCAAGTCTAGTTCATGTCTTTTATGGGAATGAACTAGATTACCAAACAGAATGC
Source organism: Balearica regulorum gibbericeps (assembly GCF_011004875.1). Classification (NCBI taxonomy): domain Eukaryota; kingdom Metazoa; phylum Chordata; class Aves; order Gruiformes; family Gruidae; genus Balearica; species Balearica regulorum. Next base: position 43,893,975 of record NC_046184.1, on the reverse strand, counting down.
ATTCTTAAAAGGATAGATAGCTTAAAGACATCCTCAACGACAATTGTCAGTACTATACAATTATCGACACAAGCAGTACATTCGTACTTCTTCTTGTACAGTCTTGAAGAATCAAGTGTGCTTAACAATATTGAGTGACATACGGAGAAATTTAAAACAAAGACAACCAGTAACGTTCAGTTTGGAGGTGAGCTCAGTTACTTGTATTACTCAAGAGGCAGCAGCATATTCTTTCATTTACCACTCTGATGAGCGATACTAGCTAGACAGAGACTCAAAAGGCATTAGCACCTTAACATGTCATCATTTAAATTCTAAGTTAACTCAGGAGGCAGCAGGTCCCGCTTCCTTCCATCCTGAGACAAAAATTGTGTCTCACTAATGTGAACCTTGGGATAACTCAGAGCAAAAACTGGATAGCTGGGTCTAGCCTATAAGGCCAAAGTTACTTTACCTGGTGTGTCAAAAATAATTGCACATCTGTGGACCAAAGCCCTTACATTGTGGAATTCTTCTGGGAAACGAAAAAGAAAAATGAGAAAAGTAGAGCCAGATGCGGAGGAAAGAAAGGAGGTGATCACCGTAAGAAACATGTTTTCTGGGGGTGACTAAAGAGAATCAATGCTTTATGCTTTGGAACAAAAGAAAGAAAAGAACTTTTTCTCATCTATGGTGAAGATGAAGAGAAGAGATATGCTCTGAATATGCTAAAGAACAGGACAATTCATTTCAATATAATCTTCCTGACACTTGCCCATTTCCAAAGCATACCCACTTCTAATGTGGTAGAAGCAAGATTTTAAAAGCAAATCAGTGCTGGACATAGCATGACAGCATACATTACTGAAGCAGCATCAAGACAAGCCAAGGATGAAGTAAACTTGGCTAGAAGTGAGTTAGGACTATGGACTTACAGCAATATACATAAACACAAGAACAGTACCCTGAATTCTGAACCAGCAGTGGCTACAATAGCCACAGAATTTTGTAATGGATTAAGACAAATAAGCTAAATGCTATTATTACAAAGCCTTACAGTAAAATAATGAATATTTTCAAAGAGGTCAGAAGGACTTAAGTATACAATAGAAGAGTCAACAATTCATCTTTCTTAATTTTAGATGCCTACCATATAGACATTTACAGCTGGACTAGTCACCACTGTGACTAATAGAAGCCTAAGCAATATATTTAATAGTGCCTAGAACACAATTCCTCTCATTGTAAGTAAGAAATACATCTAAGACAGGGTGATTAATTCAATCGAGAAGTCCCTATCTTCCCCACAGATGTGAACAATACAGGCATTTTCATCTGACCTAGTCATCCAAGGGGATCTTTACAGTTAATGGACTATAGAGTTGGTATTGACTATATTGGACCAACCCGCTGAGTTCTAGGGCATAGTTTTCTCTTCTTAAAGTAGATATCAAAAGCAGAGGTGCCACTGAAGTGCCTACTTCTCTCTACCGACTATGAAAGAAACTATGGGTGACCAATTCATGTATGTATCCCATGCACTGAAAAATGTCTGCCTTAAAGTCCACAACTATGAATCCTTATGAAGTGATAGTCTGTTGCTTCTGTAGGGACAATGACTTCTAGTTTAGAGTAAAACCTTGTTTTCTACTCAATCCAAATTGAACAATAACAGACGTGAACATTTTTAAGACTGCTGATCCCTCTTGTTTTCATTTCCCTATCTTCCTGCATTCTGACCAAAGGAAAAAAAGGAAAAGTAAGAAAAGAATGATCATTCTGACTTTGTTTCAGGATTTTAAATGAAAACTTCCTTTCTAGTCAGAAATCAGGACTCTACTGAAGGAAAAAAGTTTACAGCTTCAGTTTGTGACAAGAAAATTAAAGAGATCCCTCACAGCTGTAAAGGGTGAAGTATCATCAATCAACCACAACTTCTAGTAGTGTAGTGTGGAAAAGCTTCCTAGTGATAGCTTCACAGCCTATCACCACATAATATCTTAGATCTGGATATTTTCACCCCAGCACTGATAAGTCTCCCAATTCACTAAGCCAACATTTAAGTAAACCAAAAAAATGGTTCAGGTGCTGAATCCTTCCTTATACATAGATATCATCCTCCAGAAGCAGAAATGGCTTACTGACTACAGTGTAAGTATGGTATCTGAGTGTTATTCCATAGCAAGAAGCAGTACTATGATAAATACACATTGTGGTCTGCCTTGAGCAGAGCTTAACTATTAAAATACACAACACGCCATAGGAAACCCTTTCACTGCAGAAGCTTCTTAGGAGGATGTCCTTTAACAAGTAGTTTCAGTGCTCTCCCGACTTCTACTCAAACCGTGAATGCTGAAATACTTGCGAAGAGAAGAAAAACTGCACTGTACTGTCATCCCCACGTATTTAGAAGCTATGTTTAAGGAATCTCAAAATCATGAGACTGGCATACTGAAACTTTTTTTTTTTTAAAGCAGTAACCATGTGATCACTTACCACATCATAAAAGGATTTTGAGCTGTAAAAAAACAGACTAAAAAGTTTTGTTTCCTTTTTCTTTTTTCCCAGAAAGAACTAGAAAATTACCTTAAAAGAGAGAAATGACTCTCACGTAAAGAATTTAACTCCAGGACGTGAGGCTTTAAAAATATTCTCACCCCAAATACTGAGAGGTTTATAACAAACGACGTATGTTTGATTTCTGCCAACAATGACCGTATTAAGTTCCTCTGCATTTGGTAAGAAATAATATCCTCTCCATTCATCTGTGATTGAGAACCACTTTTATCTTGCCCTAGGACGAAAGTCCTAATTGCAAAAGCAAGGCTAATTAGATACAATATCCGGAGAAATGGGTTGGGGGTTTTTTAGTATTTAAACCTCATTTAGCTAAGTAAAGCAAAACCCCCCAAAATTCTAGATTCTAAATTTTTTTTAAACACCAAAACATATATTTCAGTAAAAAACCAAAACAAAACCCCACATCAATGCAATTTTAAAACTGTAATTTTTTACTTGCTCTACATGCAAGTGCTCTTTTTTTTTTTTTTTGGCTGAGCTTCCCAAACATTAGCCTATCAACAGAGAAATCTCATCTTCTTTGCCTGCCAGAATCAACCTAGAACACTCTGTAGATTTAATTATGAATACAGTCCTGTATCAATCCCTTATTTGTATACCCAGACTTATCCTTCTGACTTTGACATAGTACCTACACTTTTCACACAGAAGGGTTGTCTGAGTAAGTGCTAATGTTAGGAGCATGCATTTTAACTGAATTTCTCTTTCCGACAGTTCCAGGTATATGTGCTCTGTCATAATGATTTTGTCGTCATTACTAACTACTTTCCACCAGAAGATTTGATTTCCATTAGAACAGCAGTAACAGTAGCCTCTGCTACTTGGAATGCTTGAGAAGTTCTGATATTCAGGGCTGATGTTTAGATAGAATAAATCTCACATGAACAGTCAAGATGCTGTATTATTTTACAATAAATGTACAGTGAAATAAATACATGTAGCATATGCAATTTAGAAACACTTTTGCATTCGTCTATGTGTAATGCACATAAAAGTAAACCATAAGGTTGTCTCACAGGAATTGTATTGACAGCATGTCTGTATCAAGCTAAGGGGACTAAATAACTACAGATAAAGACCTATGCTTCTCTTGATAGACTGCTCCAGGTAGCCTCAATAACTCATTTAAATCTAGCTCTGGTGTCTTTATATTACACTACATCCAGCAACATAGACTAACTATGCACATTAATCCTGACTATGGCTTTTAAGAGGTACAGCAAATCAAACAGTAGTCATAATATTTGAGAGTATTGCACTGCTAGTGGAGAGAGAGGCAAAAAATAAAATCAGGAGACAAAAAATGTGGACCATGCTTTGTAAATTAAATCGATCACTGGATGGTAGGAGTATCCATAATCAAAATACGAGGTTTCTCATTCACAGCAAAATCCATGACAGGACTGATATTTTATTTGCATTACCGGAAATAATTTAGGCAGCATATTTCTGTTCTGAGTGTAATGCTATTTTCTTATTTGCCAAATGGTTGAGAAACTTAATAAAATCCAGTGGAAAACAACCTAGAAAAGCTTAAGAAGAACCAGCACGAAAAGAAAGGCATAAAAAGCAAATCACCTTCAAAATTTATCAGACTAATAAATGCTGGGAAACTTTGTATCACAGCTATGTCTCAAGTTATACTGGTGCCTACTTGGGTTTAAAGAATGTTCTCAATATGCAAGGCTGCAGGCTTGTGTGTTCAGTTTTAATTGAAGGAAATTCCACTAATTACTTATTAATCTAGTTCAGTGATTTTTCATATGCTTTGTTCATATAGAATAAAATCTGTGCCTTTAAAACTTTAATAGATAGAAGGCTGAGGAGATTGGTGAATATAAACAGATTCTTTCACACATATCAGCGGTTGAAATCCAGATAATGTTTCTGGGGCCCAAGAATAACCATCTGTTTAGAAGCCTACATGAAACGAGTTGATGATCTTAAATATAACCCCTAACGGGTGTATGCTCATCACCTGCTTGATTGACACACATGCTGATAGATAGCAGAGAACAAAAACTGACCTATTTTCACATCAAGAGCTGAACCTAAAGAACAAAGATGAAGCATATTGCTATGGCAATCAGCAGAAGCTTGTATTAATACTGTTTATAGTGAAATTGTTCTGCAGATAATAGAGAGATAATTTCAGTTGTCATCAGTTGAGGTTGTTATTTACTAAATTACATAACAGAAGGGACAGTCTGTTATTCTAAATGTCTATATAATGTTTTTCACAAATGTTTTTCTGTCCATGTAACCAAAAATGTTTCTCTAGCTCAGAACAGTAAACTTCAAAATTTTATTACAGTTGGTGAAAGCTGGTTGAATTTTGACACTAGGTTTAAGTTAAAATAGTCTGACCTAAATGCAAAGTATTTCATTCACTTTTCACAATAGATATCTTTCTTCTAGTCCAAGTTGTTTGTCTCCCCATTTACATTTTTCCCAACTCTATTTCCCTTCTTTACATGGTTCTTGTAATTTACTCTCTGAACAAATCAGATTGTGGTTTTACCAAAAAAGTAATTTTTATTAATCCAGGCAGGAAAAAAACCCATTATGCAAATAGTTCTGAAACTAATACAGAAGCCAGAGAAAAATAACTAACCTGGAAAAAAGTTTTTGGCTTCCACTGCACAAACATCTTAGTCCTCTCTCACATTCTAACAGTATGTGCAGTGTAGTGTCTATACACTCAGAAATGGTTAGCTACCACCACCCCCCTTTGATAAGAATTCTCGTTGTCATAGAGAATACTTTATGGATTTTTCCACTTCATCTATCTTCTCACCAAGAAAGAAACTGTCTTCAGTAGCAAACAGGCATTGGAACAGTGACAAAGTCTAAGATATTCCACCTCACACCTTCACCTTTAGGCTGCCGTAATCTGCAAAAATGACCATGAAGTCTCTAGGCAATTTTCCACCTGGACAGTTCAAACAAATAATTGCTAGAGGCAACAGCATCCTGTGGCTTTCTTGTACTTGCTTCTCTTGTAATCCAAAAAGGTAGATCTCAATAATCATACATAACTGTAACTTTCACGCATGGCAGCAGCCCTGTAGAAGAAACTATAAAAAAGTTTTGATTGATTATCTGTGTCCTAAAATAACAATAAAATAACAAAGATCCTAAAGACAGACTGGCAACAAAGGTACCAAATCCTGTTACATGTCATTTGTATGGGTCTGGATCATGACATTACAAAACGACATTAGCACTGTAGGTGCCGGCTGCCAAAAGTGCCAGCAAGTCATGCTTGATCCATATGATGCCCATTTTATCTGCCCATGACTCTACAAAGAGATGCAGCAACTTGGCAGGACTGAAGCCATCCTCCCTTTCATGGTGCTACCTGTGATCTGGGAACCATCACAGAGGAAGCAGTTCACCGTCTCCCTACACCCTCCTGCAAGTCCTAATACAGCGTTTGTCTGTAACACGTGTACTTCAGCATCAAATTCTTTCAGATAGGGATTGAATTTTTTGTTTCAAGCTCTATAGTATTTGAACAGATTGGCTCTTGATCTGTAATGAGTGCTTTGCTTACTATCAAATTTCATTAAGCAGTAGCGGAGGTAAAATTCTGCCCAACTACTGAATTTCTGCTGAAAGACATTTATGCTGGTTTTACAACAGGCTTGGAACAAAAAGCAAGCACAGCGTCATCATAAGAATCCTAAATCACCTTTTACTTTAAATTTCAGTAAAGAACAAAGATCACAGTGAAATTTCATTCAGGAGAAAACTTACCTATTCATATGTAACAAAGAAGAGAATCTGGTACTCCTGTGACTCTGGAGTAATAAATGTATGAAATGCCAGGCCTCCAGCTTGGGGTCTTGGTTGGAGATCCAAAATGCAAATGTTCTCCACTCAAAAGTGACCTTGTTCTTTAGTGCTGATTGAAGAAAATTGCCAGCAGTAACTTTCTTCCGTGTTCACTCTGTGACCTTTCTGCTTTGCTTATGATGAAGACAGATGTTGACTTCCTTCTTCTGGTAATTCATTACAATTATCACCATTATCTTGGTAAATTTGATTTAAAAAATGTATTTTTTGCCCTGCCTTCAACTGAGTAAGGCCAAGAATAAGATGAAGGTCCATCTTCAGCCTTTCATCTACCCAGAACGGTAGATGAGTCATAGCAAAAGCACTGTCTCCATGCCTATTCCTTTAAAGCTAGCTGCTAACAACTACAGTACCCTGCATGGAAGCTGTTTTCATCTCAGAGGGTCTTTGTGATTACTCGACCGTATCTACACTAGAAATACTTTGCTGGAATAAGTGTTTTCTCTGCCAGTGACTCCTGATTGGTCTTGACAGGCAATCAAAGTCTCCCATCAGGTGATCTGTTATTTAGTTATCAACACACCAAAGTGCAAACTTGAAAAACTAGCTTGATGCGTGTGGCTTCCACCTTTTTGTAGTGGGGGTTCCAAGTAAATAAAGGAGCATCATGTTTAATGAGAGCTCAGTATCTCACTCCAGAAGGAAAGCACAAGGACAGACAGCAGAGAAAAATCCCACATGCCAAATGGATTTTGTCACGTGAAGGATACACAGAGAGCACTCTCAACATCAGCTACAGGAAGACTGCCACAGTATTGTGGATTACAGCAGTTTACTAGAAAGCACATTTTCCACTGTACCTAGTATCTTGTTTAAGTCTAACAGTAGAAACTCATGAGTGGTCCAACTATTGTCCTTGAATAATGAGAGACAGGAGACAGAGGAGCAGCTCTACCTGGCTCCGATAAACCCAGTTCTCTTCAGAACTGTAATTCTGGTATGACATAATTCATCTGAAATCCCTGAAAATACACAGGGCTGAACAACTTTTGGACTTAGGCTAACATAATTTTCTTCTGAAATACTGAAAGTTGCAGTTTTAACCTCCACCTTCTTCTTACTGTGAAATGGAATTACAACAGCAATAACGGTGAATATCACCACATGCTTAAAAGGGCTACGGACTCATTCAGACATCATTTTTTTGCCAACATTGCCGTTGCTTCACATTGAATGTTAGATTTTTTTTCCTTCCATCAGAAATATTTCAAACTCCTTTCATCACTCTCTTCCACACTGTTTAATTACAGTTTATTTTAAGTGATATTTTATGGTATGCAATAGCCTCAAAAAGTACCAAAAAAAAATCTATCCTAGGCAATTTAAATCAAAGCAGTTTCATATATTTCAATTCAATTAAAGAACTTACTTAGTCTTTAATACGCACTCCCCCAAATCCTTGAACAGTTAGTATCTAGTGTTTCTGTAATAACTGTATGGACAGCTCCATTAGTACTTGATTTTTAAGTCTGCAAGCCAGCATGAAATATTTATTTTAAATTTGAATGGGATACCTGAGTAATACTGCAATAAATATATGTACTGAAATATTAAATCAGTTCATCAAAACCAGGCTTAACCTAAGAAAACTTGATAAATTAATAATTTGGATAAGATGCTGAATTTTAGTGTTCATACATGTTTCAGGATTTAAATATTTTTAAATGATTAATTGATAAGAGGATTTTATGAGTCAACTTGCTCTTAGTCTCTTTACAAATCCACCTACTGTCCGTACAGTAAAATTTCAATATTCTGTGGGGCTATTTTCTCTTCAGCCTGCTCTTTTTTTTTTTTTCCCCCAAGAAACTTCTAAGTCTAATCCTCACACAAGAAGTACGAGGTAGAGTATAAAAGATTTCCAGACCAAACAGAATTGGCTCTACAAGGTCTGACTGCCTTTAACCCTTTCTCTTGTCATGTCTTCTTACTGTTGTCGATCTTGGTTCCTTTTTTTTAGGCCATTACTGGATGCAGTGTTGATTATGAGACAGGTAATGTTCTGGTTTACTGCCAGAACATAACATTCTGGATCCACTCAGTCCAGAACAAATTTCTGTCACAAAGATAGTTCCTTGGTACTTGCTGACACCCAACACAATCCCGAAACACATGAAGAGGATTAGGAACTCACAAATAAGAGCGACACGATCATCTGTTAATCACTAGAGAACACAAATGTAATTATTTGAAAGGAGATCACTAGCCAGTGTGCTTTGTCTCAGAGCACTTCTGAGTCGTGGTCAAACAATAAGCTTCACACAAGTGAAGGCCTTATAAAACAGCTAATCTTATTTAGTTACAGTGATCTTTTCCTTTTCGTTTTTAAGATATACAAATATTAACATGATGTACAAAATATATAGATGCATGCTCAGATCTCTAACAGCAATTGATACTCAATCCTCTGACGCACCCTTTTTAGGGATAAAAAGTCTTGAGGAATATGAAGGTACCCCACTGAACATGTGAAATGCTTCTAAAGTCCTCTAAGTCCTTCACCAGCCCATGTTGATAGACCCTGAAGCAATGCAACTGCAGAAAACTCAGTAGCCTGTCCAGCACTCAAGCCAGCCCTGAATGGAAAGAACAAGGTATTTTAACTTCCTTCAAAAAAGAATTGTATGTCCTTATGGACTGATTTTTACATTCTTCCCAAACTCATAGCTGTATTTCAAAACCAGCAAACACTAAATATTACCATGAGAGTATTTCAGGTAGCTACATTCTTGTATTTTTACCTTTTATTTCAGAGCAATGTATAAAGGGAAGTTTAAGCTTGGCCGATCCATATAGGGATGGAAAAGCTTTGCAATATTCAGATGTAAAGGAGAAGAATTACACATTTTACAATTTCACAAATACTAAAGTTAATTCAGTGATGAATTCAGTAATTTCAGTAATGAAAAGAATGATGTTTACTCTATTTTGTTTGGTCTGAGTTATTAAAACAAACCTGAAATTTAATCATAGAAGTTCATTCCTCTACAATGTATTTCTACATTTCTGACCTATTTCTCTAATGTATTTCATAAAAGGTACTCTAGAATCATAGAAGATTTGATGACTGAAATTAAATTAGAAAAAAATAAGTCACTCCAAACTCACTGTTCAGATGCAAGAAATTATTTGCTATAATAAATATATTTATGTTCCCAAAAATGCATTCTTGGGTGAGTGATTACTTAAAATTTCTATGCACTTACAAGGGCAAGTCTAGAAGGAGTTTCCAGACCTGGAAATCACATACTTTAAGCTTTGGTCCTATAGAATGAAAAAAATAATGAACTCCATATAATTTTTTATTCTTAAAATAGCACATGTGCAATGATGAGGTTTTTTGGCAAATTATTTCCAATTTTCAGTTCAATGCAGATTTGAGGATTTCGATGGGAGGCAATATTTGAATGTAGTAATAGAATACTTCGCATTACATGTCATCTAGGATAAACTGTTTTCATGAAATGAAAGAAAAAATGTTTACACTGTTAAAGCAAGCAGTCTTCAATACTCTGGTTATATATGACAGCCTGAAATCAATGGAAGTTGCTGAAGACCCTGCTTTGAGCTGGAATGAATACTAATCCTGATTTAATCTTATTGCTGTGTTGATATCAAACAAGTATTAAACATAAGCAGACCACCACTAAGTAGTGTACTTACACAGACAGTGGCTTCTGGTTTGAGCTTCATGCAGTTATTTCCACCTTTATATCAGGGAAGCTCAAAAGGACAAAACTAATCAATACTAATATAGTAGAGCAATTCAAAATTGTTCTCCAGAATATCTTGTTTATTGTGCTGCTCACATACTCTGAAATCATATGTGGCAACCCATCAATTTTGAGATTACAAAAAGTCTTCGTTTTCTGACATCAGATCCATCTTAGGAAAATGCATATTAGCTCAGAGAAGAACAGAAGAAGTCAACAGAATTACAAAACCATTAAGCAGCCACCACTGACATGATGTAGTTCTCCACCTGAATGACAATAAATGGGGTAGATCCACGACTTTCTGAACTGATGACTGTCAGCACCATTTCACTCATGTTAAAGAGCTGTTATTTTTCATAGAACTAATGTTCAGTGTGCGCTGACAATCATGCTCCTTTAAACCCTCAGAAGCAGGATACTCACAAATCACTACATTTTCTGAACATCTTGGCAAGTATGCCTAACCCTTAAGTGATTAGAAAACAAAGAAAATGAAATCATCTCTTGGTGGAGACCAAGCCATAATGGTCGGGGGCAGGCAGATGAAGGGAACAATGGAGTAGGGAGAGAAATTTAAAACAAAATAATGCCATTTGTTTTTAAAAATACAGTTTCATAGGAATAGCGGAGACAATGGCAGTTTATAAACTGTTATGACAATTCTCATGCACAAATGCCCACTTACAAAAACAGTAACAAAATATGTCCAATGGAAACATGTTTACTATGTTGGAAGCCCAAAGGAAAGAAGTAGAATTGTGAAGCTTGAATTCAATCTAAATTGGTCAATTTTAGAAGTTAGAAAGGTTAAATTATGAAAATAAAACATGTATCACCTAGAAAAGAAAAAAGTAACTGCCATTAAGAGGATGCATTCAGAAAGCATGATTTTCTGTTAAAAGAGAAGTTGAAAACAGTCATTATCCTTAGAATAAAGATTGCCTGGAAATGCTGGTATCTTCTGGACGGGATGAGCCACTACCTCTTCTTTAAGCAAACACTGCATACAAAACTTCAGCAGTGGCACCGTTTGTATGTGCTCCTTTTAAAGAAAATTGAACCACAGCAAGTTCAAACTACAGAATAATTATTTCTATTTCAATACTTATCAGGATCTACAAAGAGAACACTAAGTTTGTGTCTGAAATATTTTTAACTAACTCTAGAACCAATGTTCCAATATTTCTATAACTGAAAAAGATTATAGGTTTCTAATCTTGCTTCTGATCCAGTGGCTTATTCTGTTGTGGTGGGTCAACCCTGGCTGGGGGCCAAGTGCCCACCAGAGCTGCTCTATCACTCCCCTCTTTCATTAGATGGGGAGAAAAGGTACAATGAAAAAAAAACTTACGGGTCGAGATAAGGACAGGGAGAGATCATTCTCTAATTATCATCACGAGCAAAACAGACCAAGCTTAGAGAGGGAATTCATCTTATTTATTATGAAGCAAAACAGAGTAGAGGAATGAGAAATAAAACCAAATCTTAAAACACCTCCCCCCACCCCTCCCATCTTCCCGGGCTCAACTTCACTCCCGGCTTCAACCTCCGCCCCCCTCAGCGGCACAGGGGGACGGGGAGTGGGGGTTACGGTCAGTTCCTCACACGGTGTTTCTGCCGCTTCTTCATCCTCAGGGGGAGGACTCCTCTCATCGTTCCCCTGCTCCAGCGTGGGGTCCCTCTCACGGGAGACAGTCCTTCACGACCTTCTCCAACATGAGTCTCCTCCACGGGGTGCAGACCTTCAGGAGCAAACTGTTCCAGCGTGGGGTCCCCCACGGGGTCACAAGTCCTGTCAGCAAACCTGCTCTGGCGTGGGCTCCTCTCTCCACGGATCCACAGGTCCTGCCAGGAGCTTGCTCCAGCGCGGGCTTCCCACGGGGTCACAGCCTCCTTCAGGTGTCTCCACCTGCTCTGGCGTGGGGTCCTCCACGGGCTGCAGGTGGAATTGCTACACCCCCTCATCCTTCCTCCATGGGCTGCAGGGGGACAGCCTGCTTCACCATGGTCTTCACCACGGGCTGCAGGGGAATCGTGCTCTGGCGCCTGGAGCACCTCCTCCCCCTCCTTCTTCACTGACCTTGGTGTCTGCAGATGTTCTTACATCTTCTCACTCCTCTCTCTGGCTGCAAAAGCTCTCTCTAACTGTTTTTCTTCTCTTTCTTAAATATGTTATCACAGAGGCGCTGATTGGCTTGGCCTTGGCCAGCGGCGGGTCCGTCTTGGAGCCGGCTGGCATTGGCTCTGTCAGACACAGGGGAAGCTTCTAGCAGCTTCTCACAGAAGCCACCCCTGCAGCCCCCCCCGCTACCAAAACCTTGCCACGCAAAACCAACACATCTGTGCATTTGACAACAGCTGATGAATAGTTTCTCTACCATATACTCTTTCCCCTTTCCTCCTCTTCCCTCCTCTCCCCTTCCTTTACCTCTTTCACTCTTCAAGGGAAGAAAAGGAACATGGAAACAATGAATTATTTTGCCTAAATTAGGAGGGAGACTCAAGTAGCAGTGGTGTTCTCGAAACTACATTAAATTGGCAACGTATTATATACTAACAGTGTACTTACGATTACCAACTTGTAATTCAGTTGAGCGAACAGGTGACAAGATGATAAATCCTAAACAGGCAGACAAGATATCCCCACTAAACTTAATTTCTAGCTTGTAAAAAAATCTATTACATATTTCTTTCCTTGGAATTTGATTTTGGAAGAATTAAAACAAAACAGGCTAGGCTATTATCTGAGTTAAAAGTTAATGCAGAGATTTTTCTTACCAAGTTAACAACATACTGCACAGGCTTTAATAAAACCGTAATTTCATAAGCCAGGGCTAAAAAAACCCATGTTTGCTGCCAGCAGCAAGCAGGAGGTATGGTGAACAAAATCTTACTGAAAAGACATGTCTAGGGCAAAGTAGCAGTGAGGCTTTGGCCATTTTGTTCTTCTCCGTAGGGAGTTATCCCACACAAGACTAGACAGAGAGATCATTTTCACCCCCAAGTTGTTACACAGTCGTTACTGGGATAGTCCCTGCAGGTAGCAATCAATGAAACACAAACGTTTCAATATGGATTGGCAGGTGTTTTTCATCTCAGCCTAACGTGAACAGAAAAATAAAAACAGCATGCAGAAAAGATGCCACTATTATTTGGTCTAGATTAGTCAAAATTCAGCTACAACAGAAATACATAGTGAGTTCTTCACACCTGTATCAGATGCCTGTTCTCACTGCCAACCTCTGTTCTTTGCATCATTTATTGGGGTAGAAGGAGACTAGTACAAAAAGTAAAATATGAGAAGCAAACATGTATTTCATTTTAAATTTGCACATCTAGGGCATCAAAGTTATTATGCCTCTGAAATACTATTTTTATGAATTGCAAAACAAATATTCAACAGAAGGATCCTAATAAGACAGGACAGTAGTATTTAAAAAAAAAAAAAAAGAAATGCTGTTAAAGCGTCAACTTGTTCAAAAGCAACGCTACTTAAACACACTGTGGCATTTCCCCCTGATTTCTGCGTACAACATGTTACATAATGGAGCTGGACTTCTGTTTGCATTGAGGCCAGAGACAACAAATGCTGTTTGTATTTCCTCAGAACTATAGCTAACAGAAAGAGTTCAGTGCTTCATAAAAACCAAACTTACAGGTCTGAAAATCTTCATCCAAGAAATAATTGAGAAAAAAATCCAAACCACTTGTATAATTTAACAGCTGCTAAATCACTAATTTTAAGCCTTTTTTTACTACATCAGAAACCATTTGTGATTGCTGTATATCATAGATGCATCGAGGCTTATTTAACTCCAGGATACTATTTTGGGAAAGATGTCACGATTTTTTCAAAGCGACTTATTAATATGAAATGAAAAAAATTAAGTAGCGTAGGTGGAGCAATATTTTACAAATTCATGCAAATCACCCTGATGGATTATAAACACAATGCACGCATGTGTGTGTATAAATATAAAATATAAAAAGGATTTAACTGAGAGTCTGCTGTATGCAGTAAGCTATGGCCTTGGGAAAGAACCATGTCAAATGCCATTCGATGCTGCTCAGCCAGGCACATATAAAGGCACATTGCACCAATAATACTTGACAACACTGGCTGTGCTTTTTCTGCTTCAGTGGCTAGCTTGTCCAAATTCCAGGCAAAACAACACACAAATAGTTTATAAGAGCTACACTGTCAGCATCATCCTTTGAAAGCAGTGACCACACGGGTTTCCTAATAAACATACTTCACATTTCAGGTTTGAACTAATGAAATAACAAGAAGGGGAAAAAGAGAAATCTACTAGCCTTGGGTCATCAAAAAGACATAATTTGAAAACAAAATTACCAGCAGTTAGCTTGACATTCAACTGTAATGTCCAGTAAGCACTTATTTTTCTCCAACAGTGCTTCCAACATACTTCCCCCTGCCCCCCCCCCCCAGCAACTACTGAGCACAGTTCCTGCATCTGGACAGAGTTCTGAATAAAAATGTCTTACATCGGACAACCAAAAGTAGATACATCTCAAAGCACTGAGTTTGGTAGCTACATTTTCCTAACTGTTGGTAGGAATGAATATGCATTATGAGAACGATGTATGCGGAAGTCAAGAAGGGCCAGGCTTCTTCCACAACTTCTACAGGCACAACAACGAATCACTTTGGTTTCTTTTCAACAAAAGTACTTCTCTTCTTGGGCTGCAGCGCGTACAGTTTGGTTTCCCTATCTTGTTTCACATATTGTTTCTTTTGGAGTCAGTGGAGGAGCATGGAGACACTGGATGTTTGACCAGGGCTTCAGTCCAGAGGCACTGTCCCTCCCCATGCCAAACATCTTGGTCTGAGCCACTAAACATCATTTAGCCCAGCCAGGAAGGGCAAGTCAGCAAGAGATCACAGCCTTACTGCTCTGGGCAGAGACTGAGCTCCTTCTGAACCAGCACATCAACGAAGAGTTGCAGGAGCTCCTGAAGTCCTTTGAGAAACTTTGGTTGAACTTTAAAAGTTATCACACCTCTGTTATAGTGTGGGGATTGCGATGATGTGTAAGCTCTCCTATACGACTTCAGAGCAAATCAAAGAGAGAGATGCTTAAACTGCTCTCAGTACCAATGATTTCTTTCAATCTTCAGTCTCACCTCTGCAATTGTACCTTGGGAAAGCCTCCACACCCACAAGCCTTTCTTCAGCTGCACAGGAGCAGTGCCGCAGAGCTCCAGGCTTGGCACGGAAGCCCTCTGGCCTGAGCTTTAGCTTTAGATAGCCCAGACTTAAATAGTAGCCAAGCTCCAAGAATTCAAATGCAACTCATGTGTGGCTTTTCATGATCCTGTCAACTGAAACCAGTGGCAATGCTTATATGACTAACCATTCAGCTGGAGAAGCAGAGGATTCAAAAGCCTGTGTCTGGTATAAACCGTTCGACCATGCAGCCCACCACCACCCACCATGTCCATGTGGTGCTTCAGGCTCTCACTGTTCAGAAAGTACAACTTATTTCTAAATATCCTGTAAATCAATCCTTTCTCATCTCTGTTCCCTGTTGCCCTTTCCTCTCTTAGCAGTAGCTAGTGTTCTCCTGAAAGGTGAGGGGAGAGAGAGGAAAGACCCAACCTTTATAATCGATGTAGTGACAGATCCCAGTACAGCTTCTTCCCAACTCTTCTGCCCCATCCATCTGGGAATCCTATTCTGCTGCCCCCACCCTGCAACTCTGGAGAGTAATGGTGGGTCCCAAATGCAACCAGGCTGAAGGAAACCTCTCCTCTTGTGCTACATTTTATCCATACGTGTGGAGCCAAAGAGGGCCCAGCTATATTTCAAGAGGTGCGTCAAATTTCAGATTTGATCTCCCTCTTCCTTCCTGCCCATCTTCACTCCTTCATGCATGGACACAAAACAGTGTTGTACTATATGCAGCCCCTTCAAACTCATGTTCCAATAAATAATAATCAGCATTAAGCTACCACACCGTATCCTTTCAAATCACCCCATGGAACTTAAAATTAATTATATTTACTTTTTATCAAAATGGCATCAGGTAGCTAATACTATTACATAATCACAAAAATTTAACAGTAACTTAGATTACATCATTTTCATGGAGCTCTCATTCTAGGAAGGCTGAATCCTGCATGAGAAGTGGGACTACAGAAATTTGGGCCTAACTTCTTCCCCTGAGATCTAACCAGCTTAACCATGATCAGAAACAGTCGAGAAGAATTACCTTTGGGTTTTTGCTGACTGTGTTGGTTGATGACAGAGACCAGAGGCTCACAGTATTTCTGGAGACAGGTTATTCGGTAAAATTCATCCAGCTACAGTGAAGCACAGACTTACTAGGTGTTTCCTCCAGAATTGTTTAAGGTCATGGCAGGCTAAGATTAGTTCTGTTGTGCAGCTTCCCCTACTGAAATGGCATGAAAGGCTCTGCGGGAGAAGGGAGCAGCAGGAAAGGAGAGGGGCGAGACCACAAGGTGTACCCGGAAACTGAAATCGTGCATTCTTTGTGGGAGAAGCAGGAAAAGGCATCTGACCTGTGCCCAAGTGATTTTGTTCTCCATTTTGTCTGAAATTATCCTGTCTCTGACTTAAAATTGTATTCTGACTGACGGCCCAGCCTCAATCTGTCTGCTGGCTGAGGACAGTCCGTACTTTCAGACAGTCATTACGAGGACGCTCTCACAGTTCTCCCTCCCAGCTTCACTGTCACATATGGCAAACAAGGATGTAGGGTTTAAATGAAAAGATGAGGTGAAAATGAAAGTGCTGCACTGATTAACTGTTTGGATTGTTGTGGAGCTGTTCATCTTCCTTAGCTACAGAGCCCATAATCAAAGATAATCGAAGATCACCACAGCAAATTGCTAAACCAGGTTTTCATTTATGACGATTCTTTTGACAAGTCAAACAGCTCACTTTTTTTTTTTTTTTGTCTCCAGGAATTAGAGCACAAAAGAGAGCAGGAGGAGCTAATACAAGGAGCAAAATGTTGCCAGCTTTGTTCCGAGTCTGATATTGAGTCTCTTGACTTCTAACCTCCCACTGTTCTGTGATACATGCATCAGCAGTTTTATCACTTCCTACTATCCTACCTGCAGCCTTTGTACTGCTGGGAGGATTTCAGTCAGTATATTCCAAAAAGAATTTTTGCTAAATCAATCCCAAGCTGATGTCTGTTTACATTTACTTACACATCTCCTTTGACATTATGCTGTCCAAGCCTGCAACACAATTGCCACTGTAGGATAACATATTTCAAGTTACTTTCTAATTAATATTTTGGTTTTATGTTTAAAAATTAACAAAGGAAAATAGCTTGGTATTACCATAGATTCATAACTACAATTTTTATATAGAAAGACACCATAATAGGATCTCCTTGAGACACCAAATAATTAACTAGACATTTTATTTAACTTGTATCTTCAAATATGGAAAGGAGAAAAACTCACAGACATGGACTCAAACATTTTTACCTTGACAGAAAAGACATTCTTAACTGAAACATACCTTAAAATACACTAAGCGTGTGCGTGTGTGCATGTGTGTAAGAAGCCAACACAGCATCTTCTACAACACACTTCTACAGAATAGTAAATTTTCAAGAGGAGATTTGGAAAATAAAAAGGAAAAAGGAGTTTTTCCTTAGGACAGAGAAAGTTGTTAGACTTAGTATCTACCATTAATAAAAACACTTCTAACTTCAGCCTTATCAAAATACCCACTAGTGAGTGTTATGACCTATATTAACTTACTACTCATTTGTTTCTTCCTTTCCTACAACACTTACGATGTTCAGTGAATGGTATCGTCTGTTGAGCCAATACTGGACCAGGAGTGTTAAATATTAGTTTGGTTGGTAATTTTTTTTCCAGTTCTGGACTGAATTATGTTGGCAGAGTTCTGTGAGAAAACCTGCATATCACCCAAGTGAAGTGTTCCAACTCCAACTAGCAACACAAAGCCATCATTCTCAGCTCATTAAATTCACCTCTCTCTTTTACAATTAAAAAATTATAAGTGTAAAAATAGGAACATTGGAGTAGATCATCTATCAGTATATTAAAAGAATTTTTGCATTAATTTGCAATTCTATATTTGACCTTGATATTTTCCAAGGTTCTGACAATCAAAATAGCAAAACAGCTTGCTGTAAACACATACTAACCAGATTTGAGAAAGGAAGATGGCACAATATTAAATGAGTTTATGAAAATAGGCTTAAGTTCTTCAATAGAAGTAAACTGTCACTTATTGGAAGTCTAACAAATACTTCATCTATCCTTTCATGGCACTCATTTAAATGTCAACACAATGCTCTATTAGATTCTATAATTGAATTTCTTCTTGTTTTGTCCTCCAGCTTAATGAGTATGATTTATATACTGATTTTAATAAAGAAGTAAATTCAGTGGTTTACTGTAAAAGATGTCTATCTTCAATCCACAGCTTATGAATTTTGTCATATGAAGAAATCTAGAAGAAACTATTTTAAACACTGTGTGATAGGCAACAACCTCAGGCCTATTCTTAAGAGCTGTCAGTACTTCTGACTGTGTGAGTCTGTTTACTGTGCCAAATCTGTTTGCCATTGAAATTTTCACACTGCATATCTTCCTCAAATTGATTAAAAATATAATACTAGGGGAAAAAAAATTTCTCACAAATCTTTCAAGAAGAAGTTTTACTTCCCCACCTGTTTCCAGTCTGGCAGAAGGTTCACCCTGGCACCAGAAATGTGTTGATTTCTCTGAAGTGTCTAAATCGGTCTAATCAATGAGCCTTCAGAAAAAAAAAAATATTCTCAGTTTGTCTATTTGCAGTAGAGACTAAAGATCACCAGCCACATCCCTATCACCACATTTCCATCTGCAATCAACCTGTTGCAGCTAAGAACTGGAAAGGTCAAGGATTTCTACTGTAGAGCAGGAGGAAGTTTTAGGAATATTGCCACAGTGCTACATACAGGAACTCAGAATAAAAGGACCATCTTTTCTATATGAAGCCTTACAGGCAACCAGCCAGTATGAAAAAGTATGAAAGACAAAGACTTGATTGGCTTTCAATCAGAAAGAAAGGAACAGATGAAGGTCAAAATCATCCCCTAAGGGGATGGCTGGTCACAGTGTGTATGTTTGTACGCCCTGGGACCTACCCTGGGCGAGGAGACTGGATAGGGAGAAGGGATGGAGACTGGAGGCAGTGTGAGTGGGCACGGCCAGCCCAACAGCCCAGGCAGGAAGGTGAGAGAAGGGACAGAAGGAACTGGGGCAGAAGCATGAAGGAGCAGACAGGTGGATAGAATCACAGAATCATTTAGGTTGGAAAAGACCTTTAAGATCATCAAGTGCAACCGTAACATATAGATACTAGATAGAGACTAGAAAAGAGCACACATGGATGTGGCACACTAGCATGAAGAACTCAAGGAAGACTGTGTGTGTGGAGAAGACAAGAACTGTTATAGGTGGAAGAAATTCAGAGAAAAGCATCAGCAGTTGTGGAAATGGAAGCAAAGAGGAATGTCATATAGAGGCACTCCCCCACCAGTATCTGGCTTTGAACTCAGTTTCTCAGTACTTTTCTGCTCTCCACAAATAACTGAAATCTGCTAACAGTATGTCTTGCCTCCTTCCAGTTTTAAGTCCCTCCATGGGAGGCTTTTAATGCATTATCTGCTACAAAAAATGTAGCATTCTGAAAGAATCAAGATGTTACAGGTCTTGTGCTCATTGGACACACAAAATGAAGGGACACTCCTGTGCATTATGTGCCTTACTGACCCATTTATAAATTGGAACTAAAACTTCTTCCTCTTTTCACATGGGTGCTGCAAGTTTCTTACTATCCAATTACCATATCATTACCCTTACTAGATAACAACATTAAGTATCACTGAAAAGCCCACAGAAAAAAATAATAATTCCATCTTCAGAGAAAGATTCGAATAGCACATGTAAATATCCCACTAAACAATGAGGATGAAACCAAAGTCTGAGTATCCGCTGTTTCCCCAAGCATTCTGAATTTGCTTATATTCTGGAATCCTCTGCCTCAGTTACTTTAGGAAACGATCATGCAACTAAAATTGCATATGTTGTAGCCAGTGGAAAGGCTTGTTTATTCCTAGCAATTCTTATTTTCCAATGTAGTTTTTAGTCTACCCATGTGTGGGTACCTACAATGCATCTACAATTATACAACATTATGATGAGATTGAATTAATTGTATAAAAAATACATGAAAAATTTGTTGGAGGCTTTTTCATGATAAATTATTTCCATTCCAGACTTTGGCTTGTGGCCACTAAATATTAAGAACTGCTTCTTTTAGTATTGTCACCATTGCATAGCTATAGCTTATTATTTCAGAGTTTTAATGTGAAAATGGGAGAAAGTATTCATTCTTATGGACATGAACCTACACATACCACTATACACAAACATAAAGATACATACACATAATTTAATATAAGCATACATATTTTTAGAAACAGAAAAATAAATGTGCAATAACTTCTCTCTCTCTCCCCCCCATCCACTTCAGCCACAATTTTATATGAATGTATCCAAATGGGAAAAAGAGCACTTTTCGTTCACAACCACCAGAGCAATCCAAATTTAATCTTTTTCCAAGGACAACTGTAAGTATATGAACAATGAATTTTTTTTGCACAGGTCTGAAAATGTGTTTTGCTTCCTATGTTAAAAACACCGTTGTCCTTTTCATTGAGAATACTTGTTGGATCCACAATGAATAGTGAAATATTATAATATGATGAAAGCATTATTTATAAATATAACACTTTGAATCATCTAGAGAACATTACTTGATAATGCAGTCTGTTATGACATGTTATACCCAGGCCCAGGGTCTGAATTGCAGAATTCAGGATGGACATTTAAAAATCCAGCAACACGAAGAATATTTTGCAAAAAATTAGTTTCTTATCTGTATTGGTGGCCTTTTCATACTTATTATATATTCACTAACCTTCCATTCTACTTTGTGGCTACTCATACGAAGAATAACACTAATTCACAATGAAATAAGTTATGACAGCACAGAATTCACTTGCATTACTTTTAGACAATACTGAACTCACGTATTCAGATTTTTTTGGAGACTGCTCCATGTGTTTTCTCACCTGTAGCAGTCATTGCATCAGATTATTATTTCATTTATTCAGACATGAATAAAAAGCTGAAGGCTAGGTTTTTCAAGCCATTAAAAATGTATTGATTTGTAACCTGTTAGCTCATTTTAGACATTTAATTTGTCCAAGTATAATTTCAACCCAAACAACTCCAATTCAAATTATGGACACTTAACCAAAGAATATTGCATTTCTTCATGAGTCCTTTGAACCTGAACCGGCCTTAGTCTGCCAAGTTTGAATGGCTTGACTTGTGTTGAAGTGGTAGCTGAAAAAGACAGTTTCCACCTTGGCTTGGGCTTTCCTGATACATGCAAAGAAGCAAGAGTTATGGTCCATTGAAAAACCTAGGGGAAACCAACGCCAGTGAGATGCTCTTCTTTCCATGGTAAAAACGGGAACAGAATGGACAGAACAGACAATAAGCATTTACAACAGAGCAACTGGTTAGCTGAACAAATCCTGTGCTTTAAACATGCAGTAGCATTTATAAGGGAACTGAGGTGGCAAGCTCATTTTCATTTCAGCCTTAGGTTTGACAAGTAGTCGTCAATCAATGCATGGAGGATTCTGGAATACATTTCTGTTGCCCAATGTAGTGTATCGTAATTTCATATACCCAAACTGGGTTTGGTTGTTCCAGCCTTGCAGACAACAAGATTTTTCTGAGTCAGCTCTGTGGAAGTCTGCAAGCTAATTCTTATGCTCAGGAAAATTCAAGCTCACAACAGCTTTAGGGGCAAAACGGGTAAGTCTCTATGCTCATGTTTTAGCTGAAACGTGACTGGAGAAGGGGAAGTGGCAACAAGAAACTGGAACCAAGACAGGATGGAAGGAGAAAGTACTGAGCATAGAAGTAAGAATAAGGAAAAATGGGAGACCATTAAGTGAATACTGAAAATGGGATAAAAAGATTCCTCAATGGAAATTTGGTGTGAAGAAGAGCAGAATGATGTAGAAAAACAAAGGCAGAATAGGGAAAGTGATGATTTTTTTTTTTTTTTTAGAGGAAGTTGCCTTTGAATTTAAGACTTATTATGAACTTAGCTACTTCTAGTAACAAAGGCATAAGAAGACTGATGACTTTTGACAGACAAAGGACACATTTTCCCCCGGAATGGACTCTACATAGCTGTGTGGTCACTCTTATTATCCCCTACTTGAAGAACTGACAAGACAGCAAAGCTTATAATCCCCTTTCAAGATCATTAATATGACTAAACTCCAAACATGATTTACATCTGTTTTTCCAGTGTTTGAGAATGGAAGCTTTCCAGACTGATAAAGGATCTATTGGTGATAAAGAACTTTCATTTTGCTTGAATGGCAATTCCAAATATATTTTTCATAATACAGCCCAGATGTTGTACTCTCATAAAGCAGCAGGTCTGAGAAGCTGTAAGAGGAGCATCTTTCTGCGAATCTGTTTGTGCGCATTTTAGCCAGGGAACTCTTTCACTGGAGAGGAAAAAAGCACATGTTTGTGATATTATATTGACCTTGATAAAGCTGCCCTAAAATAAAGAGATTTGAAAATTAAATAAGGAAAATTTAAAATCAAAATATCATTCTTGAAAGTTTTATATTGAGAAGATTTCTGGATTTTGTCTTAAAAGCTGTTCTTAATTCTATACATTATACACATCAATTCATACATTTTGTATATGAATTCAGATCATAACATGACACGACAGGCTTTTGTTATTGCTGTTGCATGTAATACTAATTTAAGTCAGTTGTATTTATGGACCACAATGATTTTTATTTGTACATGAAGTGCTCTGTGGGAGAACAAGAGACAATAATCATAAACTGAAAGTTGGAAGTTCTAACTGAATGTGAGGAAAAATATTTCCACAAAAGGATAATTAAGCATTGGTCCAGGTTGCCCCGAGAGGCTGCAGAAACTCCATCCTTGGGGGTTTTCAAGACTTGCCTGGAGAAAGTGCTGAGCAACCTGGTCTAAACTCAAGTGTTGATCCTGCTTTGAGCAGGAGGCCGGGCTGGGAGACCTCTCGAGGTCCCTTCCAACCTCAATGATTATGTGATTCCACAGTTTCAGAGTCAATCCGTTTCTCTTGCTTCCTTTGCCAGATACCTGCTGATACCAGCTCCCCTCTGAGTGTGCAAAACGAGGAACAAGTATTGTGACTAAGTAGTATTTCCTTATCCTCATTGTTTTATGGTTCACCCTCATCTTCACCATCATGACTCATGGTAATGAGAAAGTTTGATACTAAGATTTTGAATCAGAAAATAAAATAATCAAAGTGCTGTGTGAATTATTAGTGTATTCCAGACCTCTGTGTTACGCTGAAAGAGACAAGAGAGGTTAATCTAATTATAAACTCAGTGCTTATTATACTTTAAAAATAAAATTATATAAAATGGTTAAATAGAATATTTTATCACCAGTATTAATTACAAAAATAGTGATTTATTGTCCCAATACCAAAATGCTTTGACGAAAAAATGACAAGACAAACAGGAAACCAGTAGGGCTACTATGAAACGACATGTCTTGTTATATCTATTTCTGACAAATCAGAAAAATAATGCTGCAAACATGAAAAAAATCACACACACACATAAACACAAAAAATTATCTGAAAATGCTTCACACATGAGTGTCAAAATCTTTTCAGAAGTTCAGAATTGTGATCAACATAACTTTTAAGCTATATGTTTTGCTTCCCTAATTCTGCAATGACGCGTACTGTGCAGTTCTAAGGCAGGCAATGTAAGGCAGCTATGCAAATAAAACAGTGGCAGAGTTCTGCTTAATTTAGAAAAACCTGGGCAGTTGAATCTAATCTGTTTATTTTTCACATCATGCTAATATGGTATTACAAATACAACAATCATATTACTACTATTATTAATAAGGTAAAGTTACATTTGTTATTAATGAAACACAGAATGGTGATCTCTTATGATCAATATTCATGGCAGGCTGTATTTTCATCATTGTGGTTTCCATGATCTGAATGGGTTTAATAAAATTAGGTAGACAATAAAAAAAGCCCTAAGAGAAAAGAGCAAAACTCCTGAATGTAAAATAGAAGCTGTTTTAGAAAACAGTAACTGTTTCTCTAACGGCTTTCATAGCGTACCATAAAACTTGTGGAGGCAAGGATAAACTATGATTGTGACCTGATAAGATTACTCAAGCCAGACAGAATTGCCTAACCTGGAAATCTAATCTTAGTGAAGCCCATAAAAATGCAGTGCGCACACGTGTAAAATATGTAGGCTAAGATGAATTTTGAAGATCAAGGCTGATAATTTACTTCTTACATAGCTAATTATAACTAACTGCTGGACACTTATCTGCCTGGAAGTAAGACTGCAAAAAAAGTTTTGTGGTTTTAAAACTGCGTAATTACTTGCAAGTAACCATGGGAACTGGCATTAACCAAAATGTCCTTTTCAGTGCAGCTTTCAATTATACATATAAACTTCATCTCTTCCCGCCCCCCCCCCCCCGCAAACCCCCTTCTTTGTTCCTCAAGCTTTGACATAAAATATTAATTTAGGTATAAAGAATGAATTTAACTTTTACTGTGGAATAGAAAATAACAGTGTAGGCAATAAGAATTGATCATTTTCACAGCTGCCTGTTACCCCCACTGAAATTGGGATAATTATACACAGTCCAGAAAACAACTGCACTATATAGTGATTTTTGATATAAGGCTATTACATATTATTCCCAATTCTATTAAAGACCATTATTCACTCCCTTTCATGTAGTGAAGTTTCAAGAGACCATGAGCATGCCCTACAGTAAATAGACTTTTAAAAAACATAGTTGTAAATTTAGAAAAATAAACCTACACCTTTTCAAGTGTCACTTGCAGATGACTACAGAACTACAGAATTTAACTATTTTATATGGAAAGGTAATTTTTTGATCTGCACAGTCAGTAGCTAAAACGTCATCTTGGGGCAAAATTCAAAGTTTCACATATCCATGTGTGAACCACTCTGTATTCCTTCAATATTTTTGTTTAAGCTACACTGTGACCTGGAAAGTCCAGGTAGATATCATGATAAAAGACATGGAAATTAACTGATCTTTTTTTCCATAATTATAGATATCTAAATCACCCACCTAGAGAAATTAGAAAAAGAAATCTTTACTAATCACCAGCAACTGACAGAATGGTGAACTAAAGGGAGTTAATTATACAAACTCCTTTTGCTAGGTTACCTCAGATATGCATCTTTAATTAAAAAGCTAAAAAATTTACCTGTGTATCTCAACAACTCCACTGGAATAAATGGATGGCATTTTAGTAATTACATCTCAAAGGCACCACACGGCACTTGGAATCGGATAGGCTCGGTCGCTGGGGAAGCGCCATCTGATGGGCTCTCCTTGAGGAACACTCAGCTGCTAGTTTAAAAAGTAGCAATACTGTAACCCGGGGGAGAATTGATTGCTTGCCCTGATAACAAGTGTTATTCACTGTAAGCACTAGAGAAAACGCTGAGTTTCCACAACCAGGCCTAAAGACAAATCGTGTAAGTGGTAGAAGAGTGCAGGAGCAAACGCAAGTAGACTACAATGTGTTGTCTGACTTCCTGCTCTGGATGTGACAGGTTTGGCAACCGCCCATCTTATAGAGGTGACTGAGAGATGGAAAGCCAAGTTTCTTAAAGTACAGGGTCTCCTGGCACATACGATGATCATGAAAAATTCTTGAAGCTATTTTCAAGGTCTCAAATTTCAAGGCTTATAAGGTTAGACAATATAGACACTAACAAATATTTACTAGACACCCGCACATCCAAATACAATAAATAAACATAGAATAAAACATTAAATATAAAAAAATATACATAGTAAGATGCATAACACCAAGAAAAACATAACAACAAGCATAAATAAAAAGAAAAAAAAAGAAAAAATGCAAAAACAACCAAGGAGGAAAACCCCCACATATCGCAACAAAGAGAGTAAGATCCTCCAGAACTGACTCATCTTCTTCTTTATTAGCAAGGTTTACCTAGCTAGAAGTCACATCCTACCTAGCAACAACAATTAACTACAATAGAAATGTGCTTTATTCTCCATTGCAAGAGAAAAACTTCTTCTCTTAGAAAATGAGAGTTTCATGAAAAAGCCAAAAGTAAATAGAATTGGAATCTTTATCGACAAAACTTCCCCATACCAGGCAGCATTTTCCCAGTGGCCATTTCTGTAGACTGTGAGCTGTGCCGGCAGATTATGTGCTGTGTAGCATCACTCCTTGCCACAGATCCCCCTCTTTCATTAGCAAGGTATCTATCTGCCAGACTGTCATTCATACATGAGAAGTGTAGCTCAGCACCACTCAAAGCATTTGCCTTTTCTGTACAAGACTGTAATTGATTTCATAGGTTATTTTTTAGAACTGCTAAGGTAGAGACCACCTTGTTTTTATGAGTTGGTAAGGCACTGGGTATACACGACCAAGGAAGGTGAGAGAATCAAAGCAGGGTACATGATAAGTTTACAGTAACTATGTAAATGCTTTTGAATTTTCTATGGACTGTACTGTATTTTTACTGGTGATCCTATCAGAAGGTGGTAAGGTAATTAGCAATATTGATATATGAAACCCCATCCAAAGGCAAAGCAACAAAACTCCATGTTTCTTTGGAGGAAAGTCTTGTATTGGAACTTATTGTTCCAGGGGGATAAAAAGTGATGTGCCAGGAAATTTCACCCAACGGAGAAGCATCACTGCCCCTGCAACATCAGAAAATGACAAGGCAACCAAACTGTGGATATGATCCTGTCAAAAAGCCTTAAAAGTGACAGAAGATTTTGCTTACCAAGGAAAACATATCTGTATAATAGACAGTCAAGTCTATTCTCTTATGTAGTCAAGCTGCTTCAGCATGCTCTCCATAAAGGTACTGAAATTGAGTGATAGGCTTGTACTGTCATCAATTTCCAAAAAACCCAATGGAATTATAATTGTTCATTAATAGCGCACGAAAACTGCACATCCAAAACACACTTGAAACCATTTAATCTGTGAACAAGCATCAATATAAACCACAGACATCTAACTGTGAAAACATCTGAGAAAGCATTCTACATCATTTCAGAGTACAACAACTGTTGCCTACAGATCACACACCATTTGTCACTGCCAAATATTTCTACTTTTTTTAACCAGGCACAATCTAGAAGAAAAATGTAAAGCTTTCTAAATGGCTACTCATATTTTGGGTGAAAATGATGGAAGTTCTACAGAAAATATACAGAAGGTCAAGGCAACCACAAGAGAAAAACAACTAGCGGCAGCTTTTCATCAGGGTATCTAGAGGAGCTTACTAGTATCTTGATAAAATCTGTACTTTCATTTTTCTAGCTCTAAATTGCCATTGCTCTTGTTTACCAATATAGCTAACATACCAGCAACAAATATCCTTTTCATTACACCTTTTTTACATCTTTCAGATGTAAATAAATAAATATTCAGCCTTAAATAAATAAATATTCTGCCTTCAGAATGTAATTCTTGGGCCTCTTCTTTTCTTACATATACTGCTATTAGCTCTTAACTTACCAAAGAACATCACCTTTGTATCACACTGCTCACCCTTATTTCTCTAATTTCAGTCTCTTGCCCGTTCTGAGATAAATCGATGGTACAAGTCACATCAAATTCTAGGCGACCAAATAAATTTCACCCAATCAGGGATGTAAGAGGTAACAATACACGTATTAAGTATCTTAAATGAATGCAGTTACTATGGAGATCCCTTTTAAATCTAAATAACTAAGATCTTTTGTCCTTCCTCTTCTGTATTATCACTGCAAGTCCCTAATTCTTTCTTTCTATCCAGTACAGCATACTATTTTTTCTGAGTATAACTATTTCTACACGTAGCCTAAAAAAAATTCTGGCCCCTGAAAAATAAATTAGCAAATCCTTCTTTCTACTGGCACCACACTAAGTCCAAACACGGTAACTGAACTGAAGAAGTCAGCAACGTGACAGCTGATCAATGCTTTTATTTAGAAACATTCTGACATCTCTTGTTCTCCAATTTTGGTGGGTTTTTTTGGTATGCATCGGGTGTTTGTCTGTGACATCTAAAATTGTGACTGGAACCCAGGGTTCATCTGCTCCTCCTGCTTATTCCCATGAGAAGTAGTAACTATACTTCAATTAACTTAAAAAGCGTACATATAAACATTATCTAAATCTCCTGAAAAGTAATTCTAAATTCCCAGTTTGAAGTAACTTCCATAAGGCAGGTTGCACCACAATACTGGATCAACTGACATAGCTCCGGTCATTCTGAATTGCTGAGTTTCAAGTTGTTAAATGAATTGTCCAACTACCCTGCCATAACTTTCTGCTAAAGAAATTGTATTATATTGTACACCTGAGATAAAAAACTGATGAAGCAACATTTTGCTAAGTAGAACGTAAGCACTCGTAGGAGTAGGCAAGGCTATACAGGGATAGGTATGCTGCATGCTGATTCACTGACAGCCACACACGGGCAACACAGTGGTGCTGAGCGCTATCGAAATGCCTTTATTCATATCTCAATCATCAACTTTATAGAGACTCCTTAGAGAAGACTTTAATGTGTCCTCGTAGCCATGATGGTTTTAAGCAGCGATGATTCACAACTGTCACACAGTTCTAGTGTTAACTGCTTTCCCCGCACCATGCAGTTCACGATACTCTATAACTCATAACCTGTCTCCTTCTCCTTTACTGAACAATAATCAGTTTATTAGTCAGTAAACACAGATTGTTCAACACTTTATTGAACCCTGTACACATTTTTTTAAATCTCCTATTGACAGTGCACAGGAATGGATGTGCTGTTTCTGAAAAATAACAACTCGCTTAATCGTCCATATTTATTTTCAGCGTTGTAGCTGTATCACTCAGCTGACTGACAGTTGCGCTTTGGTGGCGTAGTTCGTGGGAAGCTAATGTTGAAGAGATGCTGTAAACCTGATTTAATATATTGCAACAAATAAAAGGACACTTAGGATTAATAAAACAGAGCTTTATTTAGTCTGTAGAAACAAGCAGATCATTCAAATAACCCCTCAAGGTTTCATAATCTTATCATAACATTTCTGGTTTTATATGCTAAATCTTAGAGATTCCTTTTCACAAGCCTAATAATGTATTTTCAATAATACTCTTTTCTTCATTCAAAATGTATAATATTCAGTTTCACTGTAAAAATGAGTAATTTTACAGAGCTTCTGGTTGATTTTTTTCAATTCAGCATTGGAACTTCAGCTGAGAGAAAGCTATTTGACAATGGAGGACATAATGTTCCAGCAAAACAGAGGAAAAAAAAGCAAGAGAGACAGAGAGCAAAAGCAAGAGAGCACGCACACATGCATGCAAGAAGAAGAGGAAAAAACACAAACATGGGGTTTTTTTTTTTTTGAGCTCTTAGTAAAATATCTAATCAGCAGAAAACAGAAGCTCTTCAAACAGATCAGACATAGCGTGCTACAGGCAGATAATTTGGAGAAAGTACTCTACGCTAAAGCTAAGGGTTTAACAACCAACAAAAAGGCAGAGATATAATGTGTTCATGTATCATCTATAAGCAAATTTCGCATGTTCTATCTGAAGCTATGTAACCTCATAGCCCCATGCCCACAGTGCGTAGAAAAGGAAGAAGCAGAAGCAAAGCTACAAAGACCATTGGCTGCGTGGGATAAAGAGACGCCCAAAGAGCTCTGAGCTTATGTCAAGGAAACAAACAGAGCGAATAGATACAAACCCCAGGTTCCCTCATTGTTCTGTAGTACGACAGTAAGATATCTGGGCATGGGGAGGAAGGAACATACATATAGAAGCAAGTACTTTCTCTGTGTCTAGACACATCGCTGATCACACAAATGGGTACCATCCCAGCCTGAGTATCTCTTTGCAAGGTCAGTCACAACCTAGTTACAGCACTCCAGGAGATGTAAGTGAAAGAATGCATATTTTATCCCTGTTGTTACCCTTTGGAAAGCACTGTTATGAAGAAGATTGCAGACTACGGAAACTACAAGAAAACAAATTAGGTGACACTGGGGAATGAGGGATCTTCTCCAGAAGAGGTAGCTCTAGAAGGGAAACTAAGATTTAGGTAGAGCTACGAATAAGACAGTAGTAAAGGGAGAAATATGGGAATATAAACAATAAATCAAAGGAGAAAGGAGAATCAGAAACAATATGGGGCTAGATGTCATAGTAGTATGTAGCAGATTAGGATAATTACACCAGAGCTTTCCTCTTCCCTAGCCCCATCTCATTATTCAGGTTTGTAAAGTCTGCTGGTTTTTCCCAGGAGAATGAATAGGGGAGGCAGGGAGAGTTTATATTGGTAAAAAATGCACCACGAAACTCTGTAGGATTTGTTGTCTTATACAGGTATTTTCAAGATTAGAAAACACCAAGCAAACCAATTTTTTTAAAGCCATAGTTACTTAACAATAGATATAATCTCAGTTTCTTTTAACATACCTCAAAAATAATTAGGCACTGATGAACACATTTATCAAACAAACTCACTGGCACCTTTTAAGAAATATGTGCTGCTGGACAAATCAATACTCAGAACAGTCTCAGAGTCTGAAAGAATAATGCTAAGTAACAGCAGTACATAGTTCCGTCATTCTTGAAGGTCTTCGCAATACCGGGATGGTATCAGCTCGTTCTTGTCATGCCAGTAACAGTACTAACAATTTCACCACAGGAGTGAATTCCGACCCTCCTGGAAAGTTGTTATGTGCCACCATATCCATTTTTAAAAGGAAAGTTACTCAAGAGGGTTTAAGTTGCTCATATCCATTAACATATCCTTGGAAAACATATCCTTGATCCTTCAGTATCAGACATCTGGATTTTCTTCCATGCCTTTTCTTTTTTTTTAATTCTTTTTTTTTTTTCTTTGGCGGGGGGGTGGGGGGGAGGGTCTACATAAGCATTCCTCAAGCTGTGAAGCAAAATTTAACAGGAAAAAGGATCCCCAAACTACTTAGAAGTAAAGTTAGTTAAGTGAAGTTCTTTTTCGGAATAGCGCAGTAGAAACGTGACACAGGAGATACACATTAATGAAAAACAAACTTCCAACAATCACACCAAAAATGCTTGACGAGTACAAGAAACACTTCCCTCTAATTCTAATTCTAATTCCCTCTAATTAACAGTGTGATCCCTACTAGTACTGCCATAAAGAGACTGGAGGAAATGAAGTCTCGCTATTGATCAGTCACGAAGGACAGCCCACATACGAATGGGAAAGTACAGCTGTCACACACTCGTGAATGCCAGAAAGCTGTGAAAGCCATTGTATATGATCCATGATGGGGTTGGATAGCATCACCCTGCTTTCCACATGCTTAAAATCACTGGTTCCACTTCAGAGGCAGTTAGTGTAAGTAGAATTCTAGTTGTGATTTAATATAATGAGCCTACTCAGCAGATTATTAATATAAATTACAATTATGACTTCTGGAGGAAACAGTCTTTAAAATAGATGTGAAAATAGAACAGAGAGAGGGCTTGCAAAGCTCTTGTGCATTAACAATGGCTTCATATAAGTTACACGTAACCTATCTTTTTTTGAACAACTGTTTTTTAAAGGAAGTCAGGTTTTGAATCCTTAATTCTTTTTGAATGGATATGGAACTAGTCCACAAGGATTGGGATGTGGACTGGTTTTCTAGAGTGCAACTGGAGTCTCTACATTGACATGTCATAGCAGCAGACACCGAGGCTGCAAACAGTCAAATTTCAGAGAAAATACAAAAATTATGACCATACAGCAACTGAGATGTAACAATTCCTTATTATAAGCATAGCTGTGTACTGCAAACATTTACAACTTTCTGAGGAGCGTATGACTTCATATATAAAAAGCCACTGATTCTGTTCTCCTTAAGAGATGTCTAAGTACATAATTATAAAGTTTAGATGTAATTCCCATTTTAAAACCTTTCTAAATGCATATTTGCCCAATAGACCATAACTCTCCAAAAGGAATCATTGTTATCTGCAGGATAAACTATTAACAGTTTAATAGCTAGTGGGTTATTAACTAATGGTTTAATGCAGTTTAAAGTTCTTAAAGTTATTATCCCTGAAGTAAAATTAGATCTTTAAATAAACTCTGTTGGTGGTAAGTATTTCATTTAAACTAAAGATTCAAACACTGAGACACACTTCTAAGAGCAAAATCCCATCAAACTGGTTAAGGCTGCACAGTCTAAATAACATCTTATTCCTTTTTTCTCATCCTTCTTTCTAAAACAAATGTTCTCACTTGGCATCGCAACTTATAAGGATGAGTTAAAAAGACTTATGGTATAAAAGCAGCCTGGGTACTACTTCTGTTAGAAATGAAAAGGTATTGGGAGACCTATTATGTGAAAGATGAAAGTGTACTGCTGTGCAGTACTAGCAGAGACCTCCAGGCATTTTACACAGTATTGCCAGACAAATGTTTGGGTGTTAGCCTTGGAAGCTCCATCTCCTGGATCCACGTGACTGTGTGAAAATCTCCCCTTTCAATAAAAAAATACGCTTCTAAACCTTGAGATTTTGGAGGGACTGAAGCAGTCATGGAAATCGGGCAGTAATGAGAAAATCTCCCAAATATATGGCTCATAGCAAAAACAGAACCTTAATATCTTTAATGGCTCAACTAAAGATTTTAATTGGTGAGATTGGAAACATGGCCTATATGTTATGTGCTTTATGACCACCATGTTCAAAAACTTGTGCCTTCAGCTCAAATCACTGCTGTTCCATTTATTAGCGTAGCTACAAGAGTCACGAATATGAAATACATCAATAAACATTGCTGTAAGAGCCCTCGTGCAGAGGCTCTTCTCAGAGTAAAACCATGTCTTTGCCTCTTTAGCCTGCAGTACAAAGCTGAAGGCAGAGCTGCAGAACCACACTGCAGACACATTGCTAATATATTTGATATATTCCAGTGCACCCCTAATGACTCCTAATTTCTAGCTGTTTTAAAGTATATCCCCCCACCCAAAAATCCTAATCCAAGGAATCATGTTTTTCCAAATATACTTAATTTTGAATTTTGTGCTTTCAAAATTATTTATTGCAAGAAAAATTCTGCAGTGCCCATTTTCAGGCACGTCAGATATCAATATAAACACAACAGATTAACATCATAAAATATATTTTTATGTGCTATCTTTGGTGGCTTCACCAAACATTATTATTTACATGGGAAAGTGGGTAACCGAATTCCCTATTCTCTGCATTTTCAGAGACAAATGTTGTCAATATACTAGTAACTTAAAGATATGATTGTAAACAGGTCTAAGACACATCTTTCTCATTTCAGGATAAACTTACTTAAATGAGTTTCATTCACATATGAAAAACTGTCAAAATCTGATGTTTATGATGGCTATATGTCTTCATAATAAGATTTATAGTGCGAAACTTTAAAAGAAGGAAACAAAGCAAATCACCATTGAGGAACGAACTCATACTTGGAGAGGAGCCAAACCTGCCATATAGTGTTCCTTAGCTATCACCGACTCCATACTGGGGGGGTCACCTTAACCTCTATGTATATAATCACTTATATCATGTTAGTTACTTTTTTGAGTTAACCTTCATGTACCATAAATGCGAAATAGCGGAGCTGACAAGAAAGTCTATCCTCTTGGTTCCTAATCAAAGCATAAGTCACTACAAGAACAGTGACAGCACCGCAACAGAGCTGGCTATCTCCAATTCTCTAATGAAATCTGGGCTGTAATTCACCTACCAGGAATTACTAAGATACGTATCCGAAGCTAACCCGGTAGTCTTTAAAAGAGGATTGTGTAAAGAGATTAAGAATTACAAACAAAAGGTAAGTACTGATTAAAGCTCGCCTTCACCAAAAAAGAACACCAAACTGCTCCCCAAAAGCACGCCACACTGCAGATGTCTATTCATTTTGTTTGATTGTATTTAGAGACAGGACTACAATAGCAGTTACCAACGTCAGCAAAGCTGCATTATGATGACACAGTATAATTCTTCTTACTGAGAGATTTTAATCACAAATATTAAATACAGTCAGTAACCAAAAAAGTAAAAAAAATCAAAACAAATTATCAGCCTCCCCATTCAAAAACACATAGAGCCATAATAAAAACTGCAGGAGAAAAGGAAATTTGACATTAAAACTTCTTTGATATGTGGATCATAGAAGCAGTTCATTATAGTAGCTTCTTGGAAGCTGCCTCAGTAATTGTGTAAGACTGCTGCCATGTGTATACACAGTGTGACTTCATGCAAAAACCCCACCTTTTGTAAATAGAAGCTTGATGTTAGTCTGAAAGAGCTTGATTTAAAATCATAGCCAAGTTGATATTCAATGTAATGTTTAAAAATAGCAAATTACAGTACAAGAACACAGTATACAAGACAAGAAAACAAGCACATGTTAACCCTACTGACTGAAGCTGGCTTGTGAAATTCCAACGAGCAAATTAAGTTAATAAATATTTTGCTTTTGAAACCTAATGTGTAAAGTGGTTAAAGTCTACTGCATCAGCATCAGCCCGTGCATTTGGCTCCTACACTTAGAAAGGGTGCTCATTTCTTTCACTGTTTTTTGGTGGACAAAGAAGAAGTTGGTAAATACACATGTACTTCAGAATAAATATATATAATAACATTGAAAAAATGGAAAATACAACCCAGATTTCCAGTGCAAAACTTCCAAGTAATAGACAACACATAAGCCAATAATTTATTGAAACCATTAAATGGCTTAAATGGTTAAATTCCTAGCTGAGAAAAATATGATTACATGACTTCTGGGGCACTTGGAAAACACATCATTTGAAAATGTGTCTAGAAAAGGATGTGTTTACCAATTGAAGAAAAAGCTGAGAAGCTGCAGCAGATAAATTAAATAGTGGTGAGTAATCAATCACGGTGCTAAAATGATAGATGACAACTAAACTGAAGCCCCAGGGAAGTACAAACACAGAGCCATTTTGCAAAATTAGGTTGCATAACTAGCATACCTCAAAGCAGTACAGAATCTAAATCCGTGTCAGAGATCTCACACTAAAAAATGCAAAGCTGTGTCTGTAATACAAGATCGGTAAAAAGAAAGAAAAATGAGGTTTTGAGGCACAAAAATTTGTAAGCATATGAGTCACAGAGAATATACTACTCTGAATAGTCTTAACATGATAACCAACATAGAGATAAAATAAAAACCCTTTACACTATGCAAATGTTACTATATAATTTACCAGAGGTTCACACCTCCACTGGGGGGAGGGGGCCAGAAAAAGTGAAACTAATTTAGGGGAAGACCTCATTAAAGAATTCAGGTAGTGTGAACACTCAAATGAACTATTTTATCCAAGCTTGCAGTATATGCACATGAATTTTAATGGGCAATGAAAAAACCTGGCAGCACAGGGAATGACGGCACTTCCATGCTGCTTCTAGATTACTATATTGCAATGAAAGATTGAAATCGTAATGTAAAGATTATTGTAATTAGTAGAGAACATTCAGAAACCACAGGCTCATTTCTTTTTGAAGGGTCACAAATTCAACTTTTACAAAACTGACCCTTCCAAAACCAAGGAGCCCTTCATTTAGCTACTTCATCTCTGGTACATTACGTACCTACGGATATGATATGGTAAATGATAAAACAGAAAACATGGTAGCTTTTGAAACAGATGTTAGGGTAAACAACAGTAATATTGTATGCTCATGAGCTAATGGTAAGTTTAAGATGAATTTAGCTCCTCTACATGTAGTGGAGTCCAACTGCCTGTACAATCGTTTCCAGCAGGTCAAACCTCCTCTCATCACTCGCAGCAGAGCGCGGTTTGGCCATCCTCCTCCTCCTGTATTAGCTCTTCGTTTGTGCAGTCTCCTAATTTATGTCACATTACCTGAACTTATTTTTATTAAACAAGAATAATGAAAAAACTGTTATTAACCAGCAGGCACTGAAGATGTCAATTATTTGATAAACCAAAGTATGTGGCAGATGAAATTTGATTGCTGCTGACTATGTGAGGACAATGGACACCTTTTTTTGGAACAGGTATTGCAAGACTTTTTCCCTCCTCCACAAAGGACAACTGTGATCTTTTGCAATATCAAAGCCAAATGACAAAGGCTTTTGCATTTGAAACAAAGATGAGAACAATTCCAATCTACCAAATGTAGCATATATTATCACTTTTATTTTATCGCTTTCTTAATAAGAACATTATTACTTTTATCTTCTTCCTATATCTGGAATACAGTATTTTTGCCTCTCAGCACTGGAAATTTTAAATTTTATTTTTAATTCAGGTCAAGAAAAAGAAGTATTTTAAAACAAAGATCCACAATTTATCAATCCCAGTGTCAGAAGAATGACTTATTCCTTAGTGTATGAATAACATACAGCTCACAAGGGTGTTATAAGCCCGCCCAAAGGTGGCATACATGAATTCCCTATATGGCTGAATGTATAGTGTGATCAAGTTAGTAACATTGCTCCTCATTGATGATGGATGACAGATGAATGTAATTTTATTTATTATTCTAAATAAATTACACATTACAAATGTTAACTACTGTACAGTTTCATTTCAGTCATTATATATTAATTGTTAGATCATCTGTACTTTATAATCATAATACCATGACTGATAAAATTAACTGATGGATACTATGAGAAGGTTCTGTCAACCTCTTCTGACAGCAGGAAAGACAGAATTTATAGGTGATGGAGTACCAATAATAGTTGATCAATTTTTTCTCACTATACATAAATAAATCCTCACTATTTTGAAACAGCTGCCTGTGAGTTCTGGCCACTATACAAGTGAGGAGAAAATCTTTGAGTGCCTGCAGTAGTGAAATTTACTTTCTACAAACTGGTTTATAACAACTGCTGGATTTTTTGTATACATGCATCAGTTGAATTATACAAATTGCTAATATTTATGCATGTAACAATCAGTCATCTGCTGCCAAAACTTAAGATCCGGGGGAAAGCATAATTAATTTGGTTGAAGGTTTCCCATGCGTTAAATAACAACTCCCCAAAGTTCCAACGTATCTTTCCGCACATCAAATAAAATTTGCAAGAGCTGACTCATTTCATAGTATGTTGAACTCTTTGCAAATTCTTTAGATACAGGCATACGGCATTATTCTGTGTGTTATTACCCGACAATACCAAAAATGCTCTTGGTCTGCAGAGTATCTATGCGATACTAGAAACAGCAAGCTCAAAATTTGCCAAAGATCGGGAACATTCTGCAATGCAGCTCTGCCAAGAGGAAGAGGAGATGGCCCTGTGTGGGAGATGTGAGGAGAAACTATGAAGTTGGAGCAGATTAGCTGTGTAGGTAAATGACTGGAAAGATAAAGGGTGAAGAGAGGTGTGATAGCATGTGGGGAATATAAACCACAAGAGTCACGAGGGGAAAGAAGAGAAAACGGAAGGAAAGTGCGATTGACAGAAGCAGCAATGGAAAGTTAAAGAGGAATAGATAAATAAGAGTTTTGAGGTTTTTTAAAACTGATTTTTTTTCTAATGATCTTCTGGAACATATGTATGATTTGTTATATGTCTAAAAAATGCCTACTGATAGCACAGTTTAGTACACTGTATAAGTAACCATACAGATTCAAACAAGCATTATGTTGCCCTCAGCTTCAGTGAAATGTCACACATTTCCTTTCATGTTGTCTGATTAAACGTAATGTTAAAACTCATCATTGAACTCGGTTGCCCAGAAAGATACTCGGCATTTTTTGGCTTTTGAGATTTATACATAATCTTTTCAACCAAAGAGTTTTATTTTTACTGCTTGCCAAAAAATATCCAAGATTTATTTCTACCCAAAACTAATCTGTTTCATACACCAGTTTGGCTAAACAAATAGAAATTTTGTATATGACAATAAAATTCCTTCAATTCTACTGCATGGTATACTGTCCAATGTATATTCTATAAGTAGAACAATGCTGAAGAGTACATATTCTCTGTATATTACTTACTGTCCATAATCTTCCGCCCTAAAGAAGCAGGCTCTATTAGCACCTAGCATAGAGGAGCTGTTTTGTTGGAACTGTTAACAGAAATGCCTTAACACACATTCACCCGCTTTGGTTCTCAGAGGATCTGGCCACCTGTGAATACCCAGTGATGCAGTAAACCCATACACCCTGCTACGTTTCCCAGGGCACATTACTTAGGATCGGCAATAAAAGCAGCGTCTGTTCTCTATTATATCATGACTGGTACTTTACCAGCAGCCAGGCATTTTTTTTTTTCAAAGGACAGCATCAATAATATCATCCACAACATGACCATGGCTCATGTTCTTGTCTCAGCAAGTAGTTTTAATTTCTTGATGTTTTATAAAGCTGTAGTTATTACAGGCCAGTGCAGCCACGCATTGTGACTGGTCATACGGTACAGTGAACAGCACAGCTCTTGACCAGGGCAGTTCAGAACAATTAATCAGTGATTAAGTGGTTAACAAAAAACCTTAAAACTCTCTTACTCGTGCCCTGAACCAACAGAATCTGACTACACTGATCCAAAACCTAAGCGTTTTTCTGCAAAATTTCAGGTGTGAGCAAATGTTAGTGTTAATAGTACTTTTAGCTTGGTATCTTCTGGTGTTACAATTCACTTTTACTGAGAAGAAAAAGACAGTATGTTCAGTATGGGCAGCGATGAAGACACATCGTGTGGATTATCTGGGCCTCTTACCTAAGGTGATTATAGGATTAATAAAAGTCTACCCCTGTGAAATGAAACTGTGTTGGATAAAAGGCAGAAATGCTCACTGCACTAATTTTGTACACTTGTTAAAAGAACTGTGAATAAGAAAAAATATAAAAATGGAACTATAAATAGTGTTCAGCTTCACAGTATATAATCTGGTCACTTACTATTCACAATACAGACGGTGTGCTTAACTCTCTTCTCTTTGTTTATTCAGGACTCCGCGTTTCTGTAAGAAAAACAAATACACGCATTTATCATCTACAGGAAATAAATTACCTAGTTTCATTTCTGCCATAAAAGTTTGCCATTTTCGCATTTAGTTTTGGTTTACTGCAAGATTTAAAGCCCTGGGTTTTTGTGAAATCGTCCAGGAGAGAAAATTCACATTGGTCTTTTTCCTTCAAAGGCAGTTTCCAGTCTTAGGTACTACAATAGCAGCAGAGATGGGAAATCCACAGGCTCAGGGGACAAATCTCTTCTGAAACCTCATCCCAAATTCTGGGCATCTGAATAGCATCTGGGCACCTGCAGCTCTCCCCAATTTAGGGAAGGCGACAGGCTTTCACACCTGTGAGGCTGGCAATCCTCTGCTCAAAATTAAATTCTCATGCTGTATTAGATCTTGGCTGGATGACCCCATTAGGCTGAGGAGTTAAGGAAGAAACAACGTGTACCTCCACAGCCTCCCTCACCGCTTCTGGAGCAGAGCGGGACATGCTGCGGAGGGGTGTTTGATGCCTCACTCCCACTGTTCCGTGCAGACAATTAGCATAATAAGCACTGATCACAGCACACCAGCTGCTTAGCCTTTCTTGGGCAGTTTACAGGCATCACAACAGAGGTGGCTTTTAAGGCAGGATTTGAAGGAACACAGCATACTTGGTTTTGCAGATTTTTACTGTTAACAATTTTCATGAATAAAGGTTGCAGGAAATTGGGACTGATGGGCAATAAGGGTTGCAAGAAGGGCAACATTGACGTGAAAGAGCAGGCAGGATCAAGCTGTGAAGGCACTTAAAATGCAAAGACAACCGATTTTGTTGCAGTTAAAAAAAGGGAGCCAAATGCACGGTTACGAAGATAGGTAAATGTATTTTTAATTTTCCATCACTTTGTCAGAGGAAAATGAAACTGCTGTTACCTAAAATTGTCAAACTGTATCACATCAACCCTTACTCTGGTCTCTAAAAAAAAAGCAAATCATGATTCCATCCAGCATCTCACTCTAAATTAACCAGGCTACCATCTTTCACGACCCAAATAGCAAAGGATTCAGAACATAACTCATTAAAAAAAAAACCCTAATTTTCCCTTCTTTTTTATTAAAAAATTAATATTGCTTTCTGTATAGTTCTGTCAGTGTCTCTGATACCCCAGAAATCAATCACTTGCATGCCAGTCCACTGAAGAAACTTGTTAGGCAACAAATTACAGCTCTTTGAGCTGAGGGCTATATAGTCCGT
This sequence comes from Balearica regulorum gibbericeps, assembly GCF_011004875.1. Taxonomy (NCBI): domain Eukaryota; kingdom Metazoa; phylum Chordata; class Aves; order Gruiformes; family Gruidae; genus Balearica; species Balearica regulorum. Next base: position 43,853,427 of record NC_046184.1, on the reverse strand, counting down.
GAGTCCAAAGCATACAATATTATGTTGTTATTAAGTTTTAAAATTTTTTGAACTGCATGAATTAGCTCTTCTACCTAACAGTCTATTTCGTTATTTCCTAGATGTCAGTGGAGAGTTGTGGAGCACATGAACAATGCAAAGTTAGCTGGACAATGATATGAAACCCTTATATCAAAAGGGTTTAGAATAATTCAGATGCTGGTGTAAAACACAGCTGTGGGATCAACTCACTTCTTGCCCAGAGTCTGTAATACATCCGACAATTGTCTTAGCAGCCTTACATAGCTTGGTGCTTCTTATTAGCTGCATAAAATGTCCTGGTACAAGCCATGACAGACCTAATCTAAACTATTGTGGCCAAATACCTCTTGAAGAGATTCAACCAAAACTTTGCTTCTCCCTGTCATTCAAACCCTCCCAAACGGAGCGATTTGAAATTCAGACACACTCAGAGACAGGTTTCAATTAAAAACTCTAATCCCACCCTTTCTCCTGGGGTTCAGAGCCAGGGTTTTGGTTCAGGTCTCTGTGTACATCTTGCATTTGAGTTGAGGTAGCTGCAAGTGCCTTAGAGAAATCACCACAGAGAGTCACACCTGCTCTGCGGTACATGGTCTCAATCTTCCCCTGTTTCTCTAAGCTGTCTGTGTCAAGCTGTGTCATATTATTACTGAGCCTTTCAGAAGATTACCGATTTCCTTCTGCTGCGAAGACAGAAAATGGAAAGACGGATGTTTACCTGAGTATTAATTGGAAATAACGGAACAAAGATACAGGTTATGTGCTAGATTGGAGAAGCAAATTTAAGCAAAACCGTAAGTGTGGTGCTTCATTAAGTGCAAACAGAGACAGCCCGCCTGCTCCCTTGAAGTTGACAGACAGCGTTTCCGAAACATATGAAAAACATAATGCAGATCTGGAATAAATAAGTAAAAACCAATCAATAAAAACCAAAAGTAATCAAGGAGACTAAGTATCAGCACTCTTTGCAAGGATTTGCAGAGCTAAAATATATAGAGAGAAATAGACATGAAAGATTTGCATTTCTCGAGAAAGATCAAAAAAATTACCAGAGAAATTCAACTGTGTTTCTATCACTTACTATTAAACACAGGCAATTTTTTATGAGATGTGTTGGAAGATTAATTCGTTCACCCTTGGTTATGGACTCCTGTGGGTCTTCAGTGCAGGAGATCCCCTGCAGTGACAACTATATTTCCAGAGCTACAAATAGCATCTGTCATACCGCCACTATCTTCCAAGGCTCCATTTTCATTTCAATAATATTTGCAAGGGAAGACTTTTTTCCTAATGAAACCATTGGAAATATCAACAGAAACACATTTTGATATGCCTGAATACATCTTCTAATATCCCTTTGAAGTGTAATCTATATTTTACAAATGGTATCTACAGAAGACACTTCGGGGCATGTAATTTTAGGGTAAGCAATCATGTAAATGATCCGCAACTTTTACTTCGGTTAGTCATAAAGATATGCAAAAGCAATCAAAACAAAGCCTTTGTTAGTTAATTCTAAGCTCTCTGTTCCCAGTTACCTTTAGTGGTAACCAATTATGGAAACAGTCCCAATAAGCTGGGGTAGAAGAACCAGGCCTCTAAAATAAACAAAGTTCAGTCAGCCACACTGAATTTAAGAATATATATACATACATACATATATACATACATCTTTGCTCATGACATTAAACCCTACTCCACTGCAAGGAAGGGATTCTTTGCAGTTTTTCTCAGGAAACTCGTGTTTAACTCCTACAGAAACAGAGCAGATTTACGTTTATTACAGGTGACAAAGAACTTTTTTAGCATCACAGAATCATGGCAAAACTAAGGCCCTTCTATCACATGCTTCACTACTGATTGCGAACTGTCATATAAAAGACAAAAGGGAAGTTGGATGGTAATTAAAGATTTCTCAAGATTTCTTAGCCCATCTGCAGTTTCTTTATTCTATTACTATTTTTACAGCCAGGAAGAACCGTGTGATCTTTTACAAACTCCGTGAAGAAACAATTTTTGTCTGTTCAGGATTATGGCCTAAACACTCATTAGTAGAACATATGGCTGCTATTTGAATATTCTTCTCTCCTTTCAAACATTGAGGAATAATTTTGCAAACTGAATCTCTATGCTCTGGAGTAATAAAGAGCTGCTAATACATCATCATTATGGTTTAGTGACAGTTTGAGAGCGCAACTGGACAACATTTTTGTTACGAAGAACTAAAAGCTCTGGAAATCTGTTTCAGAAGGTTTTGACAGAGCTGAAACTTAGCCCAGGTTTGCCGAGGAGTTTATCAATCATCTTTCAAACCTGAGGACATCCCTTTATGTGGCATACCTGGGAAGATTTGAATAAACCGTTTTGAAATTTTGGGTGGCAAAATGAGAAAACATAAACCAAACTTCAAACAAAAAGCAGCTGGTGTTTAGCCTACTGAATTTAGCGGCGCAGCCTCAAAACCCAACTCCAGTAGTGTTAAAAACAAAAATGGGAATTTCAAATTTTATTCTCTGCTTTAGAATTATTTATAAGAGAGAATATCAGATTAATTAAAAGTGGAAGTTATTCAGTATTATGAATAGACTGACATCCTGTAAAACATAGAACTGACATCTGGGAAAATGAGGCTAGCATTCGATTATGAAGTTTAAATTAGCTAACTACCAGTACAGAGTCTGGATAATTTCTAGTTGCATAATGTGCAACAAATTAAATGTATTTTGAAAAAAATGGAGTTGTGGGCATTTATTAATTGCTTCACATATTGAAACAGAAATTGTCATACATCATGAACTTTACCGTCCTTAATCATATGCATATTCTAATAGTTTTGGGCTCAATTTGCTCAGCATAAATTTTTTACTGTGAGTAACATTGATTTTGTCAAAAACCTCAAATAAGTCACAGAACAGATCTGAGGATTAGTTTAGAAGGGATTTAAAGCACACACTGTGAATCCCTATACAACCACCACTTAAAACAGTATCCGTTCAGGCCCAGATGGATTGCTATGGCAACAGAATCCCAAATACCAGGTTTGTAACTAACAAAAATGTAAATTATTGATGAACTCAGAGTTGTCTCTCTTGGACACCCTCCTATTCAAATACCAACCCGTATGGTTAGAGTACAGAGAAAAGGTTGATATGCAATTTCCCCAGCCCAGTGAGCACTAATCCCAAAGGATTTCATTAAATCTTTTGGCTTAAATTTTTATTCTTGGAACAGCAGTCAGCAAGCAGGGATTACACTAAAACAGGCACTATTGAGGTCATTACTGACTGAATTCAGGCCTGTAATATAACAAAACAGAAACTAATTTTAAATATACCTCCACAAAAAACCCCCTAAACAGCACTCCTCTAAGTTACCATATATTAGATGACAGCATTCTTCCCCTCACACCCATCACCCTGCCTCCTTGCCAGTAAGAAATGATGGAGAACAGTACAAGTAAAAAAGCAATACACATATTATTTGATAAAGAGATACACATATCATAGTAGGGGTGACTGCACAAACAAGTTAATTGCAGAACAATGAATCGGTAGTCTTTGATATTCTGTAAATCGAAACCTAGAATGAAAAGTTCTCTAGCAAATAACTAAAACAGGAAAAAAAAACCCAGGAAAAAAGTACTTATTGCCATCTTATTGCAAATTTCCTGAGAAGTCTGATAAGGGAATAAATAGTGGTAGGAAAGTTAAGCACTTCTATGGGCCCCCTTTTCTGGAAAGTATCTCAAACCATACACAGACTGGGATTAACACAGTGTGTGCCACACAATAATATATTCACCAGCTCTCACACTTTGGATTGCAACTGTCCAAAAGGTTTTAAAACAACCTAAGGCTTTAAAAAAAAAGTAAATTCTCAGATGTGTGCCTGCCATTAGATGTCAGTGTACAGAGAAGCCAAAAACTTCTGCCTTCTAAGAGCTTGTCACCAGATCCTCTGTCCTCTTGAACTAGGAGGAAAATCCAGGACAAGGAGTAAGTTTGTGGAAAGGGATAAATATGGATGCATGCTGCTGTTTTTCCTATGGAAAAGGAAACAACTATCGAAACAGGCAATGAAAGAGAAAAGACAAACAAAGACAAGGAGCCATTTTTTAAGACAAGGGAGACATTTAGAGCAATAGAATGAAAAAGAAAAGATAGTGATTGTACCACACCTTTCCTGGTGGGGCACGAGAAATTCTCCCATCCTCGCTCATACACATGAGCACAGTATGTAAAGAGAGAGTAGCTATATTGGGGAGCTGCCATTTGGACAGCCATTTAAGTTTACAGATATTACCTAGACTGCAAGCTTTTTTTAGGTCTTGACACATAGTATTTAAATATTTCAGCCTACAGTTTAGCAAAATACACATGCAGTGTCACTGTTGCCGCTAGTGGTAAAATGGTATTTAGTCCCTGCTTCCTCTGCCATTCAATCTGTGGTTCGGCCATCCCTACCCTGTCACCCACGTGGTTAAAGTCGAACATGGTTTGCAGCTCTACAGATTTCTCTACTTAGGGAAGAACTCTACTTACTGCAGAATTTGTGTCTGGGAGTACTTTTTACAATACTGGCATGAAGCTGCTTTTTTTGGCCTCTTTTCACTTGCTACCTGCTGCCTAATGTTCAAAGATGCTGCTCACTCGTGGCTTCCTCAAAATTTCAGTTCTTAGCAGATTAAAGATCCAAGGGTTTCAACTCCATGGAGGCTCTGCGGTCCTTTTTCCATAGCAAACTGACTAGTCTTTTCTTGCTTATACTCCACACCTCCATCAGACATACTGTGCTTCAGCTACACACAACTCAAACACACGCTAAAGAGTAGCTACTAACCCTCAGTAAGTGTGAGCTGCTCCTCAGGTTCCCCTGCATCTCTCTCCCAGCTGTGTGATGCCTCTCACGTTCTCACCTTCTGTTTCTCCTACCAGCGCTGCCAGGACATGCCTTGCTGCTCACCTTGGTTCTCAGTCCTGGTGGATTCAGATCTCCTGCTGCTCATCAACAGCCTTTTCCCGCTTCTGCTTTATCCTCACGCTCGGTTTGATGTTAAAAGAGCCATCCACTCTGATATTTCAATATCAACCACACTTAGGTCAGTATCATAACTTCGTGATCAATAAACAATCATATGAATCAGTGGGCACTAAAAGATTCTCTTTTCATGAAAGAAAAGCTATTAATGGTGATAATAGGGCCAGTAACAATAGAGTCACAAATTGGTATCTGAATCAACTTCAGCTTATGTTCTTACAACAACTCTTGGCCATATGCAGGAATGCCAAAGGATTATCTGAATTACAGGCAGCACTAGCATTCCCCTCAGTATCTATCTAGGACAATATATGTCTCTTCCTCTACTAACACCCATTTCACAGTGAAACTACTGTAGTTCTGCTGTATAAACGGGATGTCAGATGTGCCAGAAATGTGGATGTACACCAAATGTGGCACAGATTCCCAGGAAATCTTTGCATATGACAGACCATTAAAGTAGACAAGTTGGATGTGTTCACACTATACAGGGACACTTCAACTACATCTGCCATGTAGTAACTGTGGAGCTGCTCTGGGAAGAATCTTCGCAGTGCATAGCCTGTCATTCCTGCTTTGTGATTGCTGGGTGTGTCTAAGCCATTTTCTTAGAAAACAGAATTTTCAGACTTTACATGAAGCCTACATTTTGCCATTTGCAAATATGAACACATGAGAATACTACTAACATTTATTAATAATAAGAAGCCCTAAAAACTTTATATATCAGAGTAACTTCATTTTCCTAAATGAAAGTTTTCAAGGCTTCAGCTGAAACAACCAGCACTCCTGACAATGGCATTTCATCAAATTTAATTCCAAATATTTTCAGGCTTTCCTAGACAAAAAAAGACAAAGAGCTACCATTATCTTCTGATTCATTTTAGAAAAAAAGAAATCCAGTTTTCCATGAGTTGCTTCATAACACTATTTAGACCAGATTTCTTGGATTGTATGAAATGATAGGGAAATCGTTGCTAGGAAAATTGGTTTCAGAAGTCATATTTAGGTTGTTTGTTACAGCTATAGACCAAGATTTATTTAGAAGCACAGTGAAGGTTTTTAATCAGTCTCCCAAATTCTTCCCAGAAAGATAACATAGATCTTTACACTAATAGCTGGTGTATTTTATGGAACTAACACGAGCCATCTAACTGTAAACACTTCAAAGAACTTCAGTACCTTCGATACACACTCGGCTGCATTCCAGTGTTTGGAGATTCAAAATCTAATTGCTTTTGTCACAGGACAAAAGAACCTGCTGCAATATCCACTGCAGGAAGTGATTATACATTACGTAACGCTGCTGATCTTTTTGTTATGGAAGTTTGGAGTGAGGAGTTTTTAATTTATTTCTCAATTCTGCTTTACAAAAACGCACTAATGTGGGCAAGCAATTCACACATAAAAACTGATACTGAGTATCAGCACCTCAGCAGATTAAGCAATGTAATCTATGGATCAGTTGTTCTAACAACCTTTCTATATTACCCTAAAGAGACTTACAGTGGCAACAACTTCAATATTTGCTGGCCATTTAAATGCATCCCTTTGAAGATAAATGTTTAGAGTAAGAGAAAATCCTAAACAGACTTATTCTGAGGTTCACCTGGATGTGTACGCTGAAAGATGATAATTCACCTTTGGTACAATGTTAGCCCACACTTTCTCTCATATACTGTAAGTTTTATTCATGCTGCTGTTTTAATTCTCCTAAAGAAAATTATTAAAAAGAAATATGTAAGTCTATCAAGTCTAAATACAGACAAACCCAAGTTACTGCCTATCCCTTCCTTTACTAATCCAAGAAGTAACGGCCTACATACTGCTCAGATTTCTAGTAAGCAGCAAAACAAATCTTACAAAAACAGGTATATCAATTTCTGAAGCTGCTATCCATGATGCCTCACGTTATTTTTAACACTGCTTGCTCTGCGCCCACGATGCAACATCCCTTGTTCTACACCAACTGCTCCCTGCTCCATTTCACCTTTGTAATTATCCATGGGCTTCATATCCCAAGACTACTGCTTTACCCTCGTGTGAAATTCCTCTACTCTCATCGTCACAGTTGGTTTTTCCTTTTTGTTGAATCACATTTTAAACTAGTAAGGGAATGAAATGTCATCAACTTTAATGAAGATTTTTCTTTACAAGAAGAGATGATACGTTGTGCCTTTCTGCGGTCAGCAGCAGCAAAGAATGAAAAAATTAAAAACCAAACCGGAAAGCACTGATCATTTGTACAGATACTAGAATTTATTAATAATAAGATCAGTAAATGAAGTAAGCATTCTTGAAGATTTTAAAGATTTCTTTCCACTTAAAACATACAATACTTTATTAATTCATTTACCAAAAAACTATTTCTAATCACTCTACTATGGTTTAGCATTGAATTAACTTTATCATAAGAAACCAGCAAGCAAACAGTTATACCATCATCAGTGGAAATATTTTACAACCTTATGAGTAGACAATTAGGATGACAAAATCATGAGCAATTACTTAAAAAATCCAAAAATGTTTGCAGCCTTCTAATTCTTTATGTTAAAAAATCAACTGTGCTATTTCTGTCTTTGATACATTTGTCAAAAGAATGGATTACTATCATGAGTCTGTTGTATAAACATCACAAAGTCTGTTGGAAAATACGAATTCATCTTGTGCCACATTCTTTGTCTTCCTCAGCATATTAGAATATTAGCCCTCCTTACAGTTAGTAAAAAAACCCCACACATTTGTCACAGTTGTCACAGTCTACTTCTGACACTGTCAAGTGTCTTTCTTATTTAGTACTGTAAGGAACATTATTTTTTCAGTGACTGTCATTGCAGCAGACAGCAGTGTCTCCTGGAAAGGGCAGTATAGAGCGCCGCTACAGAAGTAAAAACGAGATGCGCTGATCAGTATCACTGGTCCTCCAATAAAAGTAATGAGATGACCAGTCAGTAGATCTTTCTGGTTCTTCAGTGGTTCTCCTTTTGCCTAGACACAGAGGAGCAATCACACAGACACCAACAAATCAACCAAACCAAACAAAAAAACAGCAGAGAGAAGCATTGTCTGGCTATAAAATACGTGAACGCCAAGAGCAATGCAAACTGGGGTTTGCAGTCAGGCTACAACTTGCTGAAGAAACATAAAACCTAAGTGACCAGAGTGAACCCTGAGTGACAAATGACACCGGCCTGTGAGAAGTGCTGGGTGGGTACCTAAGCGGCCACGGTTGCAAACGTGATTCTCAGAAGCTGCAAAGACAGCTCAGCAGCAGCTGCACAGTTCAGCAGAAATGTCTCATACCCCTGAGATAAATGGTGGTCAGCCCGGCTGGCTGTGCAAGGGAGAGCATTTAGTCATCAGAGCTCCTAAGCAAGCGCAGGTGAGGTCCCGGTGTAGCGTGGCTAAGCCATGCTACTATCCACGGTTAGTGGCACACAGTAACACACTCCCTGGCCACCGTGGCTTCCTTCCCTGGTCAACAAAGCCGGTAGGACTGGCATCTAAAGTAAATTTCATCTCCACACTTATGGAGGCACAGCAAAAGTTTTAACTAGCCTATTGCTGCTGGGATTTGGGTCTAAATTCGTAATTATATAACATCATCTAGAGATATCATTTCAGTATCTTAAACCATTTCTTTACACAAAGACGCGCCTGACAAACGCGTCTGATTTTGCAGTCCTAGAGATGAAACTTTGAAGCATCATGACTTTTTTCATCTTGAAACTACAAGCAAAAACCTAGAGACCGGGGAATTCAGGCAGACCTTTTAATCACAGGTGTCACCCTGGGCTGTGACAGAAGAGCTTAACAGGCAATCCTTGCAGATTACATGCAAAGATATTATTACAAAAAGCAGGATAAAAGGCAAGTGGTGGTTTTGCAAGTCTACATGAAGGGAAAAAAGGAAGCATCAAGTCCACATTCAGCAAATCTGATAGCCTAATCAAAAAGTAACACATCAGACATTGCAGAGTGTCGAGGTACAGATGGCTAGCAACATTAAAAGAGGTAGTTATCGTTATTGTTCCTTACATTGTTGAGTAAAGAAAAGACATCTTGATATTGTATTTGGCTATAAAATCTACTTCCTCAGCTAGATATTGCCAGAAGGAATCTAATGGAAATGTCTATTTAGTGAAAATCAAATAATTACCTTGTAATTACCACCTCATGTGTCACATTTAATGTTAGCATCTCTGAATCAAGGAAAATTCAGGAAAGGTCTATTTGAAATCCCTAAAAAACCCATATGGCAAATATTTTAATTGGGCTATTTTTGCTAATGAAGCTAAGTATTCCACATCGCAATATTTCTCCCTCTTTGTAGAGCCAAATGTTATATGTAAACCATCCTTTAATTTAATCTTCCTATCTATCTTGAGGAAACCTGTTTAATTTTTGATTATTAGATTCTCTGAAATATAGCTTATTCAGACCAAACTTTAGCCACTTCATGAAAACTGATTTGCACTCAAATAGCACACTGGAGCAGTTTGAAGGGAAAAACCATTTGTTCTGTCTCAGCTGATGTATAGCGTAATTTTCTGAGATTCTTTCATTGCAATTTGCAAACACATTAGCTAAGACTATAAAACAAAAGCAATCTGTACTACCCATGGCCCAGAAGAGGCAGAAGCAGAAAGTTAGAAAGAAAACATAACAAATGGCTGCAGCATCTTGGGGCAGGGACACACTCTACCTCAACACAGAACATCATTACCCGAAATGTGCCTCATCTATTTTTCTAACTGACAAAGCAAGCCTGGCCACTGAACACCTACTACTGCAATATATTCTTAAAACTCGCTGTGTTAGACATCTAAGGAGGGGCCTAGAGAAAGCAAACTTATGCTAGACTAATTCAGGGGAGCAAATGCAGTTAGGTTATGAGAATTCTTCTAGCCCCTTTGTCTACTTCCTTCAATTCCATCCTCAATTCTGTAGTCAGTCTGGCTTTGGAGGGGGATTTATTTCCCTTTCTTCTTTCTATCCCAAACTGTTATAATGCCACAGATCTCGCAGCAACCCCAAAAGAGGGAAGCTGCTTAGCACTGAAATGCTGAAGTTCTCTGCTGAATGATCCAATGCAGAATTTAGCAGGTCTCACTAATCAGATTTTGAGATTTTTTATTTTTTTTTTTAAACATAGAGTATGTAAGGGAATATATTGTGAGTAGGAAGGTGCATGTGAATGTAGCTTTGGTAAACAGATGAGAGCATAACTGCATTCATGGATAGGAAGGGACATCTGCATTAACAGACATCGTTACGCAGAATGATTGTTTCAGCACCTCTCAGCATGGATTTTAAACAAATCAAGAAAACACCACATGATGTATCTAAAATTGCATTTCAGCATTTGGCAAAAGGAAATATCTGTTAAAGATCATCTAGTTCAAGGAAGCCCTTAATGTGAGTTTCTGTAAAAAAAGAACTTGAAATTGCCTGTCAACAAATCAGCAGATGCCCTTTCTGAAGCTGACAGGTGCTTTTTGGCATTAATGTAATGACCGTAAATACTTCCTTGCACCGGGTACAATCAATTGCTTTAATCAATTTCTACTATCACTTATGAAGTATGCAGACAATTTTCTAATCTATGCTTTGCAGTGACATTAAATATGCATGTTCAACATACTCTGGCAAAGCTGTCACTTTCTTTTTCTTTTGACAAAAATCAGCATTATGCCTATAAGGTTACAGTACTGTCTCAAGAATAACTGAAGTGTGAGCTCTCAGGCAAAATTAATTCCCCTAGAATACAATAACACAATCCACAGCAGTGTCGGTCTTCAGCAAAGCTCTGTGATACATGGAGATTTTAAGATAGAATGCAAAATGTTGCTTTATGAACAGAACAACCTGACAGCTTCAACCAGGAACATTAGGGGTGCATTCAGGTACATGGATATATATCAATAAATCAAATGGTCTTGTTAACTGTTTTCTTAAAGCTCAGTCCATACATCAGAAAATTCAAGACACTAAGTCTGTGTAAGATTAGAAACCAGTAAGAAATACCAAAGAAATCAAATATCTCCTCCTCTGGCCCTGGCTTCATTTGCTCCTTTGTGATGTGCTTTCCTTCCTTCTTCTGCACCTTCTCTGTAAACTAAAATGGGCATCAGAGTTGATACTTGCCTTTCTTTGCACCTAGACAGTTCGTTTGAGCATACGGTAAGAAACTTCTTTAAAGTACTTTCATACTGAATCTTGCAACACCCCTCAGAATAGGTAAAAAAGAAGCCAAGAGGTTAGGTTAGCCTAACTGCAAAGCAATTCTCGCTTGACACAAAATCCATATCTACTGTCTTGTAATTTACCCAGTGCTCTCTCCTAAATAGGAGTTTGCAATGAGATATAACAAAAAAGACTAATGTGATTTTTGGTCTTTCAACTGCTACCTGTCTTGCATGCATATTACAGATAATACTGTTATCTTGGCCTGTTGAAAAAATACATCTGTTTTCAGTTTTTGCTTTGCCAATACAAAGAAGTAAAGCATTTGAACAGATCACTGAAAATGTTAAGAAAAGCAAAGAGGACCATCAGAAGGTAGATGTTAAAGAAATGAGGCAGGCAGACAGATACTGTGTTAAAAAACAAAAAGACTGAAAAGAGAGTAGGAAGTATCTGAAAGACTGACATTTGGAGACTATTTGGCACATGACCAGCGCTGTAAGCAAGCAGAACAGCATAGAACAGGGCAAGAAAGCATTGGCTGGTACCAAAGCTCTCTTCTTTTGGTCTAAAATATTTTAAGGGAAATAGTAAAGTTCAGCTATATGTGAAACTTAAAGCTGGACTATGAAAAGCCTGATAAAGTAGGTACCTGAAATCATCTTACATTAGTTGAACTGAGGACTAGTTGAACTAAATATTTATTTTATTGGTTTCACCCTTCCCCTCAGTGAATACCAAGCTGTTACTGTGGAGGCGAGTGGAATTACCAGAGCTAATACGGGGTTAGAAGTCAAGAACTCTAGAGCTGTAATCCTGGATTGGTCTCTGACTTGCTCTGATACCATGTTTACATCGCTGTTCAGTTTCCCTACTAATAATGCAGAGACAATAATATCAAACTCATGAAGGAGCTTGGAGGATTAATTAAAGTCCGCAGAATTTTGAATAAATGCTGCCACTTTTAAATTTCCTGCAGTACTTATAAGGATCAGACTATAGGACTGGGTCTTAGCTTATGTCTATAAAAACACTGACCTCAGTAGGAGAGAATCAAGGCAACCCTGAGTGTTTTTAAGAATTTCACCTTTGCATTACTGTTTGCCATGGGGATTGAATGTTTGCACCTCTTGGACTTTGTTTGATTTCCAGAATTAAATTACAGGACAATCTAAGTTCTCCTTTGGCCCTAACACCTTAAGATTGCTTTTATAAGGCACTGTAAACAGGAAAATTTTGATCCCTCTCTTCATTTTTTTTGTACCATCTTGTTTTACAAAATTCTTTCAAGCTACAAATGCCTCTCACTATTTATCCGTCGAGGGCTCATCACATTTGACTCTGTGGGCAAGGCTGTAATACAAAGAAACAACGTGTTTGATAATACATTTAACGTGGCTCACCTGCCACTACTGTTAATACTACATTTATCCTCCTAAATCCCAAAGTAGTATCTCTTCACCGGCATAGAAATTATTCAACCAAAAAGTCAATGTGCTTTTAAACTGAGTGGTTTAAACAAAGATGAAGTAGTAGTACAGGACCAAAGGACTGCAAGACTGTTAACAGTATTTTCTGTCAGTTGACAATATTTGCTGGATTGCTTGACTATAATAAAGTGAATTCAGTAACAATTCTGAATTGTTTACTGTTCCATGTTTCATTCTCATAAAGAATTTTTTTTGCCTTTATTTTTTTTACGAGTTGCACTTACTGTTTTACATAATTAAAATACGAAGATAAAGAATTTTTATGTTCAGTAGCCCTAAATGAAACCACACTACCACATGTATAGGCATGTATCTGTATTTGCACGCGCATATGCCTTTGTCAAGCTATATCCACTCACACATAGAACCCCCCCTTTCCTGACACAGTGCCCTCAGAAAACAAAGCTCCTACCCTATTGCATATAGCTGTTCTGGATTTATTTGGGGATTTTTGGTTACGAACTACAATGCACCAAACAAGCATTGGATAAAGTCCATACATATGCTTATGACAGACATAAATTATATTCTTTATATGATTAAAAGATTGAGGCAGAAATATTTACTTTGGATAACACATTGCAGTCACACCCGTATGGGCATAAAACTGAATGTGTGAATAAACAACACATTAAAAATTTAATTGTTGTCATTTCTGAATATATAGAAAGGTATAGTCTTTAGAATACAATGTCATGCAACATTACATCACAAAATATACATTGTCAAAGAATCACCCGTATCTCAGATACTGGGCTAGAGAGTCCTGAATTACACAAGGGAAGAGGGGAAATGATCCCAATTTAGAAGCCTCCACAGTAGCATTTAAGAGATTTATATCACTCTGAGCAAAACCAGTGAGGCCTTTGATGCCCAGGCTGTGTGAAAACCTTCAGTTAGATCAGTGTACCATTCTGAAATAACAACCGTAACAAACACTATGTAATTTATGGCATAATAATAAGAAAGGATGATGGTGTGCTCCAGTCTGGATAATGCACACAGAGACTCAGTGAGAGATGTTCTTTAACAGGGTTCTAGGTCTTTATTTTGCCTGGATGCCTTGTGAAGTCTTAAGCAATGTAACTAAAATAGAGGTTGAAAGACATTGTCATTGATAGTGATAATTACCTTGGCAGGAGGCAAAAGGTTGTGCTGCAGGAGTACAGGAACATCTCTTTTGGAAGTCTGCTAAATATATTGATTTGGCATATTCTGTACCACAAGCCTGTTTATTAAAAACAGCACTTTACTTACACTAGTCTTCCAAATATCAATAGAAAACTTCATGTCTGAATTTTTTCATTTAATGTAATATATGCAAATAACAGCTTCCTATTTTTTTCCATTACAGTGCCCAGAATGAAGTGGCTAACTCATTTCAAATAAGGAAGGAGCCAGAAACAAATTAAATTATCAGATGCCAGTTACTGTCTGTGCATCAAGAGTATATCCATGAGGCAACGCTATGCAGAAAAACATGAGTTAGACCTACTCAAACTTAGGTACCATATAGCATGGTTTTCCGCTTGAAGGTAACAGGTAGCCCTGCACTGGAGATGGCGGTTCCACCAAACCTATGAAGAATGTTGGGATTTCCCCTTGAAGGAGGGTGGCCAAAGGCATGTACCATCTTAAGATTAGAAAGGCAAGACAAAACGGAGTCATGTTCAGCTGGGTCAAGAACCTTGCAGGAAGGATTTCAACCTCTGTGGGCTCCAGGGATAGCAGTGAATTGGCCAGACTGCTGGCCTTAGCTAGTCCTTGGACCTGAAGACTGAGCTGGTCTGAAATTTTTGGTAGAGAATGGAAAAAAAACTTCATCCCTGAGAATCAAAGTAGCAGAATTACTAAAAAAAGTAGAGGATCTGACATTTTCTGGCTGGGACAGCCTCATTCATCCTCCTGGTTAGTCCAACCTACCTTGTTTAAAGTAAAGCCAGACGATTCTGTGTAACTTTACAATTTCCTGCATAACCAGCCCTAAGATACCAATACTTTGAAATGACAAAGAATGAAATGAGAAAGCCCCAGGACTTCTCATACTTATCAAGGAACTATATCAGAACAAGGAAATGAACCACCCGAGAGTATGGAAGGGATCATCACCCCGGTCACCAAGTGCAGCCTTCTGCAATCACAGACAACCCTGGGAAAAGCCTTAGGCCAGGATGGCCTTGAATATTCTGCACATTGCCAAGGCAACAAGTTGCAGAACACACCCTACTACCCTGAAACAACTTGACACTTTTCATGCAAGGAGCCAAAAGCTACATAAATCTCTAAGCCACTGGAAGGATGTAGAAGAGCTCAAGAACACCCAAATCTCATAAGGCTCTGCAATAACAAAAGAATTTGTTAGGTGAAAATAGCCAGAGGGTAGCACGGGGGGAGAGTGGGGGGTGTAGGACTTTTCTACTTTTTCTACTGTCTTTTTCTACTGTTTGTGGGGTGGAAGAGAAAATGGACCTGTTTGTATTAGCTTTGCCCTTCTACGGGGACGATGTAGCTTTTGTGAGTTTTTATTCAGCTCAGTGGAAATGAGAGGACCTGGGTTGCTTCACGAGCCAGTAAAACTGGTCTGCGCAGTTTTCATATGGCATAACACTGCATCTCAAAGCTTCCCTTGTGCCTTGCACTGGCTCTCTTTGTTCCTTTCCTTAGGTAATATTCCTCCTCATTTTTTAAGGAGTTAGTAAACTAAACGTTTGGTTTGTTCGCTTTATATTTGGCAGGTTAACTTCATTTGCTGCTCAGTTCTAAACATACATGCTTCCCCTCAGATCAAGAAACAGCTATTTGCTTTATATTTAGTCAGTTTAACATGATCAGAAGGCATTTTCCTGTGAGATGCCAAATTCCCTAAACAATAGCTATAGCTTGTAGAGAGACAGACACTCAGCAAGATGCTTAAGCACATACTCAACTACTTTTACTAGTCTGAAAACCTCTGAGACTACTTCTGTACTCAAAGTTAAACATATGTTTGTATAACTGAATCAATGAACAGTACTCACAGTCAGGCTAGAAGAGAGCCATAATGGTAAAATTTGGTGGAAAAGGCCCAGATGCTTCCTGACAATAAATCAACCATAAAATCACAGCATTTTAATTATGCTCTGTTGTGCTACTCAGGGATGCTTACAGTTTTGATTTTTGATGGCTGCATGTTAATTCAATTCTGTGCATGGACCAAGCACGCCCTGAGACAGGTAATCTATCTCACCTATTATTATCTTGCACTATCAGACACAGTTTTCACATGAGACAAACACATTAGTTTCTGCATGCTTTTGTCTCATCTTGAAATTAATTCCATTCCCAGTATGTCAGTAAAAGGCAAACAAACAAATGACAAAATTCCCGTAACACTAGCATGCAACAAAGGCTGGATCATCTCCTGGATCTTCCTTAAGGAGACTCTGAACACCCCGTTGCTCCTGGTTATGTCAGTACTGGTTATGTGCCGCCTCTTAGGCTCACCACGTAGTTTCATTGTTAACTTTTGACTACGCTCCTTGATATCTCAGGTTGAACAAAATGTCTTACCATTGTTCTCTAATGATCATAGAGATAAAAAGAAGTGCTTTTAGATTAGAGATTCACTTTTTCTCTCTTCAAAATGTTGTTAAAATTGTAAGTAAACACTTATCTCAACTAGCATCTAACTCCAAAACTAAAAATGATCCCATGTCCCATGTTGTTAAAAGTTAAATTTTAAAATGCTCTGGAACAATTAATCTTGCTATTCCAAAGAAATATTAGTACCTTTTGAAAGTAAAAAACTTTCAAAAAGTAACTGGGCTTTTCTTAAAAAGTCTGTCTTCCACTTTCTTAAGCCAATTATAAGTAAATTTGGGTATATTATAAAAAAGAAAATAAATATTACAGGGCAGATTCCAATACCCTCAATTGCTTTGTGTGGTCTTTCACCTCTAAATTATCCCTATTCATCTATTTCTGTAATGATCTATTACCCTATTTGAGAACTATCCATAGTTCTTTGTCATTGAAATTAACATTGGCAAAAGTATCTGATGTGTTAATAGGAAAGTACTTGAGTTATAAAATACAAATAAATAATACAGGTGTATACACATATTTGAATCTTATCTTCTTATACAAGATATATCTTCTATCTTCTTATACTTAAATTTGAATCTTCAAGAAAATAAACCTACTTGTCAATCCTTTCTTCATCTACAGATGAACTCTAACTGTATTAGTAACCAAATTTAAAGAAACCCTACAAAACTGCATTGCTAGTAAATACCTTTTATCTCCCAAATGCTACTGCTTCACATTTGTCTTGAATTGGGGAAGAGATGAAAAGAAGTTAAAATGGTTCCTCTATTCTAGAATTAAAGAAGGAAGAAGAGATTCCAAATGTGAAAAAACCTCACCCTATACCAGGGAAGCCAATAAGAATAGCAAAATTCATTAAAACTCATTTCAACCTTAGCAGAATCAGATTTGGCAAATCACTTCTTTTAGGAAAAAAAAGGCTGGTTTTGCTATCAGGTCATTTCTCATTCCTTTCTAAGTAAAAAAGGACATTCTGTAATGAAAACTGTAAATATTCAAATACATGAAAAGTATTTCACATAACTAATTTTGATACCCAAAGGGGTCTTTTGGTGAGCTGTGCAAACTGATACTGAAAAAAAGTAATCTTTAATGATTGAAAAATTACTACATTGACAACTAGAACATTTAAGTTTAAGAAATAAAGTAGTA
The DNA here is from genome assembly GCF_011004875.1 of Balearica regulorum gibbericeps. Taxonomy (NCBI): domain Eukaryota; kingdom Metazoa; phylum Chordata; class Aves; order Gruiformes; family Gruidae; genus Balearica; species Balearica regulorum. The sequence continues at coordinate 43,835,956 of NC_046184.1, read as the reverse complement.
TTTAATATAAAATGGCTCCTTCATCCAATTCTTCCAGCATGCCTTTTGCTATACATTGAAAGTACATTTCTAATGCTGACACTGATTCCATGAGGATTTTTTAATGGAAGGTTTATAAAATTTATTGTTATTTGAAAGCAGACACCACTTTAAACAATCTTGTATGCTTTCATTCTCTAGCTACCTACTGGATAAGAAGTACCATAAATCTTAAGCCCTGAGGAATGCTTTGCATTTAACCTACTAACTGAAAAGTTGCTGGAAGTAAGGATGGTCTTTTTGGCTTGGGTTTGTATGTTCCCCTTGTACAAACAAGGTTGGTTCATAATGCAGAGTCTTAGTCACTGCCATAGCAGGAATGGATTCTACAGGATAATTATCATCCTCCTCATTGCTATCAATTGCCCAAAGACCTTTCACTTTCTTTGAATACTTAGCTTTGCACTTTATACAGTTTCATGACAGAAAAATGAAAGATTTCTGCTCTCTTAGCTATTAATTTTCTTGATTTTTAAGAAACAGAAGTTTGTATGTGTTGTGATAGGAAAAAATTGTTTTCTTTTTATTAAGCTAATTTGGCTGATTTTGTTTAAAGGAAGCTTGCAAAGTAATTTCTATTTTGATTTTGTTGAAAATAAATACTTTCAGATCAATGTATTAATAGCACTGACAACACTGCTCAGGGACTGAAAGGACATCTTGTACGCTGCAAAAAGTAAATCGCCCGTTAGTTCTCTGCTAGGTCAGTTTTTACAAGAGATTTATGTTTCGAGGTCAGGACAAAGCTGATGGATTTCATGAAATATGAGATACCTTTTAAAACAATATAGAACTATTTTCAGCTCAATCAACATATATTTTGCAATCCCTCCTCCTCCTCCATTCCTCTTCTGACCTATAACCTCCAAATTCCATTTCCTATTTCTGTTCAGTCTGAATGCCCTTGGGTGAAATGATGGGACCAAATCAATTTCTTTCACTACAAAACTGTTCTGTCCTCCTTCAGCTCAGTTTCTGTCTTGGCCAAGAAACAATTATTTTCTGGGCCTAATGACTATCACACCTTCTACTTACATACAGTTTTCACTTCACCTCTGCCTCTTCTGCTATCATGTGATGTATGAACTTCTTCAGTCAGTTCAACAGGAATCGTCCTTCCCTTTGGGTCTTTTCTATCTCCTTCCTACCTTCTCTTCACTTTTCTTCTTCCATTTGCCTTCCTTTCTCCTGCTTCCAAGTCAAATCCTTCTTAAACTCTTATTCTTTAATCTATTCCATATCACTTTGTCTCTAATTTTCATCCCCTGACAATGCTGCAAAATGCAGTTGTCCTTTTTGAATCTTCTGTCCAGTTTCCAACCCCTCTCCCAATTATTTCATTCAGCTTAATTCTCCTGTTATTTTTCCCCCTGCTCTTTGACATCCTGATCTCTTCTGGTTTTCCGACTGATTGGTTTCAAATACTCAGGAAGAATGAGGCAATTTCCAGTTCCAGTACTTTTTTCATATGATTATACTACTGAAAATATGTCTCAGCTACTGCAATGTAAAAGTGCGGATGCTTCAACATCCTAATTCATACTTGAGAGACTTCTGGTCAGTAATGTCAACCTACAAAGCCAGAAGTGTTTGCAGTTCATACTTACTGTTATCCCTGCAAGTGGTTCAGTTCTCCATACAGTAACCACAAGTGACGACAAATGATTTTGCATTTCTCACAGTTTGGTTTTATGTTCTGAAATTATTTAAAAATGCCTGACTTCAGAATATTAAGCACCCTTCCCCAGCAGAAAAAAATGCTGGTTTATTTTTGGACATGGAAAAGATCATCATCCTGAACCACTAGACCTTTTGAAAATCACAGCGGGTATATATTAACATATGGATTACTTTTTTAATCAAGCAATAGATTTTAGTATGGGTAACAAGTATTTATCACCCTGACAGCACATCTGAAAGCATGAAGTTCCTTCAGCAGACACGGCACTTCAAGACTGATGTTGTTAGCTCCATGCGACTACTATCTACCTTGGAAGTAAAGATTATAATCAGCCTGCAATTTTGAGCGACCAGAGAGGCCAACAGACTGTAAAGGTACACTACAAGGGGATGCAGGAGGCAGAACTAACAATATGGAGCATTTCTGAGTCTGCGAACATACTTCTCTAGTTAGAGGTCATGTTCACATTAAACTGATTTTGCATAACAGTGACAATACAACCATTATTCTCTTTTTTGTGGCCTGTAATATGTGGTAGGGAACAGAATCAAACCCGCCAAGATATATAACTATTTTTTGCTTCTGGATCTTCAAAATGAAAAGTGAACAACTCAACTCAGGCTGCACATTAACCAGTCCTTCACTGAGGGCCATGTTGGGATCATAATATCACATCTTAAAATCAAGTGCAGTTCATATTCATAGTCTCAAGCCACCCCAAAGAATCATTCAATTTGTTTTTGCTTGAGTTCAAGAGCACTTGCATTTATATTTTTTCTTGCTTCCCATCTAGGAGTCTTCATTCTCAAGAATTTGCTTAATAAAAGGACATGAATCAAAAATCTATTCAAAACACATAAGTAAAATAGCTTTTCCTAATATACTAGCCTATTCTTTCAGATATGACCATACTGATTTCCATTTCCAAGTGGATGCAAGTGATGCAAGTTTTATTGAAAAACTAGGGGACACAAGAAGAAAGTTGTTCACTTCAGCATACAGTTAAGAACACTGATCTTGTAATATATAACCTCTGATTCTGGCAATGCTGGATTACAAAAAAATAAAAGCAATTTTTTGCTTGGCATTTTTGCACCTTATAGCATAGTTATATTCCAGCCCTAGCTAATATTTTGCTGTTTTATATATATACTGTAGTGTACGTAAGGAAAGCTTGACTTAGGATACCAAATACAGAAATTGTACTGTTTTTCAGGCCAGGATTCCAGCTCACTGCCGTGAAAGAAGGGATGGAACAAGGTAAAGACAAGAATAAATTTCCTAATTGAAAGCCTGAAAGCTCTTTACAAGAAGTCCTGACTGCCTTCCACCTCAGAATTACTGAATCCCTTTCAACTTGCTCTCTGTAGAGTCAAGCAGTGAGAACGGGTATCATAGTTTGACTCTGTACTGACTTCATGTAATTGCATTTCTTAATCTGCTGGTAATTGAGGAACAGTTCTTTATATTGCCATCTTTTATTTCTACAAATACCTACATTTCATAATTTGGGTTCTTCTTGTTGTTACAAAGTAGAGCTACATCAGAAATAAAGAATCTCTTGGGGTTAAAGGAAGAATTATTGGAAGGAATTGTCCCAATAGCTTTGAGCATGAATAATGTGTACATCTCCCTCAGATGAGATCTTTTGCACACACTGGATCCCACGCTTGGACATTAGCTGCTGTGGAAATTTTGTCAACTGGCAATAGCCAAGAAGGTTCTCAGACACACAAATCTGTCAGAATTTCTTCCTTTAGCAGCATAATGCTACCCACTGGCATGAAGCAAATGAGTCACATCCTAGCCTTGTCCCTGGTTAAATTGATTTAGGTAGATTGAAATTACATGTTTGAAAATAACCAGAGTTCATAGATAGGTAAATTAAAAAGCTGTTAATTTATTTTGATGGAGAAGGACCTTGGTAACGTGTTTCATTTACATTCCAGGGCACAAACATTATTAATATCAAGGTCAATGAAGAAGAGAGTTGACCTTCCAAATAATTTGTTTTAGTTTTGAACTGTCAGGTTCTATATGAGCTATGAATGTAGTATTCACTCCCTTGCCATGTAAAGCGACATGGGTTTTGTTTCACAAAATGAGGTTTTGCAGCAGCTCAGAGTGCAAGTGTCACTACACAGTGAAGTGTGGCATTCTAAAGCAATTTGTAAAGTTATTGGTAGAAAAGATTATTCTGTTTATGCCAATGTGGAATAGCTGCTAGTAAAATGATGTACAAAAGAGGAAAATATTTTGCACAAATAAAGAGAGTCAAATAACCTTTCTGTATTCTTTCCCACATTCTGTCCCTGCTGCAATACAAGGAAGAAGTTGCTTAAGGAAAACAGTTGGGGATAGACTTGGAGACAGCACTACAGCATTCTGTAAGTATTCATCAAGTTGTTTAATGCAGATACAGCACTTCCGTCAGACACTGGTAACATGCTTTGATTTGTAATGTTTATGCTGATGAGCTATGTTACTGCAGGCTCCCGTAACTCTTTTACCTACCCATCTAATGAACTACAGGACTTAAGTTAGCTACTTGTTCAACTGCAGTCATTTATTAGTTACCTTAAGGAGATTATATTTTATAGAGAAGCAAAAGGAAGCTCTTAGTCTAATATATAGGTTACTCAATCAACATGCAGAATTGTTTATAGACTCACACGTACAGATTAAACAAATATTCAGCAATGGGTTTGTCAAAGCTGCAAAGTCAAGCAGCTGAAAGTTAGAAATGTTGTAGCCCCTAGTTGATCCCCTAGAAATGTTTTGCCCCCAGCTAATCCATCTGTCACATTAAATTATTAATATGGCATCAGAATTTAATATCCACAATGGAGAACAGGAATGTTTCGGAGGATATGTTTGAGTGGTTAAAGCAGTTCATAAAAAGTCATTCTCAATTTTTTTTTAAAGCAGGTAAATAAATATGTATCACAAGCAGAGTTTGAAGTTCAAACTGTTCAAAACCTGCAGGGGAGATTTTTTTTTCTATACACTTGAACTGCTGCTGTGAGCTGTATTTACCCCACTGAGAGATGAAAGCTGATACTCCAGCTGAGAGGGGCTGGGGCAGAGTTCTGTGTCCACCTGGAAGATCCACTAGATGATGGGAGAGAGGAGAACAAAAGCACGGTTTTAGAGAAGTCATGTGGTGGACACTAAGCAGATAGGCAGAAAGAAACCATGGGGAATCTACTTGACTGGATTGCTTCAGCAGCTTCTGGGCAGTCTCAACGTATTCTCGCTGTATTTCTATGCAGCTCTTCTGTTTCAGAGTGGATGTGTCACATCACAAAAAACTACCAGAAAAGCTCTTAGAAAGGATACTAACACCATGGAAATTTCTGGCAAAACTGAAAAAAAAATAAAAATTCAAAATGGAGGGAACAGAAATTCAATTTAGTTTGAGCTACAGAAGAAACATTTTTATTATGGTTACCCAAAACTTTTTTTAAAAAGTTTAAATATATATTGTGAGATTCTAAACAAACAGAAAATTAAAAATTTTGCTTTCAAGATGTCTACAAGCTCCATCTTATTTTTAGGGTAAGGTTTTATTCTACCAAATCAGTTCCAAGAATTCCATGAACATCACAAATACCTGAATGAACTTGAATAAAGTTCATTGAAAACTGCTAATTCAAAATACTTTGACTTTGACTTCAACCATAGCATTCTGCCTGTGCTGGGTCTTTTTTGGTTTTAAACCAGAATACCAGTACTTAAAATACAGGACACTGGGAAAAAGTGTCTTTGACATTAAATCTGATTTTTTATACCACTGACATTCATCAAACACTTTAAATTGCTGTACTTATTATGGCACTTGACTGCAACCACAGCACAGTCAAACTTGGGCTGGGAATACTGAGCCAGGTTGGTGAGCTTCCAATTCTTTCAGCAGAAGGAAGCAGCAAAAGGGTAATTTTAATAGACTGTATTTCAATCAAACTTGAGGAGCATTTCAAAGGACAAATGAAGAAGTTCTTCTTTAGGCCCTTAAGATTAGTTTATGAATAGAAGTACTAAAAGCTAAAATACTAGGGAACAAGTGAAAGCTATTTAGGGGAGCAGGAAGAAACAGTTTAGCTCAGGAATTTAGCAGTTATTAGAAACGTGACACTAAATTGTAGAGGAGAGCAGAGACAAGTGAAAAGGTAGAGATGTATTACAAAGGGGAAGGAAATTTTCTGAACAGAGTAAGGGGAGGTTGCATAAGAATTTTTTTTACATTTTATATTTCTGAGAAAAGAAAGTCATTCAGTGGTTTTGGTTTTCCTCAGTGGAATTAGTAAAAAAGTAAAAGAAAGCTATTAGCCAACAAGTTTGGCAGCTATTGATTATGCTTCTATAGAGTTAGAGAGGCAGCAGATTTCACTTGTGATTACTGCCTTTAAAACACCAAGCACATGCCTAAATATAAAACTTGAGAATCATTGCAAAAACTGCCATCAAGGAAAATAACTCAGAATCTAAGTAAAAGACAAGATTTTACACTTCCTTTTTCAAGTAAAGAATATTTCCAATTCAAAATCTAGTCACGCTAGCAAAGACCAATGCATCTACTCCAATACTCATTAATTTTAGAAATGCAGTTTTTATTTTATGCATGCAACTCAGTCACAGGCCCATGTTTCTGTCACTGCTGTTGTTACCTAATATTTAAATTTATTCTGATTTTGAAAAACCTGCCTATTTACTTTAAAAGTTACCCTCATATATCACAAATCATTTTAAAGGGAACAGCCATTTTGTACAGCATTGTAATTACAAACAGCACAAAAGATACTCAGCTGAAAATCACAGCTGTTTTACATATGGACAATGCTATTTAAAGGACAGACATATTTTTTGTGGAAAAAACCCCCAAAACCACAAAACAAAATCCAAACAAATCTAAACCCAAAACCCAAAGCCCAACATCACACTTTTAATCCCAGTTACAAGTCTCCCTTGGCTTCAGTAACAGGTAGAGTTATCAGCACAGATATTAGCACAGAGCTTGTAGAGAGGTGCTTGATGATATGCACTAGTGTGTTTGACACTGGCATCGCTCCAACTTGTGCAGTAACAACAATACTTGAGTAGCTAACATGCTGAAGGAAGAACTTAACATTTCCTGATTTTATTTATGCATTTTGAAGAAAATATCCTAAGTATTAAAAAATGAAAAAATAGAAAAATATTAAAACTGCTGCTATTCCAAATTTGCTATTCAAATTAGTTTCCCATAAACCATATAAAGTTATCAGCTGATAAAACCCCTTCCTTAGCACAGCCTTGGGTTTATAATACTCTAATGTGTTGTAACATTTTTATTTATCATTCATATTAATACATTAAAAACTGGCTAAAATCAATTAAATAAACTTTGTGAATACGATTTGTAAATAAAAGAATGTAAGAAATAAAATATTGCCAGTGAGGAAGACTAAGCAGACTACGCGATGATAGTAGCATGAAATTTAAGATAGGAAGTAGTATACATTTGGTGAAAGGAAACCAAGACTAACGTAGACATGTATATCATGTTTCAGGTAACATGGCAAAAAGCAGTAATGGTCATCTGTACAGAGCCATGCCTAACAGCTGTTTGAAAAGGCTACTATGGTCTCAGGGTGCTTAAGTAAGGGGGTTATTTCTAAATCAAGAGAAAGAATGGTTCCATTAAACAAAATCCTCGTGTCAGAGGCTATATCTAACTTCTCTGGGTTTTAATCTTTGCAATACCTGCGTATATGATTTTTAAAGGCTTAGTTTCTGAGCTTGAGCTTTCCTTAACACAAAGCAGATAAAAACGACTTAGCCATTTACCTTTTCAATGGGAAAAAATGTGGCCAAGGCAATTTTCTAATAGACAAGATTCAAGAAAGGATCAAACTTAATGGAAGAAACTTGCTTATTCTGCAAGGAGGAGGAATGTGTGAGTTGAAATAATTTCAAGAAAGAAAGACATAGCAGGATTTATTAAAGGGAAATCTGATGAACTCACAACCAAAGTTTATGTCAGTAAGTTATGGGCCAGTATCTTTTCAAAAATTAAATAAGAATATTGCAAAGGAAACATCTTTTGACAAATTGAACTGTTCAGCCTTTTACATACAGGCTACTTTTCCCCATGCTCAAAATATTTCTTGCTCTGAAGACAAACTTTTCCAGAAGGCATATTCATTTAGCAGGTAACAATAAATTCAGGTATTAAAATTTTCAGTAACTGATGTTTAAGCTCATGCTGTAAGCACAACCTAGTTAGTTTTTGCTAGCTTTTGCCCTATTAGTTGTCAGAATGTTCTACCCATTTGTAGAAATGGATGACTTTGACTAGGAATTGACTTTGCTACTTGAGTTAGTAAGAAAACACTGCTGTTGAGGCAAAGAAAATAGAAATAGCTGGTTAACCAAAATCTAAAATAAGATGGTAGAATTTGTATTTTTGCAGCAGAGCTGGTAATTAAGAAAAAAAGGTTTTTACAAAAATCCAAAATGCAAGCTATAGACATATCTTATACGCTGAACTTGAAATGCCATTAGCAGTTCAGGACACTAAAGTGGAGAACATTCCAATTCGTTAACAGAGAGGACCTGGAGAGCTTATCTGGAGATTAAAACGTTATTTTATGATGAAAGGCTTCAGGAGTTCTGAATCTGTTCAGTATTTGAAAGAAGAATAAAATTATCATAGGTGAACTTGAAGTACTACTGTACAGATTATAAATGCAGCAGAATGAAAAATAAGGATAGGAAGATGACCAAGGAACTAATACACCAAAGGAAAGGGAAACAATACTTCTCTGTGTTGCACAAGAAGCAATAGAACATATGAAGGTAGTGAAAAGACTAGTAAGAGGATTCACAGCTGCTTGAATATTCAGTATTGCTATTTGCCAGCTAGTAAACTGGCTCCACGTGTCCAAAGGCAACTTGGAGGACAACTCACTTGGTGAATCTGTATTGTTCCTCAACTTCCACATGTGCTAAAATATAGTCAGAGTGACTGGGGTTGGTTGGTTGGTTGGTTGAGCAGACTATTACATGCCTGAATCTTGAGCCACACAATAGTTGTTTGGTAATTCAAAACTTTCTTTTCATGGCTGAACCCTGAAAAGCAGGACCCATTACCGTACCATCTCTTGTAACCTATTCAGGATCTCAGGCTTTTAACTGAAAGAAAATCCAATAGATTTAGACTTATTTATTCTCTCCTTTCCTGCTCTTTCCTTACCATTGTTTTCTACTACACTGATCAATTCTTAGCCAAGTCTTAAATCCTGCCATCCTAACCTCTACGGCCTTTCATATTACTGTCTACACTCCTTTTCTTAACACCTGTTTCTGTGGTCCTGTAGTTTAGTTTTCACTCATCCAGCTTTTGCCTTATAGTTTCTTTTCTCTATTGTACTGTACTCTCCTACCTTTTAATCTTATCTCTGGTGAATATTATGTGGATTCAGCTATAATTTGTGAGTCAATGACTCATCTCTTTTTCACAACCAGACAGTTCCCTGTTCCGCATGTTTGACTTTGTTTCCAATGCATTACTCTAAACGGCCTGTTAGCAGCTCAAACTTACTATGGCTAGTCCAGAACAACTTTGACTTCTCTAAATCTTTTACGCATATTCTGGCTCATCTATTCTTCTGTGCTTAGCCTCATTAATAGGAAAGTTTCTGCTGTGGCTCAGGACATTTATTAACTTTTGACCTTCACTTAAATTCTTCCTTTACAAAAATCGAACAACCAAACAGCACTTTTTCTCTTCAAAGTGAAAAACGCTGTCCACTGTCTAACTTCTTTCTTTCCTGGTAATCATGATTTTCTTGCCTTCTCACCTCTTGCTCACCTGTCATAAGCCTCTCCTGATCTACTCCTCAGATCTTGTTTCTTATACATCCAACAGTCCTATCAAAATCATCATTTCTCTTTCCGTGCTTCATTTTGTAACTTCTTTCAAGCTGCTCATAAACAATGTGATCTTTATTAGTCCCAACATAAACATATTCATATAATTTCTAAAAAATCCATTTCATGGATTAATGATGCTCCAACATATTATTGCTTGTGTTAGAAGACTATTCCAATTGTACTAATAGCAAGCAACCTTCTAATACTAGTCTGAAGTAATTCATGGATACTTTCTACATCTACTTGTTCTGGAGTGTATTTGGCACTTCACAAATACTCAGAAGTAAGGGAGGTAAGAGTTTACCTTAGAAATACAAAAGCCAGAGAGAACTTTTGTCTCTACAGGGAAAAAGCGTGTAGGGGATTTGAAAAGCTTTCTCTTCACACACAGTCTTATCTTTAATAGCACTCGCAACAGAAGCTGCCAGACATTAACAGAGGTGTTCGTACTTCAAATTAAAAATTAACTACAATCAGTTAAAGTGAAAGGAAAAGAACACACAAGAGGGAGAGTGAAGGAAAAAACCCTTGGTTTTAAGGTCAGACCATCAAGTAAGATTATTATTATAAATGAGAAGGAAAACCAAAATCAGATTAGAAATACATTCCTATGAGAAGCACTGCTAGTAAGAAATATCATCTGCTACAGAAAGAAATGAATAAAAAAATGCTTCTAAAAGTGAGTGACACCACTCACTTCTAACTGGGAGGCAATACCACGAGGGATCTGTTGTTATCTGTGCGTTAGTTAACACTTTCTAATAGTTCTGTATCCACAAACCTTTTCATATATTTTGTCCGCTATTCTTATTTCATATTAGGTTGTAGTCTTCTGCCAAAATACTATGAATGGCCCCATGCAGTATATAAAAAGTTATCCTTACCTGTAAAATACTTTTAGAGACTAGAACTCTCAGCAGATGCAAGACAATATTGGCTCTTTCTTTCCTACTCTGAAAATATTACTGAAAATATTACTGAGCTTTCTGCTCATAAACGTGAACAGTTCTCATTCCACCGCAAACAAAATGACAATGTTAAAAAAGAAAAAAATTAGACAAAATATTTTTTACTTTATAGCCATCTTAATTAGCTAGATTCATACTAGATTTATTTAATTTACTAGATTCATATTTCACATTTAATTTTTTTTCAAATGTAAATTGAGTGGCTGCTTAATAGATAGACTGGATGTAGGCACCTCTTCACTTCAAACTTTCAAAAGCTAAGTTTCATGCTTGAACAGTCTAAAATTCAATGTACACTGAATGCTAGCACCATATTAGATAGCCTATCACTATCTATTTAATGTTGTGAAGCCTATCCAAGAGAAAAGTGAGCTCCTATAAAATGATGTACTTTTATTTCACACTTATTTGAAGTGGATACTCCCATTGCTGAACTTGTTTTGAAATCTACCACAAAAATTAAGCACTACCTGTTTTCTGTATTGTTGACTCTATAAATATGGTGTGAGATACATTATGGCTGTGGTTGCCATAGAGAAAACTTCTAATACAATCTCAGGAATGATGTCTGCAATATTGCACACCAGATTTATCCCTATATAATCAACACACTGTTAAAGATTGCCACATGCATATACATATATATATACACACATACGTACATGAAGTGGAAACATCTCTATATATATACGTACACCCTTTTTCTGCAAACGTAGAAAAAAATGCAACTACAGAAGTGTTCAAAATATATACACACAGAGACATCAACATGATCTTAATGAACAAATTAATGATTTATAAAGAACTTTAATTACTGTTACTCTTTTCCTCAGGTTTCTAACGATGGGCAAAGGATGACATTCTTCTGAGTTTCCTATAAGAATTTAGCAGCAAAGAGAATGTAATCATCACATAAACGTAGTGTTTACCAAGGCTATATACCGCATGCACTGCTAATGTTGACAAGGAATATAAATTGAATCAGCTGGAGGCAAGAGTGCAGGGCAACTCAATAAATACAGAATCAGATTGTTTACAGTATAATCACCTGTATTTTGAAGCTGACGTTCAAGAGCCACATAGTTTGAAGATCAACAAACAAAGAAGTTACTGGGGAAAAAAAAAGATTCTAAGCATACTCTCGAAAATAGGCATAGACAGAAAAGTCTTTGAGGGTTAGATGCAGCATACTCAATCTTGAAGCTAGAAATATATTCTATTCCTTCTCCAAAACCATACTTACAAGACAAAGTTATTCATGAAAGTAAATTATGACAAATGAGTAGAAAGCATATGGCATGACAAGTTCTAATTTACTACTCCAACTAACCTATTGGGACACTGCTCTGACATGTTTCATTCCCTTATGAAACTGACTCTTTCCATACAATTTCTTCCAAAAATTTGCATCTAGAGTGAAAGTATTTTAAAGTGGTTTTAATTAAGCATTTTTGTAGCATAACAGATACTATATATACAGGAGTTATAAAATAGTAATTTGGAAATTTTCCACTGTGCCCTGCATCCTAAATATGTGAACTCTTTTTTTTTATGTAGAACATTAAAGGAGAAGATTTACTTAAAGAAAAATTATAAAACCTTGACATTTTCTAATGCAAACATGTTGGTTAACCCTACCATTCATCTTAATCCATGCAAATTAAACATTCTTACATTTTTTAAAATGGAATAAAAGTCTCTCCCCCCCAAAAAAAAACATAGTTTGGATGAAACAAAACAAAACACCAAAACACCACAATATTAAAAAAAAGTAAAATATTGATAAGGTAAGCTTGGCATCATGAGAGAAAAAAATTATATTGTCATCTTAACATGGTTAAAAATTGTTTCCTTTTTAATATTAAAACCACTCCTACAGCAATTCACAATTATATTCATTTTTTTCTTTAGTGTCTACACATGAAGCAGACTAGAAATTGGTTGGCAGAAAGCAGCATCAACATGTAGAGGCACCATCTAGACCCATCTATATTTATCGAATATATTTGTAAAACCCTCAGGAAACAATAACGATCTATTATTTATCTATTATAATTATCTATTTTTTCTTATCCCTCATTCATATCCCATTATACCAGACTGTTTTTACCCTCTTCTGTAAATTACTCTGTTGGGTAGGTGCAAGATACTATCAAATCAAGACAGGAATCTTTACAGACATAAACAACCACTTGTGTTTAAAAATTCAGGAGGTCTTATCCAGTTTCACATACTTGTGATGGCTAGATAGAAAAACTGGATGGCAGAAAGTATAATCACCTCCAGCCCTCCACTCTGCTCTTCAGATGTTTTTTTCTACCCTCCAGGCGAGGACAACATCAGCCAGCTCCTGAAATGGCAACCAGTTTTTAACACCAATGCATTGTGGTAAACCAAAGACAGACAAGGTCAAATGAACAGGTTGGACATGACATTCTTGGGGAAGATACCATCTATTGTAAGGGTCAAGACACGACCCTCCTCAAGTCATCTCACATCAATCCACTGTTAGATTACATGTTAGTGGAAGAACAACTTCAGGAACCGCTGAATCAAGCTCGAGATACAGAACAAAAAAATACAGCATGTAAAACTTGAAATAACTAAATTAGAAATGTTGGGAAAACAACTCCCAACATTAACACTTCTGTTTTTAAATCTGAAATAGGCCATGATGTGGCTAAATGAAAAGCAAAGATAATGAATTTTTTTCCTCAAATTATATAGAGGGTTTTGTATAAGATTTAATCAAAAGGCTGAGTAATGTATCCATATCTGCAGCTTTATCCATTTTACCTTTTCCCACAAAAACCTAGGTAAGCAGACATAAGTACATGAAGAAGTCAATCTTCTATAGACTTAATAACACACGTAAGGGTGGCATTTTAGAGCAGTACAGCTTCGCTGTAGTACTGGGGAAACATTCATCACCACGAATGATTTAGTGGTAAACTTCACTGTAAAGCTGAGACCTTATGTACATGCAGCAGCAAGCCCAATGAAGCCTTGAGTTATACCAGAATAAATAGGATCACCCTTCAAAAAGTCTGTAAGGTTTTCTGCCTCTTCATGTTTCTAGAGCGCACATACTTGACCAGCAGATTTCTTACAACTATAAACCAGCATAAGAAATTTGGTATGCGACCCTTTTTGGGAATGTGAGTAATTTCCAACTGAGAAATTACCTATTGTTTAATGGAAAGTCATTGATCTCTGCCCACCACCTGCTTAGCCCAACTGCTTATTTAACACGTTGGGTGATAGCAACACTTTATCTCAGAAATTACCCTTGCTGAAGCTAATGAACATCATGTTGCAATTTTAACTAGATTCAGATTTATCTCCAGTCCTAGCCAAGCACTGAGTTCATTAGTTGCTGACAGTGACTAGTGTGTTTGGCTAGCATCTTAATCCACAAAACTGTTCCATTAAAATTAACATAACCAAACATGCAAAAGTTGGCTCAACAATTCTCAGGTGGGATACAATGTGTATTTCAAGGTGTCATCCTTTCACAAGATCTGTATACAACACTTGAATTTGATTAAGAAAACTTATTTTGGAAACTTTTATGCTCCTAATTTGTAGACACATATCCTGTCTGTAAACCTCAGCGTAGATCAGAAGGGCTGGCTGTGATGCCTATGTGAAACACAATTCAACCACTGCTAACCTGTATTTGAAAAGAGAAAGGAAATTCTGGATTTCACTGTAAACCACTTACATATGAGTAAAGCATCCTCCTTCCCTATAAAAAGTTTGCAATCCAAGAAATACCCAATCAGGGAAGTTACAGATTCAAAAGAATACCCCAGATACAAGCTATGTAGAAGATGCTCCACCAGGCACCTGTACCTCTCAAAATATGGTAGTAAAGGCCAGGAAGGGCTGCTGAGTTCTGTTGCCACCACCCAACTGTGGCGGAATGTGGCCTCAACGCTTGCTTCACCTGTATGCTTGAACACTTATATTTTCATATTTTCTATGGAAAAAAGAGTTTGAATCAACTTTCGCTTTATTAAACCCAGTTTATTCACAGTGCCACTCTTACCGTGTCACTGTTAACTTTTTAATCTCAACAAATATATTTTTTTTCCAAAAGCTGGATTAATAGCATATCCTGTGTTACTGTTGACAAAACAACATGAAAAGAGGTTTTCTAATGCTGTCATCAAATTGCAGGTTGCTAGTAAAAAATAGTAAGTGAAGTCTTACACAGACATGCAAAAGTGTAGGATGGATAAGTTAATGTAAAAATTACCCAACTCAAAATAATGTCTTTCATGTCCTTCCTATTTATGAAGAATGTATTGATTTGCAATGGAAGCAGCAGACTCACCGACACCGAACTGACTGAATAACTGGCAGGTTAGCATTATCTACCCAACTTCCTCATGCTGCTCAAGAACAAACACGCCTGAGCAGCCATAAGCGTGAGCCTACATTATACGCGTACAGCTGCATGCATGAAATATATGTTTCTCACATTTATTATATAACATTCTCCACACAAGAACAGAGGACAGAGACTTGCAACCTTGGTTGCCTTCCATGGTATTTATAAATGACAATAAAATGCACATTTTAAAACACTGTTCACTTGTAGCATGATCTGAATCTATGTCTCTTTCAGCAGGACATACGGGGAACGTATTAATACAGAAATAACCATTTGTTTGCTAGTGGAAAAAGAAGCGGCAGAATTCATAGCAGTAGACAGATTGAAAAGATTTTCTGAAAATCTGTACATTACTGTGTGGTAAACAATGGTTTATTTGCAAAATCAGTTTGAGCTTAAAAATATGTCAGGCCTACCCTTGTGTTTGAACTACATATAGTTCTGCAGCAGTGGAATGAAATTTTGCAGCCAACACCCTTCACATATAACTAGTTTGTGCTGAAACAATTTGTCAATCTTATTTAACTGCCGTTATTTGCTGCAGTACAAGGAAATTCTAACTGATGCAGGTTAGACTTCTGCTGTCAAATAAAAGTAGTAACAGCTGTCTTTCACAAAACACAGTAAAGCTAGCTTGCATCTTCCCTGCCAAAATGAATCACACATTCTAAGGATGTCCATATGCTGTCATATCTCTCTTCTTCTGTCCCTGAAAAGTAGAGCTGCATTCTCTACCTCTATGTGGGTAATTTCTCCACAAAAACTATAATTTTTTTTTAAAAAAAAGGCATTCAGAGTTACAGAATGGAAAGGAATCCCGTTTCACTGCAGCCATCTGTTCCTAACACAGAGATAGAATGGCATGACAAGATGGAAGCTTGCTCTCCTGTCTCCACCTGCTTCCTCTGTAACTTTTTTTAGTACTATTCTAGTAGACTGTAAACCTTACTTACAAAAGCCAATACACCAGATGTCCTTGATTGTCCCACCTGCTAGCTGTGCTGACACTTGCCGTAACTGATCCTCCTGTCCACCCTCTCTTAGATATGCATACATAAAAAAGGCACTTGACGGTGTGCATGACATGTCCTCTCTGGGACACTGTGTGGGGTATATGAGGAGTGATAGTTATTTGTTTCAGAGCTTTTTTTTTTTTTTTTTTTTAGTACAAGCTGCACAGTCTTGCATACTTTGGTCAGGAGGTTCCCTGTTGATAATACCATAATAACTGGCTTGGAAGCCACCACACAAGCAGGACCTCATCTGCGTCACTATCATAGAATCATAGAATCATAGAATGGTTTGGGTTGGAAGGGACCTAAAAGATCATCTAGTTCCAAGCCCCATGCTACAGGCAGGGACACCCGCCACTAGACCAGGTTGCCCAAAGCCTCATCCAATATGAGCTTCCTCTGCTTAGAGAAAATACATAATCCCTGATCAGTGGGTATACATCTTCCTCACCTGTGCTCTGATCGTCAGGGGCGTGGTTTTCACTGAAGGTGTACCCACCTTGCTTTTTCTTTCATACAAGCTGTTAAGTAATCATATGATAAGCTCAGGAAATCCTGGCTTCTCTCTCTGCTTCTCCTGAGAAGCAGGCCACACCGCGCAGACTCTTCTGTGGCACACAGCATAGCTTCAACTTGTTTACTGCTTCTATCAAAGGCTATTGACAGCCCATCAGAAAGCCAAAAATACTTTCAGTTTTCTCACAATGTAGAGCAGATTGCCACTGTTGTTCTCCTCAAATCAGATATCCTGCTAATGACAAATACATGTTTCTCCATGCAATCTTCAGTCAGCACTGAATCTGGCTGCTCAGACCAAGAGTTACAAAGTCAAAGCCCTGTAACAGGATCATTGTGCACATATAGCGCTGTACAATCAAGAAATGTATGTTAAAAAAAAAAGATACTGTGTTTTGCAAACAAATATTGTACAAATAAAACTGCCTATATTGGAACAGAAACACCATCACAATTTCTTATTTTTCTATGACATATTTACATCTTACCCCAAATACTTGCAATATGAACATATAAGGACACCAGGATGTACTTATTGCCCATTTCATTATTCACAAGTACAGACCAAAGTCATGTATATAAACATGTTCTACATACAAATATCCAGTATTTTCAGTCATTTAAACTGGAAACTACAAAGCAAGAGTTATGTCTACAGTTGCTTGTATTTATATCCCTAGTTCTTTAATGAGAGATTTCTTTAGAGATGAGATAGAGTTCTTCATGTTTGCAATTCTACACTTTTTCCAGGTGACTACTCTTACCTGTAAACAACAGATTACTACAACCTGTTTTCCCTCTTTGCATTGACTTCCTATCCCCATCACATCCCTGAGAATTTGGGGAATGGACCCAAGCCTCACATGCCTTGAAGAGTCCAATTATGGTAGCTATGAAGACAGATAACTATGGCAATTAGTAATTGACAATTTGTTCAGAAAACTGTCTGGAAAAGGGAACAAAGAAACTCACAAGTGAACAAGAAAGATATGCCTTGGTTCATTTCTTGTTTGGACAATGATTTATTTGGTTTTGTGGGCATGTTTGCCACACTAAAGCTGCTTTTATGATCTCTGTTTCTTGAGATATCTGAAAAGCCAAGTGTGATGCAAAGACTTGACGGATGTCTGCCTAACTAACTAATGCATGTAGCTATTACTTTGTATTTTCCTTCTTCATTACATGTTCAGAATCAAAAGGAGATAAGCATTATGATGAGCCACTGTTATCAATATCAAGGAGACATACACACAAAAGATGTTTGAACAAAAGGAAATTCTGCATGTCAGTAGTAGACAAGCTGCTATTGGAAAGTGCCAGATAATTAAATTTTTGAGAGATCCACAAATTTTGGACCTCTCATGGTGATGTGATCTGTCAGACTCAGATAAGAGTTCATATATTAAAAAAATGCAGGGTTTCATATCGCATATTTTTTTAATGTGAGAACAAAATAAACCAGTTGTTTGTGCCAACAGTTCCAACCAGTCTGTCATAGTGTAAAGGACAATGTATCACTCTGGCTGGGCCACCACCTTTTTGACACTGAGAGACAGAAGTTATAAATAATAAAGCAGGAATTGGTATTCACCCAGTTTACCAAAGAAATAGCAGGAGAAGAGCAGAGGATGAATTTATCTTAGGATTTATCTAACCAACGGTCTGGAGAACAGGCAGCCCCAAAAGCAGAGGTTTTAGCCCCAAAAGTAGAGGCGGGCACGGCAGATCTGCCTAACTCAGACTGCAGACGGGACCATCCACCTCCTGCCTGCCAGGGTCTGGAGCTTGCCTGTTCTCTGGCACCCATTTCTCTCTTTTCCACATTTTATGTATCTCAGACATAAAAATTTTGGATTCAGAGTGACACGGAAGGCAAATATTTTTAAATATTTTAGAGGAAGGAAAATAATTTTAATTTCTTTTCAATGCCATGTATGAAAGCTTACAAGCAAAATTCTGTCACACCATGATCCGTGCAGTAGGTTGTCCCCTGCAACCCACAGAAGACCTCATGCTGCTGCAGGTGGAGGAGCCCTGAAGGAGGTACAGCCCATGGAAGACCCCATGCTGGAGAACGGAAAAAGTGTGAGACAAAGTGTTATGAACGGACCACAGCACTCCTCAGTATGGGGAAGCAGAAGAGCTGGGAATGAAGAAGTGAAGTTGAGCCTGGGAACAAGGGAAGAAGGCGTTCACCATCCAAATCTATTTCAATTGGCAATCTTCCCCAAGTTGAGTCCTTTTTGCCCATCACATTAACTGGTAAGCAATCTCCCTGTCTTTATCACGACCCACTAGCTTTTCCATCTTATTTTCTCCCCTTGTCCTGCTAAGAAGTGAGAGCGCAGCTGGGTGAGGGCCTGGCAGCCAGCCAAGGTCAATCCACCACACTTGGGGATCAAATTTGGAAACTGATTTATACAAACTTGGGTAGTCCGATTATAGAAAGTGACTGAAGTTCCTTCTTTATTACAATGCTAAGCACACTTGCCATTAGTGAAGGGAGTAGTATTTGCTACATAGAAAGTAAATGGTGGTGTCACCACCTACTGCCCCTGTGGAGGCTCAAAGTTCTGGAGTGGTTTCAGAAGCTGCTTAAACTGATTTACGGCTTTGCTGCTGCCAAAAGAGAGAGATCCTGCCCCACTTCTCACGTGCACATCACTGCAGTATTCCTGTGTAGCAGCAATAAGGCTGATGTGACTGAAAACTACTCTTTAGTGCTGGAACAAAAAACCACAAGATCATCATGTCCAGCAAAAATGTGGCTTTAGGCTATCATGAAACTGCACCCGTGAACTGTTTCAGGCTCATGATTTGAAGGTACCTCAGATTAGACTTGGATCACAGCTCTTCCCCTACCTTTACACTGGAGTTTCTTAAAATGTCCATCCTGATTTATTCAGATGTAAAGATGGCAAGAAATACCCTGTTGGGTTTTTGCGAGCCAATTTGTCATGAAATTTAATCTATATTACTTGACCAAACCTGTGACAGGATCAGAGTACTTTCTAAACCAAACTAAATTTATGGCCTACCTAACCTTGTATCCTCTTCCTGACAAGCGACAGCATCCATTATTTAAAAAAAAAGTGTGTGACCTCTTGCAGCAGTTATCTGGAACATAATTTGCTCCACGAATGTCCTACCAACTTACCCATCTGTCTTGCCCTACATGTGTTTTCTTTCTTCCCTCTAAAATATTGCAAGAACCTACCACTACAATTCTCACTGCCATTTAAATTTGAAACTGTTTTAAATTTGGCAGCTTCTGGCCTTCATCCTGTAGTAATCTGGCGGGTCTTTTATCCAACCAGTTAAAAACCACAATACTCATCCCAGGTATGGTGTGTGCTTGCAGGTGTGTATTTTGTTCATAGATCTAAGTTTTTCCAAGTTTCTTTTCTGCCTGCCAAAAAGGAAAGTCATGTCCCCCCTGCCACAGAAACATATGCAGGAGAATGAGCATCTATTTTCTGACCATCACTGATGCTGAGATTGACTGGGAGAAACAGCAAGGACTCCAAGTACCACCTCTGGCTCAGTGAGTCGACTGTTTGATTGTTCTCATTTTGTTTAAACAGCTTAATGTATAATTTGCTGCTGGTTTAGACTGTAACACAATAAATGCAGCACTGTGGGAAGAAAGAAGCCTTTTTTGCACCAGTAATTTTATTCTCTTTCTTATAGGGAGAGTAAGACCTGCACTTAACTATATTACTTTGTGAAATTTTATTTTCCCCAAAAAAGCCTTTCGTATGTCTGATTCATCCTCAATTGCCACAACCCAGAGATCTCATTGCAGCCTATGTTACCAGTATAAGACAGTTGAAGTTACTTTCAGCTAAGGATGTTATACACAGTTTAATAAATTTCAACAAATTATTTAAAGTAATTTTGGCATTTATTGTTCTCCCTCTTTTTAATGGATGCATGCACCACAGATCTACGTAAAATTCAATTTTCACTGTTGCTTAATGGTTTGCCTTTAAGATGGAAGTGGTTAAAAGAGGTAAGATGTACCCATCTACAGCCTAGAGATTTTCATTTATCAGTGGAATGTTGGCTCTCAAATGAGGAATGACGTGTTAGTTCAGAAAAAATTAAGTTATATTTTCAGAGACAGGTTTACAGGCTATCAACCTTTGCTCTGAGACAAGTTGGCAAACTGTGGCATCATTTTGGTGTTCATTGCAACAATGCCTTAGTCCTTGATTCTTGAACAGTCCCATGATAATATGTGAATATCTTCCCAGTAGACAGGACTTTGCTGACCAGAAACTATAGAAACATACTAAAATTATTTAAAAGACAAAAAAAAACCAAAAAAACAAACCCTGGAATAAGTTGAGAAAGCATAATTTTTCTCAAAGAATTTAAAGAACACATGGGTAACATTCTCTACCTTGTGGGGAGATATTAACATCAGTTTATAAGATATTTTCTTTTACTGAGGTATGCTGAGCATAAATCTTAGAGTTAATCAGCAGTTTTTTCCACCAGCTAAGCTCAGTGACTGAAATGGAATTTTATTTGTAGTCCTACATGCTCCATCACGGTTAATGGAGTTTTACAAGCATGAGAATCAAACGAGGACTCCAGGATTTCTTGTTTTCATAAATGGGCTAGAATCAAAATACTGCTGGGGCAAGAAAAGGAGAAAGAACTCATGAGTGTTTTGCTATCAACTGGCATGGTGTCTTGAATTAAATGGGGTCAGATCATTGCAACTGGTTGGTCTGAGGCCTCCTGATTTTGGACCGGTACTACGTACAGCCTTCCTCTGTGCTCTGTGGAGATTCCCTCAGTGTTGGCCTGAGCACCACTCTGCATTTCTAGAATGTCCAAAGCAACTACAGTGGAAGTAATAGCAACTGCTTTCATCCTTACTATCATCAAATACAAGCAAAAAATAACACCAAAATCAACACACCATAAATATTTCTAAATGGAAAGTAGTATTAAAGATAAATTGCATCTAAAACACTTAAAGGAATATTTTTGCCAACTTAATGGATTTTTTTAAATAGGAAGACTCCTTGTTAATGCTTAACCATCTGAAATGTTGTGTTTCAGTAAGCACTTCCTAATACTCAAAAAGTCGCAGAAGATATTTCCTACTGACTGTTTATTACAGTATCCCCTTTAACCCAATTTGTAATGTATTATATAGACATCAACAACACTGAGAGACCTACCAAACAAATTCTATGACTTGGGTGACAATTAAGAAGCTTTTCTAGTTCAGATTTGCGCATCAGATCCTCAAGTGGTGTTGCATCCTTAAGTCCTAGTGTGGATTTTTTTAAATTCTCTGGATTCGTTCTTACTGCATTTTGCTTTGATTTGCTTTTCCACTTCATATTTACCTTACAGACAACTTTATTCTATTTCACATTCCTGTGAACCTTATTGTAGCTCATGGGTATATGTGGATAATCTCTTTAGTAGCAATCCACCTCAGGGCATGAGACAGTCAAATGTGCATGCAAGCCCTTGAAGCTATTGTTCAAATGGAAATTCAACTTTCAGATCCCCAAACATTTGCCTTCATTTAAATTAGTTTGAGTTATAACATTGGTGACTTACTCCCAGACACATTCATAGGCAGTATTTCATATTCTCAGAAGAAACTGTCTGTAACTGAGACACACATGATAGTGAACAGAGATGGAAATTAATTTTATCTCTGTGATGAACACACTGCTACTTCAATCAAAATTCATTTGCAAGTTTTGGTGGAACAGGAACAGATGCAGGGGAATTAGAAAATAAAATATTTTTTCAATCTCTCTCTCACTCGCTCTCCCCTTTTCCCACATTCAGCACAGAGCTGTACTGTGTTTTATTACCAAAAATAAAAGGTAGGCTTTGGGCAGAATGACAGCCACTGCTAAAGTCACACATTGAGAGTTAGTCTCACAACAGTCTGCTCTGCAACACAAAAGAATAGTATCATTCTTTCCAAGTGAGTTTTTTATTGTGGGGACAATTTACTTTAAGGACATATTGCTTTGCATTTTCATGTGGCTTTTCACTTTTTTTGTGAACTTTCATTGAGAATTGCCCTGACATTTCATTGTCTTTATACGTTGTTGCTTTTCATTCGACCTGCAAATGATCTCCACTTCCCCAAGCTCTCTGTGAAACATCTGCACAAACAGAAAAAGCATGAAAAGCTCTAACCCAAATGAAGCCCTTGACGCCCTTGCAAGTATAACCACTTAATTGGTATGGGAACCATGACATGCAAACAGAAGTCCTATAAATATCGTCAAACTATACATAAAATCTTTTCCTCTATTAAAAGGAGTGAGTTTAGCGTAATGTTTCACTGAAATTGCATCAAGCCTGGCAATTATAAGGAATCTTAACAGAACAAGATTGTTTCCCTTACTCTCCTCATCCCTGGAGAAAACATCAAAGCTACTAGGTGAACACAGCCCATCTAGGCTATAGCAAGAAATGCTATTTAGATTTAACATATTCAGAAAAATGTCTATGCAATTTCCTAAAAACAGCTTCTTCGATAAATTTCAAATAGTTATCAAGTCAAGAAGTACTGAAACAAACCTAAAATGGGTAGTAAATTTTCACTGTTGATTGTTGAAACAAATATTTTCAGATGAAGGAGTACCAGTAGCAGTATAATAAATTAATTTCCAAATGGTATATCACCAAAAAAAAAATAACAGCAAATTACTTCAGAATATCCCTAAAAAAAATCTCTGTTCATTTTCCCCTCACAATAATAGTTAAACAGCAATGGAAATTAGAGGAATGAAGAGGACTTTTATTTATTAATACCTATGAGCACTGAGCATTTTTACTAATTGTTTTTTGAAAAAGAATAATAGTCTCTTACCAATGTAATTACCTTTCAGGAAAGAAAGACTTCCTTAGTAAATATATTGTATTGGGACATTATTGCTCTCTATTAATACTGTCATGACATAAATGTCTTTTCTGGCTACTAAAATCAGAAAAGTCAAAATATAGGATCTAGAATGCAAGATTGATAGTATAATTGCAGCTGCTAATTTGAACGTGCTGTCTACATCACTGGTACAGGAGCTTACAAAATGACTACAGAAGCGATGCGACTGCCTGGTGGAGATCAAGTTGTACAAGCATTAACTCAAATGGAACTCCTTAGATAAAAAGCACGGTAGATGCTCTATCTACGACCTGAAAATTCACAGAAACATGGTATATGCAGCTTTCATTGGTTAAGATATTCATATGCAAAAATATAAGAACAAGCATTACTGACTGTATAAATCAAAGACAAACCTTACTCAGAAGTGATCTGTATAGTGGTGCACAATGGCAGATGCCACAGCATATTTTTTTTTGATGCAAGGCTGCTCAAGATCATCTATGGATAATGAACCATGACAGCTTGGGATTTGATAAAATGCAAGTTGATGGTGAAAGAAGGCAAGGAATACAACCACTATCTGAACAGTCAACAAATGTATTTAAACTGGTTTTTTTTCATCTTTAATGTCAGCACAAAATATGACGTATTACCACGAAATGATACGTTCACTATCTAATAGACTTCGTATCAGGTAAAGATATTTCTTTAAATTATTTACTACCTTCATTTTATTTCCTGGAAAGCACCATGCATTAAAGCATTTAACAGGGTATGGAAGGCAACAGAATCCATGTTTGTTTAAAATACCTTATATGATTGGCATCAATGCAGTTTTCTTTTCACAGGGAAATCTTGAATGAAGGCTTTATCAGTCAGTTTCTAGTCTCTTCAGAGCTCAGAAAAAATCCCTTTTCTCCCTTTAAAAGAAAGGCATTCCATGTAAACACTTGCCTGTACCTATGCAGCTGTATTTTCCATCTTTGTTCAGAAACAACTGCTGCTTAAAAACTCCTTTAATTATACTTGGCTTGTTCAGTGCCCCTCAGCTGCTGATTGGCAGAAGTTGATTATCATGAGAGTTAATCAGATTGTTAAGATACACAGAAAAAAAATACATGAACAAGTTTTCTTCATCATGGACTCATTTGGACTATTTTCTTAGTGTGCTTCAATATTATATATTTCTATAGATCTCATCAGTGAGCCAAGTACGGTGAATTGTAGTGATCTCACACACATCGTATTTTCCTACTGCTGTATCCCACAACGTTCCTTAACTTAGCATGCTCAGTGAAGTCTTTTGATACCAAAAAGATGTGGATTTATACTTGCACATTGTTTAACTTCCTCTATACACAACCAGAAAATTTCAAAACAGTTTGCATTAAGGGGCAAAAATGACATAAGTAGATCCAATCTTTAGACTTGAACAATTTCATAGAACTATTCAGATTATACTGTAGGTTTATTTTGGGGTTTCTTTTTCCTTCTCAGCTCTTCTATTTTTCTTCTATAGAGTCTCCTATTCTGGCAAATTAAGAGAATTCATGTCGTTTTTTTCCCCACAGCTCTGACCAGAAGCTGCAGTGAAGACTGAATGCTTACTGCGCTGGAAGTTGTTTGAACAAGACTGTTAGAGATCTTTAAGATTTTCATAAATCAAATCTCTGAGACACGCAAAGGATAGGACTAAAGCTCTATCAACATATTTGTCCTACAGATGGAAGCTGAGGTACACAAAATCAAATAATATGCTGAATGTCACACAATGACTCTGGTTTAAGGAACCTTCTCATCCTTAAATGTCTTGAATCCTTGCCCAATACCTTAATCGTATACTGTAAAAGCTGTCCTCAGTCCCTGTATCTTACATGTAGCACTTTTGATTATTTTCCTTAGTATGAAATACCATCATTTCATCTTGCTGGTCTTGGTAATAGTTAAAACAGCAAAAATTTTTACAAATAAAAGATACTTTTTTTTAAGCAACAAAAGCACTGCATAATTCTAAAGTTCATTATTTTGAAAAGTTTGGAAGCTGTCATTTTTCACTACTTCAGTACTAAGAAATCAATATTGTTAACCACAACAGTAAAAACAATGGAATTTTCTATAAATGCGGATACCTTTAATTTGCTTTCTAATTTTTTAGGAAATAAAGCCCATATCCAGAAGGTGCATTGCATTCAATTTACAGTCACCAAAGTCATGGAGCAACAAGAATTTACACCACCACACAATGTCCCTTTTCCATCTGAAAAGAAAAGAAAGGCTAAATCCTTTGAATGACTCCAGGACCTAGGGTTTTAATGAAATAAACACCAGGAAAAGCTGGTTAAAAATGTTCCGGCTTTCACAGTCGACAATTATTTTGTACCTTGTGGCTGTCTGAATAGAATATATTTCTTTGTCAAAACAACAAAGTAAAATTAAACTCATTAGGTGCAAACCACAACATTAATAAAAGAACATCGTTGCAATGTCAAGCACTCAAAGTTTAATTCAGCCTCTTTCTGACGCGTTATGACAGTCTCTAAATCACATATTTTTTGGGGGGAGCCATGCTTATCCAGTGCCTTGGCTGGGTTTTTTTAAGGAATTTAAAGGGTCCACATCTCGTATTCTGTGAATGTTCTACAATTTATACACCACATAGAGTACATTCTTAAAATGATGATTTTCATGCATGGTGAAATTTTTTCAAGATAAAAAAATCCACTTGTTTTATATACCCAATAATGGGTGTAATTTCCCCCCCCCCTTTTTTTTTTTAATTTAGAGCACATAGTATATACTGCATGTTCCTATATACCCAAGCACAGTTCCTATCGAATTCCATTTTCCTACCTTCCCGGCTCATTTCTCAAGCACTCTCAGTTCTCTCCAGCTAGGATTACTGGCTGATGCTAATGACAGTATGTCGGCAGCTCTACCTCTGCTGTCCGGGTATCCAATTCCTTATTAAATCTGTCTTCCCTAGAGCTCCCTGCCAGTTCTCATTCTTTTTTGTCTGGTCACTCCCAGTTTCCCACTCCCTGTCCAGTTCTTATGTCCCTTCCCATTCTCCAGGTTGACTATTAATCCATTGCCTCTGCCCACCAAGCCTCGGTCGCTCTGTTCTCAGCCCAACGCCGAGCGTTCTCCTCCCATACTGGTACTCTTCGGCCCACTGGCTCCCAACACTGTCCCAGCTCTCACTGCTGAGGCTGGTTCCTTCTCATCATACAGAGGAGCTATCAAAAGCCATCACGGAAACTCTTTTTCTGTCTTTTCCATCTTGCAACACAAGTATATCGATTCACACCATGGGAATGCTTCAAGTTTATCATAGTCAGCCTTAGGAGTTTAGAGAAGCTTGAGTGCACTCAGCAATGACCACAAATGGAGATTTTACATCTTTGGCATTAACAGATCTCTCTTTTCTCTGCGAATTCTGATGATGTTTAAAAGGCTTATGATTTTGCTAATTCTACTGGATATTCACAGGGATAGCCACAAGCACGTTCTGTTCAGAATAGGCAACTTCACTACAAGGCTGTAAAATTAATTCCACCAAAAAGGAAACTTTCCAATATCACACTTAGCTTTGTGTCGAGATCTTAATTGTGTTAAAAAATCCTAGTTAGAAGCAAATATTTCTAAGGAGACAGCAGTTAGCCTTTGGGAGTCAGGAAAAGACGGATAACTCAATCAATAAGGTAAGTTTTGGTATGTTAATAAAGGTAACAGTGAAACGTGATCTATGTTTCAACAAGAATTTTCAGGTTTTCTTAGAGATTTAAAACTTCTTTTTACAAGTCCCTTGGGGAGCCAAACGAACCACTCTCACTTACTGGATGAACAGTGCATAATACTTTGCGTAATGAAATTAAGCAGCCTGAAATATATGTGAACATGACTAATGAGACCAAATGCAGCAGGAAAACCAAGCAGATGGTTTGAGCATGCTGGAATAGAATAGCAAGGAGAGATCTGAATGTTTGGGGTTTTTGCAGGATACATGCAGAAACACAAATATAATCTTTGCATTTCTATATAACACTGCATCTGTCAGCGCTTTGATGGTTCTACGGATCGCAAGTGAGAGCTTGCCAGAATACTAATAGTCTCTGTGGAAAACCTTTGTGTGTTTTTCCATAGGGATGCAAAATGCAAACAAAATGGAGGGGGGAGTTTCCTTTTGCATTTTGTGTCTTGCTTTTTTAATTGCATAAAAAGATACTTAAGCTAGTGGTATATTTTTAACGAACTAGCCTTCCCCACCAAGAGTCTGGTTCTCAGAGACCTCCCCAGGAGTATGAACATTTGGGGGAAAACAGAGAAGGAAGGTAGCAGGTATTAAAAGATGATAGGAAAAGGCTTTCTTATCAAGAAAGGTCAACCAACTTATGAAGGATGCTACCAGAAACACAGGAACATGAAGATAAAATCAGTTTGCTCTCATTGCTTTCTGGGGAAAAAAAAAAATCTATCCACAGAAAAGATTAACTGTTCATTTCTACAATTTGAGGTAAAATGAGGGTTACCAGGCAGCTTCTCCTCAAGAGGTATTTCTTGGCTGAAGGTATAACTCTGCTCTGCATGCAACACCCACTGGCACTGGCTATTCACATCTGCAAACTTATGGGATTGCCCCCAGTTATGTTATAAAGAACAAGCAGATTCAGAAAGAAAAAGTATCAATCAGAGCAACTCTACAATGTCATCCTGTTGCCTTCCTCTACCAGAAATGATTAGGCTAAAATGCCTTTGGATTCTTATTTTCTGACAGCTGAGATTTTTTCTTTTTCACTAGAAAACTTATTCGATGTTTTTGAAAGAAGCAGAAACACTACCTGTGATCACAATATAAAGACATCCTGTCAACAAAGTAATTTTAACTAATGTTCAGAAAACTATTTAACTAATTTATCTGCACCTGTTGCTAAATATAATAGTCTATTCCACTGTTGATGCTAATGCTACAGCTGTAGCCTGCCTACCACATCTTTGACTATTACAGACTCCTATTATTTAGTGTGCACAGTGCAATTTAGTAGTGCAGAATATTTTTATTACCAACACAAACTGTAGAGGTTCAAGATCCAGAAATTATTTAATCTCTTCAGCTAATTTTCAAAATGTATCTCTACATTGTGTGCACTGGTTTCCCTTGTTTAAAGTTCAGAATTTTTAGAATCATAGAAAGATACTAACTAATTTCATGGAGCATCACTATTCAGCAAAAACAAAGAACCAAAACCCACAAAACCCAAAACCTTCTAATTCTGGAAGACAGTAATGATATTTCTTTATATTTTCACTGACTTCTAACTGTACTTTTATCTCCTGTACTAACGAAAAAAATATTTCTTTCACTCAGAAGCATATTAAAGTTATCTCCACTCTGCAACAACCACAGGAGTCTCTAAAAACCTGGCATCTGTAGACAAAGCAAGATTTTTCAGTCCGTCTTGACCTAAATTTATTAGGTGACATATGTAGAGATTTGGATGATCTCTTTATTTTACTGCAAATGATTCTTAATTACACTGCAGCACAATTTTTAAGCTTCAACTCAAGAGATGTTAGTGTTTGTGCTACATGATAAATGACCTTAAATGAGAACTGCAACACACAGACATCATTCCAGCCCATGTTACGTGTATCAGGTCTCACTCTGACCTTCCATTTTAAATTCTGGCTGCTATGCAAACTATCAGCAAAAGCCAGCTTCTATTACTATCCTTGTAGCTTCCTAACGTAACTTAGGTTAAATATTTGTACCTATCACAGTACTAATAAAAACATGGGCTTTATGATCTCAGTGCATTTTGCTGCTGTTCAAACGGGGTCTCCAAGCATCCTGGTAACCTTCTCTACCAATCTGGGTAAGGGATATCATACAATGTCCATACAGATCACATACACAACAGAGTTTTGTGAGGAAAAGTATCAACTGACAATTTCTATCTTGTCACTGCTGTAGACATTATATTCTCCTTCTATAAGGCTGTTTGTAAATAAATTCACTTGTAAAGCTGACTTTCTGTGATCTTCTGCAATAATTCATATCAAAACAGAGGGCTCAAACTGTACTTTGATGTCATTTTAGAATTCGGTATATTCTTGTATATAGGAAAACGGTCAGCCATAAAGGAAGCTGGTAAGAGCAAAGCGCAAAACAAACCAAAGAAGGTTACTCTTTATCCAATAGGTGGAAGATCAATGAAACTCTCAGAAACATATTAGGGGGTACAAGAAAATTTTTAAAAGTTACATAGGAAAAGTAGCATTTCCTTCCAGTATTTAAAGGGGGCCTACAGGAAAGATGGAGAGGGACTGTTTATCAGGGAGTATAGTGACAGGACAAGGGGTAATGGCTTCAAGCTGAAAGAGGGTAGATTTAGCTTGGATATTAGGAAGAAATTCTTCACTGTGAGGGTGGTGAGGCACTGGAACAGGTTGCCCAGAGAAGGTGTGGATGCCCCATCCCTGGAAGTGTTCAAGGCCAGGTTGGATGGGGCTTTGGGCAACGTGGTCTAGTGGAGGGTGTCCCTGCCCATGGCAGGGGGCGTGAAACTAGATGATCTTTGAGGTCCCTTCCAACCTGAACCATTCTATGATTCTACAAAACTGAACAAGTACTTGGAGGAACGATTCACTGACAGTTAGACAAACCACACCAGGTCCAGGAAATCACTTGAGCTGAAAACAGGTGGAGGCTGCGAATTTAAGAAACGTGTGATATATTCTCACCCTATTCTTCTCTTCTCTGGAAATCTGTTATGGCTTGTTGGAGACAGGATGCTGGACTGTATAAGTCCCAGGCTATAAGAATCCTTGGTCTGAATTCTTGGGAATTCTGTTCTAACAAGAGATGCTCTGAATTTGACCTATAATTTTGCATAAGCAAAGGCAAGGAAATAGATGCTTTCGTATTCCAGGAATTAGTGAAAAACAGTGCATGACGCATCTGCATCACCCACTGATCCTCAGTATTGCATGTGAGTCCATTTCTACTGAACAAATTTGTATGGCTTAAACTTGGTATATCCATGATAGTAATTCCATTAGCAGTAGTGCAACTGCACCTAGAGTACAAGTACTTAGTCATCTAGAAAAATACATGATTCAAAAAACACGTATGAGAAAGTTTCACACTATACTACAAGTGAAATGTATCCGAACCTTCCTAACAGTTAGTACTTTGGGTTTAAAATCTGCAAGATCATTTCAACATGCCCACCTTTCCTGTTACTCAGAATAGTGTAGGGAAAAGGTAATAACAACAACAACAACAATAATATCATCAATTTTATATCCTTATGTGGCATATGCTTGTCTAAGGCAGGAAAGTGTAAACACAGAATCCAACAGGATGGTCTAAAAACTATGAAGAACTCCACTTCATCTTACCTGGTAAAGCCAGTGCAGAACATATTGTGACTGCAGTGCAGAGTCGTGTGAACACAAAGACTTATAACCGTCTCATCTGCTAATTGCAATGTAGGCAAATTTGTTCTTCCCCTGCATGTTGTTTTAGGTATCCATATGGTAGCACATAGCTAGATATTCGTAAAAAACTGACCTTGGTGACATATGGCCAACATCTTTGAATTGTCACCCTTCAAGAGAATGTGGCTGTCCTCACATGAGGTCATATTCAAGCTCATTATGTGTTTTCTAGTCTCTTTGCAGGATATGAGTAGGATTTTTTTTTTTTTTTTTAACTTTCTATTTGGGGATATTTTTCCCCGGGAGAATTTGAACTGAAATTTTTGTTCATATTAGTTATACACATTTAAGGAAGTAAATTCAAGTCCCTTTCTCTTCTTCCTAAACGAAAGCAGCAGGCAATAAATACATGCAGATGCACACTTTGGTTTGCACTGGCAAAAGTATCACTCTTGCTCTTGTCACTTAACTGACAGAAGCCAAAAAAAGTATTTCAAGTACTTCCCAATCTTATTGGTTGCCTTGAACAATTCTATATAACTATTACCCTCCTTCTTCCACTTCATTTATGTAAAGATATTACTAACATTCTTTTGCTTTAGCTACATCTCAGATCATTAATTTTTCTACTATAGCAAAAGCAGACTGTGACAGACATCTTGCTTTGCTATAAACTTTTTTCCTCCACATGAATGCTGAAGCATGCAACAAAAAGTAAGAATCAATAGTTCACTACAGAGTGAACACATCAATTTTATATGATTTCCTTATATTGTGGCAAGCTCTAGCCTCAAACTCTCATTCTGACCTCTCTTACCAACCCAATTCCATACTGATCAACTCATTTACTTGCTACTAAGGAACAATTTCAAGCTTAAACTATGAGTATGACCTTCAATTTATGAAAGACATCAAACACAAGATCAATCTGTAGGTATAGAACTCACTGCAAAAGGAAACTAAGCATTTTTTTTCATGCTACAAGTGAAAATAACCCAAACACCTAAAACTAACAAGCTGACAGAGTAAGTTTTTGAGGTTCTGTCTTCCAGATCTGTGCATTTGCTCAATTAGCAATTATTAAAGTCAACTGATGTGACCAGCTGACAAACTGTAATGCCAAATTAAGAGTTTAATGTTCTTTGTCGACATCCAGCTGATGTACAATGTGCCACTCTGTACCTAGAAAACTCAGCATCTCCTTTTTAAGATCACAAAACAATCTTCACAAAGCTTTGGCAATAGGAGCTCACAGTTTATCGAGATCCTGTCCATTAGCTCAGGTTGGACTGTCTTCAAAACAATAGTTTGTTAGCCAGTTAGGTTGGAAGGAAGCATTTTCCCCTACAAACAGCTTTAACGAGTTGAGTTACCATTCTTCTCGAATACACAAAGGAAAAAAAAAAAAATCCACTTGCAAAGCATTGTTTCCCAACTGCAATATTTAAAGGGAATGTTGCTGTTTCCTCTGTCAAAAACTTATGCACATAAAAAAATGCTGTATCCATAACACCAGAGAAAAAAAATACAATCAAATTAGAAATCTCAAAAGGCATGAACTAATCACGTGCATCCAGGCAGAGCTCTCTCACAGCTAGGGATCAGATAAAGATTTTAATTAGCTCCCTTGAAAATTGGTGTTCGCATTTAGAATGAATGAAAAGTTCATCACCACTTCTTTTTCATCCACTATCCAGGAAGCTTCCTTGTCAGAATATGCACTAAAACTCTAAACTCAAGCAATGAATACGTGAACACACAAAGCAGTTATATCACGGTAAGTTACAACAAAGAGTTGTTTGAGAACGGGAGAGCTTTGCATTTTAAGCTTCAAGTTCCTATTGCCCAATGGCAACTTAACGAGTTTTTACAGTTGCATTTATTTGGAAACAGAAAAACATAGGAACATCACAGCCAACTCAAAAAGTGAATCCAGGTTTTCAGCAGGAATGACGTATATTACAACACACATGTGATTTTTAAATGAGTTCAACCAAATACACAGCACGGTTAATTCCACACTGGCAGAGGAAAGAGTCTAAGGCCAGCGTATTTTTTCAATCTGCATCTTTTATTTTTAACTTTCACATGTATTATATGCATATAAATTAATGAACATTAATGTATTATAATGTTCATAATTCCAGACAAGCCAGGATGTGGTAAAGATACCATTTTTCATTTGTCTTTGAAGTACTACTTTCTTAACTGTAAGGAAATGCCTATAAAAAGCCTAATAGGAGAGGAAACTAGTCCATATTGTCTCTGCGTGGGTATAGGTGAAATGCAGTTTTATACTCTTTTACTTTTCACTAAAGTTTCTAGTTAAGACTAGACATTCTGAAAGACGTGACTTTATTTGTAGATACTTTTGTTTCTCTCAAGACTCAAAAAAGTGAAAGTGAAGTAAATAACCAGATACAAATTTACTCTCGCTTGAGGACTTTAGTGCTGAAAGTAAGTTCATACTCATTGAAATAGCCCCCATGTGATGAGCAAAATGTCCTGACCAATGGCTCCATAAGCCTTCAAGCAATTACTTCAAAAATACCCTCCCAAAAAAATCCATTAAAAACATGTGAAAAGTCTAGTTTTCTAAGGATTTCCTGAGTTTTGTCAATATTATGTGATTAGGCTTAAAAGGTGTGAAGTAACTTGTGCCATAAACTCAAGTGTTTTCTGAGAACCTCCAACAGAATATTGAGTGATACAGATCATATCAGAAAGGTAATTACACAGTGCCTCAAAAACTTCAAAAAAACCCCAAATGGCCATTGACATAATCTGTTTATCAGACTACGTTTGCATCAATATTACACTTTTTTTGTTTTGTTTTCAAATTTTCAATCAAATATTTTTATTTTAACTACAGATAAACCCACACTAACACTTCATTTCCAGTTGGCAGCTTTTTGGCTATCTCTAAACAGTGGGATTCAGAAGGACTCTCAAGTTTCAGATATTGTGGTGGGCTGAACCTGGCCAGAAAGGAAGCACTCACCAGCCACTGACTCACTCCACTTCACCGCATGAAGGAGAGAATTTGAAGCACTCGTTGGTCAAGATAAAGGCAATTTAACAAGTGAAGCAAAAAACAAGGGAGAAAGAATACACAAATGAGCAAAGGCGATTACTCTCTACCTTCCACCAGAAGCCCAATGCTCACGCAGCCTCCAAGCGACAACCGCTCTGGAAAGACTACCCCCCAGTTTTTATTCCTGAGCATGACATTATCAGGTACAGAATATGCCTTTGGACCATTTGGGTCAGCTCTCCTGGCTGTGTCCCTTCCCAGCCTCTTCCCCATCCCCAGCCTACTTGCTGGGGGCAGAGTAACAGAAGGCCTTGACGCTGTGCAAGCACTGTTCAGCAACAGCTAAAACACTGGTGTGTTATCACTGTTTTAGTCGCTAATCTAAATCAGCACCATATGAGCTGCAATGAAGAGAGTGAGTTCCATCCCAGCCAGACCCCATACAGATACACATCACAGTTTGTGTCCCGGTTTGCCAGGATGAGATCCAACTGCACACAACGGTCTCTCCCCATTTTCTTTCTCCTATCATTTCCACCCTGGTTTCCAGGCACACCGACGAACAAGCAACCAGGATCCTTGAAAGCACTAGTCATACAGTTAGATGTAGCTATTGAGGTCATGGTGCTCAAACTAGATGTCACCGCTGCGGCCACCAGTCTCACTTCCATCCCCATGATGTTTCACTCTCCAAATTCCAGCACGAGAAAAATTACTTAACTGTCTCTCTTCCAGGTGGTATGTCTCAAACTCTATAAAGACCTCGTGTCCATAACTTCCATAATTGTAACATCACCCTTCTCCCTGCTTTTTTTTTTTTTTTGTCTTTCTACTTTCTGCAATTTCTTCCCCTTAATTTAGAGCCTGTCAAAGCTTGTCAAGTTTTTGACAATCTCATTCTTGGTGTATTTGACATCTCTCAGCTTTCTTCTACTCTACGTATTTCTTCAATTTCTCTAAAAAAATCCAAGTAACACCCAGCCCACTAAGGAACTATTCTGTCATATTCTCTGTTGGTGTTTCCAAGCAATCTTGTACTTGAATGGGAGTCATGCAGGTAAGAGCTTAATAGTGGTCCTTACTGACATAAACACAACTTCTAGAGTTTCTGATAATATGTATGTAAAAAGAAGTGGAAAGATGATTAATAATTCTGACTTTCACACCATTTCAAAGTTTACATCAGGAATATTATAACATGGCCAAAGTAATACTGGAGGCAAAACTTAACTTCCAGTATAAATGGTATATTGCATTACATTCAGGAAAACAGAAGGTTGACTCACTCCAATGTTGTCAGCCTATATTGAACGGAAACAAATTGAAGAAGTAATTCATAATAAAATAGCGTTCCCAGCAGTTGCACATGCTGTCCAGGCTATTTAAATATTCCATAAATAATTGCTCAGAAAGGCACAATTGACAGTGTGCATAGACTGGATGATGAATCATCAGGTAGTTTAAGTAAAATTTTGCTTGATTAACTGTTTTGTTTTTAAACCACCTGCACCGTATTGTCTGATGTACCAGGACAGATCAAATTGTTCTCAGCCTTTTTCTGAAAACCAGACAAGCTTACAAATGATAAGTTTTATTGTATTATGAAATTGATGCCAAACTGAAGAGCTCTGTATTGTGTGATTCCAATTACCTATTTTTTGGCCAAGGCTTTAATATCAGCCATTGTTATAGCTGAAACTAATCCAGATTTATCAGACCTCTAATAGCTTTGTGTCATATGGAAGTAATTTTACTTTTTGTCTCCCCATCTTCAAAATACATTTATTAGTCCTCTTGAAATGTAATTTTTCAGTTGAGGGTTTTTTTTTTTACCCGTCAGCTGGCAACCAAACAGATTACAGCTAGAATATCTTCAGACAGAGGCATAAATGAACATAGCCCATTGATTCGAGTCAAAGCATATCCGACTTCCATCACTGTAAATGTTGCCAGTGCACGCACTTCTTTGTTTAGACCAGTGGATGAGGTATTCAGATGCCCAAAGATGCACAAAAGCACCTAATGGAGTTTATAAAAGCATCTAAATGAATAAGGACCTTATTTCCATGGACTTTCATGGGAGTCAGGCACCTATTATGCTTAGTCACTTCAGTAAAACCTACTATATGTTTCCCTTTAGCTGTGGTCACCTCCAAGTATTTCTTAACAATACCCTTAAAAGCATCAATCAGAAATTTCTTTTTCCAAAAGGCAACCATCAAAATGTAACATTCAAAGCAATACAGCAAATCTTAAAAGCAGGGTATAAAAAAAGCTATTAGCTCTATCTTTTAACAAAAATAACATCTTAGGTAACAGAATCAGCTTCATCACCAGGTTCTGTAATTGCAAGGTTACTCTTCCTGGCACATACAGTTTTAGAAAACTACCTTTACACAATATATTACTATATAATGTTTACGATATATCAAGTTTTTCCCCCATCTTCATGTGATTTCAGGTTTTGGCTCACTCTGAATTAAAAGAGCTACAAATGAACCGTATAGATGATCATTTTTTGTAGTCACAGTATTGTAGATTTATGTCATTGCTGACACAAAATGACACTAATGAACTTTGCTAACCACCTGGTTTCACATGTTCATTTAAGGAATCAAAGACCTAAATGAATCTTTTTTAACTGTTCCTCTAATTGCTGGTGGGTTGAGTTTTGGGATGAAGAAGAGAGCGAGGAGGGAATTGGTTACTTCATCTTATGTGTATTTATGGGATCACAGATCCTCCTCTGCCACATTTTCCCCCGGTAACTGATACTCATTCTTTTTTCAGCTAAATCCCACGGTTCAGTTAAGATCAGAGTCTCAGCGTCCTTGAAATTGTGCAAATATGCGGTCAAAAGAAAGAAAACCATTTCAGCAATAAGCCAAAGAGTTTAAACATGCTACTGACATATTGGCAGTTAAAAGTCAGGACACAGTACCTGGTTACTTTCAGAAATTGCCACATTTAAGTAGAAGTCCCACTTCTGTTGGAAAATCTACTATAATTCCTACCCAGCAGAGACAGTTCAGTAAGAATCGTAGAACAGAGAATGTAAGCTATAAACTCATCCAAATGCAAGGGTAAAGACAAAACGTAAAAAACAGCTGAGAAAAAAAATGCACTCATTCTTAACATTGGGAGAAGGTTAAGAAAAAGACTGTATTTTATATATGGAAAGGAAGCAAACCAGGAGTCTTTCAATAAGCACATACAGCTTTATTAACTCCTTATTCTTTATTAACTCCTCAAAATAGTATTTCAAGAAATAATATTTATTGGTACATTAAAATTCTAATCTTCGAGAAGATTATCAGGAAAGAATAGTATTTCAATTTTTGCTGTACGCTACTTAGAATTGCTTTTGGTATTCTGTTCTTTGATATACCATAGGAGCATGCAAAACTATAATCAGTTCAAATGACACATCTGAACAACTCACCTCGGAGGCTACTTTAAGGCATGCACGCTCGCACATCAAATGGGACGAGCCTAGAACAAAGAGATGCGAGGCCAAGTTTTACTACTATTTCAGACTGTCTCTTGTGAAGAATTTAGGTGTCAGTTATGAACATCATATAAATGCTTTATGTTTTGCACAATCACTATTGATTAATTATGACCTACATCAGCATTCAAACAACCTCTGCAGTAAGACCCTGTAAGACAGTCATTTCAGGTGAATTACTGGTATGATCCTACAGAATTGCCAGTAAATAAGCAGATCATCTCACCACAATAATTATCAAGGCGGTAGAAAAACAAACAAACAAAACAGTGTAGCAGTGACATATTAACTTGTGACAATGTCATGTTCGTGTAGAGATTATTTTTAAATGTATCCATTTGAAAACATTGACCCCTTCTGTTATGGCTATTCTAATATATGAAAATAAGAATTTATAACTTAAGATCCATTTGCTGTCTTGCATATACTTATACCCATCACTATTTCGCCATAGGTTTGTGTATTCTTTGAAACCCATGTTCAGAACAAAACTAATATTACGAGAATTTGAACATCTCGGGGCAGGATGTTCCACCTGTATTTATGTGGCAGAGGACACAGATGTCCAACGAGCTGTGCTGGAGAAGGCGGCAGCGGGCTGCCACTAAAGCTATTTGCAGCAGGTAATACTGGAAGCTTTCATGGAGCCATGACTGAAACCAGAGTAGACTTTATTCCAACTAACAAACTGCTGACAGTAATTAAAAATGACCCAATTCTTTTTTTTGGGGGGGAAGTTCTTAATTTAAATGTGAAATATATAGACAAGAAGAGAAAAAGAGCAAAATGACCACATAAGAAAACTCAATAGCATTTTAGTTGAAAATAGGAAAATTGAATACCAGTCTGTCTTGTCTTTCAATGAAAGAATACAATAAAAAAACTATTGTAATTGTTTCTAACAAGTTTTTTTTTCCATAAATACCATTTATGTTTTAATTACATTGTTAAAGCTGTGTGAAGAGAATTTATTTAATTACATATTGTTTCTTTACAACCATTCTCAATATTACTCATTAAACTGGCATGCCATTGAGATAACAGTATTTTTATCCTATTTCTTTAAATCACTTAAACATCTATATAATTCCTTAGCATGGATTTAACTACTGATATAGCTGAAAATCTAGTCAGCTGAGCATCTTCCTCCCTTTCACCTAAATCTACTACCTCCATTGATTAATGAGAGAACAAATTTGCGTTGACTCCCATATAGACCCATATGGCTATAAACCTTTCTATTACCATGACAGGGTTTCTTACTTGCTGTTATTGTTCCTCTGGGAAATCACTTGTTGTGCAACACTTTCCCCCCCCCCTCAGAGCTTAACTAACCCTTAGAGGGATTCTTTAGATACTTAAAATAATGAAAGTAACAAATCGCTTACTGAGAATACATTCTCCTAATAAAAATATTAAAAGTTTGCTAATAACAGAGGCTGTGACACCACATTTCACAGCCTTCACTAGTTATTTTTTTTGTTGAAATGAAACTTCAAAAATGAACTTATTTTTGAAGAAATAGCTGAGAATGAAACCAAAGTTTACAAGGAATAGAGCCACATTTCCTGAGTTCTCTCATCTGTGTAGAGGCCACAAAATTTCAAAAATCAAAAGAGTGGCTCCTGACTTTAATTTTAGAGCTTCAATCCATAGTGTCTGCAACGAATTGTACTTACTGAAGCAGTCAGTGGTACTACTAACCCGATTAAACCGCATTAAGCAAAAGGCTGCAGAAATGAGCTGTTTAACTTTGGCTATGATCAAAACTGACCTAATAGTTACACATTCTTTAAAATCGATTTTCTGGGACTTATACCCCCTTTTACTATTATATCCATCTGCTGACTGGACTCTTTGCCAGTGGTGTCTTTATCATTACATACACTGAACATCCCTCATGATGGATCTACATTTCTTGACTAGGCGTTAGAGCAGTCCCACAGTAGAATTAGGTGGGAGCTTCATCAGGTACTCCAACGAGCGCGAGAGTTAAGCTTCTGTTTTAAACTTTTCATCCACTTATTTCCCAAAATGTAGGATGTTTGGTTCTATCTGGAAGATCAGACTCTCAGTTTCACTAAAACTTACAGAACTGTTTTCTACCACTCAAGAAGACACAGAAGTGGCTCACCTTGGTAATTACCCAGTAGCTACACGTCTATCACAGCTCCTTGGCTTTTGCTTGGAGGAATGAGCTGGTACTTCAAAGGGGATGAAGAGGTCCCGTGATGGATTGCTTATGGTATGCAGTCCTGAGCAAGTTAAGGGCCGTTCTAAGTTACACCAGATTTCCAGCCACAACAAGGAGCCAGCAGGGCTTTGTGAAAGATTGGCAATCTCTGTTCTAAAACATATGCCCAGATCCTGCCCTCTCACAGTAGATGTTATTCAACAGAAATTTGGCAAATGCATGCCCACACACATACACTCATGCACATAAGCCCTCAGCAACCCAAGTGACCCATGACACTTTCATGATCCCTTTCTTGGCCATGCAGGTGTAAACAAACAGCATTATTCCCAGAGTTTATGTCATGATTTAACCCCAGCCAATTTTATACCAATTTGGTATATTTATATACCAATTATATATATTTATATACTAATTCAGTATATTGGTATTGGTATTATCAATATCTTAGTTCAGACACCAGATTGCAAACAAATCAAGACCTTTGTTTGCTTTACATACAAGTAAAAAAATTATAGAAGTCATCTATAGCTAACAAAAACCAAAACAAAAAAAAAAAAAAAGGAAACCTCAAAAGAAACTTTATGATCTCTTGAGATCTGCAGTTCTGGGCTTTGCTGTATATTAGTAAAATTAAGATACTGAAGAGTTCTAACACTGTATGATTAGAGCATCTATTATCAAAATCCATGCAAAAGAAGCAGGAATTTTTCATAGTACTGAACTCTATCAGCAATTTAACTAGTTAGTTTTTTGGTTTTTTTTAAACAGCAAGCTGAATTACATTAGTGATCCAGCATATGGCAAGTAATGCAACACATTAAGTACCTGAATTATTCGTAAGCTTGAAAAGTACTGTACTCCTTCCAAAAATCAAAATAGACCCCCATTAATAATCATATTATACAGACAAAGGAGGTCAAGAAAGTTAGCAGAAGTTACCCTAATGTAAAATTACCAAAAGGTGGGTAAACAAATAAAAAAATCTAAATACAAATTAAACTTTGACCTCCCACTCTTTTTTTCTTTCCCTTTCAAACTTTTTCACTTAACCCAAACATGGCCGAAATCATGCACTGCCACTGTCTTTTCTCAGCTGAACGAATGATTACAATGTATTAGTACCCTGTATTACTTTGTATTAGTCTTCTATTTTTCTGCATCACTGAAGCTGTGGTTGCCTCCAGTGAGCGTACATCTTTCTCCTCCAGGCTCAAAATCTTTTTACTCTTCCTTTTTTCACCTTGCCTTTTCACCTTGCTTTAAGTGGGAAATTTCAGTCATTGCTCTTCTCATAGTGGAGAACTCCGTTGTCATTCCCTGAAATACCTAAACCCCCTGATCTGCCTGGCGCTCTCTTCTTCTTCACTGTCCGTGCCTGCCTAGTGATGGTCTTCCTCGTGGCTTTTTTCTTTTCTTCTCTTCTCCTCTTGCATTCATTTCTGCTCTCTGTGTTCAACTTACAAGTTTTCATTCCGGAGTGCTTTACTTCTTCCTTACTGATTTCACACATTCAACTTGTCTTTGGGGACAGGTGCCCAACTACCACCACACTGGTATCTTCCATTTCCTCCTTTCAGTCTTCCTAAACCCCACTTAATCTGAACACTAACTTGACTTAAGCAACAAAAAAAGAGAAGCCAATGCCATCTTTCAACATAGATCATTTTATGAAGTTTTAAATCTATTATTTCATCTTATTGGCACAAGTTAGGGTAGGTTAAAACCTGAGCAAATAAATTATGCTGCTCGTTTGAGTATCTGCCTAACCTTATGCAGTGTATTTTAAGTCAAAAGTTACTTTGAGGTTTGTGTATGGATAGAAGGACAAAAATTTGAGGGTCCTGATGTTGGATTTAAGTATATTTTATTACTCCAAAATATTTGGTCTTTGTATATACATATATACATATATATGAGGTGGAATTAGCAATAAATAAATACACTAATCTTGTTCCCATGGCAGTTGAAATAGATGATGATAAAAAGTGTGTATTTAAGTATGAATAGTAAAATATTTTTCACCTATATGAATAAAATACAAGCAAAAAAATAAGAAAGGGAGTAAATATGGTGCAGAATTTAGGATTATGCTGAAAATATTTAATATGGGGATGAAGAAGGACAACAGGAGTAAAAATTAGACATTATCAGTTATGTTAATGATCCAACTCTGAAGAAAAGCTCAAGAGGATTAAGTTGAGGGTGACATGACAGCCTCCAGCCCAAATTCTGGAAGAACAGGAACAGGATATTTCAGGTAGCAAGATCCACATCTTGTCCGATAGACACAGGAGAAAGTAGAATTGCATAGAGCAGCAGAGTAGGAGAAGAGAAAGCAATCTGAGCACCCCATGGTCAGTAAGCCTGGTTTCAATACACTTTTCAGTAATGTGTATGTTTTTTAGAGGAAGTTTTCAGAGGAAGTATATTTAAAGACATAATTTAAGATGAGAAGGTTGATCACACTACATCAATTCAATAGATTTCTTCAAAGTTCTGGGGGGGTTAAGACATTAGGAATGTGAAAGACATCACATATCTGAAGTTCAGAAAAGCATTTTTCATATGATGCCACATGGGAAATCATAACTCAGTCTAGAGGAAATTAGGATTAATACCAGAAATATTAGGTCAATAAGAAACTAACTAAAGGGAAAATCAAAGTGCTTAGTGTTGAAAAGTTTCAGGCAAGAGGGAAGCTGTTAAGAGAGTTCCTCAATCATCAGTCTTGGGAGAAATCGTGTTATTTTCATAATGACCTCGGCCAAAGTATCAGTACTCTACTGGTGAAATCTTATGGTAATTCATTTTTGGGAAGATAATCAATACTGAGGAGCATTAGGATATCCATACGCAAAAAACCTGATAGCCTTGAGAACCCTAATAATATAAATTAAATAAAAATCTATCATACATATGGCAAGACCATCCCCCTAAGGACTAATAAAAACATTTCCTCCATAAGCCAAAAGTTCATCAGCTGAAAATGACTGAGGTGGAAAAGGATCAGTCACAGGATTTAAGAGTCATTAGTGTTATATGGACAATGCAACTCTAAGCTGCATCGAAAAAGATTTCTCAGGAGAGAAGGAAATACTGATGCTATTGTACAAGATGTGGGAGAAATCTAATCATTGGCATCTCTAATGCCATAGAATCCTGTTCACTCATGTTAAAGAATGATAAGCTTAAATTGGAAGAGGTGCAGAAAAGAGGTGGCAACGTGATCAGAGAAATGGAAAATCCATCTGACAAAAAGAGACTAAAAGTGCTTAAGCATATCTGGTCTGGTGAAATGGAAGCTGAGAGAAAATATGCCAGGGAACTGAACAGTGAAAGAAAAGAAAAATTATTCAGTCTAGGGGCCACAGCTGGCACAAGAAAGAATGAATATAAGATGGCCATGAATAAAGTTAGGCTGTAAATTAAAAAATAAAGTCTAAACATTAGAACAATGAGAATCTGCAACAGCCTTGGAATAGAAGAAATGGATGCAGCTCCCATCCCCTCCCCAGACTAACAACTAGCTGCACCATGCTTTAAAGCTCCTAAGGTGGGCCAGTATAAAGTGCTACTTGAAACAGTAAGGAGCTGGAGCTCGCAACCAAGAAGATCCTACCCATCTTACGTCTCAAAAATTCCTTATATAGCAACGAGCATTTTTCAGGAGCAGCTGTATTTTTTTACAGAATCATACACTGTTTTTCCATAGACTAAATGTGCCAATGAAAACAATCTATTTTTAAGGAATTCACTATTGCATGCCCCCGAGACATTTGTGATCTTTCCACTTCAACTGCATTTTATTACTGAACTAAGTGACATTTTCATATACTTGAATATCAACTCTGCCTTAAATAAAGCAAAATACCTAGGAATAATACCATCTAGTGCCAGCCATGAAGAATTCCATTTCTCAGATCACAAATCTATAATTTATCCT
Source organism: Balearica regulorum gibbericeps (assembly GCF_011004875.1). Taxonomy (NCBI): domain Eukaryota; kingdom Metazoa; phylum Chordata; class Aves; order Gruiformes; family Gruidae; genus Balearica; species Balearica regulorum. The sequence continues at coordinate 43,792,424 of NC_046184.1, read as the reverse complement.
CTTCGCAATATATATACATTCCTACTTGTTTAAAGACATAAAACTATGCAGGCATAATAATTTTGCTTTGTTTTTTACAACTCTATTCAGACATAGTATAAAAGATGCACTTAGTTGATGCAGTCTGAATGAACAGAGGGGAAAAAGAACTTTCATAACGCTACTGCGTATCTGTGCTGCTCTTTCATTAACAGCCACTTTCCACAACGGGCTCATACGTGTGATTTATTCCTAAGGAGGTAAGAACTGACAGAAGTCAAGTATTTATTTTTTGTAAAGAAAGAGTCTAATCTAACTAGATACATGAATTTAGACAGTTCAATTATCATAGACCCTTGTGAAAGGATATTTAAAGAGCAGTAACCTTTTCATTTGTCTGAACAGAAATGACTGAGGAGCAAGGAGGAGTAAGTGTCAGCAAGACCTTGGCAGTCCTTGCTTTAATGATAAGGTCAGGACTCTTTATTGGACCAAATGAAGAGCCAACAACTGGCTGGGAAAGCCATCGCAGGAGATGCTTGATAACGAATTTTCAAAGCTAAGTCAGTAACACAGCTATTGACTGAACAGCATCCTGGCTAATCATCCCAGCTCAGCATCTGGGCCATCACAGAACAGTACATTTCCCATTCTTTACATTTTGCATTGCCATATTTTTGGAGCTTTTACCAGCTCGTGCTGCTCACAGCTCCAGGCACCTGACTGAAAGGGCTGTAAACTGCTCCCAAAATTAGTTTGCAAATTCATATGCTATCATTAGACATCAATATTATAAGTCAACTGTACACTTCTCAGCGTAAGCACATGCATTAGTTCAATTGCCTATTGCAATGGTTGCTTCTTTTATTTATAAGTTATTTAAAATTTATTTAAGTAAATCCATAATAAACCACCTATATCAAAAACCAAACAGATGCTGAGAAAATATACCATTACCAGTAGTGATAATTAGAGTTTGTTTCAACCCTAGCATAATGTAAATGAGGAAAGGTAACATTAATTGCAGCATCAGAGATCCACTATTTGTACACAAATACAAAAGAAAAAAAATAAACAACTATGTATAAATAACTTCGTTCAGAAAACTATTATCTGGTTGACTATACACAAGTATACTCTGTTTCCAATACTGCCCTGCAACAAAGAAGCATTCCAACTTGTGCCTTTATTATTAGTATGACAGTTATTTTCCAATACTTCCTGACTGCAGTGAAGTTACACAGGATTTATATGTATTAAGGGATAAAAGAATTCAGCTCAGTGCCTTCAGCTCAGCCGGCTCCGTATAAAACGTTGGTCGCCCTCCTTTATCACAAAACTTGCAAAAACCATTTGGACCTGGCTTACAGATGCATCCATCCTACAGAGCTTCACGTAGATCCAGGATGCGTGCGCCAAGTTTAACGAAAGACATTCTGCTCTAGCAGGGTTCAAGGATATGTGTTAACAGCTACGCTGCAGTCACCATGCTACCTGCGAAGGGAGAGCTATAAATGCTTCTGTTTATACTCAACTGCCTTCATTTCTCCTACCCAAGGTATGGCCTGCTCCATGCCCATTGACATAAGTGGTGTCATGGGATGCCTTGCTGTGCTTTTGCACCATCTAAGTGCAAAACCCACCATCATTCCCAATTTCTCTCCCACCCATGGGCTTTTCTGCACCAGTCTAGACAGAATCTGATGAATGATAGTTTTCGTGAGCTCATTTGAGAGCTGAGAAGTACAAATTGTATTTTTAAAACATGGAACCCTCCAGAATGCACTTTCTGTTCATTCATTCTTTTAGTATTTGCGCTGAACGCTACCTTCAAGGTAATTCATGTCTCATCATCAGCCCTCTTGAATAGCTGGCTTGCAAGTGCAATATATGACTTTGATCCTAGATCCCTAGAAATGTAGAATGATTAAAAAAATCACTTTGATAACTGAACCCCAAATTTACATTTAAATGAGATAGTTATTTTTTCAAGTAATATCTCATGTTACTCTAAAACTATTAAAAAGTTCAGTTTTAGATCTTCCCTTCTTTAAGTAGCTCTTGAGTATTGACTTTGATCAGTGCTCAGCTGTTCCATTTACTAAAACCTGCCATTTCGTCTGCAAAATTTGAACTTGTTTAGTATTGCAGTTTCATCAAGATCTCTTAAATAAGCTTAGAAAAAAAGGTGTTGAATAAATATAGTCTTGGACATGATATACTGCACAGTGATCTCCCTAGAAATCCTTAGATCGGTATTACTGAGCAAAATGACCGGAGAACTGCATTTACTTCTGCTGTCACTTAAGCATTCCCTCTTATTTCTGGCACGTTCTAATCAGCTAATTGGTTTTGTCCTTGTTGGGCTCAGCAAAAGCACTCTACGTAGGAAAGCGTACAAAGAGAGCAGCTGGTTGCATGATGTTACTGTATGTTGCTTCACCTCCTGAACGAGATTTATCTCCCTGATCCAATCTCTCATATGATTTGGGGGAAACAAAAAACAACAAATAAAAATATTTTTTTTTGTTTACTTAAGAAAGATGCGTAAATCATAAACGTAGAACAACTCCCAGTGAGTGTGGCAACACTGCAAATGTGTTGAGTGTTCACATTTTTCTTAGGATGGTGGGAAACTAATTTGTTTCTTTCCCGGGCCTGTTAAACAGATGATGTTGTTATCGCAGGTGACATGTCAGCAGAAAGCTAACATGCAGTAGAAGCAGTACACAATACTAATGAAACACTCCAGAGGCAAATCTGGTACACACTGTCACTAATTCAAAGTTTATGGTAGGTTTTCTTATCAGTGAAGCCACCTTTTCCAATTTCTCTTTCTCTACTGGCTTTATCCATATTAAGCTCAAAGGAACAAGAAAGCTCTCGGACATGGCTTGCTGAATATTGGCATGATTAATACCTGCTCCCTGACAGCTGTTTGAACTGAGGTCTTCTCTCATTGTACATAGCCTGGACTACGTTCATACTGAGGTCTGGCTTTTGAGGAAGGACTTCTCGTACACAGAAGGGGATGGCACGAGAGAGGGGCTGCAAAACCGTTCTCCACACTTGCCCTACTTTCTGCAATAGCTTTTGTGCCACAGAAGTAGACTGTGCAGTCACAGTCAGGATTACAGGCCATTATTTTTAAATAATTCTAATTCTGAATTAGCATTGGGTGCCAACAATTTATTCCATGTTACTAAAGGTGCTGCTTACTTGCCTATCAAAAGGCGGCTCAGCTGAAACATAAATGGGACCCCATTGATTATGCATGAAAGCGCAAGTGCCAATAATGAAAACAGTTTTCAAAGAAAAAATCTCTTCAACTAATTGCAGGCCTATGGCCTGAGGGTCACCAAAGATTTCTAAAAAAAATTAAATTGTCTTTTTAATGTAGTCATCACAGCATCTCCATCACAAAGGCAAGTGGTGTTGCCGCTTCCACGGGAGATTGACAGGAAAAGGTGATGGCAGAAGGTGAACAGATAAGGCATGACAGCAATCCCTAGTATTCATAAGCAAGAGTGCTTTTGTTCACACCTCTCTTTTCCACCAGGATGTATCTTCTACTGCTTCTGTTGCCAAAAGGCATATCAGTTGCCTGGGTGGATTAATGGGGAGAAGCCCTATGCCAAAAGCAGCTGTTTCGTTGACCTCATCCCCTACTATTCCACATAAAGGCTAATTGGTTGCCATCCCCTACCAACTGCAGGCACCTACCACCGTGGCTTCCCCAAAGTTTAGCTGGAACCCACAAGTACCTGGGACAATGCTTGGAAACAACCCACAAGATGAAGGTTAGCTCTCTAGTAATTAATTTGATGTGTGTTGTTTACACCAGAACTCGCAATAAACCTCCAACTTGAACTACTGGTGCTCATCTCGAAGAGTATCTTCACGTAACAGAAGGAATTAAACATTTTAAAAGAACGGTCATATTAATTATAGCAATTCACAGCAGTGGGCCCTAAAACACAGTCTCAGCCAAGCAATTACAGATCTTGATTTGATTTTTTTCCCCCCAAGAAAAACCAAGAAGCTGCTGATGGGTTGCAGTGCCTGACTTTCCATGATATAAGCAAGACTGATTTTCCATGCCTCTGAAAAGCCAAATCTCTTTAGGGAGACAACGTTTCTTCCTATTGCATCTCCTTTTCCTCTCACCATGCCATGTGCACACTTCAGAAACACAAGACACCTTCCTGTTTTGTGCTGAATATCGGTTTTTTGCTCAATTTCTAATCAGCCGTTTGTTAAGGGAACTGCAAAAGCACACAAAGAGAGCAGCTGTTCCCTTGCTGTTGCAAACGTGCAGCTCCCTGGGCAAACACTGTTTGAGGCGCTACCCAGAAGTGGCTGCTAACATCCGCCAAGACCTCCCTGCACCCCAAACTAAATGCTTCTCCTCTGGGATAACTCTCACCCTATGGCGTGATTAACCCCAAGTCCTATCAGCATTTTGTTTAATATAGGTGTCAACCTCACGAAAACCCAAAACATTTTCAAAAAATGTGACTTCAATATGAGTATAAGCTAAAGACACAGAGGTTGCTTTAAAAAAATTTAACAGAGAAAAATTTGGTATTTTTCATGCTATTATAAGCACCAAAATATTTGGTAACAGAATGTAATTAACAAAATTACATGTAATACCTAAAGGTAGATGTATCCACCAAGATAAACAAAAATAGAGTGTTTTCTAAATCATAAGTCAAAGGTACAGGGTGTATTAAGGAATGGGCACAAAACCAGGATTATTCAAAATTAAAATGGAACATCTAGGCTGCTACTCCTTCATTACACCTTGTAACACTTCAACAATTTTCAAATAAGCATTACCTATTATATCTAATTTCCTCAGTATTCTAAATTTTGTTTCAAAAAAAGGAGGGAAGGGGAGAATTAGGTTTAGTGCTCAGACATTCATGGATATGAACAGAGGTTCTAAATGGAAGTTGTTGGTGTGCTGCTTCTTTAAAGTACCACCAGTTGAGCATGTTAAAATACAAAATCCTGAGTACAAAGTCAGTGACTTCAAGGAAGTTTCAATACTTTAAGTGTTCCCAGGGGTTTTCAAATAAAACAGCTTATTCCTTCCCAAGCAAGAAACCTGCCTTTTTGTGCTTTGCCCCAGTGAAGACCCCTTGTGTCGGCAGAGCTCCACAACAGACCAAGATTTATGGCCATACAGATTAATTTGAAGTACCTTGGTCCAAACCTCTACTACTCAGGAAATGAAACCTTCATATAGCTATTCAGTTCCCAAGGAAGACATATGATCCTCCGTTTTAAAAAGCTAACGTGGTGCTCATGTGAATAGCATTTTTTACCAGAGAGATATTATTTACTTGGATATCTTCTGATTTTTTTTGTGCTTGGTACTTCACCTGGGCTTAAAATGAATACTTCTGGGTTTGTTTATAAAGAAGCTTTTTACAGAGTATGTTTTACAGTAAAGCATACCTAGAATAAAAGATAGATAACCATGTCGTCACTGTGAAAATTGCCCAAGAAATTATCTAATAATGGCTTTAGTTTGTATCACTGTGCAAAATTGAGTAAAACAGAAATTAGACAGATTTTAAGGAGAATTTAAGCATTCTCACTGTATTTTCTGCAGGTTTTAACCTAGTCATCAAGCCAAATTATTTGAACAGTATGTAGACTTTTCCTAATTCAGTTTATTTGATAGCAGTAGATTGTCAAAGTTACATATATTAAATATACAAAAGCAGAAAGCAAGATACTGAATAGTGGAATGTCTGAAACACCAAGTTAAAGCACAATAAAAATTCGCTGTAGGACTTGAATCCACATGCATCTTGAATTCAATGAAGTAAACTTACATTGTTACCTACATAATTGCTGCTATTGATAATTACAGTGAATTATAAATTAAAATAACCCGTTTCACTGAGACAAGACAGACTTAACACTGTTAAAAGGAATATTTTGTACCAAGAAAAAAAAAATCAGTCGCCTATACAATTCCGTATCCCCAGATATCACAAATAGAAGGCAGTTACGCTAATTGCTAGTATTTAGCGTTACGTTATGTATAGCAAACCTGTACTTAACTATCTATTTCTAGAGTAATTACATGTGAGAAGGCTGCAATTGCACACGTCTAGCAAGGCGTGGTCCACGTCCCAGGTGACAGCCTCCTCCGGCACCGCTCAGCCAAGTGCCACCGCCAGAGGCGAACAGCCCAGCTCCTCGTCCTGGGAACTCACCGCCCAGCACTCCGAGAGGCCCTGAGCGACACAACCAGAGCCGATCCCACTTGGAAAACGCCTCCTCTGCCTGGAAAGCCGCCCTGCCTGCCCCAGGAGGCCTCAGGTGATGCACTGGGAAGGAGCGCGGGGCGGCTGGAGCAGCTGCCGGGGCACGCTCTCCTCCCACCTCCCTGGCAGCAGGAAAGGACTCCAGCCAGATGTTCGCAGCTCTGCTCCTTCCTCCCCGCGCTCCCTTCTCTTATCCACACAAGGACACAAACCCTTCATCTTTAGGCAGGAAATATAATTTTTATCTATGTACTAGAGAGCCTTGAGTGGCTCTGTATGAGACCAAAATAATTTTTTTTCCATTTACACTAGCTGATATAATGAAGGAGAGAATCAGACCCCTAAAGCAAATGATACTATGCCACCTTCAGTGCGAGGAATATACATAAAATCTAAAATACATTCTATTTGAGTGAGAATATAAATAAAATTATGCAAAGTATATGCTCGTGACACAAAGTAATTTTTTGTGGTAATTTCTGAGTGGGAATGTTGCCTAGGCAATAGCCCGTGGGTAAGGACACAGTTAGATCTACAAAGCCTCCCTGGAAAAGACAAAAAAGTATGATAAATTACAGAGTTGCATAAAGTCTACTGAGTTTCCGGCACTGTTCCTGTTGAGCTATAATCTGGTCTGGCTGTCATTCTTGCTCCGATACTCGTTTTGCACAGACACTGAAAAACCAGCAGCACATTCTCTGTGTCTCGGACCATGCGTATGCATAAATCTCACCCATGTTTCTCTGAAAACCACAGTTCTTTGCCATGCAAAACTCATGATTGCTTTCTGGAGTTTATTAATGAAACATGTAGATTTAGCTTGGATATTAGGAAGAAATTCTTCACTGTGAGGGTGGTGAGGCACTGGAACAGGTTGCCCAGAGAAGCTGTGGATGCCCCATCCCTGGAAGTGTTCAAGGCCAGGTTGGATGGGGCTTTGGGCAACCTGGTCTAGTGGAGGGTGTCCCTGCCCATGGCAGGGGGGTTGGAACTAGGTGATCTTTGAGGTCCTTTCCAACCCAAACCATTCTATGATTAGCTGAAATGTTCTCCTCAGCCCTCCTATCCTAACTCCCATCCTAAAATCTGGTTAGCTTGAACCTGTCTCTGTGAAGAGACTCACACACATTTTCTGTACAACCCAGCAGGCAAACAACTCATCTGACACAGCAAGAGCTGAGAGCATCCGCATACAAGAAGATGAAACGTTCTACACAAACATTAGTCCCTTGTTAGAGAAACTGTGCACTGGGTCAAGCGATTCGCCTTTTGGGGAAGTTGCAAGAGAGTTATTCTACTTCAACATCTACCTCTGTTACTCCTCTGATATAATCACTCAAGTCTAATGAAATATTTAAACTGTTTAAAACATTTAGGCCATTTCATTATTATTTAAGATGGGAAATGATGGTTAGGAGCAGCAGCTTTAAATCTGAGGAAGATTATACAATAGGTCAAGCTTAGTAATAAACAAAATTGTATATACTGACCATTACCTAATTTTACTTAAAACAAGTCTTAACAGACACACATACATATGATGCATTATAATACTAATTATATTTGTATTGTATTCCAACAAAGCATATTATATATTAATACTAAATTCTTTACAGTCCAATGACCTATGCTGAAGAGGCTGGCTTTTGCTGCTCTGCTATTTACATGAAGAGTATTATATATATTGGAAAATCAATATAAAATATTGCTCATTTAATGAAGGCTATTAAATAAAAAAGAGCTAAAATGCTCCTCAGGAGTTTTGTAAATAGGACTGAAGGGTAGTAAAGCGCAAGAATCAACAAATGAACAATATAGACATCTGCACTTCGGGCTCCCTTTACAGTCAGAAAGGAATAAACTCAGAGCTGGTTCTTTTGACTTAGTTCAGGCAGCTATTTTAGGTCAAGAGGAACTGACTTTAGAAGCGAACGTTTCTCTCCTCTGACTAAAAACAGATGCTAGATCACAGTCTGATGGTGGTAATTGCAGATATCCAAAAGATAAGTTGAATTCCACCCACAGTTTCCAGATGATAGCAAAAAAACCCCAAAAAACCCCGAAAGAGAACACTCCTCCTTCCCGTGAAGTTTCAAACAATATTATTGATAAGGAGCACTTGCTTATTTATAGATAGCAAGACTTAGGTGCAATAAGAATGCACTGTTTCCTGCAAAAAAATGAGAGATAAAATATCTTCCACCTTCACTCAGGACAGAACATCCAGCAGAGGGTTTAAATCGCAGTCATGCAGATTTAGACCTCCCGTTAGGACAAACTTTCTAGTGGTCAGTTAACTGCTGTCTAAGCCTAAACAGATTCCGTAAGAAGGCTGTGAAATCTTTACCCCTCTGAATTTTTCTGAAGGACTTGACATCTCTTGGAAATCATTTCTGTTTAAAAGGTAGGGGACAGACAAGAAAATGTCTTACTAATCCCTGCGCCTTCACAGCGGTCCTTGGCTGATGGGTTCAGCGTCCATCTTACACACCCATCTATCCCCAGTAACCTTCCAAAGCCCACCAGAAACACTGTTACTCAAGCTTGGCAGCACCGCTCCAGCTTTCAAATCCAGCAAAGAAGTTGAGGGCCCGCAAATGCACAACACACACAACTTCCCCCCCCCCCCCCCCACTGTTCAGTGTCAGAAACGAAGGCAGCATGCCTAATTTCATTACGGTGTTGCAAATTAGCCTCCTTTAACCCAGCAACAGTCATTTGGCACAGCGGCTTAGTTTTCCATTAACTTTCCCTAATCATATTCCAAGTCCCAGTAATGATTTAATACCTTGTGTTCATTGCCAGTTTTGCTGCTGCCAGCATTTTACCTGCCTTTTTTTTTTTCCTCTCTCCCAACCCCATCAACGAAACAGCCGAGGCAAGGTGCAGTTAGGAGAGCACTTACCCACCATTAATACTCACTCCGTGTCTCTCAGTCTCAAGGAAGCCATCAAGTCTCCTTGTGTCAGTGAGCTTGCACTCAATTAGCTCCAAGAGCACTGAGAGCCCTTACTCCTGGCCACAGGAGGCACTATTTTGTCTTTATTTTCTAGGTGCTCATAAATTTTCATAAACCAAATACATTCACTGTTTCTTCCCTCCACCAAAATGTCACAACTGGAAAAATCAAAGTAGAAAAGTTCTGCAAGTTCCAAACCCCTCCCATTTTACCCGAGAAACTGGTCAAAAGCAGTGTCTCTCCACAAAACAACCTCAAGCTTTGGTGTCTGCTCATTAGTGTATTTCAGGGCAATTTTGCTTTCTATTTTTTGTTCAATCTAGAAGAACTGACTGTTCTCTTTTGCTGTAAAAGTGTGCTGACCCTCAGCAATACCCCCCCCCAACTGTCCTTGTTTACTCTCTCTTTTCTCTATCCATCCTTTCACTACACAGGGATATTTCTTAGTGCTTTACTTCTACTCCCTTCTTTTTCCAGCACTCATGTTTGACACCATTTTTACACATATTTCTTACATTGCTACCACCTTTAGTGAGTGAAGCTCTCAGTAAAAAATAAGAAAACATTCGAAGTACTCTGGAACTAATCACACTTTCTAGGAAATTTGATTAAGCACAACACTGTGATGATACCCTATAGATTACAGACAAACCACATATGCTTTTTATGATTTAGGCTGGACACCCAGATCACACAAATACGATTTCTTATTGAACTACTAACTTACACCACTGTTACACCTTGCCATGGAGAGAGACACTGCCAAGATAATCTTTTTTTGTACTGTCTGCTTCTATAACTCAATCCGGCTCCTCAAACTCTCCAGGTTCTAAAATAGCTTGAGTGCCTTTGCAACAGAAGCAGAAAATGCATGCATTAGCCATCTCAGATTTCCTTTTAACACTTGTATTAATCGAATTTTGTAGCTGTAGTGTGTCTTGCCCATATCTTTCTATTCAGAATGTTTATATGGTGTGTATCACTATAGGAATGAAACGTTCATTTCCCCCTGCCCCCTTAACATTAGCTATGGTTGGGCTTCTATACATCCCTGATGGCGATGGAAGGAACACTTAATGGTCCTTCTCCGGGCATTTGCGCTGTTACATCCGAAATGGGATCAGTGTGCAACCAACTGACAGCAGACATTTTCCTGTATCATGGTCAGAATTAGTCCCAGATGAGACTGAGTGACTTAAAATAAATTGTAACAACTAATCTGCATCCGTTTTAAGCAAACGCCAGCAGTTACCGTCCTAATTCAAAGAAATTAAGTATTACTTGCCCCTCCATCAGCAGACTAAAATAAGCACAAAGAGGAATTCCAGTAGAAACTTTCCGCATGCACAGAAAATAATGGAAACTGCAAATGTGTTAGAGTAATTCTGAACACCACACACTTCATTAAATCTTGATAGGTGAAATCTGAAAGGGGAGCAAGGTGAAGTCTGAAAGACTTTGCACTAATATTTGAGATCTTCTTATAAATAGGTATTTAATTCTTTCATTTAAGCTCTTGGTCAAGTTATCTATATGAAAGCACAAAGAACATTTTATTGCTTAAAAAAAAAATCAGAGTAAAACATGTTCTTGGTTTTGTACACATGCACTGCAGGGAAACCAGAGAGAATGGGAATACTTCATCGTTCTTAACTGGCAGGTACAGAATATCGGTGCATCTTCTTGTCCATGCTCTAATGCACAGCACAGATACGACAGATCTCAGACCTCTTCTCAGAAAGGTGAACATCAACAGTGTACCCAGAATGGAGCTAGACATCAACCCAGCTCATCCCCAGGCATTTAAGTTGTATGGGAATGGAGAAACAGATGAATTTATGCACACCTACAGAGTAGAGTGTACCTGTGCTAAAAAACGAGAATCTGTCCCAAGTAGACTTGGGACCTGAAAAATACAAAACCTGAAAAAAATAAACACATATTTTTGGTATATTTCTCATAAAAAACAGGCAGGCTTTTAAATGAAATACTTCTTAATACACAAAACTGGCTGAGCATTCAAGATACAGGTATCCCTGACAGAATGATTCAGATTTCCCTTTCTGAAGTATCTAACTCCAAGACTTGGGGTAATTTTGCACCATTACACGGTTGTCTCACTGGAAGACTACTCAAAAGACTGGAGAAGTCATATCTGTTTTGCACAGTTCTCGGCTGGGTAAATTTGTTTTCTCAGTCCCTTCAAATTGGTGACATGATAAGTGATCTTTACCGAGCACTGTGCAAAACCAGTGGGAATCGGCCAGTCGGGATCTCGTTTCCTGGTGGCACCTTTTGTGTTGACTCCAAGGCTGGAATAATAGGAAGCTAAGGTCACAGTCTCACACCATCTGATAAATTACAGGGCTTTTTGGTAGATGTTGTTGTTGGGGTTTTTTCTTCCTAGCGGTACTCGTAAAGACTGTAATGTTTACAAGCAAGTCATTGGCTTCCGAAGTGGAAAGGAAGGTTGCTCCATAGGGGAGTTTTCCCTGGAGAACAGAAAGAAAAACACGAGACAGAGCTTTGGAAGCAGCATATGCTAGACAAGGGACTTTCAACGGACAGCTGATACAAAGAAGCTAGTTGCAGTCTCGCAGATGGTTTTTACAGTGCGTACTTCTATAATCATTGTCAAGGAAAGGTAACAGGCAGCAGAAGCTAGTGCCATTAAAAAAAATATTGACTTAGGCATACATACAAGTCATTGTGAAGTCACACTTCAGAGATTTATGTAGAAGCACAAGGAGGTGGGAAGTGGAGAGATTCATACAACTGACATTTCTAGAGAAATGAACCACTAAAGAAGCAATTAAAAGCCTCAGCTTGGAAGAATATTATCAAACAAACATATAGTCATGGAAGTAATTAAAAGCATTTGATTGCTTCATAATGGGCAGAGCTAATCAAGCTTGTTCCTAATCAAAGTGTGTTCTGCTCATTTTAAATGTAACCGTAAAAAATACTGAAATTAATAAAGCACAGGCTACACTGCAATGTAGTACCTACAACCTAGGTAAAATTTGCCCAGGCACACCATATACCATGCAGGGAACCAATGTGGATATCCACTGCATCAGAAAGATGAAAAAGCAGCTGCTCATCAACAACCCAGCCACTTATGTCCCAAGGAGGCTGCTTAAGTAGGCCAGGGATGTGGAGGAATGTGTGAAGCCGTACTTCTGCACTACTTGTCCATCTACCTACGGCAGCTGGCATTCCCACGCACAGGCAATCGCAGGACAAGGTAGGGTGGGAAAACTTCTCTGCACTCCTTTACCTAACTGGCTAGGGATCGTTTCAGTCCTCATCAAAGGAATATCATTATTTATGGGAAAGACAGCAAATCTGAGCCTTTTCGCTCCCTCCCTCTTACTAATGCTACAAGCAAAATAAATGCTCATTTAATGATGGTGGGCAAGAAGAGAGAAGGAATAATATAGATGATGCGTAACACAGAGCAATGCACCACTTTGATCATAATTTGGATGAGTACAGGCTTAACCTACCAATCTCTGTTCGTCCATCTTAATACCAGTGTCACGTCACTGACTCGGTAATGTAAATATAGAGGAAAAAACCCAAACTGGTACATTTTAGAGGTAACCCCTTTGCTACACTACCTACTAATCCTAAAAGACAGTAACGTGTGTGTTGGCTCACATGCAGCAGCAACTCACTCTCCAGTGGCACTTACCAGTCAGTCTCAAAGCATTTTACCAGGGAGAGACGCACCACTTTCTCAACAGCACAGACGGAGACGGTGAGTAATTTGCCCAGAGTCAGTCCAGGCCAGTGGTAGAGCTGGGACTGTAACTCAAGTCTCCTGAGTACCAGCCTGGTACACTAACAGATCATAAAACTAGATCAAAACAAACACCAAGTGTTTTCTTTCATCATATAATATCTGAAAGTTATATACACATTGAATACACATGATGAATCATGTTACAATACCTACAGAATATAGCAGAAAAACAACCGTTTGTTATTGACTCGATGCTGTCGTTATAATCTGGATTTTAAACACTTAAATATGGATTCTTACTTAAAACACAATCCACAGAAAAGTGTCTAGTTTATTGTGCTTTCTGGGTATACGAGTTCTCAGATCACTAAGATATCTCACTTAAATTAAAAATACTACACTGCCATAATCTTTCAGAAAAAAAAACAAACACCAAAAACAAAACAAAAAAAACAGCTAAAGATCCTTGGGGGCTACTTGAATTCACGTTCATTTTTCAGCAGATATAGTCATGCTATTACTTGACAGACTTTGGAAAATAAACCAAGGCTGGGTCAATCTCTCTTTTCAGCTACAATAGTATGAATTTGAAGAAAATGCTACTGTTGTGATGCTCAATGCTTACGCTCACAAGTTGCTTTGCTGACATGAAGCAACACGTCAGTAGTCTTCTCGTCAAACTTATAATCCATCTCCTCTTTTCCCAGTCCCCTTCTTACAATATAATCAAAGTATAGTACAGAAACAGTCTACTACAACAAATACAGGTCAGATTAAATGTTACACATAAATACCGTATTGCCACTCATATTCTGAGAAATTCAAATTATATTTACAACTTTTTACATAGATGAATAATAATATAGTCACATTTACTAAATTAAATAACCATATTCACTTGAAACGAAATTCTTATCTGACAAATAGAGTAAGTGCGTTTAATATGGCCTTTCTTTGACTTACTGGTTGTTGCATATCCCTCCCTGTATGGGGACCGCGATGGAATTTAAGAATGTGTCACCTATGGGCAAAGTGCCAGTTTTCATTCATAGAAGTCACAAGCAGGCATTTCTTCCACTCTGGATTTTTAAGCAGCAAGTTCTAGACCTGTTTAGCAAACAACATTACAGCTAATATAAGGAAGAACGTAAAATATTTCACTTGCTATTTTCTTTGCCTTTATCCTAGTGCCACGGAATCCTGCAAATGAAGATGTACAATGTCAGTCATTCTAAACCCAGCGTCATCCCAAAGCGGTTAATTATCATCACGCCTTCTGTCAATGAGAAGCTATATACATTTATTACCATGTTAAGTAAACTTATTAACTGGGATGAACCAGTTCTTGGTCAGTACCATACCCATCCCAAGTTAAGCACTGGGAACAGGGAGGAAAGAAAAAGCAGAGATGATGAACAGAAATGTCTCCTATTGTTTCCAATGACTCGTCTGGAATCCTGCCCTAAGTCTCAAAGAGGAGATATGCGGAGACTATTACCTCTCATCGAGTTGATGAATTGTTAACTGTTTAATCAATACAGAAAGTAACGCTGTGTCTAACAATCAGGCATTTATGTCTCCAAAGGAAAAGAAGGATCTTTATTGCAGTTAAGAAATATGCTGATCAAAGAAAAAGACAAGTTTGGGGAGAAAATATCAATCTGCATTGATCTCCTCAAGGATTTCAAGAAGGAAATTAATCAGGAAGATGGATGCAATCAGGGCTTACAGAAATACAGAATTCCTGGTGAGCTGAGAAACCTCAGAAGTACACAGCAAGTCTGCTGGAAGAAGGTAGAAGGGGGAGAAGGAGAGGGAAGGAGAGGGAGCTTTCCAATTTAGTTTTAGTAACAAAGAGACCTAGCATCACCTATCTTTCACTTCTTTCATATCTTTTATAAATATTTTATAGACACCTTATAAGCATTTCACATCCAGGTATCCAGCTCCTATTCTCCAAGTAGCCGAAGCACAAAAGAGTGTGCCCACACACACGCTGTGAAGGATAGATGGAGAATTGGTATCAAATTGGTCCAGAAGAACTGTTGGTGCACTAACGGTGATAAACTGCGAGGGTCCCTGGCGCACAGTGTGCCAAACCTGTGAGGGTCCCAAGGGAATTGTGTTAGGGCTTTGCAAGTGACTGGATAATACAGTAAAGGGATGCAGCTCGAAGAGTCTCACAGCCTACACAGGATCAGCAGTAGGAGTACAGACAAAGACACTGTGAAGTTCCAGCAAAGGCGTCAGTTGTAAAAGTCTTCTGCAACATTCCTGTGATTGCTTAAGAAATTACTCAGCAGCAGCATCATTAGGAGATGAAATAGCAAACTGAATAATAGCATAATACGTGCAAAAAAAAAATGCTGTAACATCAGAATATAAAATATAAATGTTGTATGTACTTAGTTCCTATTTGTAAGCTATTCATGGTATTGGTTGCGTATAACAAAAAAAAAAAAAGCAACTCGATGATGTTAGTGCATCCCATCTAACAAGCATAAGCTGTCCTGCAGACCCTAAATATAGTTAATTGCCATTTTAAAAAGAATAAAGGTGGTTGCATCAACTAAACATCACGGAATCCCCCTTACTACGATTGTGTCTTTGCACAGTAGAAATTGTATGCAGCATTATACCAGGAATTAGTACTGCTTTCTACTGTAATTTCACAAGTGTGAAAAAGAGATGACTAAGGATTTGTCAAGAGCACCAAAATGATTATTTTATATCAATAACCTCCTCAACAATTCAGGCATTGGAAATTTTAGTTTCACCTGGGCTTTGAAAAATCTAAATAATTGGACATCTTAAAACCATTAAGCTCCGGAGTGACACACTGTTTATGCTATACTGTGTTCAGTTTGAATTCCAGATAGACTCAACAGCCTCCTACATAATGTAACTGTCCTGGAATAAAAGGACTTTTTTTTTTTTTTTCCTTCTTTCTTTCAGGCATAAAATGTAGGAACGCTAGAAGCAGGCAACATGTCTCTAGTGCAGCATTTGGGCTCTATTAGTCAAAGTGTTGTATTCCTTAAGTATACATTAGAGGATAGATGTGCACATAAAATACCATATGTCAGTTTTAAAGCTATAATTTACATAGTTATTTAAACTTATGCAAATGAGGACATTAAAGTTGAGACACACACCAATAAAAGGAAATTATAAGTTAAAGCTGCCACATCATCCCTAACTTCCTGCAAGTGACTAGGTATAGCAGAACATATGGCACGTACGCTCTCCCACTGTTCCCACGGCTCCTGAGAGAAGGCCATATGTGCTCTATTACCTAGACACAACAGGGCGAGTTATGAACACACGGTAGCCTCACCTCCCCGCTTAACTCTTCCAAAGCTCACGCCAACTACCTGGAAACAATCCTTCAGCCACGGCCCTTTTTGTCCTATTACTCCTCCAGGTTCTTATCACGGTGCAACGTAGACTAGAAGGAGGAGCTCAAGTCCGTTCCCTGCCACAGCTTGGAGAATTCAGGATTTCCAAGCAAGACTCATGGAATTGTCTATAGCCTGCAACATACTTATGAAGTAGCTTGGTATAAGTCACCTAGACCTCACACCTATGCATCCTGAGGCCTTCGCTGGTTCCAGCTGGAAGCAAGGGTCACAGAAAGTTTATCTCCTTAAGCCTGGACTCAATATCCTACAGTTTTCCCATGAACAAAATACCGGATATGAGGTTTGAACAAGAGTCACATGTGACAACTCTGGCAAATTTTTAAAATCATCGCACAGATAATGTCAACAACCAGAGACAAAATATTAGCGGTAGAGAAAAATAAAAATGTGATAAGAGAGTTTGCTTTGCAAAAATGGCAGAGGCTCAATTTTGCCCAAATGTATTTTAATTAGGAAATTATTATGTTTAACTTTTCAGCTCATGGTAAGAAATAGCTGGTTTGGTTTTTTTTTTTCCTAAAGCTCTTACCATTCCAGGTTTTATTTTGCTAACTGAAAAAAGGACATTTGCAGATTTAGCATTTATAAAATGGCCTCCCGGTACACTGGTAGTGCATACATCATTTAAGAACTGTAAAATTGCTTTTAAAAAAATTTTTTTAAGGTAAACTATTCATGTAGGTCTCTAAATCAAAGGGGACAGACAATGAATAATAAAATCAGGGAGACTGGCCAAAAAACTTAAAAGATCTGATAAAGACAAATATCATACTGTTAGGCTTCACCTGTTTATTCTACACTTTCATACAGTAAAAAAAAAAAAAAAAAAAGAAAAAAATTCCTAGCTTCTTCCAAATGAGAGAACATGGTAGAAGATTAGAAATAAAGTCCTCACCCATGCACTTTATCATGTTGTTTCTTAAAATTTAGTATCATTTTAGTAAATAGCTTTAGTGAACCCATCTATAAGAACAGCAGAGCTGCTATTTTAAAAAAAAAACACTCAAGTTTCCTGAGACTGTCTACTTATTCCTCTCCACATTAAACTGTCAAAACCTCAAAGCTTTACAAGACATCTTAATTCAGACCTATAAATTTTACTTGAACGTATTTGAAAATGAACAGGCTGACAACTGCTATTCGTTACTGTCACTGCCTGCTAGGAAGTTAAAGAGTTACAAGACAATGAAAATACTTAAGCTAGAAGTGGGATATTTAAATTAAAAAAGTCAATATAGATTTTATTGCACTAATTTCTACCTAGTCACTTTTTCCAGAAATCACTCATGGAAAAGCGTCTGCATCCTTTCAGGAACCTTCCCCTTTCCTATGCGGTGATGTGAGACTCCACGGAAAGGCTCACCTATCTCGGGGGAGGAAAGGGGGGTGGGGGGAGCGGTCTGAGCATACGTAGGATGTCTGCATTGCATGATGTATCTCCTAGTGACACACGCCAGAAGACACGGCCTACAGCTGCTCACGCTGCAAAACGCTTTTCTGGCCTTAGAAAACCTCTGCCATTCTGCTGGGAACGCACAAACCGTAGCTCTGCTGCAGTGAGGGGAGGCAGGTCTGGATTAACCGAATCTCTCCCTGCAGATTGAGATTTGTGTCCCAGTATTCTATATCACACCATCTACGAGTTCACAGGACGCGTGCACAACAAATGAACATGGCATAAAAAAAAAAAAAAAAAAGATGAGTTATTGACTCTACATGTTTGAAAACACAGTTGCTGGTGGCTCTCCAGAAAGCGTAGCCTTGGTGTAAATTATGTCAGGGTCACTGACAAACTCTGTGCAAGTTAATCAGACCTCAGACTACCATTATTTCAGCTGAATGAGGCCTCAGCAATATTAATTTATCAGCTTATGTGAAGCTTTTGTCACAAGGAGGAGACAAAAACTTTCGGGCCACATGCACAAGAGGGACTAATAAGTATTCCTTATCCCTCCCGTTTGCTATAGGTTTGAAAAACATCCTCTCAGTTTAAAAGAAAGAAAAAAAAAAGGATGTAATTTTACTAGTAACTCCAACAGACACTGCCTTGGGGATATTCCTACGACACTGTGTAACTGCTAGCTTGGAACAAAAAACAGATCAAGTTCAATGTAGATAACAGAATGGTGCTACAGGTTACTCTCCAAAGATTTTATGAGTGCACTGAGGAAATCAAGAGGAGTTGCAGATGCCACTGCGAGCTGTTATCTCAACTTTAAAAAGGGCTTATAAATGCAGTAACTCACAGTAACGATCAGTCTACGTAACTCACTCTGAGCATTTCTCATGTCTGAGAAATGACATGAAGTCATTTTGCTACTGTCCCTTCCTTGAGGAGTAGTTCAGAGAGGTGGCATCCTTGCAGCGTGTACAGCCTATTGATCATATTTGACATCAGCCTAAAATGCCCCAGCTAATAAGTGAGGTTATTTCAATGTTGTATTCTCAGAGTGAAGCATATTATGCCCAGGCTAAGAATCTTTTTATCCAAGGACATAAAAGCACTAAGCACTATATTTCATTGGGTACATCGAGGAAATCAGATATTGGCAAACACTATCAATTATGGACTCAAAATTTTGTGGCAAATATTGACCATAAACAAAAGAGACTGGGGAAAACCCTAACATTTTCTTGTATTTCTGAATGAAGTATTTCTGTGAGGTCACATGGGTGCAAAAAGGTCATGAGCCACTCTTTGGGCCTTCCAAAACACCTTCTGGAGCCTGGAGATATGATGGAGCACTGTGCCAGCCGCAGGTGGCCAGGCAGTGCTGTGGTGGCCAGGTTTACTGAGGTCTTACACCATTTTCTCTCCTTGCCTGGAGTCACCAGCCTCTCTAAGCAACGACATACAGCATTTGGATAAAACGCTCTGACTGCTGGCACCAGCCTTTCAAACGATGATGTGGGACGCTGGGGAGAGTTATCACAGAGAGGGATCTTGATGGGGCACTGGGGCCAATTAGTAAGCCAGAACAGAGCAGCCGTGGAACTCAAATGGAAAACGGCACACGAGGAAGAAGGCTGTACTGGAACGGTCATCCTTCAGTGACCCTTCTGCTGCGGCTGCTCAGTCCTTTCCCCTTCCCTGTTGTCGAAGTTAGTCACTCAGAAAAAAGAATCATGATGTGTTAAGGAAGAGAAAATTTTCCTCTCCCTCAAGCTGTGAAACATCTTAGCTGAGCAATACTTAAATGTCAACATAAATGTGTTCTGGTGTACAGAAAAAAGTATTATTATTAGAAATCACAGCTGCTATTGCATTTCATAGTCAGGTGGATTATGTTGTCTAGAAATAGTTTTTGAGAACAGCTTTTGAAGCACCAGCTACATAGCGTAACCAATTTCATCTGCTCTATATGTGACCAAAATGTACTAAGGTGTGAATTTCTTACCTGGAGACCAGCTTTTCCAAAGTTCAGATACCTTGTGATTAGATGTTATGGTCTGAATTCAATTAAGTTACCTTAATTTTGCCTACCTGGCCATAATAATTTAAAGGCTGGTCCAAGCTCCATGGACTGCAGGGGCTTATTATAATGGTAGGACTACCTGCATTGCTTCCCCCACCAGCATGATCTGAGTGGTTTGGGTTTGTTGTTTTGTTTGGGGTGGGGGGTCTTTCAGATAAGCTTAACAGTTTTGGACTCATGTTTTAATAGGAAATTTCACAGCTTTCCAAATTTAGAAATAATCTAGGCAAAGTGACCTGTCTATTCCCACCACTGTAAGAAGGAGCCAAAGTTTCAGCTAGTCTCTTTTCGAGAATCTGGCTCTCAAATCATCATCAACAGCGTTCCTCTGGAGAAACTGTTTTACTTATAAACAAAAGCAAATCCGTAGAGAAGATACTGTTTCAACAGTGTATTTCAGTATTTGCGTTCAGCTGTGTATTCTCCATCCCACTAAGATGCCAGAGTAAGGCCTGGCTTCTTCCACACTTGCCAACGTCCTCTGCTCCTCCCTTTCCCCTCACACGTACTTTTTAAACCCAGCAGGACTGCTCTGGAGTTTTGTGGTTTATTGCCTTTCTTTCTCACCTTAGATTTGCAGATTGGCCAGAAACAAGAAGATAGGACTTGTCAGTGTTAATGATCCTGGCACAGTCTCTTCACAAGTTTTCAGCGTTTGCTGTTTTGCTAATCAGGTGTAATAAAGTTCAGCTGCATTTTGCATCTGACTAAGAACCAGCTATCTAAAACCATTCTCCCCTTTGCATCTGAACAAGATACATAATGGAGTTAAACTAACCTATTTGTTTAAGAAATAACACTGCAATGGCTACACCAAAATTAAGTATTCCGCAACTATTACAGATGGTTCCATACCTGTTATTGAAAAGTTTCCACTTTAGTGCACCATGAATCAGATCCTAAACACAGCGTGTTGAAACTAAATTACTAATGTTCGATCAATAAACACATTTACTGTTCTCTAGTCTCGTTGATTATTAAATGACTTGTAAGGTCACATAAACAATTTTCCATGACTTCCAAAATAATCATACCTGGCATTTAATTTCCTTTTTCTCCTTAAGCAATATTATTTTGGGATTGGCTTAAATGAATCTACGCTATTCTCCTCTTTTTGACATTCATTCTTAAAAGAAACAAGTTTGTCAACTGGTATCTAGTTGATTAATCTAGTTGATTAATCATTGATAATACAGAGCTCATAACACCCACATTATATTTAGGTAATGTTTTTTAATTAGACAGTCATTGTTTAGTTGCTTATAGCCTTGGCAGACTGAACAATGGGGCTAAAATAATCTATGCTTCATCTCCTACTCTGCCAGTCTTTGGGGAGGGGGTGGGAGAGAAACAACAAGCTTTTAAATTGAAATATTGGGTTTCAAAAACTACGCTGAGGAATAAATACACAATTTTCTAAGTGCTAGCATTCTCTCGCCTTCCCCTTCCACCTTCTCTTTCCAGTCCACTGGTTTTGTTTAGAATAGGAGGGGATACAGAAAAGGAGTCAAAAGCACTGACCCACAAAAATACATGCAAATTTGGTCAGGCTGAAGCTATTAAAAAGTGCTAGCTGTGGCTGATCCTAAATCTGACCTGTTATTCTTGCTGGAGAAAGCTCATATAAAACTAATGACAACATGAATTCCACATCCATTTCCTCCAATACTTGTATCAATAATGTTTTGCATCTTACTGTACCATATAGAGCAAAATACAACATTAATTTAGCCTTCTTGTGGGTCTTTAATTATATATTAAGCTTTCAGTCCTCTGTCTCGGCTGGACAATGACACACAGAGGACTGCAAGAAGACTGAGAATAATCTTTGGAGATTAGAGACACTGATCAAGAAAAAAAGAACTTTGTTTCTTCTATTCCTGTATGGTACTGGGGAAAAACCCCTATCCTAACATACGAAGATAATGGAAATAAAGTTGCCTGGGCAACATTATAATAAGCACTGCCTAGGTTTTAGTGCTTGACTTCATAGCTTTAACATTAATCTTCTCTGTAATTTTATCCGGTATATGAATGCTAAATTGTGAGAAGAACCACCTGAGATCAATATAGGCTTGTATCTCTATTCTGCAAAATGGTACCTAGCTTACCTGCCACAGTAAAAGGTGAACTGTACCTTAAGTCTGGAGCCCAGCTGTTTGAAGACTGTATTTTGGCTTATATTCAAATAAAGTGCGATGCTGCTCCATGTTCTGCCTTTCTGCTAAAAACCCTCAAATTTTACTTGCAAAGAAAAAAAAAAAACACTTCATTTTAATAAAAAGCATGAGTTTAGCTTGCAGATATATCATATAACCAGGTTTTCAAAATTGCTTTTTGTCACCATTTAGCTACATAAATGAAGCTTAATTTAAACTTGTGTATTTCATGTTTGGAAAAATTCACTGTCATGAAAAAATTAAGATTATTATGTTGAAGCAAAAGACTGTAAAACAAGGCACTGAAAAAGCTCTATCTCCCCTTTCCCTATGCATATAAAACCTTAATTTAGTGCACGTTACAAGATGTAGTTTTACCCGCCAAAGCTATATCATATGGTAAACCCTTTAAAGTCATCAGTAGTGTAATTATCATCCAATATTACCATAGGATATCATTCCTGCGGCAGGTAAGACTTCATCCATAATGCACACCAAATTAAGTTTTTATATGAGAAAACTGAAGACTATTACTTAAAAGACTACTTATGGTCTAGCTTCAAGTTGAAACCTCACCTTCCCCCATCCTATTAGAAAAAGGGGGAAGAAGATTTATGCTTATGTACTAGAGTTGTTCAAGTAATTGGACTCTTCCTAGAAACAGCAATTTCCTTGCCAAAGCTAGTAATCATAGGCCCCACTTTTGTTGCTACATGATTCATTTTTGTAAGTTTAGTATATATTTCATAATATTTGCCTATTTTTCAGTTGTTTTGTTTTTCTCTCAGAAATGATTCATTTGAAGTTTGATCCATTTTTCATTAAAAACAAGGGAAAAAGTCAAGCCATCTTTAAGAGTATTTGGATTGGTCCTTTAGGTCTAAAAAGTGACTGGCTGATCCATCACTCCTGTATATGCAAATGAATAGATTTTTGGATATTTTTACCTCTGAAGTAAGGTGATAGGAGGAGTATGTCTTCCTGTGCCTTATCCAAGATGAACAGCATCAGTTGCACTAAAACAAAGTGACCTTAACGAAAGGGAAGACGATTCCAGCAACTACAGAGTCAGGTTAGCTTGCTTTACCTTTTATTCAAGTATTACCACCCAAGAAAATGTCATCTGGAAGGATGCAATCGTTTACCATGCCACGAATATTTAGACACTAAAAACTGAATCGAATTACCCTTTGTGTAGCTTACAATCAATTCAATTTCAAAGCCAGATTTTTGCTATTACTCAGCTAGCATAACAACGCAGCATGGCAGATTTAAATAAGAGACAAGACTTCCCAGGAAGTCTTTAGTTAAACTTCAGCAGTGAACATGATAGGAACGTAATGCTTCAGTGAGAAGTGAAGATAGCATTGAAAATGGCAACGCGATTTTCACGACTTTGTCCTGTTACTCTCCTTGGTTATTTGTCCTAAGATACTATTTGCTTTAGAAAGAACAATGCTGAAAACATTTCTTTTTTTTTCTAAGCATTTGTTCAGAACTGCATGCAGTAGCCCAGAATTGGGTTTTGCATGGACATTGCTCTCTTCTGCAATCCTGCAGTAATTTCGTCTGGTATCATGGCTTATAAAGACCCTATCACACATGGACAATAATGAATTATTGTCTGTTTGGGGGTGAATCAGGTGTCATAGTTGTGACTTCTCCTACAAGAAGTGGACCTACCCCAAGGAGTCAGCAGGCTGCCACGTGGAAGCAGGATGAGTTCACCACCTAGTTCCTTCAATTCCAGTGTTTGCTCCTGCTGCAGGTATCTGACTTCCGATCTTAGCTTATATCTTGCTCTGATTTAAACTACAGATCCATTATCAAGGACTCCTGATCTTGGTATCATCACTATTCTGTTTTCTGCTGCGGCTCCCTGGCTTCTCTTTCTGATTCTGATGGTGCATTTGGCAGCGAGATGCTGGTTTTCCTAATCAACAAGCCTTCCTCCCCACCTGCAAAAAGCTCAAAGCAAGGAGACAACAGGAATACATAGGTTTTTTTCTAAATTCTCTTTTCTGTTTAAAACAAAGCATAAGGCTATACTGTTCCCAAAATATACCCTTCAACATTTTTTTAAACAATCTTTGCCTTTCACACACCTCTATATTTTACGTTCTCCTTCATTTTTCCAGTAGCCCTAGAAAAGTATATCTCCTTCTGCTGCATACTGGTACAAACACATAGGAGTTACACAGGTGGCCAGATTTAAAGTTTCAAAATTCAAACAAAATAAGTTTCATAGATTTTGAGTAGTTAAAATATGACTGTAGGACACACGAGGCTGACAAAACTCCAGTTTGTACTGCCAGTGACGACATGGAGCCAGAAGAGAGAGAGGGTCAGAAGTCAGAGAACATGATATCACTCCGACCTCTTCACCGCTAACACACAAATCTTCAGCTTCTTGCTAACGGAGGCATATTCACCAGCTAAATACTGCCAAATAAAGAGTTTGCAAAAGAAAAAAAGTAAATAAAAGTCTTGAACTGTTTGCAGTAATCTCACAGAAAGCTATGCAAGCCACTACGGCAACGGAAAGTGGAAGATACCCTTAGTTCATATTTACGAAATGAATTATGTATCACTGAAGTTTTACTAAGGAAATTTCTAGATGTTGCTTTAGAAGCAACCAAACCTGGGGGACTCCAGTGTTGGGAAAAGGGGAAATTTTAATAATTAATTTGTATAGTTAATTCCCATAATCGGTAAAATCCAACAACAGAGAAACTATTTACTTTTGGGTCCCACAAATAGTTTAAGATAATCCTTGCTCATTAATTGTATTCATACTGCGAAAAAATAAAAAGGATCAATGTTTTCAATATAGGTAATAGAATAAGACACTTGCAAATGCTATTTGAATAAATGCATATGTTTTAAAACCAAAGAGTGAGAAGCTGTTCAGGAGAAGATGCTTCTGATAACACGTATTATTTGATTCTTGCTGGACAGATTTTGTTTGAATTTAAAGACAAAATAATCCACAGCTCAGTATAAAAGGGAATATGTGTGTTTGGAAGGAAGGGGGGATAGCATGCTAGCCAACAACAATTTATTTTTTCAAGCTTTACATACTATGTGTAAAGACTGATTAGTTTAATCATTATCATGAAGAATTACCTAACACTTCCACTGATGACTAATTTTGCCACCCCGTTGGTAGTTGATCAAATCTCTCTTGCCACACATATGCTGAACACATAGCTTCCAGAATGTCTGGCAAAACACTCAGTATTTTTTCCTTCACTTGGATTCATAAAGCGTGTTATGTCACTGTCTTGCTTGGGCTCCTTCCATTTTTGCATCTTTCTGTTCTGGCATAAATGTCTGTGCAAGGTAAGTGAGAAAGAGGTTTGCAATCTGTTAATTGTTTTACAGGACTTAGAAAACACAATCAGAGGCGCAGGGTGCTACCAGCCATACCCACACCCTCAGGTATGCCAAGCATCTCCCAGGACCCCACCCGCCGCTACAGTGGGGTGCAGATTTCGGATGGTTCTTGTGTAGCACCTGGCAGCCCCATGGAGAAATCTCACAGCATCTAAGACATCTCAGAAAGAAGCAAGTGCCTCTGTGTGTGTAAATTATTCAAGTTCAACATCTCTCCTTGTGAAACAAGGAAAGCGTGACAGAAAAATCTCACAATAATTCAAGCTCAAGTTAGCAAAGAAAAGGCCTGCCTCCGTTTGGACAAGAGACGGCATGAGCTCTCTCCCAAGTCTGAGCTCTCGTCATAATCACTACAACTGCTGCTCAGAGAAGCTTCCATAAAAGACCTTCCCCTTCCCGTTTGTCCTCCATCACTTCTTTGTCTGACTGGACATCTGCAAGCGTTCACTCATTTCCCCATTTACTGGTAACTTGAGGTTCAGCATCCTGCACACTTTAACAGTGAGTGGCTCTCTGTAGAGAATAAGGCTCACTAGTTGTAGTAACATTATATACATAATATATATCTTGGCTACATTTCCATTTGTTATGGTATAGCTGTTAGAGACATGTAATACATTTCTGAAGTATTAAGGTTCCTTCACATTCTTTTCCATCTGATATCCTTTTAAAATATAATATTGACTAGTCTTCTGAGTCCTTACATGCTTTACATTAAGAGAAGGTTAGTCACAAAGTTAAAGAATGAGAAAATTCAATCAGCAAACTCAGCTCCTTAAACATCCTCTAGCTGAGGATGAGACCAAGAGACAGAAGTCTTTTTGCAGACACGCAGTACAATAGCCTCCAAACCGTGATAACAAAAGCGGTGTGGCATTTTGAATTACTTGAATACAAACTCACCGATCCCTGCTTCTGTATCTTCTTTATGTAAGTAAAAAGTTCTCTTAGGAAGCACACACTGTCAGTATTTGTATTTTTCTGAGGTCCAGCACAGGTAGCTTGGAAAAATCTCCATAGGTTGCGTTTTGTCCATCTCCCATAAACTAGAGCTGCAGGCATATCATGACCTGAACTGACAGAGCGACTGTGGACTGGGCAGCATCCCATGGAAAAACTGTAACGGGCATTGCCGACTACCTTTCCTACTTAATTTTAGACATAGCAGGAAAGTAACTTGACATTTCTGTTGGGGGAGACTGCGTTACTATGCTATAATCCAGCTATAGAAAATTTTATTTCTTCCTTGCTTAAGCTACCACTCAGACCAAAGAGACAAAAAAAATCACAGAACATTAATTCTGTAATGCAGGAGTAACCATTAACAACTCAAGTTGCCATCCAGCAAACAAAGTAAAGGAATGAGGATATAACAGCTCTTGAGTTTCCGGGACCAGCTATGACAACATTCCCCCCTGTGGCCTTGGGCAAGTTACTTAACCTCTCCAGATGAGAGTCCCTGTCTGTAAAAATGAGGATAATGATATTTACTTACCTCTCTCGGAGGAGATGTGAAAGCTAATTAAAATAATTTGTGTAAAGGGCTTTGAACCTGAAAAGCACTACGTAAAGTGCTAAGGAAATAGTGCTTATATAAAAGACTGAGGGGAAAAGAAAATTCAAGTTACACAGCAATGCATCAGTTTAAGAAAGAAACATAGCTTGGTTTTCCTTTCTTCCATTTTTATACTCAATCAAAACCATACATCTGAGATAATTTTCCTACTATGAAATAAGTTTAGTTATAAAGCATAAGGGTTTTGAGGCATTTTTATGCTACTGACCATTCGTACTCCCCTTTTGTCTCAACTTAGTCAAGGGGATGATCCGAGGAAGTAGTTACCAAAATTGCCCTTCAATATTCCAAAACATGCCATACAGATAGATTGTGATCAAAATCTGTTAGCAATATTGACATTTTCTTACTCATAAGCACTGTGACACTTGTTTTGGTCAAGACCTGGGTACTGTTTACCTATTTGTGCTGAATTCAGTGAATGTCGTCGTCTTCACAAGGGATTAGAAGAGGCCTTCACTACGTTACTTTACAACTGTGGAAAAACAGTGCAAGTGAACATGGGGGAGTTGCCAGACTAGATCTTAACATCACTTAACTTCTAGAATGGTATTTAGTAATAGCCAAATAAATAGATATTTGCTGTCAGTTCAGAAAGCAGCACAAAATTCATTAAAATAATCAGAGAAATAAAACAAATATATCTTCATTAGATATGTGAATTCTAATGGATGTTTTCAATCACTGTTTATTAATGTGATGACATTACCAAGTCATTCTCTGTCAGAAAAATTACATGCATTGGATTAGGGTAAATTCTGTTTTCAAAGGCTTCCTGAGAAAAAGAATAAGTGTAATATAAAGCTAAATATTTACCAGTACTATAGCAAAGTATTAAAATAAATAGCCAACATACCACATTTTATTTATAGCTCTCTCCCATTGCATGGTAGATGATTAAGGGAATGTGTGAGGAAGTGAGAAAATAAAGAAGTATAGTTATTTTAAAAGTAAATAAAATTATTCTCTCTATACACTTTTTGGCCAAGTCCATCTCCACCAACATGTCGAAAAAGACTTGTTTCCCCTCGCCCCTAAATCAGAGAAGGCAGCCTGACTGCAAAGGAGGAGAAACCAGTTGCAAGGTGGTTTCAAGGCGACTCAAACTGGGTGCTTAAACAGGACAAGACAAGGTTTGGGGTTTGGGTTTTTTTAAGGTGGTTTTATTACAAAACACCATCACACACATATTCAGGTAACCACCATCAAAGGTTATTTCAGTGCTGACCGTACTAGGTGGAAGACTGGACAGTAATGAAGCAGCACGGAGGGGTGGCTAACTGAAAGCCTTCCGCGTGTGCCCACCTCATTTAAAACCTGGACAAACCACTGTGCTCTTACATCTTCCATCAACCAGTCAAGGCCACACTGAGCGTTTCTTCGCATACATCAGAACACAACCCAGAATATGGAGTTCAATTACTTTTATTTACAATACATCTGTGTTTTCTTCTTTGCTTATGATTAAAAATTACTAATCAGACAGATCAGAACTGTTGATTAATGCACTTCATAATTACAAACAATTCTGTAGATGGCATAATTGCTTTAAAATGCATTTCTTGATTAGTATAAATACATGAATAAAAGTTTTTGTCTGACAAGGGAAAAAAAAAGGTGACAGCTTAATAGCCCCCTCAGCATCACTATTACCTACTCTGGTATCCTATTACTAACCCAAGCATTGGCATTCTGAAACCTAGTGAAAAATAGCAACCAGAATTATCTCTAGTTTAATGTTTTTCTGGTTGGCTAATTCTGTTATGATTTTCAGAGGGTATACTTCATCTTTAGAACAGTTAGATACTACTGCAGGTTATTGATGTTGAAATTGGAACAACTGGAACTAATCTAGAATCCTGTGTTGCTTAATCTTTTGTACTGTAAGTTTTAATTATTCTGCTACTTTATTACGCTTTCCAAACGAAAATCAGCCTTGGGCAGAAAGATTAGAAGAGATGTTTATATCTCACAACACATTTTGGGTAGCATTGTGGGGTGTGCATATCAAGTGTTTTGTTGCAAGGCTCCCCCCCATAAATGAGCTTTGTGATGCATTTGTTACTTCTCCAAGTTGATTGCTAATCATCTACAGACATTAATATCCTGCTGGTCCCTGTGCTTTTGAAAGGTTTTGTCTGTTTTTTTTTTTTTTTTTTTGTTTTTTTGTTTAAACAAGTTGATTGTCATTTTCAAAGACCCACCTAGAAGTAAAACCAAGATGAATCAATATTGTCAAACAGTTATTCTGATCAGTGACTTCTTTAAAAATGCACTATTTCAAATAGCAAGTTAGAATTATAAAAGAAGGTGAATCCCACAACATGTCAGCTATTGTGGCTGAAGACAAAAAGCTCTGTGAAGACACTGACAAATAAAGTAACTCTCTATGCATTACTTTTTCTAAGGAAAAAAGCATATACTTTTGATCATTTTACACATGGCCTAAGTAAATCCCTATTCTGATAATTTTAATTACTTCAGTAAAACCTAGCAGTAGCAGCGTGTAACTTTTCTATCAAAGCTCACATTCATGTTTCCTAAACATTGATATAATACTTAACCTGTAAGTTACACAATTATTTTAATTGACTCTGTAAATCATGTCAAAGAACTCAAAGTTAAGTAAGAAAAGCTAATTTAAGTTGCCACAAAAACATTCCTTTTCCTCAGATAAATCAGTCTTCCACAAAAATATAATTACAAAGTATTTTATTTGGAATTTGCTTTTCATTAAATCAAAGCTTGAGTGATCATCAACAAGACCTTCCTGACAGACAATTCTAAGAAGTATTTGTTTAAAGTTTTATAGTTCTCTCCCTTCTTACCACTGATGCTACCATCTCAGAGATTACCTGAGATAAGATTGTGTCATGACATACCTTTCTGTTTTCCTTTCATGGGCAGGATATGCAATGTGCTTCAAACACATCCCAGAACTGCTACGCCTCCTATGACTTCAAGATGGAGTTAAACTCTATCTCAAGTGCTACAACACAAAAAAAAACTTTCCTCTTGGCATACAAGGATTTTAATTGTTATTTTATACATACTTTATGTCTATACACACAAAATGTTACTTTTCTTCTCTACAAAGAAAGTTAAGATTTCTGTAGGATAGGTCAGACTCCAGACAAGTGACAGATTTACTGACTGGAAAGAAGGTGTGGGTTGTTTGTTGAGACATAGGCTTTAAATGGGCTGAAATAAGATACAGATGAAAGTATTATTTTATAAATCCAAACATTCATCAGCAATCCAGCAGCCCAAATTACAATATGCACTGTTAAGTGAAATAAATTTGTCAGAGGATGTTTGGATGAAAGGTAGATGTGAGTGAAATAAATGAACTTAAAATAAATAGAATAGTCTCAAGTGTAGTTCAAAAGCCCATGCAGCCTCAAATGAGGATTTATGAACTAATAACCTGTAACCATTCTTTTGTTCTTCAAGGCTGCACTGTAAACCTGAGACTGGAACTACAGTCTTATAAGTAGATACAGTATTGATAATCTCTTTGCAAGCTATCTTCTATGTCAAACAGTAGTCAGCGTATTTTAATGACTTTCACGTTGAAGGGGGTAGCAGCGTTGCAAAGAACAGCAGCCGCGTTGAACCTGGTAACTGCTGTGTGAAGAACAGCGTCTGTCTACCATTTTCCTTCTGGTAGAGCTTTGGTTTCATGGCTTCTGGTACCTGCTCCAGGACTCAGCCATTCACTATTGGTATGGTAATGGTAATATGAAATTCTGTAGTATTTTCTTCATTCAAAGAGAAGCTGACTTTTGAGGAAGGCTCCTCTACTCTTTGATACAAAGGTGAGTGATTTCCCCTATTTATAAAAAGCCCCAAAAGCTTCCAGTGGAGCTATAGATCTCCGGTGCTGATTCTCTGTAATTCCAATCACAAATACACACACACACACACTTAAACGTTATAGTTGCTATAAGTAAATGCCACTTTCAGTCCAACTCAGTAAAAACACTGGCCTAATTAAGATTGTAAGCATTATACCTTGAGCTAAAATCCAGTATCTGAAACTAACTACCGGTGTCCATAAATGGACACGTTATAACAGCTAATAATTGACACCAGGTATAACACCACCCATCTCTTCAGTGGAACCTTGCAACCAGACCTCCTAGGACTTCAGAGGCAGAGAAGACATCATTATGTTTTGGCTTGATCTCCATCTTCCACACGACAGAAAACATAAGTATTGATGGTAATTACATGTTTCTAGTTACTTTCTCATCCTACAACCTGTTTTGGCTCCGTGTGAGTGAGTGGAACAAAATGTTTTAACAAGCAGCATTAACAATATCATTACTAACAATGCTTTAACAACCCCATTTCACTGATGAAAAGATAGAAACGACATACTGGAAAGAAGAAAGGAATAAAGAAGAAGATATAAAAGAATTATGCTGTTTCCAAATCCCATGTATACTTCTGAATTTTAAAGTGTGGTCTGTCAGCCTGGTACTGCTGCAAAAGTGTATATATACACATTTTTTTTTATATATATATATATAAGAATAATAGGCTATAAACTGGGAAGAAGGTTTTAGTTTTAATAATTTCTGCATATGAACCTAGTCTTAAAAATCTATCATCAGTTTTAAAACATTAATGAAACTTAAAAAAAGTATTTTAAATAAATCACTAAGCTCAAGGCATAAGCCCTTGGAACAGCATTTATGCAGTACTTGGACGACAAATCTTCTGCTGGCTCTGCACATTTCACCCTCAAGGTGAAGACGAATCAGCTTCACGTGGAGGCACTCACCAAAGGGTCAGTTGGTCTGGTGAGGAGGTGTCTGTCCTGCCCCATTTCACCGCTGCATGAAAAACTGAGTTCTCGCACAAGCGCAACCCAAACATCAGGTTGGATTTACGGTGCCTGTTTCCGCCCTTGTCTAAGGGAGGAAAACTTCAATAACGTCAACATTTTTGTTTACCAAAAATAAAAAATAAGAAAGGATCCTAAGTCTTAAATCGATCACTGCCACCAGTGTATTGTTCTCATCCGTTTTCTGAGACTTGCTGTCCAAACAGAGCAAGATAAACGTTCACCATCTTCCATTAAGGACCACTTTCAATGCGAGCACTCAGTCAAATGGTCTATGAGATAAAAGGCACTATAACAACAGCAAACCACCACAAGCTATACAAACAAAGCAAAACCACAAGCCATTTTCAACCGCCTCTCATGCCCTGGCCCATATGACATCATAGTTGCTTTTTAGCTTTGCAAAGCTCAATTACCCTTTTATTTAGCCTTCCAAGTTTCTACATTTCCACTACAGACAGAGAAGAAACATTCAGCATCAAAATACTACTCGGTGGTGGGGTTTTAATACATAGAAGAAAAACAACCGCCCCCAAAAAACTCCATACCACACATGCTCAAGGCACATTCCTGCTTTCCCCTCTTTCAGATTCTTTAAGCGTAAAATCAGTACTTTAGTAAAAAAAGAAAACAAACCAAGTAACAAAACCAAACAAGACTGTGGCATACCTCAAATGTCTCTTCCTAGAAGAGGTGCTCCTTTTCCTATTTTCCTTTTATTTGTGTTAGAAACATTTTATTAGATCTAGTTCTTTCACTGCCAGGCAGCCAGTAGCTCTGTCAGCGTTTTTGATGGGTAACATTATCAAAGTTTATTTTAGGCAGGACAAGGTACTTGACTAGATGAAATAGCTACAACTTAGCTTAATAAATTACTGGGAGATAATATTTTAAGCCACATATTTTCTTCAGGTCTGTCAGGTTTTAAAAGTTTCAAGATCTAAAAAAATAATAATATATAAATCACTGTAGAAAACCTTTAGCTGTTTTGATTCAGTAATCTGGGGATTTTTTAAAAAAATTTGTTGAATAGTGAAGCATCTCACCTTAGTTTCAGTATAGATGTTAGATGGCTGAACACTAAGAACTTATTCAACAATTAGTTAAACTTTGGCTTCAGAAGAACAGCAGCTGAAAATGTGAACCCCATCCCCAGTTTTACCAGAGAGAAGTTACTCAACAGTAGCAAAGCTGTCTGTGGTACTAATAAAGAACACATTCTAAGATGATCCATCTGTTAAACCACAGCTAATAGTACTTGCTTGCTCCGATAGGTATTTGCAAGGTTTATGTCACTATATTTGTTAAATACTTCAACACTGAGATAACATCTAAGTGGAAAAGTCTTTGAAATTGGACTTAAATGTGGAGCCTGTTCCCAACCCTGCAAGGAATTCACCAGATGGCCTTCAAAAAGCCCGTTAAACTAGGATTAAATAAGTAATAATAGATTTTGAATGCCTCATTTGAGTGTGGAACTAGACACACCAGTGGATCTGACTCTCACAGGAGCTGAGGTTTCATGACATAGATGGAACAAAGAGATCACACCTTGAAGTTGGGGCGTTAGAATTCAGTGTTTGTCAGGTTCTCAGATGTCATATAAAACTTGTAAATAAAATTGTAGAGTGTAGAGTATTATTATAAAGAATGCCCAGTTATTTTGAGATATCTGTGACAAGAGAACTCTAAATTACAGTTTTCCCCAGGTGAAGCAACAGCAGGTACAATGATCCAGTTCAGTAGTTTGTAATGACTTTTTAATGTCATCACATTAAACTTAAAGAAGATTTCTAGATTCCCCCATCCAAAAAAAAAAAAAAACCCACCCCAAAAAACCCTAAAAAACCTCCACAAACCAAAAAACAAAGTTTTACAGAGTAATTTAGGATTACTCATTCCCATGTATCCCACCTATCTGGTGGGTGCTATCTGGTTCTCAGTTACCTTGTTCCTTCTCAGCAAGGCCCAGAAAGATGGGGTCATTCATTAAGATCATGGGAAACACAACTTTTCCAACACCCCAAATAAAAACAACCACAAAACACAGAGGCCTACCTGCAAAGGAAGTCCAAATCATACCAGTAAGGGGCACATGCAACATGAATGCAATGATAAGAAAGTGTTAACTGCTAAACTCTAAGGCTTTGATGCAAGAGTATTTTAGAAACAGAATTCCCATTGATTTCAAGCCTATCCACTAACAATTATTCATAAGCCAGATTTCAAGTCCAACTACAACACAGACACAGCAGAGCTTCGGCTAAGAAGGTCACTAGAAGTTGTTGATATTCCTAGCAGAGTAAATATTTAATATTTGCACAACAAGGTAAAATAAAGGAATGACCCATACAAGTTTCTTCTGAGAAGACAGACTGGAAACTGAAAGTTTGATGATAAAAAGCTATTTATTTATCCATCCTGTTTCTTCTGTTGTGCACTGGTCCAAACCCAAGAATCCCAGTTCTCAGCTGCTATCTACTGAAGCAAATGAAAGACCAGTGGACAGAAGTGACTTTGGCCATTTATACTGTGTGAACATACTCATTATTGGTCACCTGACATCAGAAACTTTATGAAGTGACATTTGACAGTGTACAGGCAAGAACTTAGTGTTTTCCTCCATCTTTCTGAATATGTATTTAATTTTACGAGGAATTGTATTAAGGCATAAAATCTGGAACTCCCTTTGAAATTAGTGTTTTGCACCATCAAGTGCTGAGTTGCCTAGTGCCTTACACTAATGCCTGGATCAATAACATGATCAGGATACATTACAGAAGGGAATACTAGATCCGCTTTACTTCTGTGGATGAATGTACTGATCTAATGAATTATAAGTTATTAGTCTATGTATTGCACAGGAAGAATGACTATCAAAAAAAATCAAGATTCTTTACAGATGCAGTTATGTAGGGGAAGACATTTGGGAATGACAAACTGGGAAAGCGTGATATCCCAAATGTAATGCAAGGTACTTCTTTCACGGTAAGTCCCAAATCAACTCTTTCAACAGACAGAATTTAGCATTAAAAGATTAAGTGTACTCTGCTCTACCAGAAATGGCTAAATGTAGATTTGCAACAAGGAGAAACAACCATCTCCCTCCCCACACACAACCACATAACAAGGAAAAATCAATCCTGACCGCTATTATCCCCTCAACTCATCTAGAAAGTTACTAGTCACTGTACAGCTCCATAGCAGCAGCTAAATGAAGGCTTCCAGCCTCCTGCTCCTCTCCCTGCCCTTGGCCATGCAGTCATGCCTCTTCCTTTGCACTGGCACTCACGCTTAAATGAGCGGGTTATGAGCAAGTCCAGTGAGCCAGCCAAAATAACTACTATTTTTCCCCTCCCGGATCCACTTTCTGTTGGCTCAGTTCCTTAAACTGACTTACCATCTGGTCACAGAAGAGCAAGAAATGGCATAAGAGGAGGCAGGACCACAAAAGTCAGGGGAGGAAGGGAGGAGGGAAAGTTCAACGGCACTCCAGGCTGAGCTACTGCAGGTTGGCACTCCCCCTGTTCTGGTGGAGGATGTCTCCTAGATACCACATCACAAGAAAAAACTGTATAGTATACTATGGTTATTACATCTAGGGAGACAAATTCAGCGACTGAAAAAATAGATACCAATCCTGGTATAACTGGAGAAAGTCACTTCTAAAACATACATTTCATAAATTTGGTGTGATGGCTATTAACAGTCAAACCATATGACCTCTGCCCGCTGTAATTAGCTACAGTCAACTAAATTCACATCAGAAAAAGACCATTCATTATTAGTATCTGGATTTCCAGTGGATAAGATAATGAATTCCTATAGATTTGTACCATTTGGTAAAGTATTTCAAATGATACCAAGTCAGATTGAAGCTATGAAACACTTATTTAAAATATACGTCTGGTTTCTTAGCTAGAGCTAGTTATCCTAAATAGTCATCCATAAAACAATAAAGTATATTCTTCTTCTGAATGTTTCAAAAAGACCTTGTAATACAGGAAACAGGAATTTACCAGTACTAATATTTTAAAGCCTCCTTACATTAGAAGAAGTCTTATCTATAAAAGCAATTCATGTTGCTCAGTTTTTAGCAGATCGACAAGATAAATCTCCTTCTCCCTACTGCTAGTCTCTTGTTCACTGCTGTCTCATTTGCTCTCCCCTTGCTTGAGGAAAGAGTTAACCCAGCCTCTAATTGTGAGCTTTCTTTAGCTAAAGAAAGATAAAGCAGGATTTAAAGACCATTTTCAACTAGCTTCATAATACACTAAAAGGTCACTTGCTTGTTCAACTAATTCTGACTTTAAGTTCAATGGCTATTTTAAAGACACTGATCTTCAGACTACTTTTATTTATAGAACAAAGAAAATAAGCCCAGATTTTTAGACAAATCCCAGCAAATGCCCTTTAAATTTCTAATTTACCACAGTCTTCAATTAATAGTAATAGTTCTGGTTACCTAAAAATATCTAAAGACATTTTAATTTTAAGATTACAAAAAATTAGACTTTTCTAATCAACATAGAGAGATGGGTCATTCACATGATAAGAAAATAAGGGAATGAAAAATAGTTACATCTGATCTGAACATCATTTCTCTTTTTCAGTCCACATCAGGTATTTCCTTTATTATCATTAGAGAAAAACAGCGGCCAATTGGAATATATCTTAATATTGCCAGGAGAACTGGGTAACAACTTCTAATTGTAAGCCATGCACGTTGCCTCTTTATTAGCAGGTTAATTTAAATTTCTTCAGTATAAAAAAATTCACAACACAATTAGAGAGTTAAAGAGTTACATTCAACCTCTGTTTAGGAAGCTATGCCTACCTTTGAGATTGTGTTATTAATCTGAAAGTAGTATTAAAGCTTGTTTCTTGGGAAATTCATTATTGGAAGAATTAACTTCAGTTTTTCTTTCGGTTGCACCCCAGGTCTTTTAAGATCAACAAATTTATTTTCTCAATTTATATAAATTACCTACTGAAATTTTATTGTCAGAGTTACAGAAGAGAAAGAAGCAGCGATGTGAAGCCTGCATCGATGCAGGAATCTGACGTCCTGGTTTATGTGGTCTCATATTCTGGAAGAGACAGACTGCAGTGTCTCACTTCAATTACATATATTTATGGGAGTTCATTATAGATAAACATACAGATATCAAAATGTTATATAATACTATTACGACTACACAGAGACTCCACATTCAAAACAGCATGTGAATGCATCTAGTCAAGTACTTCTGACCTATTTTGAGTATATTTTTACATATATAATTGGGTCACATTCCACTAATATCATGCTTTTCAACTCATTTTTATTCATTTATCACATTTGAACAGCTTCTGCTAATCCTATTCTCTGTCATATTTGGATTAGAGCAGTGTAGAACTTTAACATCATTTTAGCTGACAGACAGGATTTCTGGGAACCCTAAAGATGTGGGCGGAAAAGGCTGCAGAGTGAAATGTTTTTCTTCATGCGCACCTATTAGTTACAGTCCCAGGCTGCATTAAGAGACCTGCAAACAAAGCTTCGGATTCAAAAAGTGTTCTAAGAAAATGCTTCAGTCCTTTTCATGATTAATATTTGTAATCCAACTATTAAATAATTCACAAAGAGCGCTCACTCTCAGACTGCTAGGTGGGTCAACACACCTGGAAGCAATAGCTATTTACATAATTCAGATGAAACCCTTGAAGAGATGTGCTACGATTTAGAAATCGTTTTCATGGTAACTGTAACAGCTATTTTGCAAGTATCTCCCTTCCACAACTCCCTCTCTAAGAAATCCCCTTCTTAGATTTCTGTCCGTGAGTCTTCTCCCTCCAAGGGTATTTAGAAAGTAAAAATTATTAAGTAGTGGGCAAATTGTCTCCTCAAATCAGTGACACAATGAGGTCAGGAAGAGCTGTACTTCCATAGGAATACAGCAGGTTGAATGTTTCCTGCATATTCTACATTTGTGCATATAATTCGTCTATATTTATCACAACCCTCTTCTCCCCCAAACTCAGATTAAAATAATGCTACAGTTGCTAAGCACTCTAAAGTTACAGAAAGCCAGAAGTGAGAATGCTAGTGCAAAGTTAATTCAGCCCCTTAGTGCAACAGTCTTTAATATTTTTTTTAAGGCTTTACTATTTTTCTCCACAGGATCCTGCTTCATTTAGTGCACAGGATGCTCTGGGGATTAATTTGGGTTATGTAGTGAAGTAGACTGTCAGTAGAATTCCAGCTTCATTTGCTGCGGTAATAGGAAACTGTGTAGTAAATGAAGCAGGCGAGTGCCTCCATCCCTTCCTTTCCATCACTCACTCCCAGATCCATTCCCCTTTCCTTCCTATTTCCTTGACTTATATTCGCTGCCCCAAATTGCAACGCCTTTCACCAGGCTTTTCACCTCTTACCCTACAACGTCTCATCTCCAAAAATGGCACTTGCTTCCAGGTTGGTGCCATCACCTAAAGGTGGACAACGGGGACAGGCTCTCTCCCCACGCTGGCTGGTAAAGCTCAAGCTCAGGAGAAAACTGATAAGCAGCTACCATACCCAGGGTCACTGGTCAAGATGAACTGTTGTGACAGCTTACCATCAGATCCTGAGATAACTAATATACGAACAGTAAGGCAGAATAGCTGTTACCTGTTTTGGTGGGACATAGCTCCCAGACCCTGGGCATGTCCTCATTTTCCTTCAGGTGCTTTGCTATTGAGTTCATGGAGACAACTAACCAAATTCAGCCTTGCTGGACATGTGCATTAGAAATACCTCAAAATTATTACTAACACTATACTATTTTAATAAACTTACTCTTATTACAATAACTATTTCAACTTTTATTCATTGACAGATCACAGCAAAGATTTCTGAATTGATAAATGTTAAGAACTAGCTACTGCCCAATGTCAGTTTTATGCATGACCCCACCAGAACAACTGGATACAGCTTTTACTTAAAGAAGTAATTGCCACTAGTAATACAGTAAACTTTTAAGAAGAGTTATTCACTTTGAACCTACCACATCAAGAAAAAGAAATTGGGTAGCAGTCGTCTTTATGTGCCCAGATGCAACATTGAGTTTGCCAAGGTGTAGGTGGCAACGACAGAAGCACAAAGTCATTACTGAGAATTAGAATCACAAACAGATCAATATGCAATTGTGGGAGTGAACAG
This sequence comes from Balearica regulorum gibbericeps, assembly GCF_011004875.1. Lineage (NCBI taxonomy): Eukaryota > Metazoa > Chordata > Aves > Gruiformes > Gruidae > Balearica > Balearica regulorum. The sequence goes on along the minus strand of NC_046184.1, from coordinate 43,753,387 downwards.
TATATACAGGGACTCCTACTAATTGAACTCGGTTTAGCTGAAACTCTCATGTGACATATTTCAGTCACATACCTCGGCACTGTATGCCGCTAGAGCAGTGGGCAGGAATAGCAGCTGGCTAGTCTGAAAAAACAGTTTGTTTTTATTCCTTGCACTCAAATTTTGGATTAGCAAAAGCATATACTATAGCTCTATTCCTACATTTCTAAATGATGCCATTCAACATATGTTTCAAGTTTAAAATACAGTATGGTAATCATAACACTTGGTTGGGGTCTTTTCCCCTGAAACCTTTAAACTCCATGAATCATGACTACATGACTTTTCATCATGTAATAGGGTTTCTAGTCCTCAACTCAAAGAGCACAAACACTTAAAGTAATTTTTAAAACAGAACTTTCTGTCATTTTCATATTTTAGGTCTAATTCATGATTTTTTTAAAAACCAACGATAAATATTCTTAAAGTAGTCAGGTTTCACTATTGACTTTACCACTTCATCTACATTGTTGCATAATAAGGCTTACCACGCTGCAGCTTTTACACCCCTGGTGACTGGCACCCTTAGGGAACGCTGCGCTCCTGGATGTCATATCACGCACCCGTTCCCTCACTCATCATGTACACGGTACATCTGTTGTATACCGTTCTCCAGACTCACATGTTCCCACAGTTGTGAGCAGCTTCAGTGCTGGTTCAGATGCCACCCTGGAAGGCCTATACTTTAAACTTCTGCTCCTCAGGTTTGTGAGTCCTTTATCTATCTGTTCACATGTAATACCGGTTTCCAGCAAACTTGAAAACTACAACATCCTTTTAAGCAATGCTATCAACTAATAAGATATTTAATTTCTTTTACATGTCTTCATTCTTCCCTCTTACAGTGTTTCAAGTTTGTCTCCAAACACCATTTTTAGTTCCCCTTTCTACTATAGCATTTAGCCAACATTAAATACCTGAAATACTCACACTAACTCTGTTCTTTATATTCAACTGGTTTTGTGAAACTTTCCTACAAAGAACCTGTACACAGCAAAGTCATAATAGCAAGAAATTGAGATAGGAAGTCAAACCCATGTATTTGTTAAATTGAACCTTTTAGAAAGTCAGTCATACACCAATAATATATTCTGCTTTTTATAAAGTTAACTTTGTGAACCTGCATTCTAATCTGACTGATCTAAACAATTTTTCAACTTTTTTTCCTATTAGGTAAGTCTCAGGCACATTAAAATGGCTTCTTTCTAGTGAATGGTTTAGAGAGATTCATTAAATCTGTAGGGTTTAAGTAGCTCATAAAAACAAGATAACAAGGCTAGATATCGAACATCTCAAATTATGAGCAACATGACAAGAAACAACATATGTCACCAGAACTACTGACTGCTAAATTATGACATTCCACAGTTTTAATCACTTTTTTTTTTTTGCATACTATTTGATAGACTTATATTGGCTAAAGCTTCCAAGCTTTATTGAAATAAATGTAGACCTGTAAGGCACTTCTTTTTGAAGAGAAGACAGGGAATATATTTAACTCAACCCTTTCTTATTCATATTGCAGTTCTGAAAGTTCATTTTAAATCCCAGTTCAATTTACTTCAACCTTCCTCAAGTTTCTGACAGCTCTCTTCTTTGGTCTCTATGCTGAAACTGCTAAGTCTTACAGATACTTCACTTCTACTAAGATTTATTCTTCTTTTCAGGAACAAACATGCACAACAGATCCTTTTTGCTCGCTTGCTCTTCTAGACTAATGGCTTTTGGTATCTTAGTAAAAATAGCCTTAAGGCCACAAAGAATTTCTAATGCTGCATATGACCACTTCAGAAATGGATGACAGGTTAGGAATGCAATTCCCAATCTCTTTACCAAAGGGTTTGGCATCTACATCCTTCAGTTAAGCTCTACAACTTAAAAATTTCTGAATACATCAGAGCTGCTTCTGTTTACCAAGGTTTGTCTGGTGGCCTTCTTACCCTGCTTGGGACACCTATGCTAAGCACTGACTTAACTATCTCCTAAGGGTAGGTTTTGAGCACCTGTAGTGCTCACCTGTAGGCAATATTTTTGATCCAAAACCATGGTTAGATGAGGAAGTAAGAGGACTCTATCTCCCATTTTAATTAATAACCAAAGGAATAGTGATCACTTCCATATCTTATCCAGTGTCTTAAAAAATGTAAAAAAAACAAACCAAAAACCAATCTTAAGAACAAGACTGGAAAGCAAAGTATCTTCATTCTGAACTACTTCTGGGAGAAGACTCATTTGAAGACCACAGACCACTGTACGAGGAATATTCACCATGGTCTTTTCCTTCCCTAAGGAAAGGAGAGCAGACAAAGATATCTTTATGGAAATGATACATACACACTTATTTTCAGAAGAGGGCTCAGGGCTGCTGAAACCCAAGTCATCGAGGACACTTGCAGGCAGCCCAAAGATAGGAGCTAGGTGGTAGCACCAAGACAGAAGTGTCTTTACAGCATTTTGCAGCACTGAGAATTATCATTCCAGCTTTTGTAAAACACACTCTGAGATGCCCAACTCACTGTATATGGAGTTAAGGGCCCTGTGCTAAGTTTCTAAACCCCATACTAGGTGACAAGTGCCTAATGGCAAGATAATTATGATTTTTCCGCATCACAGTGTTTAAGATTCTTTGAGGACACAGGACTAAGCAACCTGAGCACAAGGTTAAACAAACAACAGCCACCCCAACCATCAATTGTCCAAATATTTCACTATTTGATCACTTAAAAAAATCAATGTCCTCTACCAGCATCACTATGTTGCTAGGGACCAGTGTCCTGTTACGGGGACATCAAAAAAAAAAAAAAAAAAAAAAAAAAAAAAAAAAGAGTTGGTTGGCTATTTGGGGGTTTTTTGGTTGATTTTTTCTTTTAATGTTTTCTTTAACTATTATGAGGTATTAACTTAAAGTCTTTCACTATTAATGGAAGTTATCACTTAAATCTTTGAAACTATTTTCCAAAGCTTGCTTGTTACCACTAAGAACAAAAGCCTAAGGACTTATCTTTGTTTGGGGAACATATAGGGAATTAAAGTTTGTTGCACAGTTATTCTTTGGAATTTTATAGTATTCTCACACTTGAGATCTGATCCTCCTCCTCCAAAGCTCCACTAACAGAATTGACAAAAAAGGGTTTCAGCACTTGATCTGGAGAAGAGCTTGGAAATCTGTGTTTGGGAAAGAAATAGCAAGTGGCAGGGGATAACTCTTCAGAGGCTTCTTCATTTTTTTTGGTGCTTCACATTGGCATTACAATCATCAATTTGTAGGCTTTGTAGTTGCTTCTTGACATGTCATTTTATTGTGTTTTGTTAAAAGAACATCTTATTTGCATAAAAAATTAATTTAGCAGCTCTAAAGCATTAGTTATTCTAGCCTTTTTTCTTTTAACTTAACTGATGGCCAGTTAATACAGATAATTTGAATAGAACAATTACACATGTTCAGACTAACCTTAAGGATTCAAAATATACAGTATTTGCACACATATTTACATACACGTATTCCCATACTCACCCTCAAGTCTGTATATCCATAAAAATTCTATACACAAAGACTCAGCTCTGAAGAACTGGAAAGATTGTTTGCATGCATAATACTTAAATGCTCAAGAGTGTGGCTACCCAAGACAGTACTTCAAGGACACTCCTGAAGTTATCCTGGCTAAGTGATGCTTATTTAGCATCTGCGAGTTCTCTCCCACAAACATGGAATGACAGAGAATATGAGGGAAGGCACGGGCTCCTAAGAATAGCAAATACATACCCTGGGCCAGAAAAAACATGTCCCTGCCAGGACAAACGCATTATTATTAGCAGACGTGTGCAAGCTGTGCAATATCAATGTATAGTGTACACAGATATATATAGTCATGTGTGCACATTCAACTCAGCTAAAGTAGTAACACTATTACTTAAATATGTGGGATTCACAGTAACATATATGCAGTTAGAAAAAGAAGAAGCATGAACAAGAGATTTCTGCCAAGAATTTATACAATTTTCAGAAATCTGTTTTGGTGCACCAGCTATCCTGCTTCCAAAACCTGAAGAAAAAAAATGCTTAATGGCTGGTCTCTCTGGATCCCATTAAGCGATCGTGTAAACAGCAGGACACTGAAAGGTACTCAACAGAAACCTCTTAGTAACATTTTATGTCACCACACAGTTTGCCTTTTATTTGTTCCTTAGCAGACTTAGTAACTCATTCAGGTTTGCAGAACCCAAATATCACATGTGAGAATCTGTACCTGAACACCAACTGGAGTACACATCAGCTACAAGTATGAATAAAGACAAAATTACATGGACACAAGACACATGCATCCTGATCACCAATTATGTATTACGGACATGTTTTTCATCTTTATTCAATAGTGTTCTGTGATAGTGAGTAAGTAGAAATCTACTTAGTCCATGTTTTAGACTGCATAAAGAAGTTTCCAAGTGATGATTAGACATAGCAAAGTAAAGCACACACTGAAGTCAGGAAGATTGCTCAGATTAAAAAAAAAATCAGATACAGTAGAATGGTTATACTACAACTAGCACTGATTAAATTGAATTTTTCCTTATTCAAAGCCATCTTCAATATCATGCCTTAACACACTATACCCAAAGTCCAAGAGGCATAAATAAAAGAAAGCAATATTCATTTGATAAAAATCCCGAATCAAAACATACATGTAAACTAAAAAAAAAGAAACTACCTTATTGCCTTCATTTCACTATCCATTTATACTTTCAGTATGACTCTCCACAAAGCATTTTATCATGAAAATTACCCTCAAGTAACTCTTCTTCCTAAACAGAAGTCAATACCATCTACCTGTTTTCACAGATAGATTAGGGAAATTCTTCAAAAATGTTTACCTAAATGAACACTTCGAAAATTCCATTTAACTTTTCCCCCCTAAAATGGTGAGAATTAATGAGTCTTTTTGATGCAGACATTGCATCCTCCTAGACCAACAGTAGCTACTTCGGCTCCTGCTGTAGGCAACAGTAGAGGAGCTCCAGCATTAAAGGATGATTCGTCATCCTAAAATGGCCATCTGAAAATGGGGACAATGAAGTATCTCTTCTTCTGTGTCTTTTAATGACAGCAGGTCACCCTTCACAGCTTGGACGAGACAGCTACCTTTAAGATAGTTATGTCAGATGACACTGAGGACATATCAAAATTTATAGTAATACTTTCATATGCATCTACTCAACGGATACCGAGAAGACAAAGGGCTCAGTGCCAACTTGAAAGAACTCCTAAAAGCCACAGTACTGGTCTAGCAAAGCGCGTTTTACCTATTAGTCACATGCTACGCTGTACAGCTACGCTTATCTCAAAGACCTTACATGGGATGCATCTGACCAGTACCCAGGACGTCCTGGATGGGAAGATAGGTCTAACACAGGATGAGGCTTTCCATCAGGCAACTTTCTCTATAGTCATATCAGCCATATGCTCCAAGTGCCTCTGTCTCGTAGTTTCTCTAACATATGATTAAACCTTGCTTTGGATCAAATGTGGATAAAGGCTGATTTTAGCAGGATGCATGCCCAGCACATGCTGAAAACAAGGCACTTCCCAAACGTGCTTCAAGCTGGGCACTACTGACAAAATCGGTCATTTACAAATCCTGACCTCCGTAAATAGTACTCATTTAGCTATTCAGTTTTGTTCTTCACCCCAAAAAATTGGGGAGATCTTCTGGCAAGTAGTGCCTCTCATATATGCTTAAAATGGCCAAGATTGTTAAGTATTTATGATCTTGACACTGTTATATTCTTGTCATATTAAACTTTTCAGCATCTATTGTAGTGAGTGTCAAGCTGTTTGTCACAGTAGCATCTGTCTTAGATAATTCCTTCTCTGGCAAAAAAAGCTCTTCAACAACGAAATAATCGTAGTAGCACATTGACCACATCTTGAGTTTGGGCATATGTCCCAAGTAGATCTATTTCTAAAGCAATGAAGCACAACCTAAAATTGAATGGAATAATATGTCACTATCTTCTACCATGGAAAGGAACTCCTGTGCAGTTTTTTTTCTTCTATTCTTTGTGGGAAAGTAACCTTTGAACTCCTTACATGTAATGTGATTATTGCTATTGTCAGCATAATTATATTTTCAGAAGAAAAAAAATAATCAATTTACTGAAACAGTATTGAAAAGTTTCCATGTAAAAACTGGAGATACTATTTTGCATTAGGTTTCTATATTGCTCCAAGTTTCTCTGCTCCCCTCAACCCCATCCATCACCTATTTCTATGAATGTTACAATGAAGTCAGATCAGAAAGTCAAAATATGAAAAAAGGCAGGGGAAAAAAACCCAGCCTATTTTGACATTCTTAAAGTACGAACTATTTATACTTTTAGTACACCTAGTTTTTGTTCAGTTGTCAACAGAAGGTATTAAGACATTCTGCTCCACAATAAGGATAGTAATCTTAAGGCACAATTACTTGCATAATAGGAATTTGGAAGTTTTAATGAACTCATGGTGAACAGCATTGTACAAATTAAAATGTGGACAAGAAAAATTTAGAGGGTTATATTCTATTTTATAATATGCAGAATTAAAAATGACTACTCTTTTTGACAAAGATTGATATGTCTAAAGTGTTCAGTGTCATCAAGTGAGATGAGTAATGACTGGTTTTCTGCTGCTGAACAGAAACTAAAGCTATTTAAGCAACAGAAAATTATTTCTAAATGCTTTATTTTACTAGTATTCAGTATTAAGGGGTCAAAAAAAAGAAATCAGCATTCTCCAAAGCGTTTAGATCATGTGACCAATGATAATGTTTTCCACATGGGACTTCTTCTTGCCTTTGCAGCTATTTGATGTGATAGCCAGCTGAACCTACACACAGTTATTTTTAAACACCACTAATACAGTGGAGGTAAAAACAACTTTCATTTCCAAGTGAAAGCTTCTAAACAAACTTCAGAAAATTTAAGCCACACAAAAGTCTGGAGACAAAAATCTTGCTACAGTAACGACCAGGTGACTAATGTTTGAGAAAACCACACATTTGCTAATAAACCGTAATGAGAAGTGCTAGGCTTCAATAGCATCGCTTAGACTAAAGCAGTAAGTGCTTCTGTAATTGTTTAGAAGAGTTATTTGGGAAAAATCCACAGAAAATTATGCCCTTTTAATAAGCTATTTGAAGTATTTCATAGAATTCTTTTAATCTGGTATAACCTCACAAGCAGACATATCAATAATGTGTCATCTAAAGAGATTCTCAGCTCAGATATACCCTATTTCTCTTACAAAAATAATCTGGTATGGTGAAAGATTTCCCCAAGATCTCTTCCTAGCAAAACTGAGTCTACACACAGGAGCCATTTGATAGCAGTACCTCATGCTTTTATTTCAGAACTTTTGGGGGATTTGGCGGGTTTTGTTTGGTTGGTTTTGTAATAGGACTACACTTTCACTTATGCAGATTACTTTGTCAGAGGGATTTCCAGATGCTCAGAGATTGACACACACACAGAGCACTGTACAGGATGAGTGCTTTACTGTAGGGACTTCAGGGCTTACCCAACCACCACCACAATTTCTAGGGGAACGCAACAGGAACATTCAGAAATCCAGACTTTAATCACTGAAGAACGGTTGATTAACCCACTGAATCAGTGATAAACACAGGGTCAATAAGGTGATACCTAATCACCTTCTCTATTGTATTAATGACAGGGGTTTTTTTATTATGTACAGGACACCCCTTTAGCTTGTCCAGTATGTTAAGTGCTATTTGCCTTCTAACCAGAGCTCATTGCAGATACCTGTGTTTAATTATATTTCCCATCTTTCTGCCCTCACAGTTTTTTTAAAAAGCATGGAAGAGAAGGGAACATGTATGGGAAGAAAAGTGTGGGGAAAATGTCTGGTCAGTTCAAATCCTAAACACAGCCATAGGTAAAACCAATTCAAGAATTATATTTCCGTGTTCCAAAAAAAGAGCAAGTGTTGTTTAAGGTCTCCGCAAGAGTGACATTGTATCCTTAAACACATGGTGCAGACTTCGTATTTTTACATACCATCTCTCTTTCTGGTGAGGACTTTTGTCAAAAGTGAAAAAAATATTTATTTACATATTTCACCTGACATACCTGATGTTACACTAAGAACTCTGCTATAGCAGAATGGAAAAGAGAAATAGATTATTGAAATCAACACCTGGAACAAAAAAGTTCAAAATATTTTGGTACTGCGGACACATTTGGAAACATTGATAAATTCAGTTTCAATAGAAAGGCGATAGGTGGCTGCAGTTTTGCATTTCAGCTTCTGAACCTTGAAATCTCTTGCTTCCACAAAAGGATGCTGCTTTGAAGCCTTTGTATCTGGAAATGAGAGCACCAGAGTAATTGCTACAGGATGGGCCAAACTGCTCTGAACAGGCCAGCGTGCCCAGCACCTTGGGCTGTGTTTGATGAGAACCCTGCAGCCGAACAGACTGGACCACGCGCGTCCCCGTCCTCATGTGCGTAGGAGCCATCTGGAAACAAACAGCTCTGTCATGCAAAAGGAAAGATAACGAGGAAAATTTCAGCTCCCTGATCAAGACACATAGGAGATAATTGCTTATCTCCTTTTTACTCCTGTTTTAAGCCTCACCTAAGATGCAGGCTTTTCTTCACCTCCCCCTGTAAGTATCCTTTTTAACAACTACATTGAGACCATCACCGTTGGAAAACAAGTGAGTTGTTCATTTGCTGTTGATGCCCTAGTCGGAGACATCGCAGACCCACCAAGTTTCACTGAAGACTGCTGTCAGGTCGGCAAGACCCTCCAAGTGGTTGTTTACATGAAATTTAATTTAAGGCCACAGCATCCTCCCTCTGTCTCTCAGAATGATACTCAAGAGAAACAGCAATTGGAGGAAGGAGACGAGAAGTTAAACAAATTCTGTATGACATCTGGGATCACACTTTGACCACCTCCCCAAAGAGCTGGCCATCGATAAGCCACACTAACAAGGTGCTATTGAGCTTGGCCAACTTCACAGCAACTCCAAGCCAGCCTGTGCCCCAGCAAGCGTCCGGGTCCTGGCTCTACCAACAACAGCTACCAAGAGCCATCCCCAGCTGCTCTGAAGTTCAGGAGTCCACCTTTAATGAGCCTAATTAATTTACTTTCAAGGTAGCCTGACTCCAGATTGCACTGTATTTTCCAAATGTTTTCTATAAAGCCAGAGGAAGAGATGCACACTCCCTTCAAGACTCGCCAAGATCCCAGGGCATCCCTCCAGCTCAGGCGCTACTCAGCACCTCTCCTGGCCGAGAGGAAAGACCCAGTGCCTGCTCCCAACAGGGCCTGGGAGGAAAAAAAAAAAAAAAAAAAAAAAAAAAAATCAAAAAAGTTAAGAATCAAAAGGGAAAATAGAAATAGTGCACAGCAAAATATTGTGATGGGAGATTGAACCGGAATTTTATTAAAGCCAGTCCTCAGATGAAGAAGTATAATGGCTAAAAGCTTTTTTTTTTTAAAAAAATACTTTTTTTAACATTAAGTGATTAGAAACAGAGATCAGTTGCCTCATTAATAGGTGCTTTTATTTCCTTATTCACTCCCTCAGTTTTCTAACATAAATTTTCCTCTGCTACGGACAACTTCTGCATTATTTATACAACGGCCAAAGTATAATTGGCCTCTTTCACATGGGTGAATATCAACATATGGGGGGGAAAGTAGGGCAGGGAGAGAATGCAGATAAGTGACAATTTCCATATTCGTAGAGAAAACACTGGTACTCTGACAGCATGACAGATTTTAGATGTACTGTTCTGAATTTATATATAGTTGATGTCTAGCTTATAAAGGTTGATTTAGGTATAAAAACATCATGTTTAGCTGCTAACTCAAAGGAGGATAGAAAGGAACGAGAAATTATCATGACCAAAGATGTCAACAAGACAACCATTTTGCTGTGATAGAAAAATCCAGTGCTCTGGAAAAATCATTTCTAGACCATCTAATTTAATTTTGTTTTGGACCTAACATGAAGATACAATTCCTACTACACACAGTACTATGAAACCAACAGCTAATTCCCAATTTTTAGAGGAAGAAATTCTGTAAGGTTAAAATATACATCCTATTTTATTCTCGACATTACCAGCTTCTGTTTTATCTTAATATAGCAGAATTTTTCCCCTGCTTTTTTCCAACAGCACTTCATTGGAAAAAACAAAACAAAACCCACCCCAAAACATTTTACACCCTGAAGCTTTAACATCACAGTACATTCCCACGTAAAGAGATGTGACACCATGAATTTAAGGGTGGTGGGGGGTGTGTGTGTCACATATTGCCAGGATAATCTGAGCAAATTTCTACATACAAATTACACAAAGCTATTTAAACAGATTCTGCACTACAGCTCACAAAACATCATTTCATCTCAGTCACAAACCACACCAAAACTACAGTATTAAAGAACGTTAAGGCGGAAGGGGGGGCAGGTGTGTGCAGACATAAGCAAGGAAGAACGAAGCTGACCCCCAAAAGCACCATGCCCGTTCAGGTGCAAAACTTACTGCGGTTCAGAGGGGGAAAGCACACACTCCAGCAACACCTGAGCTGCTGCTTTTCCTCTCTCCTCCGAGAGCTTTGCTGACCAGAGGAGAAGCGACACAACAAGCCCTCCTGTACTTTGCTAAGCATGATTCTTTCCATCACTACCATTTGTGCAGACGCGCTTGGTGCCCTGCGTGCTTCAGGCAAGATCCAAAGCCTGGCGAAGCTGATAGCGCTCTCCATATCAGCTTTAGTATTTAGGTTTCAGAAAATATTATCTCTCTTAACTGTTGTGATTCACAGTAATGTAAGGTGTCTCCTTTCGTGCCAGCCCACTTTCATCAGCACCAGACTGGACAAGAAGACCAACAAACTGTCCATAACCATGAATAAAATATTGTCACCCCCAATACAATGGACCTTTATTCACAGTTTTATTGACAAGATGTCCACCTTTCTGCGGAGCCTATGGTAAAGTTTTCATTATTATCAAGAACTCTACTTCAAGACAGTCTAGTCTTTCCTGACAGCACTGCGCAGATTCTGCAGACAGACAAATTTGCTATTCTATACTGCAAAACGTATATCTCCAAATATTCTTTTAAAATCTAGTCTCTTACACAAAGTTACTGCACTACTGAGCTTGACACATTCCTGTGAATCACATACAGTAATACTGCAATGAAATAAACACTTTGAGCTCAGTTTTAATTGGGTACTTCCAAATACACCACCACCCCACTTTGGACCAATTACTTTTTTATTTACAACTATTAAAAGCAATTTTAAACAGTCACCACACACTGGCTTTAGACACAGATCTAATTTTCTTCATAGAAAAGATGGTATTGTGATTAGCACTATTAATTTGGATTCAGAAAACCTGGGTTCACTTTCCAGTCTTGCTACAGGCTCCCCAAGTAAGGCCTCAGGCACATCACTTAGGAGTCAAGTGTCTCATGTCAGGTGTCTAAACATTAGCTGATTAAGTCTCATCTACTGATCCCAGATTTTTTACAGTCACTGGAAAGTAACAGATACCTCCAGAGAGCAGTCCGTCTCACACCAAGACAGATGCCTAAGGTAGGTCAAATGAATCACCTTCTGAGGGTATTTAAAGTTAAATGAGTTGAATCCCATCCTTAATCTCCCTCTGCCATTGATCCCCATCTGTCATACGGGATTTATGTTTTACCACATCAATAGGACACTACTTTGATTGGCTCCTACGTAATGTAAATGACCATCTGATGTGTACACACTTGTACACTTCACAAAAAGCTAATCCTAAAATCTTTACCTGAAATCTTCAGGTCTACCTCTAAGACAGGCTACCTGGGCACTTACAGTTTTGGCTTTGGATATGTTTTGCCCATTAACGCCATGACATATCAGAGTAGGACAGGTTGTTCTCCTGTATCATCTTCTCATTTAAAGGGGGGGTGCAGAAATCTCCAATAATTACATCAACCTCCAGACAGATAAACTAGCTTCTGTATAGGGGAAGCTGATGGAGCAGAACTTTGCTAATTCCTCTATCACAGAGACCTTCAGAAATTGCTTTCTGGCATGAAGTAGCTAGTCTCTTAAGTATTACTGGAGCTGGAACTAGTTTATCTCCTTTATGCCAGATAAATTCCCTCCTGGCCACATAAGGCTAAAATCCAGCCCCTTTGTACCAGCCCACCTGCAAATAATTCAAATCCCAGTTGTGAGCATGACATTATGCTTAAAATAGCTTTCTTCAGTAGCAAGCCAAACAGTTTACCCAGTTCTCAACTGGAAAGTGGCAAACCAGAATACTGAGAAACAGGAAACTTTCTTCTATTTAAAACTGATAAATTCATTAGTTATACTAGGGTGAAGTTAAAGAGGTTGTAAAGAGCAATTCAACCTAGTTTCTAGTTAGAGCTCTAAACTGAGTGTCCAAGTCCCCTAGTAGGAACCGTACAGCCTTAATGACCAGCAAAATATACTTCTATCTAGCAGAGTGCCTGACAGACCTCTGCTCAAATTTTTAAGTATGAAGTTTCCACGATACAATTAAAATCCCTTTGAAGGAGAAGGGTGATATGGTTACAGCAATGAATTGTTCGTTGATCTCTGGGGCCCTTAAATAATGGCACTTTTTTAACATTTGGACTAATTACTATTTGTTTTGCACAACAGTCCACAGTCCCAGTCAAAGATCTGGATCCTATTATGTTAGGCACAGTATAAACACATTACAAGATATGTCAGGGCTTGTTCTAAAGAGACTGCAGAGCAAACATTGCTTCTCACAAACATGGAGCAGCTCTTGATGAAACAGCTGTCACCGGTTACAACCCACATTTGGAATGCTCCATGTTAACAGAGGATGTGGAAAGGTGAGCCATAGATAGTCCCTGGATCTTCCCCTCCCCCCGTATGGAATAAAGGAGAAACTTGCCCATCATACACTAGGATGTTTGCCAAAAAAAATAAAATACTGGTTTTGATTTTTCCCATGTGTGCAGGCAAGAAAGCAGCCTACAAAAACAAGATAGGTTTAAAAGCCTAACTAGCTATCCTAAATGATGGTGACAATAAATGACTTTATATCTTGCTTTCCAACTGTAAGTGCTTTGAAGAAAAAAAGAAATATCTAAATTTCTGGGATCTAATTCAGCTCATCTGATAAAAGGAAATATGATTTACTGAGCAATACGTTAACAAGAATTCTGGTCTAAGCAAGCCAGAATTGGATGTACAATATTAGGCCAAGTCCAATGGAAAAACTAATGTGGCCTGAAGCAGTTGCTTTGTAACAGGAAACAAAATTTCAGCTTGTGTCCATTGCAGGCTAGCTCTGTGCACCTTATCTAGGAAAAAACCCATTTATTTACTACCATTGCAACTGATAGCTATTGTACTTGCTTTGACTGTATCTACATTTGCAAGGATATTGGCCCCTACGGTGAATATACTAATTGCATGTTAGTCCTAGATTAACTTGCTGCGACTAACTAGCTAACATTGGTTCCATCTCTGCTATGCATGGATTATGCAGGACATCATCTTTATCTCGGTACCTACATGTACAGAGTTTTTGCCCATCACTAAACAACATACAGCCCCTCCACTTGCACACTTCACTACTAATCCTTTAGTTCCTTTCACTCCTACTAGTTTCACGTGCATACAGAAGACTTATACACTCAATAATAATGGGGCAATAGCTTTAAACTAAAAAAAAAACAAAACTTGAGTATCAGAGTCTATAGACTTGCTAATGGTCTTTAAGGGTGAGAAAATTTCAGTACATTCCCCCACTATTTTTTTTTTTAAGCACTACAATGTGACATAAACACAGTTCTACATTTACAACACACCTCTCAAACTTTGTACTTGGAATCTATTCACCACAATTATCTCTAAGCCTGATTGAAGCAACTACCTTTAAGTATCTTACCAGCACTACAGCTGTAAGTAGAACAGGCTGAACTAGTATTTTTCACAGTTTAAGGATAAGTGCTTACGTTGCCTCATCAGCATAACTCCTATAAGCTATTCAAAATCAATACATTTATCCCAAAATGACCCATGAAATAGCCAATATCTGGCCTAAAGGAAGATTAAAACCCCCTTGAATAATTTGTTAACTATAACAATCTGAATGTGTCTTCAACTAGGCTCAGTACCCACTGCATCCACCTATGGCCTTCTGTCCACCCTCGTGTTCATTCTTTCAAATTCACACATTCACCTACTTAAAACATCTAAAGCCAATACTGCAAACTATGCTAAGAGGTTGGGTTTTTTACCTCCCCGGAAGAGATTACTTTTCTTCATCACAAAAAAAGGACACAGAAATAAGTGGGAGAACGTAGTAACACCACAGACTAAGTGATGCCAGGTGATAATCCCTTCCAGCAAATAATTTAGCTTTATTCTGTGAAATCAGTTAACACCACTGAACTCAAGTCGTTTTAAGATAAAAGTAGTTGAAGAGCAGAGCCATTCTAAGAGCCAGATTTCAACCCAAAGGAAATTAAATGCTCACAGTTTCATGTTAATACTAAAAGGAAATTCAAAAAGCTGTACCTAGAGTAACATTAACAAGTTCCATTAAAATTGTGTCAATTTTTTTTCTTTTCACCTACATGCAATACATACATTTTGGAATCCTGTTGATGGGTACAGATATCCATGAGCTACCTGGAAAGGCAGAATAAGGTTTTGGCTTTAGGAATACGTTTGAACCCTTCAGTAACAGTGTAGACAGCCTCTACCGTGGCTGCAGAAGTCTGGTTCATCACCTTTAATTGCCATTTGCCTGTTTGTTGCTGTGGAAGCCAATTGAAACTACATGGACAAACAGTGTTCAGTTCAAAAGTCTGAGTTGATACGGAGATAAAATATTTATTATTATTATTCTAAAAATACTGATTTGCATAGCGAGTTTTATGCCTTGCTCACCTATAACAACACAGAACTTCCATCAATATTTATAAAGAATAATTTTTTCTAGAGTAAACAGCTCACAATTATTAGCCAGTGTACGATTTGTAAAGCAAATATTTGCATATCAAATATTAAAGTAGGTCCAAGTCATTATTAAAAGTGGACATATATTTTGAAAATAACAGATACAGGAAAGAACTATAGCACGTGACTTCAGGTGTTTTTGTCCCAGATGATTTTTCTTGAAGTTTTCACTTTTAGCATCTTCTCAGCAAGCTAAAAGAGCACTAAATATAATACACATTAATACAGAAAACAACCTTTCAATCCTATTATGCAGGATTTACAAAAATAAAACAAATATACAAGACAAGAGCAGTGAAGGCCTTGCACACAGCTACAGCATCTCATGAAGAAGCAACCGACCTCTGTCAAGGTCACATGGAGATTTCCTGGTGTTTCTCTGCTCTAACTAGCAGCTGAGTAAGCTAAGAAATCTCAAAGAAAGCAAGCTGAATCTGAAGAGCAAGTGCAAGATAAGTCCTTGTTATTAGTATATGAAAAACAACTATGATGAAATTAAAACTACAGAAAAGATAAAAAGGCATCTACTGGGAGACTTTTCCTGAGGAAATATTAGTATGTCCCAGATAAAGTTATCCAACGCAACAGTTTAACAATCACGTCTTTAAACACTTGGGCTGCTAGAGAAGAGGTAAACTTTAATTTCAGGATCCAGAAAGCCTGCAATTCAACCATCACTCCAGTCAAAAATGTGTTTGTCTTCCACCCTTGCCTGGACTACTCAAGGACATATCTTTGTCTATTCAGCGGGAGGACCCTCTCAAAGATAACTCTTACTTGCCACTTCAGTAGACCTGTATCCCTCTCACAAGAGACACCTCTTGTGTTACCAATTGTGTTACCACCAATTAGCCAACCATGACTTGGCATGTGGAAAGAGGACACAGAAGATTCTCAGCAGGACAAGCTGATCCTGGTGCAATGCAGAAGCCTGACAAGGTTCCCTGGCTCAGATGCCAGGCACAAGGATCGCCACTTGCAAGGCCAGGTCCCGAACAGGTTTGGCAGAACACAGTCCTTCAGGTACCGTCTGACTGATGGGCATCTGTAGACTAATTAAGGGCAGGCCATACTGATGGGACACATGATCTTGGTCCTCTCACATTTGAAAGAGTAACTGGCATTCACTTTTTCAACAGAATTCCTATTAACAAGCACAATTTGTGGTTTTAAGACACGTCAGAGGAACAAAACAAATGGAAGGAACAGTTATCAGTTTCAGCGGGCTTTAACTCAGGTCTCAAAGATTAACACCAGTTAGATAAGTAAGCAGAAATTACTTGTCAGTAAGGTGGGACAAAATAGAATTATAACATACAAGGGCGGCTTAAGAAAAGCTCAGACAGAACCTCTTCACACTGCAAGAATAACATGTCACAACACCTTTTACAAAAAACACGATTTAATCCTAGAGACTCAATGCGAGTTTATGGCAGCAAGTTCAATGGGTTGGTGATTTTAAGGCCAGGAGGACGGCTGATTATCTACCCTGTTCTCATGGATTAACACAAATTGGAAATCCAGCAATTTCTACATCAAATCTGGATCTTGTACCTGGTCTAGTTAAAAGGAAAGGAAATAGTGATCTCAAGACTTCAAGTAGAAAGGTGTTACCTCCTCAGTAAGCTGGGCCATATGCTTGCTACTCCGAGAGACAAAAAATTGATACGTTATTTCCAGTCTGAGTTCTTGTAGTTTGCACACCCACCCAGGCTCCGGCGTGAACTTTTACACACCAGAGCACAATTTAATACCAGTATTTTCACTGTATGGGGGTGAAGGAAGCTCTCAGCACACACATCCTTCCAAAGAGAAAGGTAAGCTTTTAGGTGTCTCATGAAAAAGCAGATCTGGCATATCCCAAATGACGCAACTCCTGGGTCCCTTCTCTAAACTAATTCTAGTCTTCCAGCATCCTTTTTGAAGTTGGGCACCTTCCCTACTCTCAACACTTCAGTGTTTACAGCTGCATATGGCTTCTCTGCTCTTTAAATGACAGATGATGTTCCCTGGATGTAATCCCCAAGTCTTTTCTCAGAGCCACTCTTTAGAGGGAAATCACGGTATTTTTACTGGAAGTAGGCAAATGTATTAACAGTTCACTTTGTTAAAACACCTATCCAGATGCAGTAGGATGAAAAACCAGATGAAATCAGTCTATAATAGCACTTTTCCCAACTTTATTTATTAAAATTGGCACAAAAAAAAATAATCAGAAGTATTCTCATGAATATGGATTTTGTGGTTTATTCCAGATCATTGTTAAAGGTAATGAATAGAGTTGGGATAATGGAGATGGCAATTCCCCACACACTGTCTCTTCTGCAATCTATTAAGTAAAAAAAATTTTAATCTGTTCACATGGACAATGGTGTCCTTCTACAGTATTATTTCTTACAATCAGAACATCACCCTAAGCTAAATCAAATGCCTCAGTGAAGTCAAAACACAACGCTTACAATTTCAACAAGAAAGAGAGAGTCCTGTTTTAATAAAAAGGCCACTTTCAAAACTATTTTGATTGGGATGTATTACAGTATCGATCTCTAACCCTCAACTATTCGCTAATAGATTGTGTCTTCTATCAAAACACCACCACTGCACTAAGTTTTCCTTGAGTTACCACCTTTAGCATTTAAAAAAAAATAAATAAATCTAATAGTAACTGTCACATATTCTTCTAAAAATTCCTCCAAACTCTAAGATTTGATGATAGAAATCAATGATTAAAAAGAAATACTCTTCATAGTTTTGGAAAGAACTAAAAAAAAAATTTATGATTAAAACTAGACATCACAAGTGGTCATTAAGTGCTCCAAATAAGGAATTAGGTCTACTGTCCACCTGTCAATGATGTACGTGTACACATTTTCCAGAAAAAGTATTACTGTTAGAGACAGTGTCCTGAAACAGATAAACCATTTGTCAAGGAATCTTTATTTCCACAGTACCTTCCACAAAAGCGCTCCAATTATTTTAAGCTGCCATATCTGCATGGTTATTCAAACATGTGGAGATGAGGGAGTTTGCAGCCAATCTTACGTCTCTGAGCCAAGCTGGGTGATGGTTACCAGTTTTCCCATATTGCAACTGATGCACTGATTTTCCAACCACACATGGAAAAACAGTACCCTCAAGATAAAGGTACAAAACAGAACTTGTAAATGGGTTTTTAATCAACTTCATTAAGTCATCACTGAGCAGCTCTGAGGCATGTATCCTCATGTATTTGATAAGCTCATGTTTTTGAGGCACTGTACCACCTAGTCACTACAACCATGCCTACAGTATTAAAACTACTACAGTACATTTGGCTACTACCAAAAATCCTGAATAATGCCTGGGAAACTTACAGAGAGCATCATTAAAGTAACCAAATTGTTTTTAGCTACTTCTAAATAAAATTTTATTTTCCTGAAATATTATATTATTTAATTATTCAGCATTGATAAATAACAAATAGCTTGTTTGGATAATTTCTGGTGACACTTTTTTAAATTTGTATGGTGTTCCATTTAGAAGAACCATATAAATATTAGTAGTCTATCAGGTAACTACACCGCACAGGAAACATTCTAGATTTACTTTGTGTTTTGATACATTTCTCTTAGCATCTTTAGGGATGGCAAGAAAAGAAGTGGCATCCTGAGTTGGCAAATCTCTGAGAATTTAAAAGATGGCAACATCACTCCCTCTAGGATGAAGAAGGAGAAGTGTTCAGTGCCTGCTGTTCTGGGGAAATACTTCCCAATTAGTAGTGATAAGAAAACAGGTTATGAAAAATAATCAACTCTTATAAGCATTTATAGTGAACGGAAGACCCATGAAGTGCTATTCATTAAGTCACTGAGGGGGGAAAAAAAAAATAGAAAAAAAGTCAGCCTCTAAAACATATTAGACATCCATCAAAAGTAATACTTAAGGAGACATTTTTATTACAACTCCCATCTAGCTTTTGGTCATTATATGCCTTAGGGAAAAAAAAAATATTTTTTTTTTTATTTAAACCAGACAACTTTTTCCACACGCTGCTTAAACAAATCACTTTGCTAGTTCACAAAGTCCCTTAAAGAGATTGCCTGTAGCCTGCTCTTATCCTCTCGCCAGAGGAAATCATGAAGAGCCCTTGTCAGTTGTCCTCCTCCTAATGCATTCTGCTTTGGTATCTGGTGTTTCTGTAAGAGATATAACAGTATAACCAGCATTTCCTAATCCCCTCTCTTACTGGGGTGTATTAGGAAGGAGTAAAACCTACTCTAGCAAAGAGGACATTTGTACATAACGATCCTGAAAATATTTGTCAACATAATGCTTTGTTTATTCAGTCCAGCAAACGCTTTTATTTTAACCTCAAGTATCTTCAGTAAATGTCAGCAGTAAACACAAATTCATAGTTGGCTAACAAGCCTCCCTTATGTGTATTTCTAATTAAGCTTCTTCCTAGATACCAAGTAATGTTTAAAACAAACATTATATTGAGAATCAAAGTAATCAAACGACGAAGTATTTCTCTTTGTGAAACTGCACATTTATGTGGGCATCACGAGCCGAGAGAAGGAGATCATGGTATTCATGTGTAATAATTCCTCCATGCTTTTCTTCTGGATATGTAGAAATATTTTCTTGTCCTTTTCAGTTGTATTGCAAACTTTGATGTCTCTTCCACAGCAGCAATACAAGGTTGCGTGCACTCTACTTCAAACGCAGATCCCAGTAAGAATTTATCTGTGTGTTTAAATGCATCTATAAATATAAAACCACACACATTCACACAAAAGTATTTTTAAAATTGTAATCAGACTGCTGAATGACAAGAAAAGATTGCGATATACTAAATATGAGCTTCATTTTCATGGGAGGAAACATCAATTAACTGAGTTCTGAACGGCTGAGTGGCTTAAAAACTTCTGCCAAGACCCTAAGCTGCTGCTCCTTTTTACTTATTACAGCCAACCCTGCCAAAAGACCATAAAAATTGATTTTATGTTTCCGGTCTCTCCATGCTAGCTGGAAGAGTATAGATTTTTTTTTTTTCCTCTAGGTTTCTGACAAACAGAACCTTCCCTTATCTCACACCTTCTCAACTACCACGCTAACTGACGCTGAACATCTTCTGGGCTCTTATATCTGATTTAAGTTATGATTAGGGTAAGAGAATGTTTCAGATTGTTAAATCAAACACTGTTTTGTATCTATGGTTTTAAAGGGCTTCTCTCAGTGTTACAGAGAAGGCTATATCCCACTTGCGCTGCTATGGCATACACGGTAAATGATTATTTTTCACATTTATTCTGGGGAAGTGTTAGAACTGCACTGTTTGTCCGTGAGCTACCTCTTTAAATTCCAGTATCAATCCTTAAAATGGATTTAGCATCTTTTGCATCAAACATTAATAAGGCTCACTTAGGCACTCTTAATGTGAAGGAAAATTGGGCTTGTATGAAATGGCTACACTGGAACATTTCATGCTTTTGCAAGTGCAGGAGTATGATTATTTCCTACAGTATGTCATTATCTTCTGCCCTGTGGTTCTTTTTTAAATTATCTTTTCTCACTCAAGCTGCCTACACTATGTTTTTAAGCTATATAGTTTTCAATTTATGAATTGCATGCATGCATGCAAATTTTGAGCAACTATACCACAAGTCAAGTAATAGACCACATTAAAGTATATTCCCCTCAGACACTACTAATAGAACTACAATTCCAAAAAGCTTGGAAGAAAAAAAAAAAAAGATACATATTCAACACGCAAGACATAAAATCAGGTCATTTGTTTCCAAGAGAGACAGGAAAATACTATTCTAGACATGTGGAATCTCCTTACACTTTCCCTGAGCAGGTTTATTTAAGCATAGCAGGAGATGTCATTTCCTATCCTCACAAAGCAAATTAGTTTGCTGCCTACTTGTCCTTGTACCCAAAAGCTCCCCCCCTCCTCTTCTCAGGGTGACTCCTAAAACAATCGCTCATCTGTTACTCTGGATGTCAACCCACCAGGGAAAGGAGTCTCCCCTTGGGTCTACAACTATCACCTCCCGTTTCTTAGGGTGAAGTAACTCTCTCGGACAATAAAGCAGTTTAAACAGCGCGTAACAGATTAACACAAAACACGGATGGCACACTGCATAGCCACTCAGAAGATCAATATCGCCGCTGCTGATTAGTAGTCTAGTTGTGGTCTACAACATGTATGTGTATCTAAAATTACTCTACTGACCTTTGTACGGAGAATATTATTTCAGAGACAGTGAAATATTATTGCACTACAGCATTTTGCATTGAGTTTACAAGGTAATAAACACAGAGCTCCTTCTTCTTCACCCGCAAATGGCTATTAAATAAGGAAAATAAGACTTGACATCCCCCGGACAATCAAAAGAAATGATTTATTTGGATGCTAACATCTGTCTCGAGATTGTGGCCAAGTGTTTTTCTGTGCTCATTTAGGACTCCACTTGGAAAGCTTTTCAGTTACATTTACCTAGAGATTTCTCTCTACCACTTCCCATCTGACAGAAATCACTCAGCTGGGTCTGATGAATAATAGCAAAAGGCAGCTTGTATCAGAGATGATTGAATTACAGATTGTTGAAAGTGCCATAAAGGCTCATTCCAACGACTACATTTAATTTACTTACTATACTGACTACCAGAAGCTGGGAATCGTTTGATATCTTTATTTCAGAAGACTGGAAACAAAAGAAATAATAGCATTCTTCGCCACTTTCTTACTACTCTACCTAGTAGAGTTTGATAGGCGAAATTAACTTTTAAACAGAGCGCTGATCCGCTATCCATACCGTGTGCGCATATGAACCACACCATAACACACCCGAAATCAAAGCAAGGCAAACGGCATTAAACAAGATGAAGGAAATAATGTCCGAGGACACAAAATGAAATTGCACGGAAAGAAAAGGCATTAGCTTGACAGCCTTCTAAGTAATGGAGGAAAGGCTCTTTGTAAACGGATACAGAAATTATCAGACGCTGCCCTGCGGGCAGGAGGAGAGGTCAGCGCTCGGGGGCCGGGGAAAGCACACCGGTGTACCCCCTGCCCCCCCCCCCCGCCGGGACAGACCACCCTGCCGAGGGCGGGGGCACGGCGGCGGCGGCGGCAGCAGCCAGGGGAAACCCGGAGAAACAAGTTGGCCCGGCGGCCGCCTCGACCCCGGCTCCGGGCAGCGGCGGGGAGGGATGGAGGGCAGGCGGGCGGACGGACGGACGGCGCCCCGCTCCCGCAGCCGGGGGGCGACGGCGGAGCACGGCGGTGGCGAACCACCGCGGCGGAGGCGGCGGGGGGCTCGGGCGCCCCCTTTGTCTGAGCCCCTCCCCCCCGTAACCACCACCTCCCCCCCTCCCCGCCGGGAGCGCCCCGGGGGCGGGCCCCCGCCCGCCGGCAGCTGCGGGCAGAGCCGCTGGGCAGGCGGCGCCGCCGGCCGCCCCCGGAGCATGTGCTCTTCCCCCGCCCGCGCAGCGGGCGCCCCCGCGCCCGGCAAGCCTCCCCGCCCGAGGCGACACCGCCCGGGCGCGGCGGCGGGCGGCCCCGGAGCGCTGCCTTACCTGGCAACCGGGGCGGGCGCAGCCGGCTCGTCCTTCAGCCTCTCCCCACGGCGGCACCAGGCGCGCCCGTGCCCCTCCCGGGGCGAGGCTGCGGTGCACGGCGGGGTGCGCGGCGGACCGCCCCCGCGCACGGTAGGCAGGCTGCCCCAGCCCCCTGCGCTCGGCGGGCTGGCGGCGCGCCGGGCGTTAAGTTTCAGCAGCGGCGGCGGCCGCCGGCGGGCAGGGCAGGGCAGAGCCGGGCAGGGCAAGGCGGGCGGGAAGGCGGAGGCGGCACGGGGGCTGTGCGGCGCCGGGAGCGCCGCCACACTGCAGCGTCTCCAGGAATCCCTCCCGCGAGAGGCAGCCCATCACCCCCGGCCCGCCGCCCTCATTGGCTGGGGGGCGGGGAGACGGGCTCCGCCAGCCAATCGCCCGGCGCCCAGCATGGGTGGAGCCGCCGCGCCGGCCTCGCCCATCCCGCGGCCGCGCGGTCCCTGTCCGCCCCGTCGGGCGGGGACGGCAGCGGCGGGCGGGGGAGGATGAGGAGGAGAGGGATGAGGAGGATGAGGATGAGGAGGGCATCCCCGCGCATGGCGGCCAGGGCTGGCACCGCAGCCCCCGGGGCTGCCGCGGGGACGACGTCGGGCGGCACGAGGCGCTGTGCCACCGACACAGCGGCCGTCGGGTGACCCGGGTTCTCCGGGCAGGGCGCGGCGCTGGCCCCGGGGCGGTGGGAAGCGGAGGCGGCGTCGTCCCCCGGCAGGCGCTGCTGCTGCTGCCCCCCGGTACTCGGTACTTTCAGCGAGCCTGCGGTGCGCGGCCCTCCCGCTGCGGCGGGCCCGCGGGCAGCCCGCCTCGGGCAGTCGCGACTGAGCGGTGCGTCGTAACTGGCGTTGTTAGGCGAGAGCAGACTGAGTCGCGTGTTCAGGTAAGGGCGTGCAAGGGTTAACTCAATTCCCTTGATCCATCCACTCTGAACCGGAGCTTTGATTAACATTGGTCTGCAAAATGTAACTGTAACAAATTCAATTAAGGGAAGCATATTTCTTCAACTTTTAATTAGATCTACCCTATTTGTCTAATGTTTAATATAACATAAAAAGCTGCTCAGGTTCCAGAGGGAAATGGAAACAGATTTAGATGTAAGTTTAGCTTTTAAAAACACAACGGGCTAAAGTTCTTTGTTCCTCAGCATATATTATTGTTGCATCTATACCCTCAAAGGCACAGGAGGAAAACATAATTTTATCTGCAAAATTGTAAAAATAATAGTGTGGTATTTATGTAAGAGTTTCCCATAACCCTTAATTGGTCACAGGGTACCGAACGTACAGGTTCTAGCCCAGGCTTGATGCACAGTGGTACAGGATGCTGCTGAATTTCAGTTGGTTTAAGAGAACTTAGTTAGGTGTTCCACAACCATTTAGTTCGTTTCACTTACTACACGAGAGTGAAAGTTATCTAAATTATAGCTTAATATGATAAATAGCAAATGTTGGCAAGGAGAGGAGCCCCTATGCCATCGTTAGCAGGTAACCAGAAGCTCCCCGGCACATCCCATAAGTGACTTCCTATGCCTTCGACAGAATGTAGTCCTGCCATTCCCCACCCATACTTTTGTGGTGGGATTTGCCTCTGAAAATCACAGCCCTTTTCAGTCCAGTTCAAATAATACACATTTTCTGATCACGTCAGTGCTGGACATGTATTCTTAGGTCTGTTAATCACAATATGAGTTTTTCTTGTGTGAGGACATTAGGCCATGAGAGGGGAAAAGGGAAAAGGAAAGCAAATAGCGGCTCTTGCTAAGCTACGGAAAGAAGGAGCCACCGTGATTTAAACTGCATATGCAGAAATGGTCACCTGTGCCCAGATTACCCCTTTACGATTTAAAAATGTGTCTGTTTTCTATCTCCCGATACAATAGATACCAAGAACTATTTTCTCTAGGATCATTTATCTGGTCAGTTTAAAAACCGACACATTTCAATGCTAATAATTATGAGGACCTGATGCTGTGTTCCTAACAGCCACACAGCCAGAAGTCTGTGGGAGTCTGGCATTCGCAAGGCATGACACATCGTACCCTGTCTTAGTATTTGAGCAAAGACAAGAAACATCTTTTAAGCCCAGTGGCTCTCTCCTTAGTGTAAGGAACAGAAATGCTGTCTAGCAGTAGCCCTGAAGAGTATACCAGCGCTTTCTCACTCTCCTACTGTGGTAGTCCATGCATGATTTTTCTGCTAGATTAAAAAAATAAATAAGAATAAAAGGGCAGGTGTGGTAGGGGCTAGGAGGGTAGTGGGAGAGATTTCACCTAATCTTTTCTGAACTTGGTAGTTTGCAATGGAGAAATTGCTGCAAAAGTTGCATTGCTTCTAGCACACATACTTCCATCGGTTCCTTTCAGGGCCAAAAGCTTATTCATACAGAAAGAGGTCTCCAGTCCTGTGAGCAACTTTTATTTCTCTACAGCATCCACAAGGAAATAGTCGTTACTGTCTAGGCATGGTGGTTAATTAAACCGAAGGAAGCTGTGAAACTTGAGGGATGACATACATGTCCTGAATGGGCAAGGATGTCCTAGAAGAGCTCAGGAGCTGTTTGATGAATGCTTGGAGTGCTAGGCAAATGCTAGCCACTAAACTCACAAAACACAGATCATTCTATTTATTATTATTATTATTGTTATGTCTTCCACAGTTGTGTTAAGGAAAGAAGAAGGTATCCTATCATGAGAAAAAAAGAAGAAAAATGCAAAGCCAGAAGAAATGATGTTCTAAACCTGAGGCTTATTTTGTTTTGGTTTTTTTTTAATGTGCATTAGTACCTCAAAAGAGAATTTTAAACGGTGTCTACCATTCAGAAGTTCCACCAGGATCCTGCTAAGTACAAATGGAGAACTAGACTCTGTTATATCCTTCATATCCCTTGTTTTTCATTTAGACTTTGACTGAGCCAGAGATACAGGAGCATCTGGGAAGATTCTGAATAAAAAAGCAAGAGCAGAAATGATGCAATGTTTGTCTTTGCCATTTTTATTTTTTACTCTCTATGACTTCAAGATAAAACCTCAAGATTAGACTTGTATAAGTATACTATGACTTCAAGATAAAACCTCAAGATTAGAAAGCAATATGAGCCATAAAAACTAGGTTTTGAAAGTAAAATACTCCTGCTTGCTCCATAAAGAAGGAGAAAGCCTGGGCCAAAGCCAATGAAACCGAAATATTCCCAGGCCTGTCCTGGCAAGTTTTATGGCATATAAAGAGCAGATACTAGAATGACAGTCACTGAACTGAGAAAAATTCAGGAGCCACAGCAGTTGTAACACATCAAAACCAGCAGTCAGGGCTCTGGCTTTGGGCCCAAGGTTTTGTTTGTGCATCAGCCTTTGTGTGACCAAGTATCACAACCACCACAATTAAATGTACAAGATGGGAAGTCGGGCAAATCATGAGGGAAAATCAGCAGCAGGTGAATGAGTAAATGATATTGGTGGCATGTTAATTTACTTTTCAGCAGAGTTCAGGACTGTAAACTAACAGGGATTGAACTGTGACCATCACGATGGAATTATTCACTGACCTTGTGTCGTACAAGATCACAGGTACCTATTTTTAACGGAAAGATTCTTTTACTTTGTTCTTCATTGCCACGTTATTTTCTTCCTGTTTTTCTTTTGTTTTGGTCTTTTCTATCATCAAGTTTTTTATTTTGAGAGTAGTTTGTATGCTTTAAGACAAAGGAATTGGCTTTTGCTTAGGGAGATGGGAGAAACGAAGTTCCAACTGTATGAGTTCAAGCACACATTTCTGAAACTTCTTTTAGCAAATGAAACACCTGTTGTCGATTGGTTTTTTCCCCAGTTGGCTGGGAATCCAAGGGCTGGTACGTACAGCTGAAAATTAAAAACTCAGAATCCTGTTTTAGGGCACTGTCATCCTACCCTTGATTTCAGTGAATTTTCCACAGCATATACCGGGTGATGATGATGTATTTAGAAGGCAAATTCTTAGTCAGGAAGCCAAGCCTCCATCAGGAGAACATGAAAGACATGAAAGCCAAGTGAGAAAGCTAGGTCCCAAAAGTGAGAATTAACCTTCAGTAAAATGAATAAATACTGGAGTAACTATTTAGCTGTACACAACTAACAAAAGCGTCATATGAAGTAAGTCTTTGAAGATGATTTTTGGAGCAATGTGCGAGATTGTGAGTTAGAGGGAGTGGAGAACAAGTGTTGGGGTTTTGTTTTGGATTTAATTCCAGCTAAAAATCAAAGGGTAAAATCAAAGAACTTGTTAGTCCACTGACGTTTGTCTCAATGTGTCATTTGCTTTCATTGTTTTCTTGTGTTTGATCTGTACACATCTGCTGCTTCTTCTAGGTTGTTTAGGCAGAGATGGTCTCTTTTCATCTGCATTTGTATAGCAGCTGACAGAGAGCTCCTGCTCTCTGCCCAGGGCTCCTGGACACTGTGGCAGCATAAATGAAAATGGAAATACTCTTTTACGAGGGAGTGTTCAAGTGTCATCAAACCAACCTGCATATGCTTTGCACAGATGCCAGCTGCGTAGTGCAAGGACAGATCTGAGTCAGCGTCAGTCTGTTCCCCTGTAGATGGTGCCCCTAGTTCAGGGATTCTCTTTTGGGTTGACAGTTCTGCATCCTGAATCTTCCCTCCCACTTTGAATTTTCACCAAAGTGGTGCTCAGGGTGGTACTCCAGAAAAACGGCGTTTTCAGTGTGGATAGGATGAACTGGACAGAAGTTCTGGTTTTCTTTTCAGGCAGAATCTTCTCTATAAAATGACAAACTGCTGAACCATTAGCTTCCAGATTGCCCAGATATTATCAATCTCCAATCTTACCTTATGGTGGTAGACATTACGGCTTCTCCCGTGTAAAATTTCTAATCACTGGTGAGCATATGCATCGTATGGATGACTCTCTAATAAAAAGAATGGGAAGTGGGATTTCTAATTTAATTTTGTGGAGCTGACCTTCACAAAGCGCGAGGAAGAGCTGTGTAATGGCAGTCGGTGTTACCTCTGAGGAGAGAAGGTCTTTTCAAACGGATACGCATGATTTTCACAATGCGCATAAGAGAGGACATTCATTGTCTCCAATACAAAATAGGGATAACTCTGTTCGGAGACTCGAATTAATTGCCTGTTCAGTGCAAAATGTGCTTATATTTACACCAACCTGAGAGTGGAGTGAATAATGTACGTATTGGAATATGTAGGTAAAACCTTATGGCTTCAAGCTTCCTGAATTTCATGTCTATAATTTGAGATCTCCAGAAAACCTTCACCCTGCAGCAGATGTATAACAAAGATCCCCCAGAAAGCCAGCCCAGCCATGAAGCACGGCAAGTTCTACCTTCTAACTGTGCAGAGTAGGCCAAGAACACCCATGTGAAGAAAAAATGGGATAGAGTTACTAGGGGAAAAAACCAATTCATGTATTTTATATTTCAGAAAATACTTTTGAATATCAGTAGCCTAATAAATAATTTTGAAGGGAGTTTGTGTTCATTTAGCTCAGACCATCATTTCATTTAAAGGCACAGTGAAATTACCTTAGTATTTATATTTAAAATGCCAAACCATAAAAGTGTCAGGACTTTTTTTTACAGTAGTCACCATTTCATAATATTTTCTGTCCTTTTTTAAAAATGTATTTACTTCTCTTACAGAAATGTAATCACAGTACAATTCTGATGTTTAGTCTTCTGTTGGGCTTAAAAGTTTGCAAAACACATGGCTAAATGAACTGGAAATTAAATGTCATTTATATAATTAGCAGAGAAGAATTTTTAATTTCAGTTTCTTCATCGCTGTGTTTTAGCCAGTATGCAATACAGTAAACTAGTTACCTCTGGCAATTGTGTATGTCAGCAGCATCATTTTGTTTGTGAACTAAAAGGCTTGTTTTGTTTCCAGTGTTGCTTTTTCTATAGCGTATGCCATAGCCTTCAAATTACGTGAATATGAGAAGGGAATAGAGCTCTCTGACTGTAACAGTGTTGTTAAGATGATAAGGTCAGTGGTAATGTCTCTTCTGCAAACCTTGATAGATATTTACCCAAGTCAAAACTGAATTTTTAATCATTGCAATATGTTAAAAAAAAAAAGTGCTTTTCTTGTTTTTTAAAAACTGAGGCAAAGAAAAAATAAATCCTACCCAGTGAACCTAATTCTCCTCATAGTTAAACAGGTATAAATCTATAGTAAGACCTGCTGTCTTAAAAGCACAGTTTCCACAACTGCTATCTTCTATAAATCAAGCTATCTTGGAGACCCAAAGAAGTTAATGTAGCAATAAATAATTTTAATTGAAGTCCTGATTTTAAATATGAAATTTTAAGGGAACAGAGAAGCCAGTTGCACGCTGGAGACATAGTTTCTTTCTTACTCAATAGTTCTTACTTAGTCTGGGGGCAAGATCATCTTCCCAGCTGCTCATAAATCCTCTATCTAGGAGGATGCTCTAGAGGAATGAGTATCCTCTGTCACCTTCCTAGTTTTTTGCTTTTAACCTCTTTAGCTACCACTCCTCTCACCTTGCTGCTTCTCTCTTCTTCCTGTTCATCTGAGAATATATTTTCTGATAACATTGCCAATCCTAAATGAGAAATGATCTGGACTGTCACAATTGTCCTCTTCACCCTTGGCATCAGACCTGTTTCTGCAAGAAACAGGATCATCCCTTTTCTCTTAGGGATGCAGGTAAAGGTTGCAGTCAGAATTATGACTGATGATGAAGTACAGTAATGGATTGTTTCCTGCTGAGGAATGGAAAACTCACTAAGACATTGGTTTGGTTTTAATTCTTGTATGTGAACAAAAATAACTAGTCGGGAATCTTATTTAATGGATAGAAGTTAAAAAAAAAAAAGAAAAAAGAGAATAAAACCAGACCAAAAAGCAATTTAGGGTGGAGATAATAAAGATTCTCATCACTAGAAGCTCATCCTTGCCCACACCAAAACCAGACTAAAAGCTTGCTAGCTTAAGCTCAGTAATTTGATCCTAGGGAAAAGTTCAGCCCAGAGGAGTGTTTGGTACTAATTAGTTTAAGGATTTTGGCCACTATCTTCTTGTCCTTAGTGTGGATTTTCAAAGAAATGGTGATTTCATATGGTCTTTGATGTTGGAACTCTAAATTAAAATGTTCTTTCTAAAGATGAGAGCCTAGATTAAGTTATTCTGAGACTTACAGTGGACTCCTTCATGCCTTAACTTTCTTCTTTCTGCTGGAATCTATGACCCACACTTTCCCCACCATAATCACAGAAAGGCATTACAATCATTATTCCTTCATAAATATGAAGGTATCTGCAGAATAACCTCAGGGATTTATTAGAGCAACAGTCATTCCTCCAAAGTTTAAAAAGGCCTGTTCAATGCTAAGGTTTTTTATTAACTAACTCTTCACTTTGGCTTTCCCTCAGAAAGTTATTAAGCTTTATCTCTGACCAAATTGATTTTTATTTAAGGAAACTGGTCATGCCATTTACAGGGGTTCATAAAAATGTCCACGTTTGACTTTTTCCAAAAGATTTATATTAGTTTGCCTTCCCTTGTACTCTAATTTAAATAGAACTTGTTTGATTTTTCCTGCTGTCACTTCTCCCAAAAAACCCTTGACAGTTTTCTTTGAGGAAAAAAGGTTATTTGCTGAAGTTATTTACAGTTTAATTGCCAGTTTAATTACAGTCTAATGTCTCGGTTACTGTGACACACTCTACTCTGCAGGCTGAGCTGCGATAGATTACAGGAGTCACAATGGCAACAGATTCACCTTTGTCTGGAGTTGGTCAGCCTCATGCTGTTGTCAGCAGAGCAGCCCTGAAAAACAGCACTGACCCTCTAGTGATGATCAGAACGTGAAGAAACGTATTTGGGGTATTTCAATATTGTTGTGTTTTCGCACTCCCAGGTTTTGCTGCTGACTCATAATCCGCTGACTTTCCATACTGTCTATATGTTGATGAACACGTTCAGGGGCTGTCCTAGAAAAAGCATCTCATAGCATGAGTACAGAGACTAGCTGATGCCCTTGGCATGTTTTGGTTGTCTTCACTATGGATGCTGTCATACCATGTCTGGCCAGCTTATACGCCTCCAAAAGGATCCCAGCAACCTATGTACTCTTATGCAAGGACCTCTAACCCTCACTGCCCTACGACAAAAAGCTGTATTGGTAGCATACAGAGGATCCATTTGGGGTTCTGTTCCTGTTTCTGGTGCTGATTAGAGAGCTATGTGAGAACAACGATTTGTTGTTCCTGGGTGTTAAATTTCATAGTCGGGAGGGTTTACTGCTAATAACATGTAGTCATGGATTTAAAAAATAACTTAGATTGAGAGGGACCTTGAGGGGTCAGCTGCTCCAACCACAGGCCCAAAGCAGATCCAGATAGAACAGGTTCCTCAGGGCTTTGCTCAGTCAAGTTCTGAAGTGTCTGGAAGGATGAAGGTTCTGTAACAATCTATGTGGCCCTCCACTAGCCTCACTCCAGGATGTCAGTGTCTTCCTTGTACTGCAGTGCCCAAAACTGACATAGCACTCCAGACGTAGTCATAGAATCAAATCACAGAATCAAAGAATCATTTAGGTTGGAAAAGACCTTTAAGATCATCGAGTCCAACTGTAAATGTTCAGTAATTACAACTACTGAATAGAAAAAAGCGGAGGATTTCTTCCCTTGACCTGCTGGCTTTTCTCTTGCTTCCTGATACAGCCAATGATGTAGTTGGTCGTCTTTGCTGCAAGGACACACTGCTGATTCATGTTCATGGTTCAGAGTTACAAATATAAATTGAAGAACCAAAAGGCTGTGCACGTGCATGCCCGTCCTTGATCAGAAGCAGTCAAAAATGGGGCAGCTTCCCACACCTGCTTCATGGAATCAGTGTCAGGGAGGCTATGAGCCGACCTCTGAGGAGCCACAACCATCCCTCCTGTTAGATACCTGTATCTCCTAGGGTGGTGATCAGCTGGTGATATAAACACCATTTATGGCTCTGAAAAACTGGGGACACTGTGTAATGCTTGACATTGGAGGAGCATAGGGGTTCCTCTGAAACCAGTCTTGGATGATATAGAGGAGATCTGTGTGCATCTCTGTGATCTTGACAGAAGATTCTCCTAGCCCAAACTAATGACCAAGAATGACTAAGCTTGAAGGGGTAATGACTTCCTTCTTACATCACGAGCTTCAGACTATGCCATACACTGTGCAAATGTGATTATTCTCATCCTGAAATTCATTGTCATCCTGAAAACCTGCTTTCAGCTGTTCCAGGCCTGGAAAAGGATATTGTTCCACTAGCTGGAATTAATTTCATTTGCTCAAGGTTGCCAGACAGCAAAGGGTAGACTGCGCTCAGATGTAGCTATGACCCAGTCTACCATGGTAGGAGGTTAGGACTTGCTTAACAGATTCTGTCCTGGTTTTCCTGGTGGAGGAGTTGAAATGAGTGACCACCTACAGGCAGATTGAGGGTGCCTGTGATGCGCTGTGGGCTTTGGGAAGCGGAGAGCCCCTGTATTTGGGACAATTACAGTGTTCGTTTGAAACAGGTATTGAGTGTCAGTAAATGTGAAATAACGGTCTATAACGATCTATAACTACTAAGATTTTGTAGTCAGGGGAAACCAACGTGGGACACAATGTGTCTTCTTGATGCATTCTACGGTTTGCAGCAGTGTGGATGCAGCTGGTGCACACACCCTGGATGGAAACTTCTGTGTGTGTCAAGGTGCTGCTTCCAAAAACAGAACAGACTTAGTCCATGAGTCACCTTTGCAAAGTACATATAGTATATACATAAAACTCTTGTTGCAGTCTGTGAATCACCTTTGCAAAATATATATAGTATATATATACAACTCTTGTTGTAGATCTAGATTTATACTACACTTTACATCTTCATTCATATAACCCAATGTTGGAATAGATCTCTCAGAACATTTTCATTGCGTACTTTTTCTACCTTCTCATCATACATTGGAAACTTCCTTTCCAAGCTGTCATGCACAAATTCATAATGAGATGGGAGGATGATACCTGTATTTTCTACAATGAAGTGTTATGATCTCTATGCTGTCTGGTATGCTTACCTCTACTACAGCAGTAAGAAAGCTAGTATAGTAGCAGTGAAGCTAGTATAGAGTAGCACAGCTAGTATAGCAGTAGCAAAAATAAAATAGTAAATTAATATAAAAGTAAAATTAAATAGTATATTTTTGTAAAGTAAACCAAAAATAGTGTATAAAGTGAAATAAAATAGTAAGTGAAGTAGTAAAGCTAGTGTAGCAGTAATAGTATAGTATAAAGTACGTATACTATAGCAGAGTAGTATAAGGTAAATAAAATAGTAAGGCTAGTATAGCAGTAGTAAAGCTAGTATAGCAATGAAGACGCTTTTGGCATGGAGAACATGCTGTAAGTTTAAAGTTTGTTTTGGAATTGGGGTTTGTGCTGTCTGGAAAAAGATGAAAAAGGCCTTTTCTGATATTATTCTTTCTAACTTCAAGGGGTTGCTGGAATACCCTGGAGCAACCTTAAAATATGCAGGAGTCTTTCACTTTCTAGAACTATGTTTTTAATACAATTTCAGGAACAGTTCTTCTACAGTACTTTTCCTCCAGAAAATTGTGTATATTAATTCTTCCAGTTACAAAATATATCAAATGTGTTCTTCCATGATAAAAAGTATAGCAGAGTAATCTTTGCCTTCAGATCATACCACTTGAGCCAGAGTTTGAGAGTCATCTGAATTAGAGTTCTCCTAATAAGCCACAGAGAAGTGACTAATATCATGATAAACATAATCTCTGCAGCTCTTGCTGGAATCATCAGCACTATCTGAGATTGAATATTATTACTATTCATCATCAATATCCTCTGCCTCGGGATGTCATTTCTGAGGTGATTTTCTCATCAGTATTTTTTTTCATTTTTGGTTTCTTATCTTGACTTCTTTATCCTTGTCATATTTATAATGTTCCACACAGGAACTGTAATTAAACCTTTTCTTTGGTCTGTGCCTTCAGCCTCTAATGCATTGTATAATGTTTTAGTCCTAAAGTAGAAGAGTGAGAATCCACTAATGTAAATTTCTGGGAAGGTTTCCAGAAGTACATTCTGATTTGAACCATGTAATCAATTGCACTGACATACAAGTATGCTGATAATGGTGTACCAAGATCTCTCTGAAGATATCATGGGAATCTGGGACTTTTGTGACTTAGAATTTATAAAACAGAGCTCTTGGTGAAGGAACCCAGGTAATCTGATGCTTATGACCAGTTCTCTTTATACTTCTTCATAACTGAACCCATATGTATTTTTAATGGGTATGTAAAGATGGGCATTATCATTTACATGAAGGTAATTCAGATATTTTCTGTCCTTTGTTTTTCATAATGTGAGAAATATGTTCTGCTGTGGCAGTATAGGAGTTTTGTTTGTTTGCTTGTTTCTTTCATTTCCATGTCTTGTTTGTATTTAACTGTATGATTTTACTCCCAGTTCTCTAAAGTTCTTCCTCCATTTTTTCCTTCCCAAACACCACATGTAATATTTAAATTGCATTTGAACTAGGCTTCCTGTATGTGACTCACTCTATACAGATTGCATTATTTAGCCTAAATTTTCCATTACGAAACTCCTCAAAAATCCATTGCTTACAAGATAACTGACAGTTTTGGGACATGTCCTTACTGTTTTCCATTTGGACATTTTAATGGTCTCAAGGCAGGTTTAACAGAACCTACACTTCTCCAATTAGAACTAATTTAGGAGTGTGAAGCTAGTTTGATCTTTGACTATCCTAACTTCTCAAATTCAACCCTTTTAGTTAAATGCCTTAATTGGCTTCTGGTTCTTTATATATTCACTTGATGGCATTGACCCCAAGAAGAGTGGCCTTTCACTTGAACGTGCTATTCCAGCAGCCTAATTTAATGTCAGCCTATATGGCTACTCAGAAACTGCTGAATCTCAGGTTCCTTTCTAGAAATTGCCTTTATATTTTTTGCGATCCCCTTTGCAGATACTTGTTAATGCATCATTCATCTTTAAACCAATGCTTATATTTAAAATAGAATAAATTTTACATCTGTATTATTATAATTTACTTTCAAGCAAATTTACTGCTTTTTCTTAAAATACAAAGAAGCTCAAATGTAGATAGGCACAAGCCCACTGCTTGTAGCAACAAAAAGCTCTATGTTTCTAAAAATGGTTTCACTTGTTTTCACATCTCAAGGATTCAGGTTGGCTGTTATCTTGGCAGAATCAGTTTGCTGTTAACAGTGAGGAAGAATTGGAACCTGTGTTCCAAACACGGAGACATATGCTTAGAGAAAGGTCATCATGCAGTGGGAAAGAGAGCCACAGTTTTACACAGGGGCAAATTTACCTAAGAATTGAGATCTGCAGTGCTCTTATTGATGCTCAGTCTCTAATTGAAGAAAGATAGCTGATCTGAAAATGGCAGATTCCCAGTGAAGCTGTACTGGAAATACAAGCTGGTAGGGAAGTGGACTAGAGCACTGAAGACACGGTGGATTCAGGTTTCCATGCTATAGCTATGTCTGTGCCAGGATGCCCTGACTAGCACAGTTTTGTTGAGGTTGGGTTTGTGGGGTGTAGGCAGGGCTCTGGGTGATACACCGTCCTGCTGCTCCTGGCCTTGGGAGAGTGAGCCTGACCCCACTTCATCACCCCGTGTCTTGGGTAAGAGGCTTAGATTCACATCGGGGCCGTGCCACGCTCAGACAGTATCTGCCATAATGGTATAACGTGAATACCAATCAGAAAAGATTCACTTTTAAAAACCAATTTGCATGAAGCCTCTCCCAGCAGCTGTCAGTAGCTCCTAGGTTGGGCCAGAACCACGTAACATCCTGCTCGTATACTAACTCTCAGATGTTTTCTGTTATTCAAATGCCAGTCATGTTATATCACTAGAACATGTTTAGCATAACTGTTTTGCATTGGCATCCATATGTTTCAGATGTTTGTTCTGCATATCCCTTTCTCTCTGATTCCACCATGATTTCAGTCTTCTTTTCTACCATTTCTGTTTTGCGGTAATTCATAGCTATGAATTTGAAACTCAGTCTGCTTATCTCCTAAACCATCAGAATAAGAAATGGCAGAATCAATGTAATGTAGCTTGAATTTAAGTAATTGGATATATATTTACAGAATTCAGATGCTTTCTTTTTCACAGTCAAAATTTGCAAGCCAGTTTAATAATGACTGCCCCCCCAAACATGCATGCTATCACTGCAGAAAAACAGTTGTTTTGTAAACAAGTTATGTGGAATGATGCAACATGACATAAGTCATGCAGTTTAAACTACATTCCAAATTAAAATTAAGATACTACTTTAATTTATTTGTTGTATTTCAAATGTACAGTTTTTAAAAAGTGGTATGCATCGGTATTGTAATTTACCCGTAATAAAACAGAAAATGGAAATAAAAATTTTGCTTCAGTCAACTCAGTTTCTCTTGATGTTGAGCACTCCCCCTAGCTTCACTCTGAGCCTCAGGATTTAATGAAGATTTCAGATTTATTTTTTACTTCGTTTACATTTTTGGCTAGCTTAGAAACATTATGCAATAAAGCCTGAAAAAACAGCACCCAAGTGTCAAGTAACACAGGAGCAAGTATGATCCACAAATGTGTATATTTTTTTAAATTTCATTTTCGGGCCAGTCTTTTGGGATTTAGGGCTTGATACCTTTTGCTTGAATAGTTGCGGTTGGCAAAACTAAAGATCCTCAAATCCTCTGCAATCCAGTCGCAATGCCAATACAGAAGAATTTGTATTTACTGAACTATTAACAAATCATTATTAAAAAAGAAAGGAGGGACAAACAAAAAAAAATTTGACCTTATATGACTGCTCCAAAGACGCAAAATACCTTTTTCCTGCTCTCATATTCATTATTTTAAGGTAAACACTGAACAGCCAGTATTCTAAGATCCTTAGTAAAAGCTACAGCAGCTTCTAAACAAAATGTAGGACTAGTAGAAAGTAGTGGCAATAGTAGCATCTTCCTCGAACAGTCAGAAAACCGTTTCATGCGTCCCAAAGTACTATCCTGTACAGGTAAAACTAATAGTACAGAGCAAGGAACTCAGAGTGAATTCCTGTCTAAAACTGACTAAGAGGATTTCATCTGATAATCATCAAGATGACTATGTATATTCTGGAAATTTCCCAGGAGGCCTTCCCAGGGCACACCTTATCCTCTATGGTAGCAGCAGCATCTCACTAACATGCACTGGATTTGCTTAGGTGCAGCAGCTTCTTTCTGTGATTTTTGTAGTTTGGTATGAACGTGCCACACATTCTGGCATATGCTGAGCTGATGGGATTGCTTTATATGAAAAGATAAGTTTTTCAATTCAGTTGCATACCAGAAGGCCCATTTTTATGTTTCTGTCAGCGGCTTTCACGTAAGATTTTCTTCTGTACCTTTCCTGTTACATCTCAGTGTATGTATCTGCTTTCTAGTGGTTTCAAACTCCAGAGCTTTTCCTGGTTTAAGGTTGTCTTTACCGGTTCAATGACCTGTTCTTATGCCCCTCACTCTTTGGGTTATTACCGTGCTAATTGGGTCTAGAATTCATACGCCCCTAAGGAGTCTGCACACAACCTGTAAAAATCATTGACCAAGACCATAGGTGTTTTCACATCCTTGGGTTTGCCCATGTCCATAACAGCTCTTAACCTCTTGGCCTTTGTGATTCCTGTGTAATCGTTTCACTTTGCCACAAGTTATCTGAGAGTTGAACCGGACCCTGCCCATCTCCTAGTGACACGAGGAACTCTCATGTTTGTTCTACAATGGTCCTTTAGATCATGTCACTATTTGCAGTTGAAGCAGGGCATGGCTCCACTCCTGCAGACTTTACAAGAAGCCCGTTTGACATCAAGCCCATGAGACCTCAGAGCTGGAAGACAGGCAAGATTGGATATTTAGACTATTTTGTATCTGAATAAAGTGAAAGAGGTGAAAAAAGCTCAATTATCTTTTGGTATTGTCATCCTTCGCTCTAACCAAATTATATTACCTCACGGTTAACAAATTTAACCTCTAGTTTGGAGACTACTGGAGTGCAGATTTCTTCTCTCAGATCAGGTGATTTGCTCAAAAGACTAAATCTGTTATTCTGAGGAAAACAAAGGCATCAGCACATCTGCTCAAAAGAACAAAGCAGGAGGTCTGTATCCTTGATGAATGATTTTGAAACTTCTGGACAAAACAATGTCAGTGCAATAAAAAAGAATCCTGCTCTGCCTGAGGGCAGTATAGAAAACGAAAGGGTGCTTACATAAATATACTTGACTTCAGAAAGTGTAAAAGGAAAAAAGGTGAGGAAAAAGGCAGAAGAGAAAGCTTAGCTGGCTACAGCAGGCATCAAGGGTCTTGATCCTAAACTGGGTTCTGATGGTTTTCCAGCTA
This sequence comes from Balearica regulorum gibbericeps, assembly GCF_011004875.1. Classification (NCBI taxonomy): domain Eukaryota; kingdom Metazoa; phylum Chordata; class Aves; order Gruiformes; family Gruidae; genus Balearica; species Balearica regulorum. The sequence goes on along the minus strand of NC_046184.1, from coordinate 43,715,256 downwards.
TAAGTGCAGCTTTCTGGATTCAAAACTGACTTTGATAACTCAGTGAATTAATAAACAGCTCCTTCTCTGATCTGATGCTCACTGGTGAGCAGAAAGTCTATTGGCCTTGTAATTGTAAGCAGGACAGACATCCAACCAGGAATGCTTTAGAGATATTTTTAAAAGGGAAGACAAGTTTTTGTTTCCCTTCCAAATAGGACTTTATTTTGGCTTATCTACCTTTTTCTCTGATCCCTTGCCATTCTCTTCTTTTACCCTTCCTATTTGTCTTCTTTCAAATAATCTTTCTCTAGTGTAGCTCCCCAAAATATTCTTGATTCATTGATGTTGGCAGAAAATGCCAATCTTTTTAAAATCAAATTCTATAGGAATATATTTGTTTCAATGAAACTACAGCTGAAAGCAATTATGGGCTCCAATTTGGAATCCCTGTAACAAAATTAAAATCAAAAAATCCCGGGAGCTCTTCTAACTACTAGTTTTTAAGTTAATGGTGCTCACTTGGGAATTGAGGCTGCAAGTTCAAGTCCCTGTTCCATCCAATCTGGAGCTGGAATTGGAACTGAAAATTGGATCTGGGTCATCTACATTTCGGGCAAGTGTCCTGCTCAGCAAGCCAAAAAGTCAGCATCCCTTGTCCAACAAACATTTTTCATTTAAACAAATCCTGAATAGGAAGGATTCAGCTTTTTCCATGCCACACAGAGGAGGCACCTGTACCCGGCCCCCCGTGTTCTTCTGTCCCTCCTAAGCCACGTGGCAGTTGCAGGAACAGACTCCATTTCAATAGACCCATTCCTTTCTAATAAGTGAACAACATCAAAAGCCTTGCTAAACAGGATTTTTATACTCCAGCTGGCATTTCTGTGAAGCTCTGGGCCATCACTCATCCTGGCACTGCAGAGATGTTCTGTCTGGTCCCGGAGATGGAGCCAGGAAACGTGGAGAGGAAATCGGGGAGATGCAGACTCCCTGCTCCCCCTGGATGCCTACCCCAGTCACAGCCCTACCCTCCATTCCCAGGTCCAAGGCTGGAAAATAGAGGAGGATACGTGTCCCCAGATAGCAGGGGCAGCAGAACTTGCCTGAAGCAGTTTTTCTTTTCTTAAGGGGAAAGGCTGGTAAATGGAAATTTAGAAGTTCGTCATGTATTTGAAATATTGAACTCTTGTGTTTACTTCGTTCTCTCCCTGGATTTACAAGTGTGAGCTATTTTCATCCAAACTAAAATAAAAAGCACAGGCAAACCGGCACGTGTGGTAACCAGCTTCTTCCTTTCTCATATAGGCCTATTATGAAGGCCTATTTTGACTTTCCTTTTTCTCCCAAAAGACACATTAAACTCAGTTTTTAAAGGCTTTACGGTATAATCAAACCAGCTCAGCACAGCAGGCTTTCGCATCTTTTTCTTATATTATTATAAAGTCTGCTTTCAAGTGTGTTTGTACCCCGTTGCATTTTGGGAATTCTGGAGATTATAAATAAAAGCATCTTCTTTTCTTGAAAGAACCTCCTGGCAGGTTCTTTCAACAAAAGCTTCTCTGTGCAACATTAGAGAACGCAGTGTAAAGTTCACTGTTATAGGAAGAATGTTCCTCCCACTTATCAAAGAATTATTTTAGGCACATTAGTTTAAGACATACCTTTAAAAGGTTGACTGTTTGAAAAGCACAACAAACCCCTTTGTCTTCTCAGTGTATATGTTTGCTTTGTCACTTCCAGGCTGTAACTTCGTCATTTTGTTGCTCGTGTACTTAATGCCCGTATTTTCTAAAAGCACACAGCTCAACCCGCAGACACCATTTGTTCACATATGGGCATGACCTTATCACAAAGTGCCAGATGGATATAGGTAGGTAGCAAGGGAGCTACGTGAAAAGTAGAGATTTTCATTTGCACTTTTTGACAAGTCTTTCTGGGAGATGGGAAGGGATTTGCTTAGCCCTTCTTCAGTGAAGAAGGTTGGGTTCATACTCTCAAGCAAATCCAATGGGAAATTCATATTAGGTCTGCCAGCTTTGTCTGTTGTGTGAAACGACAGATTTGTATGCAAATAAGACCATTAGGATTTCAGAGAAAATGCTGGTGATTCAAGTCATTTAGTTAAAAGTAAAGTTTTCAGCTAACCCTGAGATGTTATACAATGCTTGGTGGAGGGTTGGTTGTGTAGAACTCAGAAACTCCGAGACTTCCAGAAAAAGGTCCACCCAAATGTAGAGATAATGACATATTCAAAATGTTAGCTAACTGGTTATACAAGCTACTTTTATCTGAGGTTTTTAAATGCATGACAGGTGTCTTCTCTCCCACATTCCCACATTAGAATGAAGAAGATCAAAAGAGAAAATGGGAATTAATCCTAATTGTTACTGAAATGAAAAGATGATGACCAACGGCCTTCTTCATTGATGAGAACAATAATGTTTTCCATGGATAAAATATGTACTTTCAGGAATATGGCTCACAAATAGAAAATCAATAAGGAGAAAGTTCAAATTCTGCTGCCTGTGTACTAAATGTTTGCTGACCAAAATAAGAGCTTAATAGGCAGATCTGTGATCTATTGAGTTTTACAATACTTCTCAGTTTGAATCTGGTGTAGAAGTAGCCCAGCTGGAATTGAGACTTACTATGCACACCCACTGTGTAGTTTCACAAACTAACAAGAGAAAATGAGGTTTTTGAAAAATATGGGAAATGGTAGTTTATACAAAGAATGCTTCTTTCTCTGAAGAAATGGGCTCCCAATTATTTTCAGAGCTGATTTCAGCAGGAAATTCAACACATCACAGGCATCAGTGGGAAAGAAAAAGCATGGCCATGGCTGTTGGTACACAAATGTTTATCAAGATCCCCTTCTTAAAGCATTTAACCCACAGGATCAAAATGTAAGATAGTTTTTAGATCAGCAACATCTTTAGTCAGTAAATATTTGTCTTTACTCCTGCCATATAAGTGCATGTTCATGTTTTAGCTCTTGCAAATCCATTGAATTAAATTAAAAATATATAGGCTGTTATTTTTCAGAATCAGTGACTTCACAGAACATTACAACAGGAACTCAAATAACCCATTGAGTTCAGTTTTAATTTTATAATATTCTGGTTAATAATGTCTATTAAAACATCCATTAAAAGACCATCATGCTAATTTAACTGGGAACGTATAATAGATGCCGTTGGAATACTTCCATTAATTTAATGCTAGAGACTTAATGTCTTAAATAGATGTTGTTATTAACAATATCTTAAATAGATGCTGTTATTAAAAAGAGTAATGCAACATTAATTAAAAGCAAGCTAGGACTTCACTGACAAAAGGAAAACTTACATAATAGACACCAAAATATTAGCAGTAGCAAAACATTTTCTTCTTTGGTTCACTGTCTTCTACATTCCACCATTATTTTCCCTTTAGTGTAACGACCTCAACTGTGCTATGCAATCACATGAAATGCTAAATGGATATAAAGTATATGCTACCACAGTGATAGAATGCTTCTTAGTTTCTTTCTCTTTCTTGTTTTTATTTTTAAATTAGTGAACTCAAAGCTTAAAAGAACCAAGAAAGTCTTCATGTCCAAGTTTTATTTGTTGTTAATTTCTGTGTATTTGTTGCATAAATGTATCATTTTCAAGGCTTTTTTTTTTTTTTTTTTTTTCAGTATAATTCATAGAGCCTATAAGGCCATAAAGCTACTGAAAGACAAGAAATGGCCATATTTAACTGTTGATGTTTGACTGGTATAGAACAGAAACATACATGTAGGTCTCATCACATATGCTGATGACAGAGCTGAAGCAAGTGCAGAGCAATATGAAAGCCAAAAGCCATGGCTTATTACAAATACCACACTATAACATATCTTACAGATAACATCCAGGCTAATATGGCTTTTCCTCACCTTGAAATGCAAGCTAAAGTACTCTCTTAGCCAGAATCGGAATACTAGATAACTTTGGGTTTTAGCTTGAAAGCCATTTCTTTCCTCTACCATCGTAGAAGTGGAAAAAAACTGAGTAGAAATAAATGCATGAGAAAGAAAATACCATGAAGATAATGCTCACAGTCACATCTCCGATAGGGAACAAGATTTACATCACTTTGTAGACTCATATTTCCTGACATTTGTCCTAGCATATTATGATCAAAGAACTAAAGTAGTGGCTGGGAAACACCGCAGGAAGGATTAAATTAAATGATTATGTAAACTTCCAAAGGACGACAGCTTCCACTTGCATCCTGGCTGCTAGAAACCTTTTAGAAGAAAGCCTTCTTTTCACCATAGCAGATTCTTGTTTAGGCATCCCCTGATGATGTTTTAGCTTGTTTTATTGGGCATGCATTGCCCTACCATTACCATCTCCTTGAACAGAACTGGCTGCCAAACCAGCAGCTGCTGCGTGTAACCCGTTCACCAGTGCCAGCCAGCAAGAGACCACGACCGAACTGCAAAGAAGGATAATATCATACACAATCCACTCAAGTAATATCAGGTTGATACATGATTAAAAATCTCAGGGACAATGCTGAGAGGAAACTCTGTACTAAATCCTCATATTTCTAATGAAGAATTATTCCAAGAAAGTAAGAGAACTTTGCATTTAAATGTGAAAAAATAAAAATTACTCCCCTGGTCTAACCCCAGTTGCTTAATATATTTCAGGCAGGGAATTCAATTCAGTGAAAGCTAAGCAAATTGAACACTGAAAGGATTTTTAAAACAGATTGGACAGGTTTATAGCCTATGTAAAACAAAAATAATCAAATCTTATTCATGTGCTAAACTCATTACCTTCAGTCCCAGCACTGCAACAACACGCATGGTCATAAGGGTCCAGGAGGAGGACTGCAATGGTAGATGGATCGTAGTTAGCCCAACACTGGCTGGGATTTTTTTTCCTGATGTAAAGAACAGGGTGAAAGCACGGTTGATGTTACCATTAATGGACTTTTCCTTTAAGAAGCGGATTATCTGATGTTTGATAAAGATTTTTCTTTTAACTTTACATTTTCATTTTGCTTTATAGAATTAGTTACAACCCAGTTGCCAAAAATGCATGTGGAATATATACTATAGACCACCAATCTCTCTAAAGAGGTCTTTGGTTTTTAACTTATGGGCTCACCCTTATGTTCACTCTCCTCAGAGAAAAAGATACCTTTTTAACTCATCCCTATCTCCTACAACACAAATTATCCAAATCTTGGCATCTTGGGGGATCAACCGTGCAGAGTGCAAAGGGAATACTAAATGTTATCATGCTGGTTTCATACTTTACACCTGTTTTGAACAGCTACACCAAGGAAAGCCGTGAAGAATCAGACTTCAGTAGCCTTTTACATGTAGTTTATAGAGACCTTTTTCAGTAGGGAAATAAAAAAGTTTTAATTTCCATAAAATTAACTCATGCTACTAACTATTAATTCATAACTTGCCTATGCATCCAGGACTATAGAGGGAAGAGTAGGTAGATAATTTTTTAGTGAGTACCAGCTAGTAAAGTTAAACACCACTGAAGAGTTAAACATCATTGAAGAGTTAAAAGATACTTTAAATTCACCTGAGATTCTCTGAGATGCCCATCTGAGGAGATAATTTTATTTTTAATTTAAACTGACCTCTGAGGAAATATTTGGTGTTTTCTGACTCCTTGTTTACCACATGTATTCATGGCTTTAGAAACAAACTCATGAGTGCATGTATATGAAGTAAGGTTAATTGAAATTTTGTAGATTTGTGATATTCTCATAAAAGTTTGCAAACACAAATGTAGTATAAAGTTTTTGTCAATGTTTTAAATCACCACTTTGAACCATTTATCCATCTGTAACTAACAGGTGCTTTTATTAACTAAGAATTTCAATAGTATTTTAGAAAGATTTTATCCAGCCAAGTCACAAATAATAATAAAAAATAAATTTATGAATTTTAATTAAATTTATGGCTCTCACAAAGAGGGGAAAGATTCCATTTTGGGTGTTGAAAAGCTAAAATAGTTATAAAGCTATAACTTTATATCTCAAAACACTCATTTTTACCTTTGAAATCAGTGCAAATAATAGAAAAAAACACCACCTTATGCATTCTCTTTCTGACAACAAAATGCCGAATCTTTGGTACACTATTAGAAAGAAAAAGCTCCAGCAAATGGCCTAGAAAATAGAGGAGTTCCTAAATCTGACAGCTGAGTCATTCCTCTTATTTCATGGTTACCCACAACATTAAAGCACACTGCTGAGCTACCTGCAAGCCAATGATTTGCAATGCCAAGCCTTTCAGAACAAAGATGATCGTGTATTAAAGATTCCTTAATTTCGTTGGTCAAACTGTCCATGAATCAAGAGGAGGTGTTACAAGAGCTGGCACTGGTAAGCAGCAAGGCTGTCATAGAAAAACTGGCCGTGGAAAATAATCTTGGGTTGGATGATAAAGAGGTGATTCATTTTGTATTCATAGATGAAAAAAGGCATGGAAAGATAAAGAAAAAATTATAAAATGTATTCTTTTTCAAAAGGACAAACTTGGATAAACTTTGATAAACTGAAGAAATCGCCCAGTATTAACAAACAGGCTGAGGACACCAGGACTTGCATGTGAAGGAAGATTTACATTCCTTCCAGTCAATGGATGTAAAACTGTCTAGAATTTATATTCCAAACAACACAGGGGTTAAAAAACCTGCAAGCTACAGATCTCCTGGCTGTCTGACTACTTCGCAAAGGGCACTTCAGAACAAGCAGCAAGCATATTCAGAAAGGAAGAAGGACTGATTAGCAAAGAAATACTTGTTTAAGAGGTCAGAAAGTGCAGGGACAAGAAAGGATTTGAGAAATATATTAAAATAATAAAAGGTTCTCCAGCAATACAAGTAAAAAGAGAACAGAACTACCTGGGGTTCCATACAGTAGGAAGAAAATAAGAGCTGTGGCATGATGCCTTTGGTAGCACAGAATTTTTTACTTTTCAAAATAGGACTGTGATATAAACTATCAGGGCAAAGCTAGTAATTTTCTAATGCAAAGAAAATGGGTATAGACACTTTCCACCAATTTTGACAGAAATGCCTTACGAGCTTACAAATTCCACAGTGTATATTTTTAACAAATCTGTTCAGTAATAAGTGATACTATATGGTTAGAGAGTAGAAAAAAAGTAGTATTTTTAACAGAGGATAAATTCAGGCAAGTGTATACTTGCTGTTTTGTTTGTGTATAAGGTATTACAAGTGGTGAAGGAAAGCTCATTAGTGACATTAGGGGTAAGAGAAAATTGGTGAAGTATAACAAGAAATGACCAAAAGTAGATTTTGCAAGAGTAGTCTGATAATGCATTTTCTAGACAAAGTCAACACAGTAGATATTAAATATGTTAATATGTGAAGCACTGGATAACTGAGTCAAATATGAAATCATCAATGAAGTTGAAGAGGCTAGCCATCAAAAGGTAAACTAAAAGCGAATTAAAAAGACCTACCCAAGGCACATAGACATGAGTTGTGATGAAGAACAGCAGTAGGCTGGAGGAAGTTTATTAACACTATTTCCAAGGGTCTAATTTTCTCTGATAACTTCATTAATGAGTGGCACCAGCAATAGATTAAAATTTTCTGGTGATAAAAAAGCCAAACAGATGAGGAATAGACTGGCAAGGATCTAGAACAGCCTTCCCAGGAAGACAGAGCTCTATGGACTAGATAAAATGATTGCTATAATGGCAGCATTTGTATCTAATGACAAAGAGGTCCCTTTCAGATATCTTTGCGTTCACCAGGATGCTTCAGAACTAGAAGCCCATCTTCAACCTTTTGTTTTAATTTGCATTTCACAAACCACATGCTAAACTGGCATGGATCTTACTTCCCGTTTTGATGCATAACTAGTTTACATGTTCTTTGAACAGTCTGCCCACAGTATACAGATGCTCTGGAGTTAGAAAGATAGTGCTTATGAATCTGACTGGATCCAATTGCCAGGTTTATGTTGCCAATAAAGCCCGTAACATATGCGCTGGGACCCAACACTCATACCAGATCAGATTGAACAAGATAAAGATTGGTGAGATATGTTGGCAAGGCAATAAGGGCATTGATGGAGCATATGCCAACAGTACTTAATCTTTAACATTTGCTATGAAATTCTTAGGTTAGGTATAAATGTACTCCCTGTTTTTACTTCCACGTTAACAAACTTTACATGTTATAATTATTTTATTAATAGAAGCCTCCTCTTTAGGTCTCCTAGATGCTAAACTGTTCAGCTGGAAAAGGCCATTTTAATTAGCACACCTATGAGAACTATTTTTGATGTCTTCAGACTATCTGCACAGAGAGTTTCAACTGTTTCAGGTGAGATACAAGCTCAGCTGCTCATCAAGCAAGTAAGAAGGGATTTTGCAGGTGTCACCAGGATCTTCTAGCTGGTGCCTCCATCTTGGGATCAGCACAAAGAGTTGGTGGGGTCCGTATTCAGTTCACAGTATACCAGCTAGCACAAATGAGTGAAATCTGATGTTCTGCAAACAAAAAGTTAATGCTGGTTGGTCCTCACTTCTTTTTTACTCTAGGTTGAGAGTTAGGTTATAACTGAACTCAAATCTGAGTAAAATTACATATAAAAACATTTTCTGTAAGCTTCATGGTGTTTTTAACTTGAGTTGGCTGCACTTCAGGAAATCATTACACAATTGTTCTGTTGTGCTAGAGGCATCGTTAGTAGTGTGACCATTCTTGTGTTGGCTCTTCAGTGAAAACATAAGGTAAAAGTCTACCTTTCCTGCAGAATTAATTTCAGTGTTAGGAATTCACTTGTTAAGAACTAAGTGGTTTCTGCCCTACTTGTAGGCAGTGCATGCTCCCTTTCCTAGGTTATAAGTTTACAATGAGGCCTTCAGAAACCTAGATGGAAAGGCTGCCTTGCTGCTGCCTGTGGCACAGATTCCTTTACATACTGTAGCTTTTAAACTGCTGCACTGTTCTTCTTTCTCTCCTTGATTATATATTCATACATAAAAGTAAGCACGGAATAAGTGACTGCTTTATAGATGCGGTGTCCCAGAATGTAGAGCTGCTATCTGCAGAGAACATTTATTCATTGAGGACCTGCAAGGCCACCGTGTGAGCAGTAATGTAATCTGACTACGACTGCATGTAACTGAGGGCAGTCATGCCACCAAGTCTTACAGCTGCTGACCTTGGGAATGCTGTGTTTACAGCAAGTCACAGAAAGGCACCAGAACCAAGAACAGGTGGCCTTGAGTTGTGCGAACAGCCTACAGGGTTTTAAACAGTTCTGATTTATTCAGTGTGACAGTCCCTGTATAATAAGGTTGGACTTGGAGATTGCAAATATGAAGTTTCCACATTTTTCTTGTGTGGATATGATAAGGAAAATGGGTTATAGTTTTTCATGTAAGTGATTGACATTCACTCCATCATCACTTTTAAGGTTCTGAACAGCACCACTCGTGCACACGTCTTGTTTTCCCTGCCATTACATGATCTCTCAGCCAACAGTGCTCTGGCAGAGCTTCCCATCCCTTGAACCCCAGTCAATCCTTCTTTATAGTTTACTACCTTCTGCCATGGTGATCATGTTCCTAATAATCTCAAACTAATAAGATAAGTACTACTGAAATGATTTATTGAATTTTCTAGTTTTCCTGTTATACTGCTTTTCTTTTTTTCTGGATTTCATCAAATTTAAATTGTGATCCTTCAGTCAGACCAATGAATTCAGTGGAACTGTAAAACAGGCACACAGATCCACCCACAAAAATCAAAATCTTTACCTGGTTAGCTCTCGAGGTTCTTGAGCAAGAATCTTTCAAGCTTACGTTTGTTATACTACCACAGAGGTAAATCACACATCTTCCTACAATATCCTTTTCTCTGGTCTTAAGTTTGTTCTTGTCTCAACAAAGCTGCCTGTTGTTGTAGTCAAATAGTTAGCAACTACAGCTTGCACTTTGGGTTAGTTAATGTCTTTACACACTCAGTTTTATTCTCAGTATAATGTAATAAAAGACCTAGCTGAGCCTAACTCATTCTATTTAGTACAACTAAAATATTAGAAGTTGGGAGGTAAAAAGACAAAACATGTATATAAAAACCTTTGACGACTCTGCAAGAGCATGTCCCTATGAAACTGTTTTCTGCCAGATGTTTCTTTCAGGGAAGGTCACCTGCACTGGGTTGATGAGGATGTCACACAAGCATACTGGCACAGGCACTTCCATCTTCTGCTCTGCAAGGGCTCTGTCAGAGCCTCTAAGTGCAGTTCTCAGTCCAGTCATGAAGATGTCTGATTTTTGCTTTCAGCAGTAAAGAAATTCTTTGTAGAACAAAAATTCTCTTCAGTTTTTCACATTTTGCTCTACATTAATTCCCATTTACTGGTACCTTCATACCAAAGGGTTGAGTCAGAACTTCTCTGAGGAGATCCTTCACATTTCCAGTCCTGGGCCTTTCTAGATGGGCCATTCTCATGGCCTCCATGAATTCTCCTCTCTCCATTTCCCAGCTGGTTTGTGGGTCTCTCTGACCCACAGCAGAAGATACCTGTAATGCCCACCTTCACGCAGAATAACGCTGCTGTTCCCCACCGTTATGGCTGCAGGCTGTGTTCTATACTGGCCTTTTGTCAACCTTCCCAGTCAATGACCAGCTGCAGGGCCTTGGAGACGTAAGAGCAAGCCTTTCTTACTTTCCTGATGAGCAGCTGAGTTTGTGCCTCACCTGAAACTCTCTCACTGTGCAGATAACCTGAAACCATCAAAAAGACATCTCACTGGTATGTAAAGTGGCCCCTTTCCAGATAAATTATCAGATACCCTTGGGAGTGCTTGCTTGTAATTATTAGTAGCTAATGCACTTACATATACTGATGATCAGTAAGGCAACCCAATGATTTTACAAAGTAAGGGAAGATCATACTGGATCATCTCTGTCTTCTATTAAACCACAAGTATACAGTGAGCATTAGCTGACTTCTTTGTCAACATGATTTTATCTTAAAGGCAGCAGAAACTGAAGGAAACCCAATGATTTTCCACATAATATTTATTTTTCATTGTATACAAAGTCCCTGTTACATGGCCTCTTTTATCCTATTTTTTATTCACTAGCAACACTATGTCACCACTTTTTAGAATCACATCAGTAGTAGCAGCCCCGTTAGTATCCTTATTCAGCAAAACACATATGTTCCAACGTTTCACATACCCCTGCAGCAAGAATAGTTACAGAATGATCTGGAAAAAAATCTCATTTTTCTTGAAATTTTGTCTAACAATATTGTACTTTTGCAGTTATTGAAGTTACAATAATAATATGGAAAATGTATTTTGGCTTTTATAGGGTTTTTTTTTGTCTTGATAAAGTATCACTAGGAGCACTCTGTGCCTGATAAAGTGATGGAATCACATTTATGTTTGATATAAGAAAGGTAGATGAAAGCAGGCAGGAAAAAAAATGATGCAACTTAAGAGCAAAGCAATCAGGTACTCTAAAAATATGACCTTTTTTATTTAAAAAAGCCATGCACATTTCCAGTCAAAAGGCAAGGATAGAAAATGAGGAGAATTTGAGCTGCACCATTTGCTCCAGCAGTATTGTCTCCACCTACCCTCTTCATCCATCTTCCTTTTCCATTTAACTTGACCAGGTGGGAGAATACGCAGTAAAAGGCAGTGAAGAAAGGTGGGCGCAGCATTTTTGTTCCCTGAGAAATCAGTATCACTCTTCTACAAATCAGGATGCTGTAGCTGTCTGGGCTCATTCTGCACGTCGAACTAAACTGCAGTGCAAATTTTCTTCCTCCATTTGCTTATTTTAAGCTCCAGCTAATTACAACTGTTTAATAGTCTTACTAAGATCACTCTGCGGAAACATTAGAATAATAGTCTTTTTCTTAGAATCGTGACTACAAGGTATTTTTAAGGTGAATGTGGAATCTCAAATGCTATGCAAGAGCCCATAATGCGCACATGAGCATATGTTTGTGAATGCGTACCTAACTACACTAGCTCAGGGACATCTCACAAGGAAAGCAATAAAGGGCACTTTTCCTGGCCTTGGGGTCAGGAACTTAAGGCTGACAAAAATAAACATCTTTGGCATGAATATAAAGGCTCCTGGAACATGAGGCAGCTTTATTCCAGTGCATTGATCCCTATCCCTTTGTGGAAGAAAATTTCTGGCTTGTTTACAATGCTCCCAAATTTCAATTAACTCCCTTCACAACTGCTTTGTGCAGTTAATTTCTCTAAGCTACTGGTTATCTCTCCTTTTGCTATGGATTTATACAGTGCTTAGCATAATGCATCACCGGTGCTTGCTATTTCTATAAGTGAACACCGAATAAGCTAAGGAACTGAGTAGCTTTTAACTGCTTTAAAGTAAACTATGTAGCATTCGTCATTGACAGTGTTTACTAAGTCCTTTGGGGAAAGGATTTCTTTCTTCTCCTTTTTCTTTCCTTCAAATTTTCTCAACTCAGAGATTCATGAACTGCTTATTGAATTTCAACCTGCAGTTCATGAATCACTTAGATGCTGGCCTGATTAAATAATAACAAGACCATTTCCATAGAAATGGACTCATTATTATGTTACTTTCAATTTTTTTTAGATGGCAGTTACAGAAAAAAACCCAACCTCCTCAAACCCCACCCCCCCCCCCGCCTTTGTTTAGGGACAGAGATTTGGGGTTTAGAGGGAAGCAGTCCTCCTGCACTGTACTTACATTATTTCAGTGTAGAGGATCTGTTGTTCTGAATTAGGATGCTAATTTGTCATTTTTTCTGGTCCAGGATAAATGTTGTTTGTTTGACTGAGTGCAGATCATCAGAGCGAACTGCTTCTCTTACAACCTAAAATCCTGAATTTTACTATATATAGTTTATGGTGTATCTTAGACCAAGACTGAATGCACAATAGCTGAAAAAAGCTAAAAATTATTTACAGTTGAAATAAAATATTTGGTATCCCTAAATGAAAATGTTTCATTTTCAGTCCTTGTGCTGACCCAAGGAATTCCTTTTGAGCTACTGCAGCTCTAAACTGCATAGCCAGGAGAGCACACGACCACTCTTCCTTGGCATTTGGTGGTCCTATTTTGCCTTTAGACTAGATTTCCTGGCAGGTATGTATATTCATAATTTACTCAGAGTTAAGAGGTACTGTAATGTATTAAACATCTTTGGTAAAAAAGTGACCACAGTGATGTCAGACCTGAGTGACTGTTCCTTAGTAGTCACAGATAAGTTGCATGAGAAGAATGAAGAAGTGTTTAAGAGAAATTTTAGGAAAAATAACATTTCAGTTAGCATATTATGCAGCTTTCTCTCAGCTGTATATTTCTACTGTAATTCGATTGTCAAAAGCTTCAAATTTTTTTTGTTGGAAACTGTAATTATCAATTTCAATGCAATTCAATACATCTTTGTTTTTCTACTTCAGTTCATAAAGCGCTAGTGCATGTACAACTGAAATTAACTGCAGTTTGTTACCTGGCTATAAATTATTCAATATTTAACAACTTTTTGCTGTATGTTCAAGTCTGTTTCCAGAAGGAAAGTGAGTTTTTTCCAGCAAATTTGAAAAGGAAATTAATATGCATAGTCAACAAGCTTTAGAATTTGAAGATGTGGTTTGAAGAGTGAACATTATGTAGATATGAACCATGTATACCTATGCTGTTGAATCTCTTAGCATGCAATATTCTTCAGACAAAAATATTTGCATTTTACAACTTCTCAAGTTTCAGCCCTTGAGTAATTCATGGAGTCATACAATTATAAAATAGTTTAGGGTGGAAAGGACTTCTGGAGGCTGTCTTGTCCAATCTCCCACTCAAAGGAGGTCAACTTTAAAATTTAATTAGGTTAATCTGGCCCTTGTCCCACCTGAGTTTGAACATCTCCAAGGATGCAGATTCTGTAGACTCTCTGGGCCATATCTCTCAATGTTTGAGTGCTCTTCCTGTGAAAAGTTTTCTCCTTCTATCTAACCACAATTTCACTTGCTGCAATTTGTACCCATTCCTTCTCTCCCTTTCATCATGTAGCTCCAAAAAAGTCTGCCTCAGTCTTACCTAAACCCTCCCATTAGGTAGATGTACATAGTCATAATGTCTTACCGTAGTCACCTTCTCCAGGCTGAACAGACCCAGCTCTCTCAGCCTCTCCTTGTACGTCATGTCCACCAGCCCCCTGACCATCTTGGTGGCCCTCCACTGACTGGACTGCTTTATCCTAGTGCTTATTTAGCTAGAAATTCTCATTAGTTCATTGCTTTGACATTAATTTGTTATTTCACTGATGCCATGATGTCATAAATATCAATGACCTTAGGAGACCATGTAATAAGAAGCAAATTGTGAAAATGGATAAGTAACACTGGTTCATTGGAAGAGTTCTTCTCTTTTCTGGCTTATGTCACCCTTAGAGAGCACAGAGTTGCATATGGACACACACCTACCTAGTTCTAAAATTCTAATGGCAACAAGACCTTTCCAGCTGCCAGGTGAAGAGAGAACTCCCTTGGGGACTCACCTCAAGATTTCAAGGCTGGTATCTGCCTCCTGAGATCCTTCAACTTATAAAGAAAATTGACTGAGAAGCTTTATAATTTTGAATATCGTGTAACAAAGATATTATATAACATATTATCTACAGAATAGTCTGCTGTATATTCAGTATATGAGCTGGGCATCAGCTGTAAGTATTTATTTTTCGTTAATTTGTAAACATAGCTTCCTTTAATGTTAATCAGCATCAGCAGCTGTGCTGTCAAAGTTAAATTTTCTCACGTTTTTAGTATAAACTATACAACTTTCTCCTGTCTTAAAAATTATCAGCTAGACAATGCTTTCAACTGAATATGTCTTTTCAGTGGCAGGCAAAGTAATTTCTGTTCACAGTTTATAAGAGAAACTATCTGCTTTAATAGTAAATACCACAATAATGTAAAAATAATGATATGTAAAGATACTGCTGGTTTTTGCAGTCCCTTTGGGGAGTGAATATTCATAATTGCCTTAGTCACTCTCAGTTCTTTGCCTTTTCTAGCTATGTTGTTCTGTCTTCAAGTTGTTCATCTTCTCAATTCAGAGAAAACACATTTCTCTTTCCAGTTGCATTAAATGTTTCTCCTTAAACACTCTCCTCAACAGCTCAGTCTATACCAGCAGTGTAATACAGCAAAGCCTCATAAGGGATGAAGTACTGCTATTTTTAGAGGATGCAAACTGGATTAAAATTCGCAAAGAGTTCTGGTATGATCCCTACTTACAAACTTCCAGGGTCTGCCAGAAGAAAATGGCTTATTACTGGTTTTCAAAGCTCGCACTTGCACGTAGTACACAGCCAATAAGAAATACTAATTCCCCTGGGAATCATAAACAAGAAGTAAACTCTTCCAAATGAAGCTACAGGAATGCTTTGTGTTCCAGGTTTTAAATTTAGTTCAATCTTAGAACAACACAAAAGAATAACCACTTTTAAGCTTTTGTGGTTAGCTTTTACTAAATGCATAGGTTTGCTCAGGATTAATTTTACACTGGGAAGGAAGTTGACTCAACTATTACATTCCTTAATGTTGCTTTGCAAAAGTTTATTTGATTGTTTGACAAATTTCAGCTTGCTTTTACTCCAGTGACAAATGATCCAAAACAAGAGGTGGTCATCTCCACGCTGACGTTGCATCCAGCCCTCTGGCTACCAGCTGGACCTTGCTGGTGTAATGGGTTTTACCTCTTGTGAATGTGGTCAGTTTGAAAGAAGTGGAGTATTTTGGGGGGAAGGTGGAGCTGTCTGTTGGTTGCTACAGAAGAGACAGGCACAGCTGTAGTTTCATCTCATTTAGAATCTCTCTAGCAAATGCAACCTCATTTATTTATAGCCTCTAATGCAATAAAGTAAGTAATTTGAAAACAACAAATTATTGGTCTCAAAATGTCTGGTTGCTGATCATAAGCTTATCTCTTGGTGATTTCTAACCAGAGCCCTCACTCATTTTTCAGGGAGAGAACTATTAGCAATCAAAAATATCTCAGGATGTGAGGCAAGCTTGCCTTTAACGAAGAAGCTTGCATTCAAACTACTTTATTGTTCCAGCAAGACTACTGAAGTGGGAACTCTGTAATTGAACTTTGAGGATTACCACCTCTGTTCTCAATTTGATATAGTTCATAGCATTTTCAAATTGGGATATTAGAAAGGAGGAGATTGTGTGTGTTTTCTAAGGGACCGATTATGGCTGGGACAGAGTTCTTTATTTGCAGTCATAATTTCTGTTGTAGCTGAATCCATGAGTGGATTCATGCAGAAAGACTGGATGTTTCCACCATAATCTAAATAATATAGCGTTTTTCTATCAAAACACTGCTTTAGTGTGAATCGTACTTGTTGGATTCCACCTGTTGTCTAACGGCTATGTTAGCAAATTGTAAATTTAAGTCTCAGCATGGGGGGAGACAAAAATCAATGTTTCTTCACTGACTTGTGTTATTATCTTGCTATTGACTGGTTTTGCATTTAACAATTTCCAGTTTCATTTCTGTTTCTTTTCAGAGTTCATGTAAATGACCACTGCATAGAATATTTTTTTGCCTTATCACTTCAAAGGCCAGAGGTGTCTTCCCCTCCACGTCCCAAAAAGTGACACTTCTGACCTGATGTGCTTTATTGTTAAAAGCAACAATTACTATATGTATTTCTCTAACAACCAATACTCTTTAATTAGATGTGGGCTTTTAAGAGAAAAACTTTTGTGGTATGCAGTCTTGAAGATACACTCTCAATACACTGCAGTCCAAGCCATATTTTGAAAAGAACCTTAATGCTCTGGGAAATGCCTGTAGGGCTCTAAATTAACATCTCCCACTGATAATTATGGAGTTGCCAAAGTTAGCTAATGTTCATGTAGCAGCGGCATGAAATTAAATATTTTTGTACCCTTCCACATGAGGGCTAGAATAGAAGTCCAGGGAGAAAATTTGTCTGCAGTGCACTTGAATCACATAGGTTCCAGTAAACAAAGAGGGGAAAAAAATCACGTGTTTCAGGTGCCGTTGGAATTTCAAGAAGAAAAAAAAGCTCTCATTTTTTCAAAGGGCATAATTAGTAACTATCCATATAATTATTTCTGAAATTAGTAAACAACTTGGGGAAATTACTCGACATTTTTATTGAGTATTGAAACTATTCTTATATGTTTTTAAGCTGAATGGTTTACTTTCTGGTTAGAGAGTCATTTGTTGTGCACCCTTCCAAACTGTAAGGCTGTTTTTGTTATTGCAGGCATACTGAAAGCAAGACAGCCTATGACTAAGCAAGAATAAATCAGCCCAATTTCCTTCTATCAATCCATTTTCTTTAGGCTGAAGACTTGTATCCTTTCACTTGAAGGAAGCAATAGTGCTTGCCTGCTTCTCTTGACAACAAAGGAATATTATCTCAACAAGGGTCATTTACTCTAGTGTATTTTTAGTGGCCACTGCAGTGTCCCACTTTTACATCATGAAGATATGATGCTGTATAGCAGCCTATTAGGAATGACAAGTGTGGTTAAATGATACCAAGTGGTTTGCTAAAAACAAGGAGAGATGAACATGCTAGGAAAAAGGAAAACAAGAAGAGAGGGAGGCACCAGAGGGAAGATAAGAATAATGAAAAAACACCATAGCAACAAAACCCCCCTGCCTAATTCAACTTCATGTGCAGAAGAGCAGAGTTCTCCTCTGTGAACCCTGCTAAAATTTGAACCTGCTGCCTCCTGATTTGGCTGGTGGGACCAGGAGAAGCAATACCATTGGGAGACTTCTGAAAACCAGCAGTAACAGTAGTTTGCTGGCCAAAAGCATCACAGACAGCACAGAGATAAGGCAGGAGATGGGGAGGGGGTACAAACAAATATGGTGAAGGGGTCAAAGCATCCAGAGACTTGAAGGGAGCAGAAAGCTGGTGTTTATTTTGAAAGGTAAAGTGTGGTTTCATGAAGTAGGGAAGAAAGGACTAAGGTTCCAGGTAGATCCCACGCTAAAGGCTGGAGATGCTTTCCTGGCATCACTTGGTCTCCAGGAAAGCTCCCATGGTTAGCCAGAATACTTCCTCCCAGCTCCTTGTCTCCACGTCCTGTTCCTCTGCTCTGCCTCCGTGGCTGACCATCCTTGGCCAGTGCTGCTGGTAATGCAGCTGCCTGCCTGAAGACGTTAATTCCTTACTTCTTTCAGCTTTGTAACTAAAATAGCCTGTCCTGAAACCATAGTTATCCCTGAGAAGTAGGTCATATTTTACCAGTGTAATAGAAACAGTAATATGTGAAACAAAACTATATATTCTTATTAGCACTGTTAATTAGAAAAGAAGGCTTCATTTGCCAAAAGGAATCCAAGTGTGTAGCAATGTTTGAATTAAACACGGAGCATTTTCAGCAGGGATATTCTTTTTGATCACTGAAACTGAAGTGCTTCAGTGAATTATTTCCATAACATGTTCTTGGGAAATATTTATTTTATGTACAAAACACCTGTGAACTGTACCTCTCCAAACGATTAGAATGTTTAGTCATACAACAGTTACACACAAGTAACAAGATAGTGACAAGACTAATGGAGAAGATTTTATCAAAATGACTACTCTATTGCATGAAAAGAAGGAAATTATAGCAAGGGCTGCAAAGAAGAAAATTACATGTTGTCACCATTTATTTTACACAGGAGGAAAGTTGTGTTTTTCCATGCTCAATGTAGCAGCAAATTCAAAGAAGAGAGCCACATATAAACACTGTATAATTCCAAAAATAAAGCTACACTCTAAGCTTCAAGGAAAAATTCAAAATGCTGAACCACCATCATGATCCTTTATTTCCTTGTGGCCACTTGAGTGATCCTGCCTGGATCAGACACAGAACATGCCTGCTCTTACACAGGACCTGGGATACAGAATAACAGCTCCCAATGGCATAAGGAAAGAGTCCGTTCAAGCACTACAAACCTACCCAAAAACACCGTGAAGGGTAAAGTGAACTTCAGGAATTATACAGGATCAAATGGTGCTACTGCAGCTCTATCTCTGGAAAGTTACTGTCAGAAAAGCAGAGTGAGTATTCGCACCTTCAGGTTAGATGTTTAAGATGCCTGTCATATGTCTCAAAAAAAAAAAGCTGTGTGTCGATGCACTTACTGCGCCTGCCTTTGCGTGTAGAGCCAAGTAGGCCTTTTCTAAAGTTATAAATTACATGGTTTAATTGAAATCTGTTTTAAAATCAATTCTGTTAACTCAGTGCCTCCGAATTCACTGACGCAAATCTAACAGGAAAAAAGCAGGTTTAAGCTGATTAAAAAGACTGAACATAAAGACTGAATATAACCCTTTTTTCTGTAGCCTGAGCAAATGCAGATAGTCTGGATTTATTCAAGAGAAATCTAAGGCTAACTCTACAGAAGTTTGTTTTTCAAGGAGAGGGAGGATAACCGAACTTACTGAGATAGTTTGCTCAGTCTTGCTCCTGTTTGCAGCATTTAAGGTCATTTGCTCTCATGAGCATTACATTCAGAAACAATTTCTTTTAAATTTCCATTTCAATGCATGGTGAATCACTTTCACTTAACAAGTGACACAGCTTAGAATCGCATGAAATTACTTCCAAAAAGGACCAAGACACCTTGGCAGGTATTAACTCATTTAGAATCACTGAAATTCTTCAGAAGAACCACTAAAATCTCAGATGCTCTGCTCAGCATTGTGTCCAGAGATTGGTATGAGCATGAGAAGACCAAAGAGGGTCCTTGGCAGCTCTGATCTCTTACAGCATGAAGGAGAAGACTTCTCACTTTCTTTGCTTCAGGTGTACTGCCTCTAGCATTCACTGTGTATCAAAACCACCTACAAACTCCTAAAAATAAGACTTTTTATCCATAATCTTACACTCCACAATATGCAGCCACAGCCTTAGGGATTTTTTGTAGAGATTTCTGATGCAGTCAACAGGCTTGTACCATGATTATATAGTTGGATTTTTAAAATTTATTTTGGTGCTATGCTTCTATGAATGTCCCTAGTGCTTACAACCTTATCTCATTTATCATCAGCGAAATCCTATACATTCATTTATGGCTGTGGCTGTTCTGCGAGTGTGGTCTACATGTAGGACAGTGTACCTGATGATGCTTGTAGGATGTTTCAGTACTGAAGGCACCAGGTACATACAGTCCTTCCAAGACCCCCAAATTTTGTCCTCACATCCTCTATTTCCTCTGAGAAGAAAGGATGTAGGAATAAGAAAAATTATCTCCCCCTGTAATATTTTGTTCTGTTAAAGTGTACAGGAAAGAAAAGAATCAAAAGGACTGAGTTAATATTTGGCCCCTTACCTATTGTCATTCAAGTCCAATTGCTACAAAGCCTTTACTATAGCACCTTCTTGCTCTTCTTGATAATAGCACTTTGCCTATTGACTTCAGCTGGAGAAAAGCTGGGCTTCGATGAAGTAACTCATATAGGTACACACTGCATTTTTTAAAGTTTGGCAGCAATGAAGCAAAAAGCATACTTCCCTTTATTGTTATCAGATCAGTACATTGAGGGGTTTTTAAGACCAACCTCAGCAATGACAATGTAATGGATACCAAATTACTAGTAACATACATTTCTCCTGGTTCCTCCTTTCATATTTAACAGTGTTTCATTACAGATCTTAGAGCTTCATTAGCATACCGGACAAAAGTTGTTGTCACACTCTGTTTTGCTTTTCATTATTAAAATAAATTAATGATGGTTCTTGAAATTTGTGAAGGATTGTCACTTCCAGTGGTCTAAACATATTAAGCTATCTTCTTGGGCGAAAACAATAAGGCCACATCAGCAAGACTGACATTTATTTCAAACTCCTACTCTAAAATCTGCAGTTAACAAGGTCAAAAAGCTTTGGGTGAATTATGGGACAAGAATTCTTAAGATGATTTGCAGCAGGGATTTATTATGAAGCCAAAATTGTATTGTCAGGAGGAAGCAGATATGTAGTGAATATGAGCAAAAACCAGTCCATCTACTTTACATGCTGTCAAGTGTTAAAGGCAGGAATGATTCACAACTGTACAAATATGCAATTCTGAAACTGTAGGAATTATTTCCTCTTGTGTCAACCTTTGAGAAGAAATAGCTTTGCATATGTCTAAAGTGTGGAAAAAATAGGTTTTTGCCCCTCTCTAAGATAGGAAAGTATTACCCTATGTTCAATTAAACTTACTTTGCAATGAAAAACTGAGATACATAAGAATAAATTTGCTGGAAATGGATGAGACCATGCATTTTAAACTTGCTCACAAAGGTTTCCCTCTCTGAGATTTCCTTTGCTCTCTTCCAAGCAATGGAGGCTTTTTTTTTTTTTTTCTTTTTCTTACTCTCTACAGGTATAGGGGGTCTTCTGTGTAGCTACACATTCCCCTTGGAAAGCTGTCACAATATGCATCAGAAGGAGTCAAGAGAATGCTCCAAGAGGCTAAAGGGCAGCATGGAAATGCAAGGTTGGATGAAAAGCACATCCTGAACTCCCAGAAAAGAGACACTGAGAAAGCTACAAGGAAGCTTCTCTTATCTATAGGCCTTTTCAGATCTTTGGCCTCATGCAATGTATGTTGTACAGACAACTATGATACCAGCTCTAAGCATGTTCCCTGCTTTTCTATATTGTTATACTATTGCTAAAGAATCTAGTAATTCACCTGAAATACTTCACAGTGTAGAGCAAAGCAAATTCTCTGAAAGTCCTGCTTCACTATTTCAGTAAAGCCCTGAAGAGAGAATCCGGGGAAGGAGGATCGCCGAGACCTGACCCTGCCAGGGCAGATGTGGAGAGACTGAGAAGTGGTTGAGTCACCCTATTTGAAAACCAATCTATATCTAATTAGTGAGTCCTTGCTACAGCCCTGGAAGGTATATAAATATTGCTGCTCTGTTTTACAGGAATCTGGGATGGAAGGGGATGAATTCTGCTAGTGCTATTAAAAAAAAAAGCACCTTTAACCAGTCAAGTGAAAGCAAATTAGGCAGTAATATGCTGTAACTGTGTCTTATAAAATACAACGTATGCCCCTGCTGATTGCAGTTCCAGTTTACCTGCTACAGAACCCTGGTATTTACTGGTTTAGCCAATACTTCACAATTTTGTTAAATTTCACAGCCACGAACTGTTTTGTGTCAGAACACATGATGAGATATACTCTGGAAACCTGCTAACAGTTGGGTTGCTATCAATTCTCATTCCAAAGGGAGGAGATTTATCCTCTTTTAAGAAAGTCTCTGACTTGCTGGTAAATAGGTATCCAATCTCTCCTAACTCCTGAGAAGCATGTGATGCATGATGAAAGAAAACATCTAGCATCTGAACACAGCACAACAGAGCAAGTGCAGTACAGATAAAGGTGTATCAAAACATATGTTGAATTTTCTCCTCCCAAAGCTCCATTCTTTTACACTGGTACTGTTTACTGGGGGAAGGAAGGGGGCTTTTTACAGCTCCTGGTAGAGCAGAAAATAAAACCAAAATCAATAAAATGAGTAACGTGGAGGAAAATTTTTGTGCTCTGAATAGAACTGCACTCATCAGTCTCTGGACCGATTGCATGTTTAGCTGATAAACTTACTGAATATTTTAAAGTATATTTTTAGCAAACAGTGTTATATACAGGTGTGCTTCTTTTGGGGATATCTGGTGAATCTGGGAATCAGATTCAATAAGAATGAGGAAGTTGTGCTCTTAAGATGACAACATTGCTCTATATATCATCTGAGAATACCGTGTGTTTCTTGTCACTGCTTAAAGCAATCAGTCCAGAGCACATTATTTCTTTGCACTCTCTGCTTTTATTATTTAGCAAAAAGAAACTTTTTTTTTTTTTTTCTCTGAGTGGATGTCACTTGAATATAACCAGAAGAGCCACAACTGATTTTGAGCTTCTTGAAGGAACCTATTACGCAAATAAAGTGCACTTTGGGGCTTCCATATTGACGAGTTAAAAGAAAGACATTTTCAAATTGATGCATGCTTGGGAATGCTAATGAGCAGTCTTGGACATATGACTAAACAGCAGCGTTAGGATGCTAGTGAGTAGTCATCTTCCCCAGGCTGTGTCTGCCAAACAATAGCTAGCAATTTTATTTTCATCACAAAAGTGTCTTCCTCTGTATGTGGCTTTCCTTCTTTTCTTCTATTTTTCTTTTTCTTTTCCCTTTTCTTTTTTCTTCTCCCTTTCTATTTTCTTTTTCCTTTATTCTTTTTTCTTTTTTCCTAGCTGAATATAAAAAAAAAACCTATTAGCACAAAAAAATTGTGTTTATGGTCAGTCCTTTCATTAAAATATTTGTTAATTGTTTTTGTTTTTTTTTTTTTAGAAGAAGAAGCAGCAGCAAAAGTTCAGAAACATTCTCTAGTTTCTCTTGTATGGAATTGGGGCAAGGAATGGGAAATAACTTCACTTTGACAGGAAGTACTTCCTCCCTGGACAACTGATTTCTTCATTTCTTCTTCCAGACTGTACAAAATATAAGTCAGGATTGCTTACAGATGTAAGTATTACATCTGTATTACAGATAACTCTCTAAATTTCAGTAGGTCAGGCTGGAAGAGCACATAATATTCTGAATATTTACGCACATACACATATTTCTGAAACCACTGAAGCTTCTTCCCTTCTGTAAGGTCCAGTCTGGTTTATTATTGTTTTTATCTCACCACTTTTAAGACCTGCTGAGAGCTCAACACCATTGGTTACTCCCTGAGCCTTACTAGAGTGATGCCCGAGGCTGTCCTTCCAGGACTGTATTCCTCATATATGTTTGCCTCCCTCACAAAGATGTTACCAGTCTGTAGGAAAATGAACTCCCTAAGATGCCAACAACTGGAAAAGCCTAAAAGCTTACATATAAAAGAGGTGATATGCTATAACAGATAGAAGCTTTATCCTATATTTATATTCTCAATGGATATGAAAAGATAGGGGCCAAATATGAGACTATAGGGCCAAATATGATGTGCTCGTTAGCACTGACAAATTAAGGTGGCAGCTTAGAAAAAAATTATAGGGAAATTTAAAGATATTTTTAAAATTAAAGAGAGAAGTAATTAAGAGCATGGAAGTTTTCCATTTCCTTTATTAAAGGCGCTTATATTGAACAAACACTGGGAAATATATAAATGAACCAAGAAGATGACAGACACTAAAGAGAAAACTGCTGAGACCACTACCAAGTTATAGTTTCTTGGTCCAGAGACCATCAAAAGGAAAAATCAGTATCATCCAAGGTTAAAACTGATGTAAAACTCCTAAGTGGCCATAACTGTCCAAACAGGAAGGAATGACAGAGTAGTTCAATTACACTGAACATAAATTAAACACATTTTTCAGTGAGTTCTAATGGCAAGATACAGTGGCTTTTATGCAGGTGAAATCTCCCGAAGAAGCAACTTCTCCTATGTATTGACTGTAGGTTTGAATAATATCCTTTACGTTAAAGATTCTTTCAAAAGACAATGTCACCTTGCATTTTTCCTACAATGGGAAATATAATGAGACCCATCAGTTCTTCTAAAAATAATATTCATGTTTCGCTATCAAAAAATGCTATCAACAAAGTGGTTCTTTAAATATATTATGTAAATATTTTCTAAATTTAGTTCTTTGTGTACAAATATATACATATTTTATGTGGGTGAATTTGATTTTACAGATCATTAAAGATTTACACAGCCAGCAATGCACTCCTGAAATCCACATTTTACTCATATTAAAAATGGTCATGTTAAACAGTCTGTTAAAAATGGTCATGCCGATGTATCTAACTTTATTGAAGTTGTCTTATGATGTCAGAACTGTTTGTGCTAGTCTCTTTACAACCCAAAAGACAAGTTCCTTCTGTCATCATCCCATTACTTTTTAAAAGAGATCTGACAGGCTTAAATATTCTGCTTATCTAACTCCTGATTGAGAACCTAGCTTCTGCAGTGCCAGATAACCACTTATCTTCAAGCAACATAGTATTCTAAAAATTTAACAGGTTGTGGTTATTAATAATTGCATCTGCTGAAGCTGCAGCTCACAGAATACACTGTATTTTATTAGAAGACTGTCCTCTGGAAAGATATTTTCTCGATTGGGAACTGCTGTGTCATTGAGTTATGAGAGTGGACAGGTACTGCATACACCTACATCCATATCCAAGACTTCCTACCTGACTACATTGCTTTTGTAACGTGATTCTCCTGGGTACTCAAGAAAAGAGAGAGCGAGCACAAGAAATGGCAAGGTAGGAAAGTGTTGCTCTTGAATTACTAGATACTATAGGACTTGACTGGAATTACTGTTTTAAAATTCAGTTATCATAAGCTCTGTGATCCAATAATATTAACGCTAAAGTATGGCTATTTCCTAGCCATTATTATTTTTAAAATGTCTGATTCTCAATTTCAAGTGATCAGATGGGATGTATTTGCTTTGGCCATTAACGATGACTAACGCTAAATCAGAGACTAAAGGTTTTAAATCATAAGACCTGAAATGATATTTAGGAACAGTAGAAAGTTCAGGTTTCACCCCCTTCAAAGGTCAAATGGGAATAAATAAAATAAAATAATAATACAAAAAAAAGACAAGGCCCTGAACTTTTATTAAAGCAATAAGATCTTGCCTTTGTACAGTGTCTTTTGTCTGAGCACTGTACAAACATTAATAACATTAAAAGTTCTACAAGCCTTGGAGTCTCCATTTTACAGATAGGACAAAGTGAGGAATAGAAAAAGTTATGGTCTAAAATCTCAGCAGTGCCACTTAGATCAATTTTAGAAAACATGGTTTAATTTATGGTATTACAGACTAGCTGAAATTCTCAATAAATCTACAGAAGAGATGAATAATCCAGTACTAATGGAGCCAGATCCGGAGCTTCTAAAGATGCACCCTTAAAAATTAACTGTCTTGCTCACAGTCACACATAGGCAGCAGGAACGGCACTAGAAAACTCTATTTGAATTTTACCTCAGGATTTACACACAGCAATGATTCAGCAGATAGCAAACAGTGGAATTGGTAATGTGCCCTTTGTATATATAAAACCAAGATCAATTTACAGTTTGGGTTTAGTTTCTTTAGGGCAAAAATCAATCTTACCGTGACTTCTTATGAATGGTCAGCCTCTTTGAAGCCAGGTCAATTGAGACGTACCTAGACAGTAGGGAAGTCCACCAAGACATATTTTGGCTTGCACACTATAAAATGTCAGTGCTTTAATTCTGCTCTTTAACTGGTACACAGAGCTCACTTACAAACATTTTTTTCAATCTAGTTCACATTTGTATTTTCTGTTGCTATAAACCCCTATATGTCTGTACCATGTGACAGAATATTGTGTAGGTACACTTTAGCTGCACCAGACCATGTGTGTATCAGTATGAACATAAGAAATACTCAGTGCACCAGACCTAGCCCTCTATTCTGGCTGGCACCAGGAAAAGTTATTTAGGAAGAGTGTGTAACCGTGGACATTTCTCTTGGTTGTCTCCCAGCATCCACAATCATTGGATGGATGTTGCTAGAGGATACATCCATCACAATCCCCCTTTAGTATCTGTTTATTGATTTTTTTTACCATGAATTATCAAATCTCTTCATGAACCTGATGATGCTATATGCTTCTACTGATTTTCTACTCATTTCATTGAATACCATCTAGTTCTTGTACTGCAAGATTTTTTGAATGATAGTCTGCGTTCATCTTACTCAGCGGCACCCTCATGCTTTCATCATAACCCTCTTCAGTTTTTTCCTCTCCAAACAGAGAAGTTAAAGTCTTTTCTTTGTCTCCTCCTGTAGCCATCTGCTCTCTCTCTAATCCTTTGAGTTGCCCTTCTCTAGATCTTCTGTAGCTTCTTACCAGCTCAATAAAGATGCGTTGCCAGACTGAACTGATCAGCTCAGCCTGTGCTGGGTTGGGCATCCCTGCCCTGTTTTTTTGTGTGGTGTAGTCCTGCCACAGAAGCATGATATTACATACACTAACTGCAACAGTAAGACTGCCCTACGTTCCCATCCATTATGATCAAAACAAGTACTCTAGCTTCCATTGTATGCAAAAGTTTTTTCCTTTTAACTGAAAGAATAGGAATAGAACAGGAAGCTATTTTATTATGCTTTTAAAATGGATTTGGAGATGCTGGCAATCTCCAGAAAAGCTGCTTTTTACCTCCTTTTGTGCCAAACTTCACAAAATTACTGCTTAGCCATGCATTGACCCTGCACAAAGCAGATTATGCATTGTGGTTGCCTGGATTAAATCAAGTTTTAAAATATAACTTCCAAATAAAATCCAAATTCTCAGGCTGTCTTTCATATATAAAAGTAACAAGGTCCTTTTAGTTTTTCAGTGTTCTTTAAAAACTAATGCCTCTAGAAATGTAAGCAATTTCTGTGCCCTGCAAGTAGGAAGAGATGCATCAATTCTATTAAAACAAAATTATTAACCTAAAAGGTTCCAAAGAAGGAGAGAAATGATCTGATTACTGACTTCTTTGACTAAATAGGTGCTGCAACTCCATTTTGGGGCAACTATATTAGTGACCTGGTTCTGTTACAGCTTTTACAGCTGTGTTAGCCAAGTGGTAGGGATATTATCTTGGCATTCAAAAGTCACAAATTCTTCCCCTCCTCTGCCACCAACTCCTGTTTGACTATGAGCATGCTACTCAGGTCACAGAATTTTCTAGCAAAATTCCAAAGGAATAAAGCCCTTAAATAATTTTTTAAACTTATCCTTGTTTTCCCTAAGTCTACAATCTGTGCCTATACCGGAAGCATACTATGTGTATCACCCCAAAGCTTGGAAGACCCAGGGTAGCATGTCACTCAATTTTGGAGGTAAAAAAATTTAGACACCTGAGTGATCCAAACACTTTTCTGTTCAACCAGAATAGCAGGGTGCCTTCAGCAAGGGAGTTGTCTGACCTATTTTGGAATACACTCACACTGTCGTGTAACCTAGTTACCTGGTTTGTTGCTGGGTCCCGATCATCCACATTGCTAAAGAAGGGTGCGCTGTCCTCCTGGGGTCTCCTTGGAGTGAATCCAAGAGACAAAGCCTGAGTGTGGCGCTGATAGCTCGTTAGCAGCCTTACTCCTCAAAGGCAATGGGGATGACATGACATTCCCCTAGATGCGGCATGTTCACTCTTCAGAGATCTGCAAACCTTTCCCTGTCAAGTACTGTCCTTCCCTTAACCTCATGGCAGGCCTCAGAGCGTGCAACTTACACTCCCACCATCAGTCTATAAATACACTGCTCTGTGGGCCAGTTCTTTTCAGACACTTCAAAGCGAAAGACAGAAATATATATAGCTGCAGACATATGCCTTGGGATTGCAATCAGGGTAGCAGAAGAGGCCTGGGCCAAGTTGTCTGCAGTGTGGGAGCAACCAGCCGATTCTAGAGGAGGCACAGGGACAGAAATCACTCCTCACTTGTGCCAGACAGCAGATGATTCCCTCAGTACCTCTATACCGTCCTTGGGCATACTCGAGTGCTTTATCTAGGAGATTTAGGAGCACTTTAAAATGACAGGTTGGCCAAAGTGCCAGTGGTATATGCATTACTAAAGCACTGGCTTTAATGTCATGCATCTATTTACCTAAGTCCTTTTTGTTGTTCACTAGAGTGGAATAATTTTGATCTCTTCATACTGTCACAGCTTCCTGGTGAAGCTTGGAAATATCACAAGGCTAAATGAGATCTTAGTTTACCTTAAAATAGACTCAAGCAGTTCTAAGACAAATGTAGTTTAAATATGGAGCAGAAAAAGGTCTCTCTGGAAAAAATACTTGGATCTCTGCCGAAGCCACTGCAGAGTTTGCCATTTCTTCATTAGTTCAATATTCAAGTGCTAGACTGAAAATGACTCTTGCTCTTCCTCACAAGGACTACTTAAAAATGGAAATTACTCTAAATTGCCAGGCAGTAATTTCTCTCAGGGGGTCTGCTACGTTTTAATCCTACTTCTTTCTTTTCTCCCATTTACACCATCCTTCAAATGTTGTATTTGCTTAAGGCCATTTATCCTCCAACATGAAATTTCTGTGCTCTGTCTACTAGACAAAAATATTCAACAGTAGGTGGACATAGAAACCGAAAGGGATGCCTGCCTTAGCTGGCACACCTGATGGCTACAGCATTTATACCAGGTCAGGTAAATTGACCTTATGTGGAGCCCTACCACAGAATAAGTGCAATATAGATTTTTCATAATCAGGATAAATAGTTTATTATTCCTCAACTCACAGGCAATATTTTACCCTTAACACCTGTTCTGAATGAAATAGGGTCCTGCTGAAGGACAGGCTGAGAGGTTTGGGATTGTTCAGCCTGGAGAAGAGAAGGCACTGGGGAGACCTAATTGCGGCCTTCCAGTACCTGAAGGGGCCTACAGGAAAGATGGTGAGGGACAGTTTATCAGGGAGTGTAGTGACAGGACAAGGGGTAATGGGTTTAAGCTGAAGGAGGGTCGATTTAGATTAGATGTTGGAAAGAAATTCTTTACTGTGAGGGTGGTGAGGCACTGGAACAGGTTGCCCAGACAGGTTGTGGAGGCCCCTTCCCTGGAAGTGTTTAAGGCCCAGTTGGATGAGGCTTTGGGCAACATGGTCTAGTGGAGGGTGTCCCTGCCCATGGTAGGGGGGTTGGAACTTTATGATCTTTAAGGTCCCTTCCAACCGAAACCATTCTATGATTCTATGATTCTATGAAGTAGTGAACTTTTAACAACTACTTAGCCCTGGAGAAAAAAGCCTCTCTGTCTAGCACTGCAAGAGGCTGCAGACTCAAACACAGGTGGAGAGAGCCTTTAGTACATGATGCATGGAGAACTTATCTCCTGAAACCCTCAAGAACTGTCCTCCATCCTGGCAAGTGGGCAAACCCCTTCATCTATGTACCTTCAATAGTCTTGCTTCCATTTTGGTCTGGTAATGAATTATCTACCTATATACACATGCACAACCCAAGTGAGCCAAATGCTGTTGAAATTTGTATGTCTTCAGGACTTGATACAACAATGCAAAACTTCAATAATTCCTTAAATCTCATGACTGACACAAAAATATCTCCAACGGTTATATACTGTAGTACTAAAACTGTTAAGGAAAAAGGGCAATTTCTTAGTTTTTTAGTTTCTAGAAAACTTCAAGAGGGACAATGACATTTTCTATGAGGAAATAAAGGTGAAATCCTTTCCACCACCCCACAGGGAAATGGCTAAGTACCATCCATTCTGTACTGAACCACAATTTATTTTGCCACATGTTAGGCAAAACTTGAAACTCATAACCTGGAAAGAGTGGAGCCCAGCAGAAGCATGTCCTTCATAGTACTGCATCCTTCTGCATCCTTTAAGGATTTTCTGTTTCACCTTGATCCACTGAAGTCCAGAAACTTTCTGTGAGTTGATGCTGAGGAGGATAAACTAAGAAGAGGAAAAGAGCACCAAATTTATGTGGAGCTACAAGACATAAATCAATGCTTCTATGCTTTTTGAAGACACTAAACTATAAGAGGGATGCTATAGCTAAGAATGCTTTAGTTTTCAGTAGCCTATGAAAAAAGAGGAGAGAGAGGTTTTTGTTTCTGTTTTTTGTTTATATGCTTTAGGTCAGTATGATGTGTTGTTTTTCAGGGAGAAAAAAATAAGTCATAAATTCATATGCAGAGTCAGGCTGGGGTGGTCTGTTGTGAATTCTTTGCAGGGACAGTACTATACTTATTTCCTTTCCTTTCTGTTTCATAAATATATGATGATTTAAAAACTGCAACATGAAAACATTAATAAGGATTATGGGTAGGATAAAAGGGAGTGTCAAGAAGTAAAGCTCACCATATAGAAAGTGCTGAGTCTTATGAATACCTAGGTCTATATTTCTTTTCTGCTGTCATAGGTAACTAGCTACTTGGCATTGGTCTCCCCTGAGGGTTTAGTAGGACTGGCCTCATTCTTTGCTTAGAAACTATGGTTAGATAAACAGTAGGTAAAGACAGTGTGTCAATTTGCAATTAATGACATTAAAAAAAGGCTGAGGCAGACATGACAGTTGTGTTTAGCCTTGAATTTTTATAAAATTCGTTCAGATGGTCTGACCTAAGCATTGCTATTAGCACAGCTGAATTCATGGAGCATGTATTCAAAGCAAGCTTTGATATTGTAACTAAATTAAAATTGATTTTGTAATGGGAATATCTTGTATTTCTTCCTTACTTAAAAATCTCACTTCAAGCTAAGTGGCTTGAGTTTGACAAGTCAAGGAAATCACATAATTTTTATGTGATGGCAGGCAAGATCATAATGTAAAACTATATGGACACAAGAGTATTGATAACAATAAAAAAATGTATTACACACCACATACTGTTCTTTCCTTTGCAGTTGTGCCATTGCTAGGCAACTGAAAATGGATGAATAATAGATTTCAGATGTATATCTATACACTTACATTAAGGTTCATTTGGAGGATCCTGAAAGGGATTTGTGAAAAACAATCATGTTTCTGATCAGGGTCCACTATGTCTACTGCCAATGAGTACAAGAAAATAGATTATTTCCAACATGAACATCTTTTGTTGAGAAACACCACAGTGTACATGGACTTTTTACAAAATGCAACCTTCTGTTTAATAACAGAGCATTTTCTCAAATTTTCATGCTGTAATTTTTTAGTAGCCATATTGTGACATTGTACAAGCTATACATCCCATAGTCACTAATGAATAATCATTGGTGAGTAAACAGCATTTACATTTAAAATATTCATAAAACTTCCTTCAATAGGGGTTGTACTTAGCTCTAACAGGTGGTAATTCTTTTTACTTGAGTAAGTAACCTAATGACTTCTCTGTCATTTACATCCAGTTATTCAATACCTACTACATTTTGTACATGCTTCAGCTAACATTTAAATTCTTATTTCTAGCCATGTTACAACAGTAAGGGAAGAGAGACTGCTACAAGAACATTAGAAGTAGCTGATAATTCACACTTTCTCTATAGCCTGCTGGTCCTTAAGAAAAGGGGGGAAAAAGGAAAAAAAAATCCAGTCCCTTGATAATTAGTACCCTTTGTCAAAGCTTCAGTTACAGTTTGATGAAAAAATATTCCTAAATGTCAAGAACCATGCAGTCTGATAAATATGGATGACATTTAAAAAGCAGAGGAGGCAGTTTCTACAAAAGCAGAAGAGGCAAAAAGAAATGTAATATGTATTTACAGAGAGAAATAGTTTTCCCACCATGTATTCTCCTCATATATTGACTATTTTGTACTCCTGGTTCTGTTTTTCAAGATGACTGTGACCCCTTTGTCTTATATCAAATGCCTCATCTGCATTTTGTAGTGTTTCTTCAGTGAAAAACAGTACATTTGAATGGCCCAGGCCTTTCCACTTGTAATCACTCAATATAATTGATTGAGAAGACAGAGTCAGAGAACCCTCCAAATATTTTAATTCTTCAGAGTCGCTTAAATTTAGCAAAAAATGACACCTTGAGAAAATGAAATGGCACGTACTCATAAATTGCTAACTGTGTGATACAGATCAATCACAGCCCTCGGTGATTACTCTTTAAACAAGTCTGTCTTACAAGCAGATTCAAAGGAATTGACTTGCTGAATGTTAACAAACAGAAGGGGAAGATCTTTCGCTTCTAACAACTTTGAAAACTCTGTTGTTGGAAAGATAGATAGAAAGATTTTTTAGCAGGTGGAAGCAGAAAGCTAGGTTCTCCATATTGCCCATGCTGGTGCGACAGTACCTCCTTCTACAGTCTTTCTCGGAACAACACTCACTAAGAAAACTGTAACAGAATGGAAGATTATCGTGTAATAAACAGTTAATTGAAAAATATCGTGCAATGAGAAAGAAAGAAGTGAATGCGCTTTTCAATGATAGGGTTAGAAAGGTGTGTCGGTGCGTCTGCATGAGACGGGATGTAACGAATTCACAGTCTTCATTTCCTGATCCTGCCAGACAGTATGTCCCATCTTACACAACCAGCATTGACAGGGTCCAGGTACCACCACCACCGAGTTCCTAATCCTGCTCTGACTTCTATTTCAAGAGATGGCAGTGGAAACAGCCTGGTCCAATCCATGCTGTTAACAGTAGCGGATCTGGACTGCACTGCCTAGGCGAGTGCCTGCCGTGGTAGCCCTTTCTCCCTGAGGTACCCTGCGAGCTGCTCAACCAAGGATACTTTCATCAAAATTCAGTAGCTATGAACAGAAACTAGCCTACCATATTACAAAAATATAATGGGAAATTTTATTTCTGGACCAATTTTATAATGCCCAAAATTATGTTTGACCAATTTATGAGTGTAAAATATGTGTATTTAATTGTAATGTAGAATAATGTAAAAATAAATATGTCTCAAATTATTATGGTAACAGGTCTTGACCCTTTTTATAAAGAGATGTTGACATAGCTTTTAAGTAAAAGCAGTAATATATAGCAAATTTATTTCAGATATCAAAACACACTTCTGTTTTCATATATGATGCAGCTGCCATGAGTTTACTTAATAATCTGAAAGCTGTTGGACAGCTCATTAAAATTGCTGTCCTTTAACCGTCTCCATCAGTCTGATGCATTAGCTCAGGTATGTCTCCAACACTGACTGCTTGGGGCCCACGTTACTTTGCACTGCTGAACTACTGTGGTGTCAGCTCTACCTAGTAACAAGGACTGAGAGACCTATACAAAATTTGTGTGGGAGATCTGTTAAGTGAGTGCCTGTATCCTGTCCCTAAACCCATGAACAGCTCGATCTGCTTCGTGTCAATATGCAGTTCCCAGAGATTCCCCTTTCCTGAGCTGTTTGAGGCAAACTGATGCTTTTCATGTTATTTCAAGACTATATTTGTCCCCAGACTTCCCCACTGATGCACGCTGAAGGGAAAGAAGAGCTGCTGTCATAGCACTGCAGTACTGCTCTCTGGACCGAGAGGGATACGGTCTGGCCTCAGATAGAGAGATGATGTCCTATCAGCAAATATCCTTTAAAAGAGGGACTAACATATCAGCACTGAAAAAGTGCACAAAACCCTGTGAAATAAAAGGTATGCATATGTATGTATATTTCTCCAACTGATAAATGAGGAGAAAGATGCAGGCAGAGAAAAAATATTGGCAGTTTGTGGAAAGACACAAATCTTCAAGCCCTCTCAGAAGGCATGTATCCGATAGTGGCCCTGTGTTTCTGAGACAACACAGCTGTTCTGCAGGCATCAGCTAGCGTGCAGCGGTGTGACATTTTGTTACGGCATGTACCGGTTCATCACCTGCACTATGAGAAGGTGGTGAAATAAGGACACAAGCCACCAGTTTCAGCTGTGCTCCTAATTGCTGTTCTGCCCTGTTTCTGGTAAAGTCAGGGAGAGCTTTGCCACTGGTTTTTTTGGGGTGTTGGTTTTTTTTTTTGGGGGGGGGGGGGGGGTAGACCAGAATTAGCCCTTTTGTGACCAAAAGCCCTGCAGTTAAATAATACATCTATATTTTCAGGCCATTTTGTATTCAGGCTCATTCATAGTATGGCTAAAAGTTAAATGTCCTGCAGCACAGACAAAATACTTTTAGGTTATCTATTAAAAGAATCAGTGACATATCTGCACTCATACACAGCTGCAGCAACTGTCCAGAAGCCATGTGATTTGATATATGTTATATTTTAAGTCATAACCTTGCCTATAAAAATTTGCTCTGTCCTTGTGTAGTCTGTTGTGTTGATTGTGGGCTTTTGGTTTTTGTTGTTGATTTCTCAAGTGAGCTTTCCTTCTTGCACTGGGCTGTTTGATATGCACAGCACAGCAGTACCTTTAACTGGAATGGTAGTTATACAGAGGGAAATGTGGCGTTGTCATCTCCCCTCCTTCTGGGAGTGCTTTGCAAAAATTGCTTTTCATGAAAAAAAATATCATTGTGTCTTCTTCAGGGTGTTGGAATTCAAGCAGCAGAAGACTAGACAGAAGGTTATTTAAAATGTAATCCCATTGTTTAAATATTCACATCCCTTAAAAAGAAAAATTTATAAAAGTAATGCATGTTTAAAAATTAATAAAATATAACTATTTCAGGTGCAGTAGGTACTTTTTCATAAAACCGTGTATTTGAGAATGAAAGCCATCTGATACTTTTTTTGTAGCATTGTCACCTTTTTCTAAGGCAAATGTAAGAATATCTTTGTCTTCAGGAATAGCACTTCAGCATGAACTTTGAATCCCAACCCCCAGCCATCAGCTTCTTCCTAGATTAGCTGAGTGCATTGGGTCTATTTAACCATTAGCTTTTATTGAAGGATAGATGAATATCAGTCCCTGAAGAATAGTGAATTAGCTACTGCCTTGTAGCAAAGCATTTTCTCTTTTCACTCTACAATAGGTCTGCTATAAGCACAGCTTTTCATAATACAACTAGCAAGTAAAGTGGCAGGTCTGGAGAAGAAAATGGAAATCTTTTGGAAAAAAAAAAGGTCTAATGTGCAAGGGCTCTTGCTTTCATTT
The DNA here is from genome assembly GCF_011004875.1 of Balearica regulorum gibbericeps. Taxonomy (NCBI): domain Eukaryota; kingdom Metazoa; phylum Chordata; class Aves; order Gruiformes; family Gruidae; genus Balearica; species Balearica regulorum. The sequence continues at coordinate 43,679,673 of NC_046184.1, read as the reverse complement.
TAGTAACCTTAGAATAAGGTGATCTTTCCAGAATAGACTTTTATGATAAAAGGATTTGATTGATGCTTGGCTGGTCCAAAAATATTCTAGTGAGTATTAAACAACGTATGTTTAATAGCATATAGAAAAGTGCTAGCATCTCTTAAGAAAAAAATAGACTCCAAAATCATTGAAATGAGGGATGTGAAATATTAAATATGGCCACATGAACCCTGAAACAAAGAACATGAAAAACTTGATAAAGAATATTTATGGTAGATGAAATTAGCAATTTTTGTTGCTGCATCTATGTTTATCCCACTTATTTTCCCTTATTCTTTCCCTCTGTATGAGGTCAACTGAAATTACATCAGTTTAAGAAGAAAGATGAGTCAGATTTACTGGCTTTTTTACTTTATTTGAAAATATCTGTGTTTACTTTGAAAGCAGAATATTAAGGCCATAGTCTATTCTGTGTTAGCTCTCAGCTAAAGCTCATGCAGATCTTGGATTTCTTTCTTTTAAATTTGAAAGGATATTATTGCTAAGCCAGCATAAATAAATCTCTGTGTTTTCTTCAACAGAGAACTAACAGAAAGAGGGAGGAAAGGAGATACAGATGCTGATGCCTCAGTCCCTGATAACCACAGTATAAAAACCTTAGAGGCAAGACAACAGATGCTGTAGAGGTAGAAAAAACAGCTCTCTGGGCACTACAAATTCTTTCCCCACCTTTGCATCATGGCCCTTCAAATTTAGTCACTGTATTTTAGTGGCAGTGAGCAGCAGCAGAAGAAAAATACCCACAGGATTGGTAGCTTGCATTTGAAGCAGAGAAACATTAAACAGCCTCAGGAATATACTGGCATGCATTTTCTCAGACTCCAGCAGTGATCAAGACAAATGACCACATCCCAGTGGTGGGAACAAGAGGTTTAGAGGAAAGATGCAGGAAGGGAAAAAGACCTATGTCCTGGGTTTGGTTCTCCAGCAACTTGTCTTCACAAGTGTCAAACTTTACGTTTTCACAATAGAAGTTACAATGTACCAACTTTTTAAAAATCATCCGAAACGCAGAGGAGAGCGATGGTTGAGGTGACCTGTAATGCCCAGGGATGCTGGATGGGCTCTCATATAATATGAGAACTCCTTGTGGTCCTATGTGAAATGCCAATTTCTGCCTTATTTTCTTTGTACGTTCACACCGCTGGCCAGCACCTTTGCTGGTCACTCCATCCTGTCTTTCTTAAAGAAAATACTGAATATACAAATCCCTCAAATATACAGATCCATGCTGGGAAGGACATATTCTCTCTCTGGAGGTGAAGGGAGAGCTCCTGTGGCATCTTAAGGGCTTGGTCATTTTCTGTAATCAACCTAAGCTCAAAGGCCTGGGTTTAATCCACTTGGCCTTCATGACCTGGGAATCTAAAAGCTCAATCTAAGAGCCCGGTTGCTTTCTGGAAGTATCTCACTTTCTGTTTCTAGATAGAGACGCGGGAAACCAGAGGCTGCTGATCTGGTATCATAGGTCAATTCCTAATACCAGGCCATCTTCCACTAGATGCGTTATAAGACGCTCAGTTCAAATGGTCAGGATCTGTCAATAAGTTAGAAATAAAAACTCAGGCTCACAAATATTCTATTTGTCCCAACTTGTCTGTAATCTTACCCTTTCCTTTTGTGCTGTAGATATGAAAACAAAACAAAATGGCCAAACTCACTTCTCGTTTACTGCACAAAAGTGAACGCAACAATAATGAATAGGTTGCTTCTGTTCTCTTTGGCAGTTTAGGGAAATACGGTTAACTTACTGTTTGCAGTTTCTTGCTTAGCTTTAGCTAAATCCATAGTTGAGGAAGTACAAAGTGCATCTTGCACAGTAAATATTGGACTATGATTAGGCAAAGACTGCATGTGGCAGAGGAGGAAAAACACACCATATTAATATTTCAAGTGGCAGAACAGAGAAATTTGAGTGTCCACTTTTGAAGACATTTATTTACATATGTCACAGTGATAAAATACATATGGAGCAACAGAACAGCATGTTAGTGAGAGAGTTGGAGACAAAAAGGAGTAGCTATGTCCTGAGACGCTCTTTTCATCTAGCAAGCAGTTGAGTCCTGCTGAGAAGCTGCGCCAGCTCACCCAGCACACCTGGCTTCTCACCTTACAGACCGTGGCAGCTCTCAGCCTGATCCTGAACAGGAGCTCCGAAGGAAACCATGTGAGGAGATGATAGAAAAATATCTTGGATTCAGAATGGGCTTAGACCTGCGTTTAGCTGATGATAGTGTAGAAATCTCTGTTGCATCATCCACTGAGTCTAATCCATGTGTGCATCAGAAGCACAAAAGCTTTCTAAAGCCTAAAGACAATGCTGAGATATTAAGCAATATATCAATACATCAGCCTAGCCCTTTCTCTGAACTAATGTTTAGGACTGGCCTGCTTTCCAGGTAATGAAGTTTGGGTCACACTTATCTGCAGAGCCAGAGTGAAGGCTAACCATTACAAATATAAGGATAAACACAATATTACTGCCCAAGGAATGAATATTACTGTATGGGAATGAGGCATCACTGATCAAAAAGAGTTCAATGCCTTCCAGAATTTACTTGTGTTGCCTTGTGACTGATTAAAACCCAGACGGTGAATGAAGGAGACCTTCCTTGGACACCAGCACTGTGATTTTGGATGTTTCTGAATGCAAAAAAGTTGTAGTAGAGCCTTAACTCCAGAAAGGCACTAAGGTCTACTTATTTCATCCTCATGGACAACCAAAGAGGTACTAAGCCATGAGATCTGAACCTATCCAAAATAGAAAGTTTCATTTCATGGGATCATATAGTCATGGAATGGTTTGGATTGCAAGGGATCTTAAAGATCATCTGGTTCCAACCCCCCTGCCATGGGCAGGGAAACCTTCTGCTAGATCAGGTTGCTCAAAGCTCCATCCAACCTGGCCTTGAACACCTCCACTTTCAAACTATGACACTGAAAGCTGAGAATATACAGCAGTAGTGGTCAATACTAAGCAACAATTTTATTTTTTAAACTCTACAAACTTCACTCCCTTACACACATTCATATGTTTTAGCTTGGAAAAAAATGCAAAGACATAGAAATATTTACTTCAAATGGCAACAGAATTTCCGTAGGTTGGTACAGAGGCTTCTAGCCTCAGAAAAGATGATAGATTATCCCATTCCTTCTCTTGTTTGGTGGCAGCCACAGGATCCAGCTGCTAAGTAGTGACAGAAACATTCCTAGTGACATCTGGCTCCTTGGCAGATTCCTCTGGCAGCTCTGGAGTCACTTCTAGGCTTGTCACGTGATTAGTGTGTTGATGGGCTGCCTACAGCTCCAAATTACTTGATAAAAATAATTATAAAACATGAGAGGCACATGGAAGTTTTTGGAGTTGTATCGTATTCCCTTTGTCCAACATAGCTAACATTTCTAAGACTGACTACATGTTGGAAAACTTTATTTGGGCACAATACGTCCCCGATTTGTGATGAAACACGGGCAGATTTTTGTGAGTACATTTCATCTGTGTACACCACTTTCCTCACCCATGAATTTCTCTGAAGCCAGTATTTTTGTCTGAGAGCTCTGCTGCACAAAATACAGTCCACACAACATAATGGAAAAGCTTAAAGGGACTAGATTGCAGAGCAGCTAGAACAATCGAGTGGCTGTGAAAGAGCTAGCTACTATATTCATCTTCAAACTTCAAAAGGCACTGGGTTAATCAAGACGGTAGGCACTGTGGTTACTACCATAAGTGACATTTACTGTTATCTCTATTGTGTTCTTTGGTGGACACAATTTGTGACTTTCTCATCCATTTAGATAAAAACACATATATTATTTGCTCATGCAGGAGTCACAGGCCAGTTTTATCATCTTTTGCCTGAATTTTCATCCTTCTTTGAAAGCTTTGATGAGTTTCATTCATCCCAGGGACTCAGGAGGTAGGAGAGTGGCCTTCTTGCAGCACTTTTGGGCTGTTTGTGTGTCTGAGATTCCCTTCAAGCAATTGCAAACAACTGCTTCATCTTCCTTGGTGTTTTCTAGGCCAGTGGTTCAGAATCCTTGATCCTAGCCTTAGGACTGCAAAGATTAAAACTCTCTAGCTTAGAAGGAGCCAGGTAGGGATATTAGCTAGTTAACAGTGCCTCCCTTGCTAAGGAGCTTAATCTTTTAATTTTGTTTTATTTTTTCCTTTTTTCATTTCCTCCTTACTCTTCTCCCTAAAAATCCTCATTTAATTATGCCTATGCCATCAGGCAAGATACCATCACACCGATAAACTCAATGTTTGGCATAATATAATGGAGCCCCTGAAGCCAGTAATTTGGAACAGGAACACCAGCATCGTCTATGTTGTACTCCTTGCTGCATCTTGGGCAGGTGCTGTTTTAATATATAAGTTTGGAAATGATATTTCTTTTAAATGCACATTATTTTTCCTAGAAACTTATATAGCTTTCATTTTGTGGATGTGCAAAGTGCAAAGCCTATATGGTTTTGAGATATGCAAGGAATTTTGTAATCTTCTACTCAATATAATTATTTTAATCCTGCAGCCCGAAATACAACAAGTGAACACTTGACAAGAGTCAGAGCAAGTCAGCTAAAGGTAACATTCTGTCTGCCAAGGTAAGAATATGGACCTGCTGACAAATTACTTCTAAGCAGCAACATCCCGAGCCATTATGACACTCCTCACAACAGTAATGCGTATCCCTAAGCCCCGTCCCCTGTCGAGGGGATGGCCCACAGCATTGCGCTTCGCACTCGCATGGATGCTGGGGGCTGAAGCCCCTGTGGAGGCACCCAGCGAAATACAGGCTGGGAAACCCTAGCTAGGCAAGATTGTTCCCATTCTGCCCTGTGAGCTAAAGGCTGTAGGAAATGCTGCTCACCACTTAATTCACAGCACATACATCCCAAAACAGCATCAAACAGAGAGCTGTATTTGGGATTGTGCTACAAAAATTAACAGATGCAAGATAAATCCATGCATATTTATTAGCTTTGATTAAACTCAGATATCCACCAACTTTTTTTAGAAGTAATAGTTCAAAACTGAGACTTTACAATAGTTTAATTATGTTATATCCATTTCCTACTCATCCCCCAAATCTATGCATCATTAGTTAGTCTGCCCACTGAGATTGCTAACAAGGTCACTGATTGATAACAGGGCCTTCGCAGTTGTAAGCTGTGAAGTCTGAAACATGGTTTCAAATAAGATCAGACAGACTTTGTCCCTCACTGCTTTCAGGTCACTGCCAGCCAGTGTTCTTTGCTGGTGTATTTATTCCCACCACAAAAATTTCAGTAATATAAGAGATTCAGAAATGTTTCGGTAATGTATGAGACCCAAATCACCTAGAACTGGAAAACAGTTTCGTGAGCTCTCTTTCTAAAATGTAGATACTTTTTCACTTTACACAGTTCAGACTGATATGTTCTGGTCTTTAGAATTTAAATCAGATTTTACTTCTTGAAAACATACATTAAATTTTCATTCAGTAATATACTTAATAGACACAAAAAAGTAATATAAATTTAAATTTTTAATTCTAGCATATGAGAATATACTTTACTCATAGAAAACATTGCAGTCACTTCAAAGTTTGTGAAAATTGTCAATGTGCTCAAATTAGGGACCTCATCCAAATAAAGGAATAGAAGAAAGAAAATGACACCCATGGAACAAATGTCAGTCTCTCTCTTTATAAGGTTTTGGGAGATGAGGATTAAGATTAGGACTAACCTTAAAACCCTAGCTGGATTTGAACCCCCTATTTCCCTGATTCAGGGAAAATGCCCTCATTAAACTGGCAGAAACCCTGGAGATTTGCCCTTTCCAGCCCCACGCTCCATGTATTTCTGGCTTTGCAATGGCCAGAAGAAGTAACAGCATGAAAGCTGTAATTTATATTCAACTAGTAATATGTAGTAAGAAAAGCTGTAATTTTAATTACAATATAACTCTCATCAACAATCAGTATCACGCTCACATAGGCAACATCAATCAATCACTTGTAATTGGTCTTATTCTCAGCTAATTGCTGTATAGCTCTCAATCTAAAAAAACCAAGCAGATTCATAAGATCATGGATGTTGCAGGATGTCAACTAATAAACATCCAGGGAAATGGGAAAAAGTTTCAGTGGAGCAATTCTGCAAATGGTTATGGATACAACAATTTGTGGGAACCATTCCATTAAAATCAGTGGGACAAGAATTGAGCATTATCTGTTTAGAAACCTAGCTGGGTATTCAGTGTCCCACTTTCACTGAGGCCCAACAGTGATGTCTGAAAGCAAAGCAGCTCAGAGTGGTATGTTTCTGGTAGGTCTTTTGACAATTTTTGAAGGTATCTCTCTACCTACCCTTCCAAAAGATGTCCATTTTACATTAGTTCTGTTTAATTCTTTTTTCCATTGATTGCAGTCTCACTGACTCATGCTAAAGAAGTGGAGTGTTTTGCAGTCAAAATATAGAAACTTAAAAAGGTCAAAATTAGTTTAGCACATTACAATAATTTCCAAGATTGCATTAAAACTCCCAATCCTGATGCCCTGTTCAGTGAAAAAAAATTATAATACTAAATGTAAAACGCACAACAGGATTCCACTCTCTTGATAAGAGGCCACAAAAGATTGGCAAATGATCCCATAATTACAGAGTAAAATGTAGTACAGAGTTTTATGTAAGAGAACATTAAATTGCGACAGTCAGTTGTTTAAAACTAAGGAAATAAAGTCAGAGTTATGTTCCAGCATGGACCTGGGGAAACATGCTCTAATTGATCCTTCTCTGAGCGGGGGGGGTTGGACTCGTTGATCTCCAGAGGTCTCTTCCAACTCCAGCCAGTCTGAGATCTTGTGATTCCTTCAAATATACCCCCTCTGCACAGGCATTATATATTCAGACATAATTACAAGGTCTCATGCTATTATTTTCCACAAGAACCCTGACTTGTTCAGAGACTGATCTAAAGCTCACTGAAGGCTGCAGGAGTTTTCCAATGGACTTCAGTATGCTTTAGATAAAATCCGTAATTCATATGGTGGACGATATCTCTTGAGTGAGGGGAAAAGGCTGACTTTTGCTTTGAAATAATAATAATCACAGCAGCACAGAGCAAGACATTAAGGAGTACAGTTGCTGTCAACGCAAATGTTATTTAATTTATCAATGGATAGAACATTAAACAAATCTAATTAATTGTTAGTTAACCAATATATTTAATACTTATTTTTATTCACTGCTCAGTGAGTGAAGCCCTGCATTTATGTCGGTATTCAATACATGTGTGGTGGGTTGACCCTGGCTGAGGGCCAGGTGCCCACCAGAGCCGCTCTATCACTCCCCTCTTTCATTAGACAGGGGAGAAAAGCTACAATAAAAGAAAACTTACGGGTCGAGATAAGGACAGGGAGAGATCATTCTCTAATTATCATCACGAGCAAAACAGACCGAACTTAGAGAGGGAATTCATCTTATTTATTACTAAGCAAAACAGAGTAGAGGAATGAGAAATAAAACCAAAATCTTAAAACACCTCCCCCCACCCCTCCCATCTTCCCGGGCTCAACTTCACTCCCGGCTTCAACCTCCGCCCCCCCCAGCGGCACAGGGGGACGGGGAGTGGGGGTTACGGTCAGTTCATCACGCGATGTTTCTGCCGCTTCTTCATCCTCAGGGGGAGGACTCATTGTTCCCCCGCTCCAGCGTGGGGTCCCTCTCACGGGAGACAGTCCTTCACAGCCTTCTCCAGCGTGAGTCTCCTCCACGGGGTGCAGACCTTCGGGAGCAAACTGCTCCAGCGTGGGTCCCCCACGGGGTCACAAGTCCTGTCAGCAAACCTGCTCTGGCGTGGGCTCCTCTCTCCACGGGTCCACAGGTCCTGCCAGGAGCTTGCTCCAGCGCGGGCTTCCCACGGGGCCACAGCCTCCTTCAGGTGTCTCCACCTGCTCTGGCGTGGGGTCCTCCACGGGCTGCAGGTGGAATCGCTACACCCCCTCATCCTCCCTCCATGGGCTGCAGGGGGACAGCCTGCTTCACCATGGTCCTCACCACGGGCTGCAGGGGAATCTCTGCTCCGGCGCCTGGAGCACCTCCTCCCCCTCCTTCTTCACTGACCTTGGTGTCTGCAGATGTTCTTACATCTTCTCACTCCTCTCTCTGGCTGCAAAAGCTCTCTCTAACTGTTTTTGTCTTTCTTAAATATGTTATCACAGAGGCGCTGATTGGCTTGGCCTTGGCCAGCGGCGGGTCCGTCTTGGAGCCGGCTGGCATTGGCTCTGTCAGACACAGGGGAAGCTTCTAGCAGCTTCTCACAGAAGCCACCCCTGTAGCCCCCCCGCTACCAAAACCTTGCCACGCAAAACCAACACAACATGACATTATCTGATCTGCCCATTTTGAATCAGGGCTTGCTCTGAATTACTTTGGTATCCATTTAAAATAACTTCTTTAGCTTCGATTGAACTATTCCAAATTTATGCTGATCTGAATGTAACAGAACTGGGCCCATGGTCAGGGAGGAATCAGCCAGCTCTTATCTCTGTCATGACGGTTGAGTGCATAGTGAACATGGAAGTTAGTCCTGCATAGGGATTTATTCAAGGTTTGCAGTGCTTTAAGCAGCCAACATACCACAGAGCATTCAACACTGAAAAAGCTTTATGACAATTGGTTGGAATGGCCTTTGTGAAAATAATGAACAATAAAATATTTCTTCTTTGATCGCTACTTAATTTTTACTTTGTCTTTTGATTATTTTGCTCACATGACAGTTCTTTCTTTCCCCTCTCATCTAATGCAGCAACTGTTAATCTTTTGAGATCCAGCTCTCCAACCAGCGAGCGGTGTTTCATGAAATTATGGTTTTTTTCATCAGTTTGTGTTTCTATAAAACACCTCGTTTAAACAATAATCAATTAAAAAAAAAAAGAAAAAAATTGAGGAATTGTTGCGTTTTGACTCCAGAAAACTGGGAACGCATTACTGATTCTTGAAAAAACATTCTTCGTTGCATAAAGCACAGTATACTTTCTGGATTTGAGTCCAATTAATTTGCTTTCATCTTTTGGCTTTGAGGATATTTTGTGGAAAGTCTGATAGAAGTTGTTGAAGAGTTAGTTGGTAGAAGAAAGCACCTTAGTTTGCCTCACGCTCATCTGCTGCTATTTCCTATGATTTCTCAGACTTACTAACTCAGCTTACGTCAGCTCAGGTATTGAGCTCTTGGCAGAAAGACTGCTAATCTGCCCTGCAACGTTGTAGTCAAAAGCAACAGACCCTTAAACCCTGAATGTGCTCTCTGGCAGGTATGCAGAATAGATCTGTGCTAAAGGGAGTAGCTACTACTGAGTGCCACTTCCACAAAAAGCTGGTATTTTCTAAGTTTATCAACCAAGTTAATTGACCATTACAAAGCTTTCAGAAATATACTGAGTGCTACATAGCGGCACCAAAAGCATTTTGAAGACTTGACTGAAGCAATTTTTTAAATTTCAATGCCACGAGGAAGCTGTGCATCTTTGGCTAGAGACTCAAGGCTTTTTTTCTTGGAAAAGAGTACAAGTTTTCATCTTCGGGATATCATGAATCTAGAAGTAATGAATGTTTTAAGGCTAATGGTCTTTTGTCTATAGGGAAGAAATTTTTCTTTTGTCTTGTATAAACAACACGTATATGTCAGTATGTTATATAACTGAAAATTTCTGACCTGAAGTATCAATGCTCACTAGTTTATCTTACTTTTGGGCACAGAGGGAAAGATACTGAAATGGAATTCCCTCAGTAACAATAAACTAAAATTGTACCACATTTTACTTTGATGACACATTGTATTATTTCAGTTGCCTTTTCACCTTATCTTCCTAGTGGAACAATTGCCTTTGGAGGACTGAGTCATATAATGAAAAGCAAGAAACACAGGAACTCAGTCAGAAGATAGTTCAGAGTCAGAAAAAATAAACAAGGAATTGCATTTTTTAGAAATTTCAAACAGTAAACTATTGTTAGTATTAAACAGTGTAAAGTAAACTTAATCTTGAACATGTATATATTTTTTAAAAACTAAGAGGTAACAAAACTGGAAAATGTATTCATACTCAATTTTGAATAACAAGGTTCAGAGATCCTCTGCAGTGAGTATTTTAGCCTGCTATTGAAAATGTGGACAGAACTAGAACTGTTAGTCCAGGAGCCGCAGGAGCCTGACAGATCATCTTTTGATTTTGTCCCTAAATGAAATTCAGGATAGCATAGGATAGGATAGGATAGTTTAAGTCAAATTTCTTAAACTAAGAACTGTGTTACATGTACAATAGGAAAAAATGGTGAGTTGTTTTCAAAGTAGACTAGTAATGAGTTATATATTGGCTCCGTTGTGATATACGGGATACTTGCTCTGTGCCTCATTTTGTATCATCATGTCTCAGTGATGCTTTTGCATTGTCTTTTCATTGCTAAGAATAAATATGAGTGGAATGGCTAGGTACTGATCTCACTGATAAGGCACAAGTCAGATGAAAAGAGATGCAAGTCAGAGCTAACAAGCAAATCCTGATCTGTGTTTGTACCATGGGAAAGAGCTGAGAAGTAGCAGTCTTGAGTTAGAAAAAAAAGAAGGAAGGCAAGAAGCTGGAGACAATAAGCGTAGTACAATGCTACTCATCTCCAATCAACCAATTGTTGTGATGGCCAATGTTAGTTAGTCATTGGTTTAGACAAGCACTGGACAGAATTTGATTTATGTCATCAGTAGTGTAGAAAATTTTATTCTGCCACATCATGTCTTTCTCACTAACAGTCAAATTTGGATGCATGGATAACTTGCAGTTTATTGGCTTACACCCAGGAAAGGCATGGTTTTCTGATGATCCAGGCTGCTTGAAACTCTCTTCTTCCATGTTATGCTGTATGGGTAAGGTCAGGACAAGTGTTTTTTCTATAGCAGGCTCCTGCATCTCATCCTTGGATGGGAAACACCTCAGCAATCATAAATGTGAGACAAGGATCATAGCCTGCCACTACACAGGACTACCATGTCCCATCCTTTCCACTGCACCCCTTTTGCTAGTTGGTAATATGACAGTCCTGCAATCTGGATCTCTTCTTACTGTGAAGGATTTCCATGCATTAGGTCTAGTTCTCTTTGATTCGTCTGTGATAGTGCTGGCTCTCGTGAAAGAATGGCAGCGGTCGTTAGTTATCATGTATATTTGATCTACTAATCCATGCTCTCTAGGCATTCCTGAAACTAAACTTGTAACAATATGTGTAGTGCTGCTGCCCAGAACCTGAAATTCTTTAATTCTTCTCTTCTCAGAAGCTCCAGCAACTCCATGTCTTCTTTTAAGAAATGTGTGGGTAGGTGGGAAGTATTGATCTTTACTACCATTAAACCATGGATCAGGAGGCCTCCAGCTACTGTATTATCTATAATATTTTGCTTAATAGAACGTATGGTCAGAAAGGAAGGCAGAATATAGAAAAAACAACTATTTACCAATATAGTCAGTCACAGATCATGCTTTTTCTTTATTCTGCCTGTTCTAAAGGGAACTTCATTAAGAACGTAAAACTGGGAGACCAGCTAAATGTCGATGGGTATGTTTCTCATTCCTCCATCTCATACCATCCTTAATGATTTCCTTATCCAAGAAAGGTAAAACCAAATTGAATGCTTTGAACTAGCTAAGCTCAACAACTTTAAAAGACAGCGGAGAAGGAAAAAAATAAAAAGAAGAAATATATGCTTCAAATGAGATATTTATCTATGTTTGCTTGTTCAATTGCTGAGGCATATTCACTATTGCCTGCAGCAGGCATCACCCACGAGTTGCATAATATGGTAAGCACATCTGAACTCCCCCAAACCACTTTTGATTCTTCCACTGCATGCGACAGGAAGGCATGAACAGTCGTTCCATGATCATTGCTTTGATTTCCAAAGCCCCCCTAATTTTCAAATTAATTAACAGTAACTAACAGTAATTGGATTTCATGCATTATATATATATATGAAATATACTTCTGATTAAGCATTCAGAAGAAACTTAAGGGAAAATATTTCACTTCCCTGTTCTGTTTGCAGGCACAATCTAATCCTAATATTTCACCAAGATAAAACTCACAAACTTAGTCAGCATTGTTCCTGCTAGAAGAAGAACCTGCTAGATGAAGAACAGTTTTCCAAGGAACAAATGGTTGTAGGTCTGTGACATAGAAGTGGTGGCATGAATATTCAGAATCTTTTTTGCTGTAGAATTCAAGGTAGTCTATACACCAGCAAAGATAATCAGGACTTGAATCTAAAACCTGAGAACAGACAATGATTGTAGACAATACTTTGCTGTCATCTTTCCTATGGCAGGCTCTGAATTATAGAATGATTCAAATCGGATGGGACTGCTAGAGGTCATCTAGTTCAGCTCCTGCTGCAGAGACAACTTACATCAACTTGCTCAGGGCCTTGTTCTGCTGAGTTTTGAATTTCTCCAAGGGTGGACATCATGCAACATCTCTGGACAAGCTGTTCCAGTGTTTGCTCATGCTCTCTGTGATTTTTTTTTTCCTAGAATCTAATCATAATTTCCCAAGTTTCAACCAGTGTTTCTTGTCTGTCTTTGTTTCAGCAACAAAGACACCATTTCAAATGCAAGTCAGACTTTTTTTCATGTCAGTTCCTTCAAATTTTAGTCTGCTACTTCTCATTCTAGGGGAAATGTTTAACACCGGAGATATTTGGATTTCCCAAAGCTACCAAGGAAAAGAAAAGTTTCTAGGAAAATAAGAAACAAGGATGCTATTAAATCTAGCTCTGTATATTCAGAAATGAAATATACATTTCCTGTGAAGAAACAGGCTTGAACAATGTCTAGATGGAGAGACAAAAATATTCAAAATGCTGAAGCTTTCATAAGAAATCCACATGTATCACAAATGACAGTTCAAACCCAGACTGCATCAGGTTTGGTTTTTACCACAGTGGGCTGATTGCTCAGCTTCATCTGTCACAAACCAACCGTCAGCTAAGAGAAAGGTCACTGAAGATGGTTAACAACCATTTTGGTTTGTCCAAGCAAATGAAGGGTCAGCTTCCCCCCCCCCCCCCCCCCAAAGAAGTAAAATCAGTTACAATTAATTTTGTAGTTCCAGTAGCTGACAGCAAATATACTTTGTTTCTTCTATGTCTTATTAAAACATGGCTTTGATCCAGGTGACTCAACTGGTATATGAGTTTACAAGTACACAAGGGCAAATGGACAACCTAAGCTTACAGATGCTGCAAAAAAAAGTTATTTATTCATGTCTGGGCAAAAATAATTATAGCCTTTTCAGATTAGCAATTTATTCAAGTTCATTCAAATGCTTTAATAATGCAAATGTTTAGTGTCATGAATATATTTACCCATGCTTTAACAAAAGAGAAATAAAGGAGTTATCCTTTTCCAAACTCAGTGTTTATAGTTGTAAAATTAAAAATTGCAGTACCTGACCTTCAGTTGCATATGTCTGGCAGAAATCAAGATTTAAGCTGGCTTTTCTAATGACTCTGCACAACCTTAACTTTCCATTAGGTTTTTGTGTTGTAACCCTGTGATGGCTGGGGACAGAAAAACTAAGAATCTCTGTGAATAGATCCACTGTGTTATTAACTTCTTTCAAGAAAAGAATGCCTTTTGCAGAGTGCCTTGCAGGTCGAGAAGGACCGCCGCTTACCAAATCTGTCCACCATAAGATCTAAAAGTGAAAGAATGACCATCTGCGCATCATTCACATAACAGGAGCCTACTTGCTGAGAATAAAAGGAGAGTTCCTGACAAACAAGGAAAACTATGAGCAGTTATTTTTGAGAGGGATACAAGATTAATCTCTTACTGATGCATGCTGAGAAGCCGCCTTTTGCAAAATTAGAAGCTGAGCTGGAAATATTTAAATCATAAACCAAAGGGTCCCATATTGCCTGCTGATTGTTTTAGTGAGTTGCCACCTGCTTTGAGGGTCATGGTGGATGTAGGTGGATATAAGTGAACATATGCACTGTAACAGAAGCCAAAAATGGTCAATGGGATGTAATTGTTCACAAAATGATTTGGGATGAGCACCCAAAAGCTTCTCAATCTTCTAAGCATGTTTGGAAATGCCTGCCCCAAACAACACCCTGCTAGTGTCCATTGCCAGGTTGTCTAGCTGCAAATATCCGAAACATAACCTTATAATGTTTTATGGAATATTTCCTATGGATCTGCATGCTACAGATTGGTCTGTTTCTCCAAAGTATTTGCCTTGGTCTGTAGAGTTCTCCCAGGTTAAAAAAGGAAAGCTAAAGGGAAAGAGTGTCAAAGCACCTCTCAGAGGTACAAGCACTGGTGCAAGATACAGCTGAGTTCTTGTCTAGGCTTCATCTTGTATGTTGCCATCCTGGCAAAGTCTGTCTATGAAAGTGGGGTAGGGACTAAAAAATTCTCCAAAGCCAGGTTCTCTTAATTTCTTGTCTCCTTTCCCTTCTTGTGTGGGAGCAACTCATCTGGGACTAGGCTTTCAAGCAAAATTCACATGATTTAAATAGTTGCCTGAACTCCCCAATGCACCTCCCAGGAAAGGACAAGGAGCAAAAGGCACTGATTTTTCTCTGTTTAGCCCATAGTGCAACTACTTAACAAAACAGAAAAAAAGGTTTCCACAGTGAAAATTTCCCTCCCACAGATCAAAGACCAGTCTTGGGATACAGCTGAGAATCAGTCAGTTTTTTGACCTGAGCTGTTAGTCTAAAGTTTGAAGTTTAAAATTCAAAATTCTCAGAAAAGCACTGCAGATCAGGGAATTGGCAAGTCTAGTTCTTCCTGCCTGCTAGGAAGAAAAAAGCTGGCAGCATCCTTACAATGTATGGAACTTCCCTCCTGCATGTGATGAATATGTCTCATACTGCTTTCAGTCTACTAGTAGGCTAAAATACCACTATAATAAACATGGAGGCCTTACCACAAGAAAAAAATAGATGGATTCCAGCTGAAAGACTTGGATATAAGAACAACCTAGCATGTGCTAGCCAAGTGCAAATAACTAGTCCTGTAATGATCTGAGAAATCTGTTTCAATTCCCTGAGTTCTCTTTAATACTGCAGACTCTCATTGTATGTGTCAGACTCCAAACAGTAAATTGATTGAAGGTTTTGTCTATCTGGGTATCTTCATCTGTGTACAAGTAGAAAGTGATACAGGGCTAACAGGAGAAGGCTGCGAGCCCCTGGTGATCACTCATTCACATGGAAGCACCACTGGATGAAGTAACTGGCAGCTCTGCAGAAGAGACAGCCTGGCCAAGGGTACCAGTAACTAATCAGTCAGTCACCTGGCAAAGAAGTACAGGGGGTCATTTGTCAAGAAGAGCTGGAATTTATTTTTTCAAGGGCTTATGACTGGTTGTTTTAGACAGGAGAAATGACAGAAAAGGAACAAGATGTGAAAGAAAAAACCCAAACAAACCACAAGTAAAACTTGGAGGATTTTTACCAGTCCTTTAAAAACACACCACAAGAAGCAAATAAAATCCACCCCAAGCAGCTGAGGAAGGTAAGAAACTGAAGCAGGGAAAGGCATATAGGAATTTTGCTTTTCTGTCTCATCTACTGTGAGTTCTTTTCCAGGTTCACAGTTCAGATTCAATAGGATAAGGTCTCTTGTTCGACATGGCCCTCTGGATTGAACTTGCAGACTCGTCAATATATATGATGCCATTGGCAGCAATTGCCAGCTGTTGCCAAAGCTTCAGCTATATAGTGAATGCATCCCCATTGCCCCTGAGAGCATTTTGCCCCAGTTGCCTTCTCTATCCTTTTCCAAAGCCCACGCTGGCAGAACCATACTTTCGCTCCTAGCAAAAAAAGTTTATAGTGGCTTTTCAGGGCACTCAAAGTAGTGGAAAACACTAGAAAAACCAATACTCTAATTCAGAAACATATGCCTTTGTAACAAGAACGGTGAGACTCAGCCCCCTCTGTGTGTCACACACCAAGGACCAAGTGTGCCACATACAGTCCAAGCCAAGCTCCTTTCCATCCCAAACCAGTGGCAGCAGCATGGATGGGAGACTCAACACAGCTTCTGGGGAATGCACCACACCCCTCTCTACCTTCTCCCCAAAATGGAGAGGCTCTTCATTCGGCTGCTACAGTGCGGTGCCAGTAGCGCGAGTGGTACCAAAGCCACCGAGCTGCAACCGCAGATAGGAACGAAATGCCTCCTTGCTCCTGCTCTGGCGTATCCATGCCTATATATTAAAGTGTCAGAATTGGCTGTCTTGTGGGAAAATGAGAACCTGGAGGATTTGGACTTCTCCCATAGTCCATCCAACCAGAACATGCTCATCATTATTGTCTCTGCATCGCTCCTTCTGTTACTTTAGAATCAATCTATTCTTATTTATGTCCTTTTCAGAAATATGAAATGGGGAAAAAAGTAAGCATATCAATGACAAACTCCTTCTCAGCTGCCAACACCATGAAAAAGGATTTAGCTGAGCAAACCTCAACTTCTTTCTGGATTCACAGCACAGATGCAGAGTTAATGTAAGCTGTTCAAAATCTGACACTGTTTCCATAGATGTGCACCAGGTATAAGATACATGTATTGCATTTATAATATGAGCTACTTTCCGTACCTATTAAGGGTAAACCACATCTCAGTGCAGTTAATACAGCCTGAAATTTGGATACTCCACTTAATTGTTAACAGATATGTTTTAAAAATAGATCCACTTCCATTAAGGTACTTCTTAGTGCCCCACAGAAACTCCAAAGTGTATCTGGACTGGTAATGGGAAAGAATAATTTCCTTCCAGAGTATTAGTTCAAATCCAGCCCAGACTGGTAGTAACCTGAAATTGTTATCTTCTAGAAGTTATCTGATCTCTTTATTCCCTATAGACAAGTGTGCCCATTAGAAATATGCAACAGCTGGCACAAATCGGCTTCTTGCTGGCATTCGCAAGAGCGAGGCAGGGGAAAGCGTGTGGTTGGAATCTAAATGATTCCTCCCTCGAGGTGGTCTGGACAGCACGGGTAGAGGCACTTTAATTGGAAAGGGAAACTTGAACTTTGTACTTAACGGGTGAATAAATGGAAGGCTTCGGTCTGCAGGACTGTCAGATTGGTAGCTTTCACAAACAAATCAAATACCACATCTGAATGGAAGAAATTAAGATGTAAATATCCAGGAGCCAGGGCCAAGCCCAGTGAAATCAGAAAACAGATTTGCACTATTTTGGTTCTGTGCCTCAAAATATAACAATACATCAAGATCTTGTTGCCTATAAAGATGTTTTGTTATGTTTTTAAAAAGGCACAAAAGACCTCAAATCTTTATCCTGTGATCTGTCAACAAAATAGAAAAAAAAAGATACAAAAAATGGCTTCTGTAAAAAAATCTGATATTTATGTAGAGCGGGGTTAATTGGACACTACGATTGCTATCAACAGAAATTTCTTTCTGCTGAACATCAGAGCTTTTCTGAGAATTGTAAGCAGCCCACTCCTGCGTCTACTGTGTCTCCTTACTGATGAATCACGTCAGTAAGGCAATTTATAGGGTGCTCAGAGTGACCACTGCACAAGTCATTGAAAACAAATACTGGTGTGGTGGGTTGACCCTGGCTGAGGGCCAGGTGCCCACCAGAGCCGCTCTATCACTCCCCTCCTTCATTAGACAGGGGAGAAAAGGTACAATGAAAGAAAACTTACGGGTCGAGATAAGGACAGGGAGAGATCATTCTCTAATTATCATCACGAGCAAAACAGATGGAACTTAGAGAGGGAATTCATCTTATTTATTATGAAGCAAAACAGAGTAGAGGAATGAGAAATAAAACCAAATCTTAAAACACCTCCCCCCCCCCCACCCCTCCCATCTTCCCGGGCTCAACCTCACTCCCGGCTTCAAACCTCCGGCACAGGGGGACGGGGAATGGGGGTTATGGTCAGTTCATCACGTGGTGTTTCTGCCGCTTCTTCATCCTCAGGGGGGGGACTCATTGTTCCCCTGCTCCAGCATGGGGTCCCTCTCACAGGAGACAGTCCTTCATGACCTGCTCCAGCGTGGTCTCTTCCATGGGGTGCAGACCTTCAGGAGCAAACTGTTCCAGCGTGGGTCCCCCACGTGGTCACAAGTCCTGTCAGCAAACCTGCTCTGGCATGGGCTCCTCTCTCCACGGATCCACAGGTCCTGCCAGGAGCTTGCTCCAGCGTGGGCTTCCCACGGGGCCACAGCCTCCTTCAGGTGTCTCCACCTGCTCTGGCGTGGGGTCCTCCACGGGCTGCAGGTGGAATCTCTACACCCCCTCATCCTCCCTCCATGGGCTGCAGGGGGACAGCCTGCTTCACCATGGTCTTCACCACGGGCTGCAGGGGAATCGTGCTCTGGCGCCTGGAGCACCTCTTCCTCCTCCTTCTTCACTGACCTTGGTGTCCGCAGATGTTCTTATATCTTCTCACTCCTCTCTCTGGCTGCAAAAGCGCTCTCTAACTGTTTTTTTTCCTCTTTCTTAAATATGTTATCACAGAGGCGCTGATTGGCTTGGCCTTGGCCAGCGGCGGGTCTGTCTTGGAGCCGGCTGGCATTGGCTCTATCAGACACAGGGGAAGCTTCTAGCAGCTTCTCACAGAAGCCACCCCTGTAGCCCCCCCTGTTACCAAAACCTTGCCACGCAAAACCAACACAACTGGACATTCCATAAGTTTACCCTGAACTATTTTTAAATGTAATAGTCAAAGCACATTTATACCAGCATAATCTAAACATGCATTGAACCTCCTGAGCTTGTAAGAAAATGAGGCTACTGCTTTCTGGGCTGGCTGTCCACTGCAGAAGCTCTGACTCCAGCAGGGTCGACCACTAGCACCAGGCTTCAGTGTCATCCAGGGCACCTCATGGCTCAGGAAAGCGAGCTGCTAGTCATGGACAGCTGGTGTAGACTAATGCATGTAGTCTATACTCCTGACTGTCAATATGCAAAGCACCAGCTGTAAGGAAACATAAATTGTACAGTTGATTTGGTTTTGCATATCAAATATGTGCAGCATATTATTCACAGATTCCGTTAATTAATCCTGATGAAATCATAATGAAAAGAACATTAACACTAATAGATTTGGATGAGATGAAATTTCAGACCTTCCTGACATTCGCATTTGTGGCACATACCATAATGAAAAACAACCAACCAGCTTCCTCCTTGCAATACAAGCAGTAGCTTCCCCAAAGGTAAAACAGAAGGTCAGCTTAAAAGTCCCATTTTCTACAATGAACAGCAATGCTTTAAATGACATAGAACAGCATGCAGGCATTAGAGCTATTGTTTTCATAAAGCTATTCTGCTAGTGACTATTCATAGCCACCCTTTGGCACGTGATTCCTTTCCCAAGCAGCTTTCCAATTTAGGTTTCCATAGACTACGGTTTGAGTGAGTAGCAAGAAGAATTCATGCATGTATGTTATGAAGTTTCATTAGCCTTTTTTTTTATTAATAGCATTCCTTACAGGATACGTTCTGTAGCTGCACTGCACCCAGATGGCATCATTTGCGCTTCTTGACTAATGAGGCTTCACCACCAAGATATCACAGGGTTGCGCAAAGTTACATCTTTTTTCGAAGGCTCAGGAGAGGGCAACTTTTGATGGCAAGCTGTTGGACTTTCATTAATGTCCCCCCCCGGCAGCATCAGTGGCTGTACAGAGTGTGAATTAACGTCTCTCCTGGGCTGGTCCCCAGATGGTCACTGACTGCCCCTGGAAACCCAGCACAAGCCCCTACTCCTAAGGCTTGAGAGTAGCTGCTGATGCCAAACACCAGCATTGTACAAACAGAAATCATAACCCAGGGCAGAGCCTAGCCCATAAGATGTATCTTTCAGCCAAGTTGGAAACTCTTGCATATTTTCTCACCCAGACTAATAGCATTTGTTTAATCAAGCCTTTCCTTCAGGGTGGTAGATACTTCTAAAGTTACCCTTTTATCTTCTCTCTCAAACAAGACCATGTATTTCTATTTAAAATGCAACTGGCAAAATCAAAATGTACCTCAAACTTTTCATATCTGCAGTTCTGATGCTGTAACACCTCCAGCTGACTAGGTAAACTCATGATCACGTCAGAACAAATTTTCAGCAGAAAATGTAAAAGATGCAGTTTCATTATGCAGAGGTAACACACTGCTTATTCCAGGCAATTCTGCAGTCTTCTGGAAAAAAAGAAAAGCAAGGAAGAAAGCTTGGAATAAAATATCCATCTTTGACTACCCTAGAAGACAGTCTCCTGTGGTCATTTTAAATGGCTATAAAATGGTCTCCACTTTGCACTTTCCTAAAGAACGCACGAACAGGAGACTTGTATCACAGTTTATCTTTCGTTTTCTTGTGTATTTGTACTTGTGGCTTGTGAAGGCCTAAAAATGAGTATATATGATGCCCGAGTTATATCCATCTGTCACCAGCACTAAAGGCTGCCGCATTTTAAATCACTTCAGCATACTGCTTTCGCAGTGACTCAGCCCTGACAGGGGCGTCCACCCTGAGGGTGAGAAAATGATTCAGTATTCATTAGTCTACCTTAATGCAGTCTCTCCTCAGCAGGAGAATAGCCAATCATGTGCCTTATCTGTGGCTGTTTCTGTGATTTATCCACTGAGGACTGACCTACAATCAAGAACTTTACTTAAAACCTTTTGACAGGCAGTTAGCAGCCGGTGCAGAGATAAAGCTGAGCTAAACGCACCCATGCTAATTTCAGACTTTGCTTTTCTTTCATTCTGAGAGATCGCCATAAAGTATTTGAACTAAATAAGAGTCGAACATACTGCTTAGACATGTATTTATTTTCTTTTTTCATAAATCAGAGACGTTCTGTTTCCTAAAGTGATCTTGTATCGGTTTATTTAGAAAAAAAATAATTTGAAAGAATAGCACTACTCTCAGTAGATCACTTCAGAGATGTGCGCCCCTGTGCAGGATTTCAGGATGGTGTTGTAATGTAAAATTAAAGCATTAAACACCTGGAGCCTTCTGGGTCAAAACTGAACTTCTTCATTTGTGAAGGTGGGAAAACAGACTCTGCTTAACTAAAGAAGAAAGAGAAAGATGAATCTGATTCCAGCACACTCTTCTTAAATAAACCTGAAGTTGGAACATTTTGAAGCTCCCTGCATCAAGAGACAATCTAAAATGCTTTCCAAGGGTGGCTGATTTGATAACAAGACATGAAGAGCAGGAATAGAGTGACAGACCTGTCAGTCTACCTGTATAGAGAAGTCTGTTTTCTGTTCTCTGTGTCGTTATTTCCTTGTCAAACTTCTTGTGTTTGTGGGGGGGAAGGGGAGAAGAGAAAAGGCAATAAGCTGGTTTTTGTTTTGGTTTGCTTTGTTTTAAAGACACTCCCAAATATCATCTTTTCTTCCAGCCTGCAATATGCTGTAATTTCTGAAATAATAGTCACAACAAACATTCTGAATCTCAGCAGATTTTTCCCTGTACCTTTACAGAGCCTTTAATTCAGTCAGTATGAGACACTTATTTTCAGTGTAGAGAAGGCAGGACCGAATGCCTCAGTCCAGAGCAAGGGGGAAATGAGAAGGATGAACCCAGAGAAGGATAATTTTTAAAGTGTTCTTTGGCCTTATGTAAATTTAAATTCAGAGAGAGGAAAAAAATCACATTTTTTCTTGCCTAAGGGTGAAATTATTGGACTTAGATTATACGTAGATTTAGAAGATTCTGGTGCTTTCAAATACCTAGTCAATTTATAGATAGCAGTTTTCCATATAATCCCATGATTGAAGAATGAATGAATCTGACAGCCAGCACCTCAGTAAGGTAAGGACTCAGACTGGGGTTTTTTTTTTTCCTATGTCAAATCACTGTCATTTTTTTGGGGAAAAATATCGCTATTTGAACTCAGTCTTCAGAGTTACTCCTGACTCCAAGAGAAAAAAGGAGAGGAAGCAGCCCATAATTAATATAGGCATAAACATGTTTTGATTTGTTTTAATATCTTTCCCTTCTGTCAACTCCAAGTGCTATCAGATGGAGTTAGCATTAGCCATCAGATAATTCCCCAAAACATTTGGATGTCTACAGACAATGTAAGTTGTGAGATATTTTTCAATAACCTTTTCTTAAATTCAGCAAAGAGTTTTGCCTAGCTCAAGAGTAATATGTTTTTGGTCTGGGTTTTTCTTTTTTTTTTTTTTTTTTCGTTTTGACTTTGAGGTTTCTTTGGTGCCTAAGAGGAACCCATGAAATAAAAACCACAGCACTGAAGGCTAATGGTGGAATTCAGCGCCCGTATGTGCACTCTACCAATTCTCTGTGGTTGGAATCAGTTTTTCTAATTGTTACTAGGTGCCAGACATTTTAAGTCATTTAGGCTGTTTCCTTTTAACTGATAAAACTTATGTTTTAAGTAGCTCTTTTAATTTGTGTGTGTGTGAAGTAATTTTCTGTATTTTATCAGATGGAGAGCTGGGACTTCCCAATGTCCAGCAGCCATTACACAATCCAGCACTCATGTCAAAAGGTCTAGTGAAACTTCTTGAAGCCTTGGTTCTGAAAAAAAGCTTTAAAAATCTTGTTTAGCAAGAGTTTACTTCTCTGTACAAGCAATAGATGATTTGTATGCACCTGAATGTTACCATTTTTAAGACTGCCAGCCAAAGCCAGTAACAATGATTTGTATGTCTGGTATGTGTTGGTATTTTTGAACCTTCTGCTTTTCAGATAAGCAGATGGGAAATGGATGAATGCTATGAAGCTGTATGGAAGCATATGGAAACATAAATAAAGCGGTGTAAAACAATGTGTTTAGCTAGCCTCCGATTTTAACTCCTGCAAGCACTACAGCAAAAAGATTGGTAACATTTACTGATGAAGGCTACAAAGGCAATAGTCAATCCATAAACTAAGATGAACTATGTAGGACTTGGATTTTTATTTTACATTAAACAATATCTATCTGTTGACAGTTAAAGCCCTAGTAATATTTGAGTCAAAATCCCAAAGCTGAGAAACACCAAAGTAGTTTTATGCATTGCTGCATGGCTTGCCCTGGTTTATATTTAAGTACAAACATTGCCTTTGATTTTCAAGGTTGGTCAAGAACTGAGATTATTAGAGTGCTTCTTATGTTTATTTCACCTTAGGATGACAGAAAGTTATGCATATTTGATTTTGTAACCCATACAGTAGCAGAAATTCAGTTATGCAGTACCTTTCACAAATGCTTTCTACCACTAATTTTATATGAAAGTTGCTCACACAACATTACAGAAATATTTTGAAGCTGCTGGTACTGCAAGGTCGATCTGGAGCAAGAAGTAACAACTAAATTTTTCCTGTTGACATTCACTAGTTTGGAGATTTTTTTCTTCTTTACCTGGGATTTTAGTGTTTTGATTTGTTTTTTTTTTACCTGACAGAAGCAAATCAGACTGTGCTCATTCTAGAACATATGAGTACTGGGATGGAAAAGAGAACTTCAGGAAGAGTTTTAAAGTGCCCTCAAAATTAACTTTACTTTTGTATGGGGGAACTAATTGAACACATGGGCTTTTGCCCACGTTACTTTTTTTTTTTTTTTTTTTGTCCAGAGCTGGAAGTTATTCAGACTGATATTTCAGTTTTGATGAATACTGTCTACTTTCTGGACTTCATCTAATGTCCAGTCAAATTAGCAGAATAGTGTGGATACTCACCCATATCAATTAACTTAGACTCACACATTCCACCCCCCAAAACAAGCAGAGTTGTGTGCAATACTTCTCCTCACAAATTACTGCTAAGCTATTTAAAAAATCTGATTTTTGAGTCGTTTTGATCCTTCCTGAGGAAAGAACATCACTCCAAAGTCTATCAAGAAATAAAGAACTGTGTGATGTGACACATCTCCTCTCTTCTTGTGAACACACATATTTAAATCTAAACAATTTCCCTTTCATATTTTACTGAATCCTTCCACTCATCACCTGACTTTCTACCCTGTCTGTCTATATAAAATATTTAGGTGGCTCACAATGACTTAGAAGATCATGTAATTTTGCAATACATTATACAATCAATTCTCATGAGTACTAGTTTAGCAAGATTCAACTCTTTTTGCTTTGAACACTTTCATTCCTGCTGCTTAGGAGCATGAGGCTTAATTCTATCATCACAGACAGAAAATGTAAAATGATTTTGTGAAAAACTGTGAAGGTCAGAACACGTGTCTGTATTCAAGTTAATGTAAAAAGAATATGATGTTAAAAATAAAGCCAGAGATGTAGAAATAATGTTTCTGTAGCCACTTCTTTTCCTAAGAAAAGAAGGATAAAGAGAAATATTACTTGACCTAAACTCTTCATTTAAAATAGCAAAATAGTAAATTAAAAAGGAAACCAGACAAAATAAAAAGTGTATTCAGAACAGATTGCAGACGTCCTCTGAGTCCTCTGATCTCACTTCATGAGTGTTAGCAGTAGCATTTGTTATCTTGCCACTCATGTGAAATACTTTCCCATGTGAAATCACATCAGCCTTACCTTAGATCGGTATTCCTGTCTAAAAGGGGAAAGGAGGAAACCACTGATGCACCATGGCTGCAACATTACATTATGAAGGATATTCTGTTTTCCCTATAGATGGGTTGTCTTTTGGAGTATGAAGTTCTGGAATATGCATTAGGTTGCAGGTTGAAACGCATCAGTTCAGAGTATATTCTGTACTATTAAATTTCCCATAGTTCTAAATATAAACATAAATAGCTATCAATGGCTCTCTCAGTTGCTTGTAACTTCTTCATGACTGTTCATAAAAAAGTCTGGTACTCAGAATTTGGCAGGTACTTGATAAGCTTTTCCATTTCCCCTTTGCAAAAGTTTAATTTCCTTTATTCATTTAATTGCTTGTATTTCCAAACTTTGAAAGCCTATCCTCTTAAAAAAGGATTTGCAAAAGCAGAAGACAATCACTTCAGCAAATTTATTATCCTGACAGAATGTAAATGTCTATTTTTCAAGACTAAAACCAAAAAATGTCTTTGCCTATAGGTATTCTGTTTAGTGTCTAAATGTTAAGAGTTCACCTGCAGCTATAGCTCAGAATTACAAGTGCCCATCAGAAGCTATTTGGTCTTTACAAAATGGGAAATTCAGAGTCAAGTCACCTGACACAACTTGACAAACTTCCATGATGTAATACAAATAGGAGGGATCATCTCATTTCAAGTAATAGAAACGTTTGAGCACTGTGAAGGCTGAAAAAGTTTGGATCCATTTGTCTGTGAAGAAGACTTACTTTGCAGCAATACCGTCTCTTTCCAGAGCAAAGATGTGGTGCAAACAGGTTAAAAAAAAAAAAGATCTTAACACAGTGGATGAGAGTGTTCTGAATACACATAAGTTTTCTGCATTTTTGCATTATTAATTCTCTGTGATAGTGCAGAATATCCTAATAAATGCTGAGAAATCACACGGCTAAATAGCACATCATGGTGATACAAACATACTGGTTCTCTTCACTTTCATTTGCTATGGTTACTGTTGGTTAAATAGCTGAAACATAACCAAACGGATAATTTCACATTAATAGAGTCAGAGCTGAGGCTACACTGTGTACTTTCATTCTCCACGGTAACCATGAATAGGATGCATAATTTATTTTTTTTTAAATTAAATTAATTCAATTAAGAGCCAGAATTAAGAACCAGGAGTGATAGTTTATTGATGTATTGATATCTTCCATGTCATAAAAATGAGTCATTGCTTTTGTGATTAGGTGAAGGAGAGACAGGATGTGTTCATGGACATTCTATTTTATTAAATCTATTTCTGATATGTAACTCCTATGTACTGAAGAGCCTGACTGACTTTCGAGGGGGATTTCCATCTCTATGAATTTAGATCTTGTACAACCCAGACTATAGCTAGCAGAGATCCAGAACAGAGGCAGTGATACAAACACTTAAAATTGGTTTGAATTTAGGCCATGATCCACTGAACTTTGTGATCCTTGCTGACACTTTTCTGCAGAAGTTTTAAATTTAAATTTTGCTACAGCTTATTTACACCAAGAAGATTCAGTCTTTCTGCTTCCTCACAACTCAGCTGCAGAACAAAAGACCTACCATCGCACTCACTGTATCATTTCAATTAATGATATATCTAAAATATGTATGGATAAATAAACTAAAAATAATTAGAGAGTCTGTAGTGCTGTCTTTTCTTTTGGTATGTACTTCCTTCCACAGTCATCTTTCCACCTTTGACTCTCTCAAGATTTACATGCTGCTCTTTTGCTATTATGACTGGCTGTAAATAAAGTAGATCACTATGATACTTTCAGAAAATATCACCTGTCTTGCTGACTTATCACTCTCAATTTTTTACTTCCTATAGCGATGTTTGAATTTACTGTTACCGATCTTGTGCATGAAGGAAAACACTTCGGAGGTGGCAGCTAATGTTGGAGCCACAGCCACCACGTCAGAGAGCGCAGGGAACATGGAATTAAGCACCTGCTGATTTGACTGGGCTGGTTTGCATCTATTTTCAGTTTGCTTTGAGTGCCAGTCATCATCATCTAACCGTGCTGTCACAGTTACTCACAGCGTTCCCATGCTCTTCCCAGACTAATGCTGGCTCCGTTGCTCTTAGCCAGGACTCAGTCTATCAGGAGGGGTGGGAGACATTCAGGTCTCCTCAGCTGTGGGAGAGACCTGCCCCACGGCATCTACAGGATCCAGCTGGGGCAGGGGGCCGTGCAATGCCTGCCTTAACTGCAAGAGCTCTTGCACACTGCTGATACAGAAACCACCTTTGATGCAGACTCCTTCCACCGTTAGCAGCCACGCAACCAGGGCAGACCTCCTGCTGTCACACTTAGCAACCTCTCATGGAGACCCAGTGTGCTGCTTCTATCTAGCCAAGCTACCTAAGCATGTCCCGTGACTCTTGCAGTGGAGAACCAACACAGGCTGGTCTCTAGCCTGGTGTTTTCAGAAAGTATCATCTCCAGCTTTTCTGTGTGCTGGGGAGCCCACCTACCCCAGGGCATGTCGCCCTGCTGAAAGCCCAAAGCTGCACTAACAGGACCTAGATACGGGTGGGAGTAGGTGGCCACAAAGCCAAATGTGCTTGTGTAATGCATGAGAGTGTGTGAGCTTCTGGGCCTGGCTGTGACCTCAAAGAGAAAGGATTTTGTGAGAGGACATAAACAGTACCCATTTTCTTATACAGTGCAAAACCAGCAGCCAGGAGTCATGCCAGCTATCTAGGCCTTCAGCATTATTTATGAACACTCTTCTCTCCCCTACTCATTTTTCCCTGATAGCAAGTGATTGTGCAAATGTAAAGTTTGAATAGATGGTTTCACTAAGATTAAAGTTAGGAAACGGACTTTCTTACTTATCTATTACAGTCCTACTACACAGACTATGATCCAGTCCTCCTGCTAGAAAGGAGTGTGCCATGCTGTGCTTAAGCTGTCTTTAAAAAGATAATGCCTACTGTTTGGCTGAATTAGCACTAAAGAGGAGGATTTACCCAACTGTGATCTTTTTTTCCAAGTTCACTTTTTCCATCGTTGTAGTTCTTTCATTTATTCTCACAAGGGATCCAAAGTTTGTTGCATCCAGAATAGGAAAGGCCCACCAACATCAGCAACAAAAATAATAATTATGAAAAGTGTTTAAGAATATGTTGTATCCTCCACATTTAGAACTATGTTTCTCTAAAAGTGAATGACCCCTTTCATTCCTAAAAAGCCTGACTATTTTCTTGACTTTGATTCTCTACTGGCTGCATTCCACCTTATTTTGCTCAAGGAAAGAAGGGCTGCACAATTCTTTAGAATAGTTTTGATGGCATCTTTGCGTAATAACAAAAAATTTGTTCTTCTTTTTTCTTTCAGGAAGAAGAAAAAAAAAAGCCTCTGGGCTTTCTGTGCTCCAATTGGTATATCATCTATATGTTTACAGAACTGTTCTCTCATAATCTGTGAAAATATTTCTGTGCTTCATTCCCCTGTAGAAAGTATTTAACTGAATCCAGTAGGTATAACTTACAGTGCTAGGTGAACATGAAATTATTCAAAGTCTCAATTTTGGATTAGCTAGGAAAGCAAAGATGAAGTCCGGGTTCCAAGGAAATCCTTAGGAGTTTTAAAACTGTCTTTGAGGAATCAGATTCTATTCCAAAACTTGACAATCTTATGTAGGTAAAATCAATATACTAGACTGGATCCTCACATCATATTGCTATCCTTGTCACCTACTTGTATTACCTGAGAGCCCAGGAGCCTCTGTTCTAGGTTAATCAGTGCATAAAACCCAGATGTTCCCTTCTTCAAAGGATAAATGCAGACAGGATACTACAAAGAAACAAGAAAAAATTGTTCAGCAGGAGATATGACTGTATCAGGACAACAGCATCAGATGGATGTAGTATCAGTACAAGAACCTGGAGGACAGTAAATTAGAAATGTCCATGCAGAACATCTCCAAAGCAGAAGGGGGAATACATGGGCTAAGCCAAATGTTTGAAAGTGTTGCGTGTGTAGAAGTTGTGCCAGATGAAAAGCAGAGTCCAGAGAGAGGTCAGAGAGCAAAGATACTCTCCAAAGCTCATGAAGCTTAGTAGAGATCCAATATAAATTTAGAATGAAGTTCAACTTTTCTTGTTTTACTCAAATGTTGACATTTTGGATCATCATCAGTACTGGGATACTCAGTTACAGGAGATCACAGAATGGTTGAAGTTTGAAGGGACCTCTGGAGGTCATCTGGTCCAATGCCCCTGCCCAAGCAGGGCTGCCAAGAGCCAGTTGCCCAAGACCATTTCCAGATGGTTTTTGAATATCTCCAAGGATGGAGACTCTACAACCTCCCTGGGCAACCTGTGCCAGTCCTCGGTCACCCTCACAGTAAAAAAGTGTGATGTTCAGAGGGAACCTCCTGTGTTTCAGTTTGTGCCCATTGCCTCTTTCCCTGTCACTGGGCGCTACTGAAAAGAGCCTGGCTCCATCTTCTGTCACCCTTCCTTCATGTATTTACATACATTGACAAAATCCCTTGAAATTGTTGAGCCTTCTCTTCTCCAGGCTCAACAGGCCGTGGTCTCTCAGCCTGTCCTCATACAGAAGATGCTCCAGTTCCAGTCCATTAATCATATTAGTAGTGATGCACTGGACTCTACAGTATGTCCATGTCTGACACCACTAGCCTTCTTTGCAGCTAGGGCACATTGCTGGCTCATGTTCAATTTTTGGCAGTATGAAAAAAAAAAGTTTAAGAATTTTACTTTTAAACTTGATTTTATTTTAGAAAAAGCTTTATTTTGTTAAGGAGTTTGTAAAGAAAAGCTATTAAATCTGTCTCAGACCAAGAGAAATCCAGGGTCATTAGCTATGGGATTATAAACCAGCCCTTTAAAGGGCCATTTGATAGCAAACTGCCACTCCAGAACAGGTTTTCATCAACAGTTAAAGTATAGAAAGCCAGTTACATCAAGGAGAAAAGCAAAAACCCCCATTTGTGACTGCCTATGCTGTTTTTATTCTCAACTATACTAGGCATTGATCATTACATTCATCTCCTGTGAAAGGAACATAGACAGCATGTTAAAGGGTCAAGTGGATTATTCTTCCTGACACCGAAAAAAGTTACCCATTCTACTTTTTTGGAAGCATGTGTTTATTGAAATCCTAACTACCTTTCACACCTCACTGACCACATATTTCACAAGTAAAACTAGTAGCTGTTAGGTCATTTGAATTAGTATGCAGTGGTTGCTTCTATAAGTTTTTATACTTTGCCATATTTCTCTCTCTCCAAAATATTTCGAAAATTAACACGTTCAGTTGTAAATGTTGATCCTCTGTTTAGTCAGAATGATTAAATGATGGTCATTGTAGCATGACTCATTACTTCTGGATAGGAACATTTACACAATATTATCTTTGTTATGAAGTGCAGTTATGATTCACATCAGTCCAAGCCTTCTTCAAGTGAGGATAGTTATGATTACATTTGGAATATTTCATTCTACTTGGTGATTTACTGGTAAGTGAGCTCAGTACTTATGCTGATACTTTCTAAAGGAAAAAAAAAATTAAAAATAAGGCTGACTGCTTTCCTTAAAGATTGGTGCTGCCAAAACCATATGTTCTCATTAGACAAAAATGAACCTCCTTAGAGGAAAATTCTTGAAAAATCCTGTATTAGAACCTTCCCACAGAGAACAGGAGGTTGCTGACGCATTTGGTCTTGTACAAGGTACTGACATAGGGGAAAGTCATAGGCAGAGCTTCACTCTTCAGTGAAGCTTTGATTTTACTTATGCTACCAGCTCTTCAGGAAGATTGTAATAAAAGAGGATGATTTGGAATAGAGTTACTATAAAACATGTCCCCATTAAGCTGAATTATTTGAACTAGTGTTTGAAATATAGAACAGCTGAGCTTGGCTTGTATACTAATACCGGTATCTGGGATTGTGTCCTTGCATTAATGTATGATCTAACCTAGCCTTTCACTATGTTGACCTTGCACACTACGTTCAGTGTTCAAAGCTAGCTCAGTATCTGATCAAACGTGGCAATTGCTGTCCCATAAAAATGATATTCTAACATTAAAGAGAAACAAAAAGTTTCTAATGCCTTTTTTTTTTTTTTTTTTTTTTTTTTTGTTATAGAGACAACAGCATCAACTAAACATTAAGGTTTGGACAAACCTATATTTTTTTCTTTTGATTAGTCTATTAAGATAAATGTCTACATACTTTCTTTTTAGAGTATACAGATCTATACTTGTATTTTTTTTCTTGTAAAGTAAGAAAGTGAATCTTGAAACAACCAAAACATTCCAGGTGTGCTTGAAAAGGAAAGGTTTTGACCTTACCAAAAAGCAGCATTTCATCTTTTTCTTCCCCAAAACAAACAGACACATTGACAGACATCAAGGGAACTGCTGAATTTTAAAATGCTATATTCTCTGAGAGAAAAACAACATTTGTGATTGCAATTTTTGACTGCTACTCCTTCACATCTCTTAGTGTGCACTTCTAAAAGTCACAGAGATGCCTCCACTTGCCTTATGCAGGGTGTGCCTAATATACGAGTTAGCTATGCATTAGTTCTGCCATCTTCTACATAATGAGTCAATCAAGGAGTTGCAGTTGTCATTTATATAAGTCTGAGAAGGTGTGAGCATGGACTGAACTGTCTTTTTTCTTCACAGATTCATGTTTACCTTCACTGCACTTTTGTGTCACTTTTAGGCTGTAACAATTACTTTTTATGAACTATTTTCACCCAGGGCACAACTTAACCTAAGCCAAGTAAAAGGGAGATGCCTAATCAGCTTAGCTGCCTCAGACTTCTATAGAAGTGAACAGGTCAGGTTTCTTCAGTTGTTTCAATTAATTAAAAAAAAAAAAAAAAGTCAAAATTAATATCTCACTCTTGAACACACAGAAAGAGACCTAGCAGTAGTGTTGAAGCAATCAAGAAATGCTTTTGCAATGCAGTTTGTCAGCACAAAGTCCATAGCTTTTTTAATAGCATTCAATCTACAGAGGGTATTTCATCTATGTAGGACAATAAATACAACTACACTTGCAGCAGCTTGGGATATCTCATTACAGGGAGACAATGACAGATTGGAAGAAATCCAGGGTAGCAAAACACAAGTGATAATTCACTTGCAAGACAGACTTATGGAAATATTAGATGGGCTAAATACATATCAGTTAAGCCAAAGAGTAAGTAAATGGAGACAGAATTCCACTGCTATTTGAATAATGCAGACAGAGGAGATGGAGATAGGTGGGTTTTGTTTGGCTGGTCTTAACCTTGATAATAATGAGATTTCACTGAGTTCATACAACAAAGGAAAGACTTAGGACAACACCAGGAAAAAGTCCTCAGCTATATCACTCAAAGTACTGGTCTGTACTAATCTGGATATACCACATCTAGGTGCAGATACAGCTACAAAAAAAATGCACTCCAAACTAACCGACCAAGCCCCTCCATCCTTCAAATAAACCCAAAAGCAAAACAAAGAACTGCCAGAGTAGACCTACTTAGCTGCATAACGGGGACAATTTCTCGCTCACACAAATGAATTTCTAGAACCTAAGGTTTTGTTGTAGTTATTGTCTTAATACATTGCTGTAAGTAGGTATGGTAGTGATCCTGTCTCCCATTGACTGAATAAAGCTTCCTCTCAGGAGGGACTGACAATAAAACAATAAGAAGTTCTTACTTTCTGGAGAACCCTCAACTCTCATGTATAGAGGGTTGGACTCTGCATATTGGAAGGTTGAACTACAGAGGAAAAAACCCACGTCCTTTGGACATATGGTAGTAACATAGAGCAAATGTCACTGCAGCTCGGAAAGTTTATCCCTTCATGTTCAAAAGTCTGGTTTTCTAGTCCAAATGTTAACCACACTGAAAAATGTCCCCTTAGTACAGACATACCGAGAAAAGTTTTCTAATAGGGAGATAGTAGAGCTATACACTGTCCCCTGTGCATGATTTATCTAGGGGTCTTTCTGGATCCTGAAAGACTATTCTCCACATCCATCTCCAGAATTCTGGAAAGGTATAATTTTCAAAACTTTGTCATATACAAAGTGTTTGCTCAAATATATTCAGAGGTCTGTTTTCTAAAAGAAGTTTTAAAATGTTTTCTAGTAATATCCATTACTTGAAATGAATCCTAATGCCATGAGGACATGATTAATTCCTTCTATACTATCACTCTGGGAAGAATTCATAATTTCATATTTCTATTCAGAGAGTCAGAAAGAAGAAGAGCTAAATCCTTCTGATCTTATTCAGTCAGGGACCAGTCAGGGACCAGATGCACCAGGAGGATAACAATAATCTGATCAGTAATGGTTCTGATTTCTTTTTCTGCAAGTACTCTCTATTTTGAGGGATCTACCAAAGATAATCAGTGATCCTAGGTTAGTTTTGTTTATTGAGATTACTATATGAAACATAATTACAAATAATATTCAAACAATGCCCAAATCGAAAGAGCAGTTTGCAGTGACAGTGGCATTTATTTGAAGCATTATATGAATGGAATGTGACTCAGTTCTCCTTGCTGAGACTCCTGCCATCATTACTAATGCTTACTATAACAGAACAAGAAATTTAGCTTAAAGTAAACATACAAATTAAACCCCAAGTATTTAAGGAAGGGAAGAATTTTATCTCCTTGTTTAAGAATGCAACATGATAAAATTTAAGACCGCAAGATGTTTTATCTGAAGCTTCCAAAGAAACTTGTTACTGGCTCATATACAAGGAATTACAGGAAAGGGAGTGTTCACTTCAGAGATCTACACAGCCCAAAAGGGGCAAAATAGTAAATTATACCCCTTTGTGAGATATGGAATTAAACACAGAGGAATTAGACAGAAATTAAGGTATTTACTAGGTAATATCCTTAAAAGTTCTAAAAGGGATGTCCTAATGATAAGAGAATTGCACCTAAGGCAAGCAGCTGGGAGATGCGCGGGAGGGCAGCTCAGCAGGGCAGCGCACAAGCGAGTCCTGCTTGCGCAGACTGGACGTCCGTGTCTGACAGCTCGATTCCGTCTTTCCAGAAAGGAGGCCCTAAGCTAATGAAAACTGCTGCCAACACCAGCCTACACAAACCCATTTGGCTGCCAAACTGCAGCAACATCAGGCTGTGAAGTTGTTTTTCCCCATTGTTGCCAGACTTATGAAGGGATTGTCACTTTGATGCCTTTTTTAAATCTTTTTAAAATTATTTTTATTTTTTATAATGACAAATTAGCAAATATCTATTTTTTAATTTTCTATGACAAAAGCTACAGGGGCAGCAGTGCCAATGGCATGTAGAGTTCTACATCTGCATTTTTATTTTACAGAGGAATAAAATACGAACAAAAATAATAATCAGTGTATACATATTTTCCTGTTAGTACCTAGGTTGGCAGTGGTTTTGTTTTCTATGACAAGCCTTCATGAACAGGCAGGAGAGACAGCTGTGCTCAGAATTGTGCACCTGTAGCATAACTCCTCTCTCTCTCTCTCACACAGCTGATTGGGGGGTAAAAAGATTTAAACAAGAAAAAAAAATCTTGGCAAGGGGTTTTAATTCAGTAGAAAAATAATAGAAACATTAAACATCCTGAGCTGTGTCTTGCAGGTTATTAGAAAGAGTTATCAGCTTGAAAGCAATTTAGAGGCAGACACCTTATACAGTACTTTCATTGACAACAAGCAATCATACTGCCTCAAATTGAGAAATCATAGAAGTGAAGAAAATCAGTGGAGAAATGAAGCCAGCTAGAGCCAGGTTGGGGAAAGAGGAGACTCCAAGACAGTACATAACCCTCTTAACTGAAAATTCAACATTTGCCTCCAACTGTAAGATGCTCTAGTGCAAATGCCATAGGTTGCTAGCCTACATTCTTGTAGGGTACCTGTACAGGTAACTGTCAGTATGGCCCCTGTTACTGAGGAGCTCGAAGGTTTACAGCATCCAAAGAAGCACAAACGTGCCTCCGTGGTCATAACTTTAGAATGGTCAGTATGACTGTGAGGTGACTGATGTGACATAGGGTGTTGTCACTGGGCTCGCACAGCCCACCCAGCACCAGTGTCCTTGGCCTTTTCTTTGCTGCAACTGCTTTGTGTGAAAGGTTGGCAACGTGCAATGGCGCCAGATGAAGAGCGTGCGCTGCCCACGTGCTGACTATGCAGCTTCTCAGACATGTGTGGTTCCAATGCCCATGACTGTTAAAGATCCCCCACACCTGAACTGGTCAAACCCATTGAAAAATTATAGCTGTTCCTCATACCAGCTTGGCAAGTCAGGTTAGTTTTGATGCAGCAGAGCTTCATGATGCTCAGGTAATGCAAATTGTTGCTAACAGGCACAGCAGTACCCTCCAGCCCTGTGTGCAATGAGGGGTGAATAAATGCTTTTATGTACATAATAGAATTTTAAACTGTAACTTCCCATCACTGGAGTTTTTCTGAGCAGCAGCGCTGGAAAATCTTTACAGTGGAATCACACCTCCATGAGTTACTTTCAGCTGTGGCCGCTGCATAGCTGCGCGCCATCTGTCATGAAGGCGGCAGAGAGGAGCATTGGAATAGCAGCCCAGACTCATTCGGGAAACATTGGCATTGGCTATGTGGCAGAGCAACCAGGAGCTTCACGAGGGAGGAGACAGCTTCCTGTTGTAGCCTCCTGAGAAATGACAGGCAGAGCCATTGCACAAAACAGATCTGCGCTCTCAAGGAGCTAAACCAGCAGGCAGCACAGCGAGCGAGAAGTTGTTGCAAACAATTCTCTGCACTTGCACTTGTTGTATGAGACCCCTAATCTGCTCTTGCTAGCAAAGGCAAAGCCTATGCCTTGAGGTGCTTTTTCTCCCTGCGCTCTCATATGCTCCCATTAACAAAAATGCCAATATGTGGGTAAAAAAGTATTTTGGCACAGAAAGCGTGTTTATGAGCAACAGTAACATGCTCAGCTGCTCTTATTGTTAATGGAATATGGGAGAAACCAAGCGTGCATCAAAAAGATAAACGGGAAGAATTTGTGACGGCTTTAAGCTCTATCTACTCTGCAATCAGAGAAAAGAAACTGTGAGTTTACAGTGACTGTCTCCTTCATTTAGCATCCTTTAGAAAGCTGAGTTTGAATCTCACGTGCTGTGGGGTACGTGCACCAGGTTTCATTATGTATGCAACGCGAAATTAGCAGCAGTTATGAGTGCCCAGCAGGGCATTTGACAGCTGTTTGAACCAGAAGCTGACGATCAAGTTTAGAGAGTTGGCTAGAAAAGAGTGAAGACTGAAAATCCTACAGGGTCACAGTGCAAGCAGAAGGCTTAGTTCAGAGTCTTGTGAAATCAGAGAGAAACTTTCCGTTAATTTCGCAGTGAGTTGTGTAGACCTTTAGTAAAGAATCATATGAGCTGAGTAGGGACTGACAAGGGGCGAGAAGCGGGTATGAACGCTACAGGACTGGACAAAGGTCTTCTTTCAATAAAGAAAGAAATCAGCTGGAGAGGCTCTGGAGTTTTGTAGGGATTGGAGTAACAGCTGGAATCCTCTCAAGATTCAACGGAGGCTGGTAACTTTACAAATAGGATTGATCTTACAAAACTTCCTTTAGTGAAAGATAAAAAAATGTACTGGCCGGTCAGAGATTGTTGTCTAGGTTTTATCTACAGTCACTGGAGAGACAGGAGCAGCCACAAAGCAATTCACTCCATCCACTTCTTTCTGCTGACAACAAAGGAGGACGAGATGACTATCTTATGCTGCACTGAAGCAACTCATAAAGGACTAAATTTATGTACAAAGAATGCAACTCTCGGTTGTTATTAAGCAATGTCACTTGAAAGCGTTATTTGAAGAACCCAAAAGGTAATCTAGGCTCTACTTCTTGGAACCTGTTGAACATTGCCTCTTTACAGATTGAGTTGCGATTTTGTAATTGTATCTCTTTTAGAGGACGGTTTACTTAAAAGAACAAAATTACATCCAATCACACTTTTATTAAATAAAAGAAAAGCCATTTTCTGCAAATGTGCCTATTTAGAAAACAGTGACACTGTAATCGTTGTTGTTTATTCTGGCAGTGCAGCGCTTGAAAGCGTGGAGGCTTCCTAACGCGGAGAGCTGTGATTAGGATTGCGGAATGCTTCAGTCTAGGAAGTCTTCATACCTTGTCCCTTTTTATTGCTCTGAGAAGATATGGTAGGAAACAAATCTCCTAAGTGTAAAGCAAGGCCTTAGGCTGGGCATTTGGGGCGGAGGTGGTGGAAACTACCTATAAGAAGAGGTAAGCAATGAAATAGATTGCTTGGGGGATTTATCAAGCTGTCAGCATTGGAGATGTTTAGAAATTACATGTTATATGCAGCTGATCCTAACTTTGGGCAGATGAATAGGTCTTTAAAGGTTTGTCTTCCATCAGGAAGAACTTTGAACTCAGAATACTGACATGGCTTAGAGAATTACACACTTGATTAATTTTCCAAATATCAGCTAAATGGATATTAGACAACTGAATATAGAGATAGACCACTATGCTGTATTACATATAGCACTTGTGTTATTGTCCTGGTTTCAGCTGAGAGGGTTCATTTTCTTCACAGTAGCTAGTATGGGAGCTATGTTTTGGATTTGTGCTGAAAACAGTGTTGATAACACAGAGATGTTTTCGTTATATGGACTTCTTGTTGCTGAGCAGTGCTTACACAGAGCCAAGGCCTTTGCTGCTTCTCACACTGCCCTGCCAGTGGGATGGCTGGGGGTGCACAAGGAGTTGGGAGGGGACACAGACAGGACAGCTGACCCAAACTGACCAAAGGGATATTCCATACCATAAGACATCATGCTCAGTATAAGAGGGGGGCAAGTCAGGGAGAGGCGGCAGCAGCTCCAGGACATGTGGCTTTGGGACAGTCCGGTTTCGGGACGGGTCTGAGCATGCCGTCTGAGTTGTACGTTCCTTGGGTGAGAAACTGCATCGTGTATCACCAGTTTCGTATACTCTGTTAAGTACTGGTTTGTTTTGTTTTGTTTTCCCCTCTCCCTTTGCTATCCCAGTAAACTGTCCTTATACCAACCCACCAGGTCTTGCCTTTTCCTTCCCATTCTTCTCCCCATCCCACCGGGGGCGGGGGGGGGAAGGGGAGGAAGGAAGAGGGGGGAGTGAGCGAGCAGCTGCGTGGTGCTCAGCTGCTGGCTGGGGCTAAACCACGACAGTTATACCTAGAATTAAGCCACAATTAGTCTTGGATAAACTAAGATTTACCTCGTCTATGCAGCTTGAGAGTTCTCTGCCATGCTGAGCAGTTGGGTACCTTGCCAGCCTCTGCTCAACTGTCTCAGTTTCTCCTGTATCTCAACACTTCCTTAAGAAGCACAACTGGTTTTTAATGTCACAGGCACACACATGTAAATGGGTTTGGTATTCTTTTACTTAGAGACCAATAAAGCAATGGAAAAATCATTCATCTTGGTCAAAAATTCTGTCAGCAAAAATGATATATGCATTGACAAATGTTTGATACTTATACTTCTTTCAGATGGTCTTCTAACTATCTTCTTGAGTTCCTGGTCTTGAATATGCAGGACATATTGCAACATCTTGTTATTAAAAAAAACCTTTCACAGACTGTGCAATAAGCAAAAAATGACTGTGTCATGTTAAAAGAGCTTTACTAGTTTACATGGATGGGCAGGAAAATGGAAAACATTACTTAAATGTAAAAATGAAAACAGTGGTGTAGATATTACTAGTTAAATTATCATTAAAAATTGTATGAAGTTAAAATGCCTGGTAAGGCTAAATGCAGAGTTCCTACTAACATGAAGCAAAATATGTCCATAGAAATGAAGGAGGGAAAAGGTTAAGAATTTAAAAAATCTCATAAAATAGAAGCTCTTTCCACATGATATGGTGATACAAGGATCTGTGAGATATAAGGCTCTGTGATAATCCTTGAGGAGGGATTCCAGTTAATCCTACTTCGTGCTCCTTTATTTATATATTTTCTTGCTTCACCTGCTTGTAACAAACATTAATACTGATAAAAAACTATTGTCCTGATGCAGTGGATCATGATCAGAAAAAAGAACACTGATAAAAAGTTTCCAGAATCAAAATGGCTTCTAGCAGAGAGTGTACTTTCTTCATTTTCCCGGCTAAGCTGTAGCACAGACTATACTTCTGAGATTCAAAGGTGTTGATGCAGTACGTCTTCTTTATGCCTCTTGCTAAAGATATAGTCACTGGAATGATAAGGCACACTTAAAGATAAAATCTTCCAGGAGAGATAAAGTGTTACATAAAAAGCAACTTTCGAATTCTGAGGACAAAATTTGACACAAAGAAAGAAAATTACGAAATCAGTTTTCATTTCACCACTGGATCTATTTTGGAAAAAAGCCACATTTTTTCACCAATGTAATAAATCTTCATGCAAGTGCTTTAGTGTGACCATCAGAAAATTAAGAGAAAAAGTATCTACGATACTGAAAAATGAAGAGCTAACTGGACTAATCTATTGGAAAAGTTAACAACTGCCAGTTTTTGAACATCCTGCCTACAGGTCCCATCTCACCCTGCCTGCAGTTCATTCATTCGGTTTATTCCAGGCAGCTGAGGACAAAACCCAAACTTGACTCTTGCAAAGTGTTTTAGGCAATTGAATGTGACTTGCAGATCTTACAAGGGAATGGAAAAGCGATGCTTGTCACAAAACCAGTGCTGTGTTATGTGACACAGCTTCTAACAGAAATGAAGAGATTCACAAACAACTACCTCTTTTGAAACATGTAATTTGTTTTCCTTCTTTATTCTGAAGTTTAATCACTGAGTGAAGAATCAAACCATACTAATGGTGATATCTTTAAAAGTTCAAAAATTGGACTTAAGGACAGGTGGTTTTCCTTAGAAGCACGATACAAAAATATGCACTCCTACTCAAAGATATAAAAGAATGTAAAACTTTCTGAGTGTGATTTTATTTTATAGATCATGCATTATAATTAAATCATTAAATAAAGTAGTCTAAGGCATTGTTGGAAAACTTCAGTATAGAATTTTGTAAATTTATATCTCGTGCTAAAATATAAATTTGGTGGAAATTGTACCTGGTAGTAAAATTTGGCAGTGACATTTCTAGCACTAATTTTTGATAAAAATACCTCCTGAATCCTATCAGGCCTACACATAAGCTTTTCATACATTTGCATAGATAAACAAAATGCTGGCACAAACAAGTTGAGCCTGCAAGTTTTTAGGCCAGGATTTACACCTCCAAGGTAGGTAGTGACCTCATCTTGAACCATGCAGAAGCATAAGTGAGATAAGAGTCCATAGATTATCCTCCAGGTAGTATTTTTGGAAAGTTAAGACATGTCATAACACAAAAACAAGGGTGAAGTGTGCTAAGACCACAGGAATTAAATTGGTCGGTTTCCTTCTTCTTAAAATCTTTACAAAATAGGTCTGGTAGATAACATGGCTACTTTAACAGTGATACAGACCTCTCTCCCCGGGGGATTACTTATATTTGGGTGCAGTGGGATGAATGTGTTACCACAGGATCCATTAAGGAGTTAACTTGCAACATGGTAAAAATATTCATGATCTACGGTAAAATTTACTCCATGGTAATTTGTCATGAATTTTTCTCCTTCACTACCTGTTAAGAGCTCTTAGGTCAGTGTGTAAACTGGCAATTATTGGCACGTAGGTCTCATGACGTGTGCTTAAATCAGCTTAGTCCGCAGAGGCTCGTTTCCCTGTGCGTGTGCCAGGCACTTACCGGAAGCTGTTTAAGCGCTAAAGAGTTGCACACATGATACTTGGGACCATGATCTGCTTGCTATTTATATTTCAAATTGAGTCAAGCTAAATGGATTTTTGAAAGCCTCTTAAGGAAGATTTAAAGGAAGAAACAAAATCCAAGAATAGAATAAATGCAAAAAGTTGGGGTTTTTTCCCCCTGAATAGTTATGTGCCTCGGTTTACCTATTTGGTATTACATTGGGCAAAAGAACAAAATTCAAAGATGATAAAAAGGAAAGGAAAGGAAATTATCTCTACTTGGGAGGCGCTGACTTTCCTGATTCCAACCAGGCTGACGCAGTTATTTTGCCTCAGGCCTATGCCTCGGGGTTTGCAGCAGTATTGACTTGAAAGAAAGATGCTAACTAACAGAAACTGTAAGTGAATTTCTAACAAAGGGCTAGTAGCTAAACACTATAGGAAGAGTCTTGTGGCCCCACATCAGAAGGCAGATCTGAATTGTACTAAACCTACCAAAAAACACGCGAGGAAAGAAGGTCTGTGAATTTGCATGGCCCAGGATAGCCACTTCTCCAGCCACTGGAGTTCTTTTGGCTGTCGTATCTTCCTTCTGACAAAGCTGAACAGTGTGCATTTTCTGGTCACCAGGTAAATTGCTGCTGTTTATGAGAAAGCGAAGCGATGGACAGCAGGGCTGAAACCTTAGTACGGCGTTAGCTCCATTTTCAGGAGAAAGGATGCACTGAGAGTCAGCAGGAGAGGGAGACATAGCAAACTACCTTCCCTTGGAAAGGGCAAACGCTAACCCCGAGACTATAAATCTTTAATGTGGCCAGCTAACTACAAACCATCTGAGGCTTGTTGAAAAGATGCACCGGTTGTCAATTTGAAGCATAAGTTACTGACGTGCATATATTTTCACCACCTGAGGCTTTGTTTTCTAACTGCTTAAATAACTATCAAAGCAACATCTCTTGAAAAGTGCTTGTTGAAAAGAATGCTGAGAAAGAAAGTAACTTCATTTACAACTACGATTGTTTGATATTGTCAAATCTTCTGATGCTGTATCTGAAGATTTTCTTATACTTCATAGCAAATAAGGTTCATAGGTTGTTAAATGCATTCTTATTAAAATCTGTGTAATATTTAATATATCTTGAACATCATTCCATTTTTACCAATATTATTTCCTTAAGTAAATATATTTAAGTATCATTGTGAAGAAATTTCTGTGAGACATAAAAGAGAAAACTACATTTAAGAAATTGACATTAAAATACCTGAGCACTCAGGCAGAAATTTCCTAAAAATAAACATGTATCACAAGACCACAATACCTTATCAATGAGATATAGCATTGCTGTTCCTTTGTTGTTTTTAAGACTGCGTATAACATTCAATTGCCAAGTTGGAAAAGATCTTTTCTCGTTACTTATTCCAGAAGAGTGTCTATAAGCTTGCTATAATTGTTGATTCCTCTGTGTCAATTCCATTTCTTAAAGACATTCAAGTTGCCTCAGAACACTTAGCTGATTTATATGATGCTTAAATCTCATCCACCCACAAGTCACCTTTTTCCCTAAATCCTTAAGCAAGTGTGATTTTGAGGGGTTTTTTTCCACTGCTCTTTTTACAGAAGTGGGCAATATGCATTTAACATTATCGCCACTTAGTCTCAGGTTTGCTGAAGCATAGCTTCTGCCTGCCGAAGCGTACGCAACCTTTAAAGTTCATCCACCAGCTTTTGGAGGCTGTTAAAGAGACACCCTATTTAGCAACGATTTTGCTTAACATCTCACATTCTTCCTCATTTCTTTCCCTGCCACTCCTGATGCTGAATTTCATGGAAATAGTTCTGTATATCAGTATCTGTGACGGCATTATGACCACATAAACAGCGTTATGGCTTCAGATAGAAAAGAAGTAAGTGGCAACTTGCTTTCCTTTGTCAGGAAGGGATGAAATTGTTTTGCATATTGTTCAACCAGAGGCACTTATGAATATAATGTTAATTTAAAATAAAAATAAAATAAGCAGTCAGCCATTTTACAAGATATACTGAAAATGCAACATTTCCACTGATAGCTTAGGATTAAATTTTCGAGTAACATCCCCTGTGAACTAAAAAACTAGTTGAGCAACCACTGAAACCAATGGTCTGGCTTCCTACAGGTCAATGTCCTGTGGTTGATTATCTTCAGTGTGTTAGAAGGTACAAGACACACCAAAGCATATGGAGAACATTTAGAAGACGCTTCTCCAGTGCGAATCCTCCATTGCTTGGTGAGCTAACACCAGCCTTTTCTTTACTGGGGCTACGGCAAAGGTGTCACGGCGGTGTAAGACGTTAATTAATCCTGAGAACTTTAGTTTTCTGCCAAATGTAGTTGAAACTGGTCAATAGGGGCGGGGGGGAAAGGGTGAGAGTTCTTTTTAGTGGGAGAGTAGGCATGAAAGACAAAGCACAGGATCACATACAATTTTCCAAAGAAAATGTGATTTAACTCCCCTTCCTCCCATCCGCCCACCAGTGGCATAGACTCTGTCCTGGCCAAATGCTATTACAGTTAATGTCACTGATTTTAGAGCTGTTAATGGGCATGAAGATTACAGCTACTTTCTCCTCATACTGTTTGATTTCCATTAGCACACTTTATCATCAGGCTGTACATAACAGAAGGTGCTGAAATCTCTGACAGTAATTCCTCATAATTTTGGCTCATATGGAAATAAGAATGCATGTCCCAGGTGAAGCAGTATATCCATTTTCCTATGCATCCAGCTAAACACAGTATTAATTTTCAGTTGGCCTAAATACTGTACCCCTTCAACTAAAATGCAATTATTTGTAAGTATGCTTGGCAAGTAAGTGCTGCAGACTTTACTATTTATTTCACTACATGAAATGCACTTCATCTTCACCTGCTCATATTAAAATATAATCTAACAATATGTTTCCAGCTCTCAAACTGACATTTCATTAATTTTCATAGACATCTGAGCATATTTTAAATGCTAGCTTTGTGCATAGTGAATAGGATTTTTCAACTTCTCGGTATTTTTTTTATATTTGTAGCTTTCCTCTAGTAGAGCATGTAACGTCACGGGGGGCTGCACTGCTGAAATATCTTTAATTGTGAAGCACTACTGTTCATATCTTGTGATCTCTGCTGGTAGTGCACAACACAAACCTGTTTCTCTCCCCCTCCAATGGATGAAAACTTACATTTCTGCCAACAAATAAAGATCATATTTTTCAATAAGTCAGTAATGAAATGACATGGGCATGGATTAGGGTGTCAGGACTCAAAAATGGAAGAAGAAAGACTCCTAAAAATGTACCTACACAGATTTCAAGAAAAAAACCCACAGAACCAACAAAAAACAACCAACACTTGTGCAAGGTGCTTTGCAGGCAGCAGAGACGAAAAAGGATGAGGGGGCAGAGGGAGACCTTGCAAGCAGCACCAGGCCAGAGACCGGACAGCCCCAAGGGGACAGCGGGGCTGACACCCCAGTGCTGGAGCTCTCCTTGCCCGCTCTTCTGCGTGTTGCTCTGGCCTGGCGTGAGCAGGCTGGTCTCACACCTGATCCAAAAAAAGGATCTGTAGAAGCGACCGTTTGTGGCTGCTGAGGTGGCCCCAGCTGCCGGTCAGGTCACGCCTGAGCAGCTCGGCCTAGGAGCTCTACCTTCCTGTGGCCATGGGAAAAGCTCCAGAGGTGCCTTGTAAAGTGGCAGCAGTTTCTGTTGGAAAGAATAAATTCCCTGATGGCAGCAGATATTAGAAAGGATTAGGTGTTTCCTTGTACTACAAGTCTCACAGTACCATCAGCCGTGTTCCCAGACTGGAGGCGAGGGTTTGTGCAGACACTGAGCGCATTTTGCAGGGGACGTACCGGCCTCGCTCTGATGGTGTCCTCCAGCTGGCAGGAACAACCGAAGCCACCCAGTAAAGGCCATGTCCAATTCATGGGGCGGCAAAAGTGCAACTTGGTGTTGGGGTGCTACAGTGGAGGCAATAAGGCTGAAGCCTTTTGCAGAAAATGACATCTTTGTGGAAAGGCTTGGAAGGAAGTATTTAGAAAGATGGATCAGGCAGAAGCACCCTATGCGAGCCGCTAAGTGAGAGGTCAGAGGGAGCAGCTCAACAGAGAGTGGAGCGGGGATTTTTTTCCCTCTTGCGTCTTGTTATTACTCTGCTGGGAGTTGCATAGTCCGGCCAGCACTGGGGGTTTTAGTTTAAAAGCTTCTCAGC
This sequence comes from Balearica regulorum gibbericeps, assembly GCF_011004875.1. NCBI lineage: Eukaryota > Metazoa > Chordata > Aves > Gruiformes > Gruidae > Balearica > Balearica regulorum. The sequence continues at coordinate 43,635,045 of NC_046184.1, read as the reverse complement.
AAGAAAAATGGTGTTTGAGAATGTATGATTCGAGGCTGTATCTTATACAGATCTTATATAAAAACCATTATCAACAAAAATCCCAGCATTTCTCTGATATATTCCTGTCATTCTCTATTTAAAACTCTAAATTAGTGTTTCTAAAATTCAATAGCAATGTTTTGGCAAAGATGCAATGTGAGAATGACAGTTTTCCAAAGATGATCTTACTCCGTATGCCTATAAAATTGAGGTGCTGTGCTCTATGATGGATCCCCTTAGCACTTAGTATACCCATTAAGTATAAGGGAAGAAAAAAAATCAAGCTCACAATTCAATCTCAGTATTTCATCTGAATATAGCACATTTTTCTGTGTGTTGATTATCAGTCTTTAACTCATTCAAAGCTTCTTTCTGTAACAAATCAAGAATGAAAATACTTTCAATTATATCATGCATCAGAAATTCATTGACTAAGTAATTATAAGTTTGTTATGAAACAGCCCTTATGGGACCTCAGCATGGATTTCCTGGAAGTAGACAGACTCAGACAGTAAAGGAAAATAGACTTTTAATCCCAAGATTTTCAAACTAAGATAACAAGCAGAACAAATGGCCAAAATATTCTGACACATTCACAGAATACTAAAGGAATATCTACCTCATTTTTTATAAAAAAGTCATAAATTGATTAATGTAGGTTATCTTCCCACATCACTATTTTTTTCAAAGTCATCTCAAAAGAAAAAAAGAAGTAAGAGATTAACTGTAAAATAAATCTCTTCTTTTAAAAGATAAAATAAAAATTGTTAAGAGCTTCAGTACCTGTTTACCTCTCCTGTTTGACCACTGCCTTTTCTGACATACTTTACAAAGAACTTTTGAGCACATATATTTTCAAGGACAGGAAAAGTACTTAAGTGATGTAAAGATCCATAAACATAAACCCAGAATTTTCTACCACTAGACACATATATTTCTACTTAGTACACCTACAAAGTAACCTTGCCTGATTGACTCAAGGATTTGCAGTACATTTCTCTCTATTGAGATCAGTCAGAGATGTGAATACAAACTATCATATGCATGGCTAGAAGTTCTGGGTGGAATGTCTTGAAATGGGCATTTTTTCTGTCCCTTTCACTTTAATTTCATTATAAAAATAGTGATAAACCTATCTAACGTTAAACAAGCCCAAAGTAAACTATTAACATTTTCTTCCCGCGTGCTCCTTCTCTGGACTGACGTACAGGTCTCCAGAGATAAGTCAACTGATCCGACAGGCTTCCTCCTCACACCGACACAAGTAGTGCCACCAGCCTGATGGCCACAGCCTTGCACGGTCACCCCAGTGGACCGGCATATGCCCCAAAGAGGACGATGCAAGACACTGTCCAATATCCTTAGACTGCAGATTTCCTCAGGGTAAATTTGGTTCTTGGGTCAGCAAAATCCACAAATTTTAAAATCTTTCCACATGTTTAAGGAACTTTGAACATATGAACACAATCCTGTCCATGCCTTCCTAGTCTGCTGCAGCATGAGGTGAAATGGGTCAGCATAAAGCACAACAGCTGGGATGAAGGGGATGCTTGTGGACCCACTGGATGGACATCATCCTCCTGGAAAAGAGCATGAACCTCCACTAGAGATGGATGTAACTCTTTAGATATTTCCAGAAGCAGCATTCCTCTCATCCTGTCCTACCTAAATATAGTTTTAAAAAAATAATCAGTAGGAACATAAATACAAGTTGCTGCTCCCATTTCTGTTGACAGGAAGAGAAAGAGTTAATTTTTTTTTCTTTGCAAATCGTGAATAGCTCACAGACTTAGAGAAGAAGTGAAAACTGGTTTACTATGAAAGCAAAATATGGTTGCAGTACTGCTCTGCCCACCTACACAATGACAAGAACAGGACAAAGCTGAAAATCTATTCCCAAGGCAAAGTGGATTCTAAGTAAGAGGGGTGAGAATAAACAACTTTAAAAAAATGTTAATAGGAAGCTGTAAGATACATATGGCTTAAACTATAGCTCTTGATGAAGACACTGTTAGTACAAAAGCTTTTTATGGCATTGCATTGTCTGAAATCCTTGCAATACTCAGCATTGAATTTAAATCTCAGTACATGATTGTGTACTAGCCAGAAAAAGCAAACTGTTCCTTCCCGGCTCTTGATGAATCATGTGTATGATGCGGTAGAACAGATAGTGCACTAATGGTCAATACTTTATGGAAGGCTGCCTTGAGATGACAACCGTACTCCATAACATGTGTATTACTGTTCAGAAGATTTTGGGGGAATGCAAGGGGTCTTTAAAAAAGCAATCCCCAAACTGTACGATGAGCACAAGCAGGCATTTCTAACCTCATTCCCAAACAGCTGTGATTCTCAATCAGACTCTCACAAAAACAGAAATCAAACCAGGAGAAATAAAGGAGGAAATAATTACATACATGAGGAAAAATGCAGGTTAAAATCTAAGGAGATGAGAGTCCAAATAAAATCACATAATGAAATCACATGGGTGTTTTGCAAGTGAACTTCATGCATGATAATGAAGTCAGAGCAGTTATGCCAAGATATAGCTGATATATCAAAGTAATATATAAAATATTAAATACAATGTAGTATTAGCAATTCTGTATAGTGTAATGGAGGACATAATGATATATACTGTATGGCTGTTAACATACTGCTGAGATTTGGCTCTGTATACTCTGGGCTACTTTTGTATATCTAAGTAATGAGGGTTTTTTAAACATATAATCTGAAATTTTACATTATCACTTTCAAGAATATTTTATGGAGATTTCTGCTCACCAACTAGGATTAGCTGCTGCCTAGCAGGGTGAGAATAATTCAAATTGCATTCATTGCTTCTGTAATTATTTTAAGTGACTTCTAATCAGGATTTAAGGACCATGCCTATACTCTCATTTTTAATTACAAACTGAGGTTTGAAGGACTTTAACTTCACTCAAGTGGCCCTGATGTATGCAGCTCATGACTCATTCATGCTAGCCCACCAATTATTCCATTGCTATGAGAGAAGGGAAACCAACCTTTCTGTTTAAAGAGAAATCAGTCACTAAAATATGTCACTCTTGAAATCACAATATCTTAAAATCTACATTATATAATGTGATGTTTTTGGAACAAGCCGAAACAACAAATAATTTCAACTAGATCTGCAAGTCAATGCGTCTGATAGAGACAAGTTTTCTTTAATGAGAAACATTCTACTGATTAAGAAACCTCTCTCTAACCCAATTTCCAAGATAGGCTGCCTGGCAGAATTAGTTTTAAATTAAAGCTCTCCAAAAGTTGCATGCTATCGACATTGAGTTTGGAAGCCACGAGACTGTTAAAGTTACATATTTTCCAAAGAAAATCTTGGGCAGTGGGTAGGTATAGATGGCAGGCGATTGCTTTTGAAACACGAGATACTTCCCTCTGATCTGGGTGCAGGCAGACACAGCGCATCAGGCCCGTGAGAAGGTTTGGTGTGGGGAGGAAGGGTCCGAGGGGAGATGGCAGGAGGGCACAGCCATGCCTCCGAAGCCCCTCTACGGCTGTCGCCACTCCAGAGCTCCCGGGCCCGTCGCCCAGACACCGCGGGGCCTCTCTCAGTGCTGGCAGGGGTACCCTGCCCATCGAGGCAAGGCATGAACACAGCACGTTTCCCACCTATCTAAAAGTGAGAGTATTCAAGATGTTTGAAAGTTACCTCAGCTTCTTCCAAAGCAATGTTTTGTATGCAGGTCAGTGAATAAAATGTCCTATGGACCTCTGTTTTTTCTTTTTTCCATTCTCCAAATATGCTTTTAACATTATGCCTTTTCTCAGACAATGATTAATCCAACCAGAAATTCTTAAGTTTGGGGGTAAACATGATCAAATCTGTGCAACTGACTCAAAGCCGTTACAAAAGCAGAGTGATCTTGACTTCTCTCTCACCTCATTAGAAAACAAACTGAATTAGAAAGTCCATATAAAGAAGACAGAGTTGTTCCAGGACTTGTCTCCTTTCCTGTGAGTGATTAATATGTAAAGTCAGCTGAAAAACATTTTTTTCCTGGCAGGTGAAAACAGAGATACCAGGACCAAATTCATCTCTGGTGACAATTCATTAGGCTCAATAGAGTTACACTAGGACAGCTTTTTAACATTGTTTCAAAAACAAAACATAACAGAAACCTCTCTGCTTCTCAGTGAATAAATACTGAGCAGGTATTTGTGTCTTCATTTACCTAGATTACTTTAAAGGAAATAATTTGCAAAGCTATGAGACAATTTCTGTTTATTCAAACAAACAAGGCTTTTATCCTCACACACCTGTGTCTTCTAACCTAGAAAATTAATCAGCTATGTTCTGCTAAAGATAAAGTAGTATGTTTTTAACTAATTACGCTGAACGCTCTAGCAAAGTGTTTCTGAATAGGAGTGTAAAACACTATCCCATTTAATATGGTAATCAACAGAAGCATCATTTAGTGTCACTTGCTGTAGGAAGCCACTGGAGTACCTCTCCTTCTCTGCAGGACACGGCACTGGGGATCAGGACACTGGGTTTATCATTTTAGTTCTTTGAAGAAACTCCTCTCACGTCCTGATCAGATAAAACTGACTTCTTGAGCTGTTACGAAATTAAATTAGTAAGAACCTTTCTTTGACAGCCCAGTCATAGAATCATAGAATGGTTTGGATTGGAAGGGACCTCAAAGATCATCTAGTTCCAACCCTCCTGCTGCGGGCAGGGACACCCTCCACTAGACCACGTTGCCCAAAGCCTCATCCAACCTGGCCTTGAACACTTCCAGGGAGGGGGCATCCACAACCTGTCTGGGCAACCTGTTCCAGTGCCTCTCCACTCTAACAGTAAAGAATTTCTTTCTAACATCTAATCTAAATCGACCCTCCTTCAGCTTAAACCCATTACCCCTTGTCCTGTCACTACGCTCCCTGATAAACAGTCCCTCACCATCTTTCCTGTAGGCCCCTTCAGGTACTAGAAGGCTGCAATTAGATCTCCCCAGCGCTGCCTTTCCTCCAGGCTGAACAATCCCAACTCTCTCAGCCTGTCCTCATAGGAGAGGTGCTCCAGCCCTCTGATCAGCTTCGTGGCCCTCCTCTGGACTCACTCCAACGGCTCCATGTCTCTCCTGTACTGGGGCCCCCAGAGCTGGATGCAGTACTCCAGGTGGGGTCTCACAAGAGCAGAGTAGAGGGGCAGGATCCCCTCCCTTGACCTGCTGGTCACACTTCTTTTGATGCAGTCCAGGACGTGGTTGGCTTTCTGGGCTGCAAGTGCACACTGCTGGCTCATGTTGAGCTTGTCATCAATCAATACCCCCAAGTCCTTCTCCTCAGGGCTGCTTTCAATCCATTCCTTGCCCAGCCTATAGTCGTGCTTGGGATTGTGCCGACTCATGTGCAGGACCTTGCACTTGGCCTTGTTGAACTTCACGCGGTTCACACAGGCCCACCTCTCCAGCCTGTCCAGGTCCCTCTGGATGGCATCCCTTCCCTCCAGCGTGTCGATCACACCACACAGCTTGGTGTCATCAGCAAACTTGCTGAGGGTGCACTCGATCCCACTGTCCATGTTGCCAACAAAGATGCTGAACAGTGCCAGTCCCAGTACCGACCCCTGAGGAATGCCACTCGTCACCGTTCTCCACTTGGACATTGAGCCGTTGACCACAACTCTTTGAGTGCGACCATCCAGCCAATTCCTTATCCACCACGTGGTCCATCCATCAAATCCATGTCTCTCTAATTTAGAGACAAGGATGTCATGCGGGACAGTGTCAAATGCCTTGCACAAGTCCAGGTAGATGATTGCAGTTGCCCTTCCCTTATCCACTGATGCTGTAACCCCATCATAGAAGGCCACCAAGTTTGTCAGGCATGATTTGCCCTTAGTGAAGCCATGTTGGCTGTCACCAATCACCTCCTTATTTTCCATGTGCCTGAGCATAGTCTCCAGGAGGATCTGCTCCATAATCTTGCCAGGCACGGAGGTGAGACTGACCGGCCTGTAGTTCCCTGGGTCTTCCTTTTTACCCTTCTTAAAAATGGGGGTTATGTTCCCCCTCTTCCAATTGGCGGGAACGTCACCGGACTGCCAGGACTTCTCAAATATGATGGCGAGCAGCCTGGCCACTTCATCCACCAGTTCCCTCAAGCCCCACGGATGCATCTCATCAGGTCCCATGGACTTGTGCACCTTCAGGTTCCTTAGATATTCTCGAACCTGATCTTCTCCTACAGTGGGTGGTTCTGCATTCTCCCAGTCCCTGCCTTCTGCGACCTGGGCAGTGTGGCTCAAGCATTTGCCAGTGAAGACTGAGGCAAGGAAGTCATTGAGTACCTCAGCCTTCTCCATATCCTGGGTCACCCGTTTCATTCCAGAGGGGACCCACATTTTCCCTCGTCCTCCTCTTATCACTGACATACCTATAGAAGCTTTTCTTGTTGTCCTTGACATCCCTGGCCAGACTAATTTCTATCAGGACTTTGGCTTTCCTAACCTGCTCCCTGGCTGCTCGGACAGTTTCTCTGTATTCTTCCCAGGCTACCTGCCCTTGCTTCCACCCTCTGTAGGCTTCCTTTTTTTGTTTGACTTTTCCCAGGAGCTCCTTGTTCATCCATAGGGGCTTCTTGGTGTTTTTGCTTGACTTCCTCTGTGAGCAAGCACAAAATATTCAAAAATATGTTTCGGGTGGGGAGCGGCATACTTACCACTGCTCTAAAATAAAAAAGTTCTTCACTATTAACATGTTTGTGAGTTATGTAGGTTCCCACTGCTTTTGCTTAGCTTTTGTTTGAAACATAAGGATGACAGAAGTTCTAAGAACAGACTTGGTGAACATCTCAGCCCGGCATCTCAAACGGAGACACACCATGGTGAGCAACCAAAATTATTCCCAACAGCACCCAGGGCAGAAGTTCTTTTCAGCTGTAACAGAAAAAGTCCTCATTAGTACTATGCTCTCAGATGGCATAACACAGGGTTTTGTCGTCTTCTTTCTTTAAAACAAACAATTCAATAGAGCAGAGAAGCTGATAACACCTACAAGTGTCACTTTGTATGAGCAACCCTTCACCATCTAGACACTCTAATAATGCACAAAGAATTATGCAGTTTATGTTAATCTACAGTGGGGAATTAGTAAAGGAAATCTATAGCATTTTACAATCATATTCTCACTATTTCACTTTCACTTTCTGAGGGATTCTCTGTATAGGCAGATGAAGCTTTGGGGGGGTATATTCACAGAAAACTGTTGAGACTCTAATCCATTCTTATCTGTTACAAAGCATAAAATATTACCTATAAAGTCCTCCTATTCTTACACATGGATGCAATTCATGGGAATTGCATATAACCAAGACATTATTAGAGCCTGTTATTTTAAAAGGGCTCTTTTCTGATGTTAAGTATAAACAGGCAGGGAAGGCCCAGGACTGTAGGGTGGCTCAGAAGGGGCTTCTGCTGTATCATTCCCTGGTCCCAGAGGTCACATCAGGGCTCTTTTTATCCTTTCTTTCATTTCAAGGTGACCATTCACACAGGTGGCTTACTCACACAGATTACAATACAAGAAAATCCTAATGTGGCAAAGGAGAGAGAGTAAAAAGAGAAGATTTTTTTTTTTTAAGTCTTTTGTCCATTTAGAGAATATTTTGCCTGGTTTAAATATGCCAGAAAATTTGAAATGTCAGAATTCCCCTAGTGAAGATGCAGTTATACAAGTGTTCATGAAAATATAATGGCATATTAGCTCTGTGAAGCACAGCAAGAATGATATAAAGAACTCAACACCAGCACATTTCCGCACTGTGACTTTTCACAACAGGATTGTGTATATATATATATCTCCTGCCAAAATGGTTGCTTTGATAAAACTTACCAAGCCTGAAAATTATAGAGTATCTAAAACCAAAAGCATCAGTCTGTCCCATTTTTGTGGTGTTGTCAGGCTATAGTAGGTTGATTCAAGAGTCCTAAGGATAAATTAGGGGATGAAAATTTGACAGCTTGGCTGTGTTTGTACCAATCTTTTTTGCATAGTCAGTTTTCTTATTGCCATCACACTAGGTTTAAATTTTTCAACTTATTTCTTTGCTAAGCTATGGATACTTTCCCCTCATTTTTGACAATGTTGGTCAAAACTGTGTTCTTATTTATATGCAGCAGCTCCATTGTCCTTTTGGGAAAGTGGGGAAGGCAGCATGTAAGCCTATTTTCCTACTTAACTTCTAAAAATATTGATCATTTTTTATGTTTGTGTCATTACAAAGCAATAAAAAGGGACCTCTTAAAAATAAAAAAGAGAAATGAAATTTGAACCTGCTCCCAATCGTGTTAGTTGTAGAATATATGATTTTATTAGCAACTGCATCAGGCCCAGAGAGTCCATTTTGATCCTTTCTAGTTCAGTCTGGAATTTTTGTTGTTGTTGTTGTTATTGCTGGTAGTGGTTGTTTGTTTGGTTTTTGTTTTTTTTTTTTTTCCCTAGCTGCTCTCACTCAGCTGAACAATTCCCTTCAGCGGAGATGAAGCTCTGAGGTCGTACCTTGCACCAGCTTCCTGGAGCTGAGATACAGCAAGATGAATTTAACTGCATGATGTTACCCTGTTCTGTTTCTTCTATCTTTCAGGGACAGATCCCGGCTCGGAAAGGCACTTTAATTCAATTTGGATTCTATACTAGAAACCTCGTATATAGCCCTTCCAGCAGTGTTCCTTTATGAAAGAAGGCTGTACCTAAAAGATAACTGGTTGCCATGCAGAAATCAAGTTATTAAGACAACTTCACATTTTTTCAATTTTTTTTTTGGTCTGTACATGTCTCAGTTACTAATGCTGTGGCCAGGAAGTGGGGGAGAAAGACACAAATGATTCCATTTCTTTGCCTGAATATGCATTCCCCTTTTCAGTCATTTGAAAGAGAAAAAATACGCCATGATTTTTGTCATCAGTTAATTTTTTCCCAAGTTCTGAAAATTCTGGAATTTGAATAGGATACTCTTTCCTACACCTCACCAGAGTCTAGAATTTTGTTTTGAGAACCACTTTCTTTGATGTAAGAATTTTAACATCTTTGTATACCATTTACTAACCCTCTCTATTTGTATTTCACCACTGTACTCCTTACTGTCCCAGTCAGACCCCCTTCAAACACTGCCCAGTATTTTTTCCTGCTCATAAAACATACATCTACACCATCAGTTAAACCTAAACATGTCTTAAGCCTTGCCTAATTGCAGTCCTAACACCCCTAGCATCATCGATAACCTCCTTTTGTCAGTTCATAAACAGGCACTCTAGAGAAGTCCAGCAGGTGAAGCCGCTCCAGAGAAACTTCCCCAGTCACAAGGATGGTCTTACTATACAGAATTACATTTGAATAACTGATCTGGGGAAAATGCAGTTTCTATATATATATTTATATCCCATGGTGTTTGGGGCGGTATATTTGTAATTCCAAATCACGGACTTTGCTTTATCATGTAATTAAGCATAATAAATTCATGGGTGTTCTATATTATGAGTAAATAACATAGGCAATAAAAAAGCAAACCCAGCAAAAGATATCTGAAGACTACAGCTGAAAACTACAAGAGAAATACAGAGCAGATATATTACACAAAATTAATACAGCTCCAGCTTTTCTGTACAAGTCCTAGAGCAGTTTTCCTGTCAGTCCCAAATCCTTCTGGATGAGCAGCAGCAGAAACATAGTGAAACATTTCCCCTTTAAGCATTTTCTATTCTCTACATTGTTTCTTCATTCCCTCCCCTGCTCCCAGTCTTACAGATCCACGTCAATATTCATCTGTATTTATTAATACAGGCTCTGCTAAGTGTTTCCATTTAATTAATTGGTTTGGTTTGTTTCAACACTGATTGACTCAAGTCCCAGCTTCCATTAATTTTCCCTGCTGACCATGACAAAGCTCTCATAAATTTGTCCCACTCACACAAGTGGCAGATCATTTTTCAACTTCATTTCATGTTATGTTATGCGGGAGAAGCTTCTTGTTCCCTTGGCCAAGGGCAGCATTTAAGAACCAAGCTTCTGGTTAAACCAGGCATCCTCTAAAATAACTTGATACAGAGCGAAGCCTGAACCAGATTGCCAAATAGAATACAGCTGTGGAACAATTGCAGAAGCGTGTTTCTGTGTTGCATAAATTTCTTTGTTATTAGACAGAAAATGTTTTTCTTAGTTTTGGCTGAAATATTAAAGTAAATATGTAGAGGGTTTATAGACATTTTTCTTCTAGATTAAAAACAAGAAGTGAGCTGTTCAAGGCCACACAATAGCCGATTTCAAAACGAGTTCTCAGAGAGCTGACCGTCAGCCAAATTTCCTGATGAACATAATTTTACAAAACCATTACCAAATGGTGTTTTGAGGCCTGCAGAAATGAGTGTTATCACCCATTGTAAACATATTTTCTGCTAGTCCATTCAAGGGAAACTGTTTCCTTTCCTCCCTTCCACCTTTAGGAAGCTGAAGAAGAAAAGACAGAGTGGATGTCAGTGAAATCCCATAAATCGGCTTTCAGGAAAGACTTTGGAGACCTTCTAGAACAGCAAAAGATATCCTCGCACATTAGCTTCGTCTTCTTAAAACCATCTTTGTGAGACATTTTACACTGTCATAAGTGGACAGAACACAACAGTGGAGACAATCAGAAGGACAATTAGACCAATGATCTGTCATTAACTAAGTAGTAGATACCTAGTCCTAACTCTGTCTAGGATATTTCTTCTTTAATAGGGAAAAGGAAAAGTATAACTAGTTATGCTCATTAAATTACATATAAGCTACCAAATTCCAGCTCCAGCTTTTGTGCACAAGTCCTAGAACACTGTTGTCCCCACCGTACCAAATCCTTCTGAATGATCATCAGCAGAAGACAATGTGAAACTCTAGCTGTCTTTAGCTAAGTAGTAGACACCTAGTTCTAACTTTATGCAGGATATTTCTTCGTTACTGGGGAATAGGACAAGAATAAACACTCTATGCCCATTAAATTAAATATAAGCTATCAAATTTCACTTTCTCCTTAGGAACTTCCACTCTCCTCACCACATGTAAAACTCTAGAGAGCTCTGGAGTAAGCATCCTTTGGGAAAAATGACTTTATCAGCTCACAGAGAGGCTGAAGCAACAGGCTGACATTGAACAGCATCCCTATTTTATTATGCAATATAAACCTTTTCCTGACAGAATTAAAAAGGAAAAAAAATAAGTAATTTTCTGTGGCATGGGAGGAATTTATCACTTAGCCAGAATGTTTAACTGAGGTGACAATGAAAACCCGTCCAGTTGTTCGAAGTGATACACTGTTAAAACTTACATAATTTGATTTTGTTCCATTTTTACCTTTGGGAAAAAATATTGGGTAGGGCAGCTTTCAGACAAAGTTGAAGAATGAAATTTGAATGCTTCAGTAAAGCTACAAGCACCTGAAAACAATACCAGAATGGTTAAGTGTTTTGCAAACTTAACTGAAATAGGCATTACACACATCACTGCAGTTTGGAAATACACTATTTCTAGAACAGGTAATCGAAGAAATCATGTCAAATTTCACAATACTAACAGCAATTGTATTTGCCAAGATTATCCTTTTGTTCAGACAGCAACACTTTCTTCCTTCAGGCAACTCCAGGCACATCAGGAGGACTGAGAACCATTCATGTGCCAGGAGTACTGCCAGCTGGACCGAAACCTGAATGCGCTGAGTTTGTGCAGAAAAAAGGGTCCGGAAAGCTGCTGAAGGGAGACTGCTGTACCTGAGCAGGGAGAATGGATGAGAGAGAGAGAGAGAATAAGAGAGGGAAGGGAAGGGAAGGGAAGGGAAGGGAAGGGAAGGGAAGGGAAGGGAAGGGAAGGGAAGGGAAGGGAAGGGAAGGGAAGGGAAGGGAAGGGAAGGGAAGGGAAGGGAAGGGAGAAAATCCAACCACACATCAGGTGCTCTCAATTCCATTTCTTAGCTCCAATGACAATGAATAGACAGGGACAAATTTTGGGAAACCTGATTCTCTCCAGCTAACCTGTTTTAGGGCAATATTTCTGGAGTAAGGCAATGCGTGTTAGCCCAATGAAGATTTTGCTGTGTGGCAATGTTCAGTGCCCTGGGAAGAAAATGCATTCGATTTCAGAAGATAAACATTTTCCTTTTTCCCCATCAGCTACAGTTTAAAAGTTAATCCTTAAGCTTTTTACTAAGTGTTACCTTGTCTATACTGATCAAATGTTTCTCCACTCCCACTGATACAACCATTTTATTAAAGACTGAATGCTTTTCTTCTCTTTACTGGTCAGATAATATCTCCATAATCCCTAGTACCGTCTGCGTTGTACACAGTCCCGCTGATGGTAGCAAAGCTGACTGACTTTCTGCATCACGTGCCTTTTGATCACACAGCACAGGGACTTCAAATGTGATGCCAGGAGAAAGGGAGAGAGACACAATCCAAATGAAAATTAATTTATCCTGCCCAAGTCCAGTCTTACCCTGAGGCAGAGCAGCAGGATAATACAGAGACAAGCTAACTCCCTTTCCCAGAACTACACAAAGCACAAATAGAAAAAGCTCTATGAAGTCATACAGTCCTCTGACTTATCACTGTATTGTCATTTACAGTATTGTCTTGGGTTTGCATGGCAAGGTTTTCATAGTGGGGGGGGGGGGTTTACAGGGGTGGCTTCTGTGAGAAGCTGCTAGAAGCTTCCCCTGTGTCTGATAGAGCCAATGCCAGCCGGCTCCAAGACAGACCCGCCGATGGCCAAGGCCAAGCCAATCAGCGCCTCTGTGATAACATATTTAAGAAAAACAATTAGAGAGAGCTTTTGCAGCCGGAGAGAGGAGTGAGAAGATGTAAGAACATCTGCAGATACCAAGGTCAGTGAAGAAGGAGGGGGAGGAGGTGCTCCAGGCGCCGGAGCAGAAATCCCCCTGCAGCCTGTGGTGAAGACCATGGTGGAGCAGGCTGTCCCCCTGCAGCCCATGGAGGAAGGATGAGGGGGTGTAGCGATTCCACCTGCAGCCCGTGGAGGACCCCATGCCGGAGCAGGTGGAGACACCTGAAGGAGGCTGTGACCCCGTGGGAAGCCCACGCTGGAGCAAGCTCCTGGCAGGACCTGTGGATCCGTGGAGAGAGGAGCCCACACCAGAGCAGGTTTGCTGACAGGACTTGTGACCACGTGGGGGACCCACGCTGGAGCAGTTTGCTCCTGAAGGTCTGCACCCCATGGAAAAGACCCACGCTGGAGCAGTTCGTGAAGGACTGTAGCCCGTGGGAAGGACTCACGCTGGAGAAGGTCATGAAGGACTGTCTCCCGTGAGAGGGACTCCATGCTGGAGCAGGGGAACGATGAGAGGAGTCCTCCCCCTGAGGATGAAGAAGCGGCAGAAACAACGTGTGATGAACTGACCATAACCCCCACTCCCCGTCCCCCTGTGCCGCTGAGGGGGGCGGAGGTTGAAGCCGGGAGTGAAGTTGAGCCCGGGAAGATGGGAGGGGTGGGGGGAGGTGTTTTAAGATTTGATTTTATTTCTCATTCCTCTACTTTGTTTTGCTTGGTAATAAATTAGATGAATTTTCTCTCTAAGTTCAGTCGGTTTTGCCCATGACAATAACTGGTGAGTGATCTCTCCCTGTTCTTATTTTGACCCACAAGCTTTTCGTTATACCTTTTCTCCTCTGTGTAGTGAAGGAGGGGGAGTGATGGAGTGGCTCTGGTGGGCACCTGGCCTCCAGACAGGGTCAACTCACCACAAGTATATTGTACACTACAGTTTTAGCTGGCACAACCACAGAAGCAACCAACATTTTCCTTAGGAATTTATTCTACAATCTACTAGATCTCATTCTGAAGAAATAAAGGGATAAAAATTGCAAAAGCTTGCCATCTCTCAGATTTTATAAGTCATATATAAAAATTACATACAAAACTACATTAAAAGGTCATGGAGCATAACACTCTGAAATTTATAAATGCAGAAATTAATGTTAGAATACTCAACCTTATGTACATCTACATGACAATATATTCTCTAGTTAAACAATTACATAATATTTTTTTCTCCTACCTGACCCTGCCTCATTCAGAATGGACAGAGCTCACTTAATGAGCTGACTGAGACTGTTTTGCCTTCTCCTCATTTTTCAGATTTTGGATTCAAGCACTACACATAAACCACTCTTCTGAAGATTAATCTCCTTAAAGGCTTTTCTCTGGTGCTCTTCACAATACCATTTGGATGTTTCACACACACTCTGCTCAGGGCAACCTTGGGAGCTGCCAGGAGTGGTGTTAATTCCATCTGACAGCCAAAGAACCCAGACTTGGAACCCTTCCAAAGTTTGGGTGCTCAGTCTGAATCCCCAGAGCCCAAATATTCAAAATACTTGGAATTACGCACTACTGTATCCACCCCAAGTGTAGCTGCTACTGCATCAATTACAGCGAAGTGTGTGTAGTACTCTCTGCAAATCAGAGCATGTCCCAGGTAAGGCTCTAGAAACCAAGGGATGAAAGCAATGAGAATCAGTGCAAAGACTGGTTTAATGCTGGATAGACCAACATCCTAGACTCCACAGACTGGCCCCAGTCCATTTACAGGCTTCTACAGCCTCATGCTCCCTGTACAATATCTAAGAGCAAGACTCACAAACTTGCTGATTCACAAATCCTCAGTGGAACATATTTCACATTGCATGAAATAAATACCTATTTGCTGAATGACAGAAACAGAAAAAGCTTCAAACTTAACAGATGGGCATTCAAGGACATGCTGTTATGGGTGCAAAACCAAGGGAGCTGAGTTCTGATCCTACTTCAGGTGAATGGTTTAACTATTTTAGTCAAAATGGAGCAAATTCAGCAGAAACCACTGAGCTTTTTCAGGCAAAGAATGCCATTCATTACAGTCATTACAGTACATTGGCTGATTAAATAAATTAAGCCAAGTTTCCTGCACCTAAGTATATGTTCTAGAGACTCAAGTTCTGGAAAAATACTGGTGGCAGTCCCTTTGGCAGTGGCAACCTGTGTTGTGAAAGACTTAATCTAATAGGTAGGCTCTGAAACAGATGCCTAATCAAAAACGACAGGCAAAAGAATGGCAATTTGTGAATCTTGACAACATTTAGTTGTAAGATAGATAGGTAGTTACTCAGCACTGTCAAGACTTACAAGACTTAGCTAGAGTAGGAAAATTACTGGCACACGCATAGGTATCTAGGGACTAAGGGTGAGGTTCCCCCACTGAGGTCCTACACTAAAGGTATGGGAAAGAGGCAAAGTTCAACATGATGTTCACGTTGACATTAACCTGTCCCACCACATTTAGACCTATTGCACAGCACTCTCTTAATGGTTTATTTTAAGATGTACGTGTGTTTGTGTTGTTGCTGCTTGTTTTCTTGGAATCAAATTCCCTAACAATCCCAACTGCACACATGAGAGCTCTCATCCAGATCAGAACTGGACCAAACTTTTGGTTTCTGATTTAGATATGACCTTTTTGGGCCTGAGAACTGGGACATCCATCACAGACAGCAAAGGCAGTGTGTATAAGCCAGGTATCAGTGTGGAACACCACCACAGTGTATTTATATAGTGTAGTATGTTGTAATGTATCTGTGTTAATTTAACCCTAATGTGTATCTGGTGTCAGAGGTCTTAGCATGGGCCCTTCCTAGGTCTCTGATTAGGTGCAATCAGACCTAAAGGAGATCATACGGCCACACTGTTATTATTATCCAGTATAAATAGAGTCAGCTGGTATGAGTAGCATATGCTGCAACTACGTGCACCCCCAACATCTTTGGAAGCAATAGCAGAGCAAGAGGCCCTGGAATCTTGGGTCCAGCACCAGGCTCTATGGAAGAGAGTGCTTTAACGTGAACAGACTTTGATGCTTTGTTCCCCATCTGCTCCAAGCTTGATTCAGTGTGCCCATCCTCTTCAACCTGCCTCTGCCTTTTGGTTGCTCCAAAGACACATCTCGTCACTTCACTAGTTCCAGAAGTGCTCCACTTTGTCATTCTACTCCTGGACCTTTTGCACGGCCAACCCTCATCTACTCTTCTGCACTGCTATCCACTGCCACATCATCTTCTCCGTCCTCCAGTTATCTTGTTAAGTCTCATTTTCCCTTTCTGGTGGCTCAATTATATTTTTCTTTTCTTCCACCCTAGGTTTCCAGTTGTCTTCTAAACTATCTCTCTGTTCCAGTTATGTCCTTCAGCCTCGTTCCCCACTCTCACTGCCTGAGCAGTTGCTGCTCTCCTGCTGGAACTGAAGCTTCTTTTCAGATCTATTTGTCCTTTTTTTTTTTTCAATTTCATCAGTTCCTAGATTGTTCTCCAAGCTGCTTGGGACACCAAGAACACTGATTGCTCTCAGGAGTTCCTTGGTCTTGACCAAAGACATTTAAAAGTCTCTAACAGGACCTCCATGTCAAAATTCCACTTTTGCTCCCCAGTCTGACTCACAGTCCAAGTTCCTCACTCTGTTTGCCGCCCACCTTTCCAGTGTCTCTGTTCCAGCTCTGCCTTGTCCCCTGTGCATTTGAACTGGGTAGTTTAGTCTTTCAAAGGGGCAGGAAAAGAACTGGAGAAACACACAACCCATCCAATGTGGGCGTGTAGACCATGCACAATCACAGCAGCCCAGAGCTGCAATGGCAGGAAGAAATCCCACTCCGCTCCACATTCTGAGAAAATGACACTTTCAGGGCATTTATATGCTGGAATTTCAAGACGTGTGAGCTGTCTACATTGACTTATCAAGTGTGTGGGGGTTTTCATGTATAAAGAAGTTACTCCTCACTAAATGCCAAATCCTTCTCCAAGCCAGGAACTGATGGAGTTTCTAAGCAAAAAGATAGTTCTGATAATGTATATCTTTCCAAACTTCTTCTACACTGATATCCCTCTTGAAAAAAAAGAGAAGTTATTGGTTTATAAGAGCTTTAAACAATCTTCTCAGCATTCTACCAAACTTATCCACAATAGAAAAAATAATTTAAAGGCAAAAAAACCCCAAACCCAACAATGTTTTAATACCTCCCACAGAAAGCAATCATCTGAAGATTAAAACTTGAAGATCAAACCAGCGAACAAGGTAGAAGAAAAACCTCCCCTAAAGTGCTGCAGGAGTAACCTCTTGTCTTTTCAATGGACCAGCCAGTAGCATGGGAGTATAATGAACACTCAAAACAATGGAAACCAATCCAAAGCACGAACGCTGGAAAAGTGAAAATCAAGTCCTTATTGTCTTTGTCTTGTTTTAACTCATTCATGTAAATTTAGCACATGCACAACAGCAGATATGAAAGTTCTACTTGAATAGAATGAACTTTGTGCAGAAGCCAATATGTGTGATATCTTACATCCACAGACATGTTTATTGAGCATTTTTCTGCCTCTGTAAGGAATATACCAGGCTATTTTAAAACAGTAATTTTGTTGTTTCCCTTGTAAATGTTTTTTTCACAAGTTTTAATTAAATATAACAAGAAAAACAGCAATTGGGTTAAATAACATGCTGTGAGAGTAAAACTACCCAGTAGTCAAAGAGAAATAATAATGTAAGACCTAAAATGTTAATGACATACTATGAATGTAATGATCAGCTGATTAGCCATTTAATTTCTCATTTGAAATCAAATTTACATACCTAACTTATCAATTCAGATGTGACAGTAACATTAAAATTAAATATGTGGTTTGCTATTTCAGTAAATGACAGCCATTGGTTAAACAGCAATAATACTAGCCTTTGGGACAAACATCTAGAGCGCATTGCTTAATTCATTTCATTTTCAAATGAACAAATCCTGGCTCTGAATGCCCTGCTTTCGTACAAATGCCTGGAAGGACTTGTTGTTAACTCTGGAGACTGAAAGATGTTGGCTGTAAAAATGAGCCCCATTTATTATGTCAAAACCCAACCTCTGAAGCAGAAGGGGACCGTTCAGACAGCACAGCAGCTCCCCAGAGAGGACACATGCTTCGGATATGTCTTCTACAGGGCAGCTCACCAGGCACGTTAGGCCTCCATGTCCCAGTCTTTCTAGCCACTAATAACTTGTAGGATTACACTCTCAAGAAGGAAATATGAGATTTTTAAGCCTTTTTTAATGAGAAACAACCCCTCTCCCCTGAAAAATAATGGCTTATGTAATATTTAATTCTTTATTTTTCAGGAAAATAGCCACTGTGGATCACATATCCATGAAATTTGGGTTAATGTCTGCTTTGCTGCTGATGCTGTTGAGTGACTTCAGGGACATCAACAGTAAAATTTGGACAAAAAATAAAGATATCTCTTCTGATGCATTTTCCAGTACTGCTAATTAATGCATTGTTGATTAGGACCATGTGTCTGAGATAACTATACTTTATAACAACTTTTCCATTATAAATTCCTATTTATAAATCTGGGAACAGAGACACATTACAATCTATCACGGATGGATTATCACTCTGCTTTTAAAATATGGTTGAGAAATAGTAAGGAAAAGTAAAAAACTTCTTTTTTTTCTTTTTAACCAAGAGAATAGAGTTGGACTTCCCCACAGACAGGTTACCTTTTCTTCCACTTTCTCTTTGTGACAAAGACACTTGCCTGGAATGTTAATTCACAGAGGAGAGAGAAAAGGAAAAGAAAAACTTGCCAGATTGGGACTCTGTCTGCTACTGCACATTTGGAATGATGGAAACACAGACTAAGGAGATGTAGAAACAAGTCATAGCGCAAGCTGTGGGGCGAAACTTGCATGCAGAAATCACACGGCCTGTATTGTCATATAGGGCTGTGGGTTATCACATGGTTATCTTTGCTAACAGCATATGTATATATACATAGTGCCCAGGTATATGCAAATATGGAGAAAATATACTTTGCCCTGCACTGTTTAAGGCCTTTAGTGATTTCTGTTTCTACTTACCGTGGTTATTTGTCCCATCTGCACAGCAATATGCTGTGCGTCAGCTTGTGAAAACTATAGGAGATCACCACCTACATAAAAGAGAACATAAATGGGAACATTTATGGACTGAAAAAATAGACTGAAATGCTGCATTGGTTTTGCCTTTATTCCTTACTGAGTTTCACATACCTGTTTTCCCAGAATTTACAGTCATTCAGCGTAGAGCACTTTCTGTGTTGTCAGTCTCTCAAGCAGCCTGCAGCTTCAGAAGCAAGGTCTGTTGTAAGTTTATTTCCTTCCACTTCATAAGTTCTTAACAAGACCCCCCAACTTTTCTATCTGTCAAACATTGTCACGCCATAAAAATTAGTCTGGTGGATGTGGGCATTAAAGTGCTTCAATTTTTCTAGCACGTATTTATCTCAAAATGGTGTGTATACATTCCATTTGCAATAAAAGAGAAAACCTGGCTTTGCACAGGCATGGAGGATTAAAGGAAACATTGCAGAAGAAAAAGCGAGGCTGCAGAGTACTCTGCCTTCTGGGCAATGCACCACCCTTCTGTTAACAGATGACCTCTGCTTTTGACAGCAATTAGGAGGATAATTTAATAAAGAAAAGCGGTGTCAGAAAACTCTAAGACTAATACATTTTGAACTGCACATTGTTCTTGGAGAGTATTGCGCAGGACACAGGTTCGTCTCCTTGACTCCCCCTCTGAACAAAGTGTTGTGGAAAGAATTCAGACTCCGACCCCCCCAGCGCCTCACCTAACCACCCCAAGGGGCATCGATTAGCAAATCTGAAGCTTAAAGTGACAGAATGAATGCTGGCAGCACACATTTAATCATAAGAGACCTAAATTTGGCAGCTATACTGTCATTTCATTGAAGGATAAGGGAAAAGCATGCACTTTGTTTTTCAGGAATATTCAAATTGTGAAAGTTTGTGGACACTGGCCCTTTGGTTAAATTAAAACCCAGTGAGCGCATTGAAACCCTGACAGCCAAATGATGAGAACTCTGTTTCCAGTTTATACTGGCTTAATAAGCAACCAAGTTGTCACCACAGCATGAAAGAGCTACGGTTCCTCCTACGCCATGCCTCCACTCCAACGCTAAGTCACCAGAAATTGCTGAAGAATCACTCCATTCATCTTCTCCCCAAGAGCCCTAATGGCACTTTTGGAGCAGGCAGACAGCATGAGCGACAGCAGCCCTGAAGCTACTTTAATGTGTTTCACAGACACAGCCTGGCATTTGTTACCTGAGGTTCAGGGATATGCATCAGTGTCTTAATGCCTCTTCCTTCGACTTCAAATGTGCTTTAAGCACTGCTCCACTATCCCAGAAAGTCAAGGCCAAACTGCAAGCTATTAGTTACTGCCTGGAGCAGGAGCTAGCCACGAGAAGCACAGAGGGAAAGAGCTTAGTCTTGGGATTATTTGCCAGAGCTCTGTATTCAAATGATTTTTGCACCAAAAGGGTTTTTTTTTCCTCTATTTTTTAAATAAACTTTTTCTATATGGATCTGCCAATGTGACTTTTGCAATAAATAAAAAGCCCATGATGAGTTTGAAAGCAAACCCAGATATAATTCTATCCAAAGGAACTTGTATTTCTTGCGATGACAAAAAAATGACACCTTCATATTTATTAGTAATAACAGGTAGCATCACCATTCCCCGTCAATGCTATCAGATGATTTGCAGAGTGATAAACATAACTGTTGATGAATCCTCACAACAAACAGAGATAGAAACCAGCATCCAGAATGTGACTGATTTGTTTAAGGTACTGCAATGAATCAATGTCATTGCTTCTGTTAGATTTCTGAATCCCTATCACCCAGGCCTGGAACTGAGCAACCCTTTTGTTCTGTACCAAGATCGGAAATGTTGCAGTAAACTCGGGATGAAGGACAGAACTATTTCTTGGTGTATTAACTACAAAACAGAGGACTGACACAGCCACATCCTTTCACAATGCCCAAGATCTTCACACTTCCTAGGATAGACGCATTTGCATCAGTTAAACTCCTCATCAAAGTCGCAGCACTATCCAATCTCCCGTTTGTTTGTTTGTTTGTTTGTTTATTGTATATATTCATTCAACAGCAGGGAAGGTAATAATTACTTTTTTGGCCACCGATTTCCCCCCCCCCCATCTCTATGACCACAAGATTCATGTGCTCCCGTTTCCTGTTTTAACCCTACTGCCTTTTATTTTGATAGCATCCAGCTGGCTGTTCATTTTTTAATTTGTCCTGGGGTTTTGGCAATTTTTGTCTGTCTTGTGTTGACGCCTGTGATTGGTGATACCTCTCTGACCACGAGTTAGGATGGAGGGAGGCTCTGCCTCAGATTCAGTGCAAGTGGTCAGAGTTGCATTTCTTAAGCGAGCTGATGCTACTGATAGAAATGACTTTGCAAAGTGATTTCTGTGCTTTTTTGCAACGTAACTACATCTGCTGCAGGCTCACAGGAGGAGGAGGCAGCTCAGGAGATAACAGTGATGGATTAGTGGAATGAGAAACTTGTTCCAAAGACAGCTTTGCTGCTGATCCTGTTTGTCACACTTGAATGAAAAGAAGGTGGAAAACATTATCCTTCATCACAGCTGCTACAGGTGGGCAAATGATACACTAGGTTTGGGAGTTGTTATAAACTGGTGCCTAATCAAATATCACTATAATTCTCTTATCATTATCAGCATGCTGCTCAGTTTCTGTTTCTTCATTTTACCTAATCCATTTTATTTTCATATTTTCTCCCAGTTCAGTCCCAGCTCCTCTTTCGAATTTGCAGCCGTTCTCTTCACTGTTTAAACAACATGTCAAGTGAAAGACTGCAGGAAGAGTGAGGAGCCAAAATGTCAGAGGACCGCTGCTCTCCCCCAGGCCTTCAGCACTCTGCCGCTCCCCAGTTTGGTGGCAGTGCCTACAGGAACTGCCTTCTTGCACTTGCTTACGACTGGTGATTTCTTTTGCATAACCACAATAAGGAACACCCACTCAGAGCCACCAGTGAGTTCAGCAATGGCAGCAGCAAGCAATTTCTTTTTTTTTTTTTTTATATTACAATTTTGGAAAAAACCCAACCAAAACCACACTTCAAAACTCAAAACCACTACCTGACACAGGCTTCATTTTTTCAGTGTCATATTTTCAAGGACTATTGAAATTTGTTTTGGAGAGAAATTCTCTTACATACCCTATCGAGCAGATAGGAAACATTCTGATAGTCTGCAAAATAATTTGTTTTTAAGGAATTACTGAGTCCTTACAGATTTTAGGGAATCAGATTCATTATAATCTGCTGGTGGCAGATTGATACAGAATAAAGAAGACTGAATATCACAACAGCTAGATAACTGGCATCTCCTCTATGCCAAACACTTTACTGCCTTCCCTAGCACACATTACCCTACCTACCTCGGATGAAGACCAAATAAATTCATGGAAACATAATTACTGGAGGAACTCTGAAAATGTAGATGCAAATTACCGAGACAACAGCATGACTTGCAGCCATGCTGTAAAAAAAGGAACCACTACATCTGCTGGTGTGACAACTCTTGTCTAGATCTTTTGGGTTTCTAACTGTAGGACATATATGAAACTTTGCTGCATAAAGACCATGAGCTCTTAGTGACCAAACTATTTTCTTTTAGAATTTGAGGCATATATTTTTTTACTCTCTACTGAAGTCTCATACATGAAAACTAAAGGTTTGGATCACGGTTTTGTGAACACATCGCTGTATTCCTTTGAAATCAGCACAGTGACTAAAGCAGAAGTTTAACTTCAGGAATAGCTCAGACACAAGGGGCAAAGTTAGCATAATTCCTCCTGCATCCATCACTTCACTTTATTTGAAGAGCCAGTTGATGTACAATGAAAGTGACAAGCTTTTAAGAAATTGGAAATTTTTATTATCTTTTTTCTAATTTGCTTTAACTTCTAAGCTACCTCATGTAGAGATGTAAAATTGCAGGATAAAGCACGTAAAACACAGCATAGACAGGATGCATTACTCCACTTGACTATTTCTTTGAAAATAAAGTCAATTTTCCTCTCTGTTTTTTGTTTTGGTTTTTTGTTCTTTGGGTTTTTTTTTAAATAATGAAATGCATTTATTCCCTGGACTGACTGATACACCAAAGGCTGCAAGTTCCAGTTTAATTTACTTGATAATAAACTTTAGCAAGGGCACAGTATGTAATACTCAAAGAGGAAATTAGCATGTCACTTACCGAACAAGATAATATTCACTAGATGTGTGGGTATCTTTCGTATTCTTCTCATTCCTTGCCTTTTTCACCTCTATTCTCAGCCCTTTATACCAAGAGAGAAACATGAATGCTTATCCACAAACACACCTTTGTAGTTCTCATTTCCCATATAAATCAACAACTTGTAACAAATGACAGAGCTGGCAATATTTTTCACAATCCATGCCCTCAATTAACACCCTTCCAGTGGCATCCATGCTAGAATGGATTTCTTCCTGTGTTTCTCTTAAGGGGATCCAGAGTCACAAAGTCAGGATGAACAAAGCCACACAATGCTTCCCCCACTGCTTTCATCTGGCTTTTTGGGGACACTCTCCAAAAATCTGTGTTAGCATTTTGTGTTTGTTATCCCTTGTAGCAATATTGTCCAAGAGACAGAAGGAAGTTCTTAAGGTTGAGGTTTAGAAACAACTAAATCTGGGGGAAGGGGAACCCTGAGTTTGTTCTGTACACATTTGCCGGCTTGAAACGTAGCGTTTCCACAACGCAGCCTGCCACTGCTTGTGCTCTCTGTGTGGATGTTCCCCATACAGCCACGGAAGCCAAAGGAGCAAGGATGAGCAGGTCAGTGCCTGCACTGCAGGAAGCCTCTGGTGGGCCAGGGTTTTTCACAGTGTACTAGCTGCAAAACTGAAGACCGCAACCACTGAAGTGCTTTCAAATACAACTACCTCTACACAAAACAATCTTGAAGTATTTTCCTAAAGAAATCTTTTAAAAGGTTCTTGCAGTTTCAAAACTTTATGGCGCTGTGACTGTTTTTGAGAGAGTCAATTGCTGTGGCTGACATTTGAATTATCTTCTTTGCATTGATGTCCAGCAATAATTAGCAAAAACATCTTTAGCATGTGACTTCACCTCTGAATGATTTTGCTGGCTTGGTGATGGCTGTTCTAAATACACAGAACTTTTTTTTTTGACAGCCGTAGCTGCTGAGGTCATGTACTGCTCCACACAGATGAGGGAACTGAATTGTGTTCTTTCTTATTCCCAAGGATCTCTGAAACCTTTTCAGACTAAACTGGCAATTAATTTGTTGAACTGAAATTCATTAAGTGCTCGAATTGCAAACATGCAGCTGAGTATTAACAGTATATGAATCATATTTTGCTGCTTTATGCAAGAAAGCAAATTTCCAGTTGAACTCAGTAGGACGAGTCACACTGCCTAAGGGAGTGATTCCTTAACGCAGGGGACTGAGTCAGATTCCTTTATAACCAATATTCACCCAAGAGGGCAAAACACTGAGAATGAAGTTGAGCTAAAATGCTCATTAAACTGCGAGTTCTGGATTATCTGCTGGAGGAATTATGTGTGTGGTGACCTATCTGTTAATTCAGAAGTCTAACTGTGAAGCATAAAGCTAGTATGACTGCACAGAAATGACACAGTCAGCTGGGATAAATACCTGTGCACATATGGGCATGGCCTGGCATGAGATTTACACTATCTTCTCCAGATTTTCAAGGGCCAGCAAGAGCTCACTGGATGCTGCCAGGACCATGAAGCTTTCCCAGGCTCAGACCCTTCTGTCAGGGCAAACCAGTTCCAGGATACCTTGCCCTTCACAGAGAAAACACAAATTTCCCTGGGGCTCCCACCTGCTTTCGCTGGATGGTTTGCATAGTGGCACTGGGTGTCATCTCTTAGGGTAGGAGGAAGGGACTTACAGACCAGTCAGTCTCACCTCAGTCCCTGGAAAGATCACACAGCCTGTCTTTTTCAGATGCAGTTCCAAACATGTGAAGAACAAAAAGTTTAAAGTAGTAATTAGCATGGATTTACCAGGCACAAGTGGTGTTCATCAAACCTGATTTCCTCCTACAACAAAATGACTGTCTCTGTGAACAAGAGGAGGTCTGTGGATGTGATATACCTCAGCTTTCGACTCCATACGGTATTTTCATTTGGCAGCTGGGGAAGTGTGGACTGGAAGAAATGATGGTTAGATGGATTGAAAATTGCCTGTACCTCTGGGCTCAACAAGTGACAATGACTGGCTCAGCATCTGCATGGTGGCCAGCAATGAGCACAGTTACCCAAAGGGTTGAACCCTTGCTCCTATTGTTCAATGTCTTAATCAATGACCTAGGTGATGACCCAGGATGCATCACCTGTGAATTTATCAATGATGCTAAATTAGGGGGAGATACTTGTACAACGAATGTCAGACCTTGAATCCACAAGGACCTTGACAAACTTGAGAACTGGGCCAACAGAAATCCTATGATGTTCAACAAAGGGAAAAGTAAACTTCTCTTCTTGGGACAGTGTAAGCTCACACATGGATGAGTAGCAGTCCTACTAAAAAGAAGAGTAGTGATGGACTCTAGGTTAAATAGAATCTCTCACTGTGAATAAGGTAAGAAGCAGATCAGGCTGTGTTGAGAGAAGTTGGCCAAGAGATATGAGGAAGTTGTTATTTCCCTCTACTTGGAGCTCATGAGGCCGCACATAGAAAAGTGAATCCATTTTTGGACGACCTGCTGGAGAGGTTCTTGTGGGAGACTATGATGATCTTCATAGGTGGGGGCCACAAGGAAAGTTTGCAAGGTCCTTAGTCCTTCTGCTGAAGAAGCTAAGGTCTGGTCTAATAGCAGACAACAACTGTTTGAAGGGTAGAAAAAGAGGCACTTAGGAAGGTTAAGATGGTCATTAGGAAAAACTTTTTACTAGCAGTAAATTTCGCAGTGCAACACTTTGTCAAGCTGTGCAGGTAAACTCTGAAAACTCCAACTTTGGAGTTTTTCAAGATGTAGTTACACAAAGTCATGGCTTACCTGACCTAGTGTTGGCAACAGTCCTGCCTTTTTGGGGGAGAAGCTGGACTAAATGACCTCCAAAGGTCTTTTGAAAACCTTGAGTAATGAGCAGCGTTATGTTTACTATCCATTACTTCCTACACTGACTAGGGATTTCTGAATCTACACCATGAATTCTGGCTGCTCCACAGGATTTGAAGATTGATAACTTGGAAAATACCTTTTCCATGGTTGTCTGGGAACTCTTAGCTCTGTCTCCTTTGCATGCAGAATGTATATATTACCAAGACCTGGCTCCTGTGGTGAAAGCATTATGAAGTGTAGCTGTCCATGCAAATTTGTATGCAAATTAAGATTACACAGACAGCCTAATTACTGGAACTTCCTATATTTCAGAAGTTTGGCCTTTCAACTTAAGTATGATGTAACTTCTTATAACGAACCCAGCTTTTATCATCAGGAGTGTTTAAACTACGTACCTCCAGAACAGATATCTTGCAGCATACTTGTTCATAAACAGCTAATAAAGGAGAACACTGTTGCTCCCAGGGGTGGCACAGAAGAATCAACTCCAACAAATAGCCATTTTGGGCTTTTCCCACAGTTAACACCCATACACAGAGAAGAAGTGAAGGATGTGGAAACCTCCCCATGATGACTTTCACCATTGTCCAGAGAGCCCTGTACGTTTTTCCCCACCCACCAGAATATGGGGGAGTGCAAGGGGTAACCCACAGGAGATGAGGTAGTGGCACTGCAAATATGTTTTGGGTCCAGAGAGATGGTAGGACACAGTATGTTTATTTTTCTCATAATCCCTTCCATAATAGCCACTTCTGCAAGAAGCAACCAGGCACCGGTGATACAGCTGGTGCTAGAGACACTGATCAAGCTAGCAAGCCAGCCTCTGCAGAACATTTCTAGACATTCATTAATTTTAACACACTGCAGAATCTTTCTAACCAACACATTACTGAAGGCAATTAGTTGTTTTAAATAATTCATACTTCAGCCAAATCTGAATGCAATTTCACTGGTCAAGAACAACATATATCCATACCTAAGGATTTCCTACTTTCAAGTTCTAAAAGCCCCTGGGGGAAGAAGAAAAAAAAGAAAAAATAGAAGAAGACGATGACGAAGAAGAAAACACCAGAAAACCTCAAGAATAACATATATCCATACCTAAGGATTTCCTACTTTCAAGTTCTAAAAGCCCCTGGGGGAAGAAGAAAAAAAAGAAAAAATAGAAGAAGACGACGACGAAGAAGAAAACACCAGAAAACCTAAGCAGAACATTACTAAAAAAATCCTTTCCTGATGCTGGTTGTAAACTGATAAAGGAAACAACACGTGTGATAGAAAAATTCCTTACTCTCAGAAGGTTTTAAGACAAGAATTTACAGGGTTTTTTTGAATTAGAAGCAGGTGCTCCCTTTTTGTGTTAATGCCAGAAAAATTGTAGAATTTGGCACAAAAATAACAGAAATAGAGTCAACAAGAAAATATGCTTTAATTATTGTACCATCCTAAAAGCTGTATTTCTAAACTGCCAGGAAGCTCTACTTAGGGATTTGTTTGGTTTTCTTGTATTTGATGAGCCTTCACCCATTCTGCGTTATTATTCTCAGTCTTTGAACCCGCATCTGAGATGATAACCAGGAAATTAACTGCCTGCATGCCTGGGCGGGGGGGGTGGGTGGGGTGGGGTGTTCGCTGAGGCCCTTTACAACTGGTCTCATACAATTTCTCTCAGTGTTGCAGAGACCATTGTAAAAGTAACCTATTCAGGCTGCAAAGCACTAAAAAGTCAGAGGGAAATTGCACTGATAATTTAACTAGAGAGTGTGCCCTGCTGCGAGTGCACGCAGTAAAGGCAAGAGGGAGAGGTGAGGGGATGGGAGGGCTGCAGGCATTACCCCAGCCTGCCTATCTCTTTCCCTCTTTCTTCTCCCAGGGCCTATCTCTCCATCTCTAGACTGCTGTCCTCATCTCCATTTCTCTCTCCAAGACTACCTTTGTTAATCTATTTACCCATATCATGTAACAGAGAGAATTTGTCTAAACTATTGACACCTGCAGAAGTTATATGCTGTTACCAGCTGGGAGCTTTGGATTATGACTCATCTAAATCTGCTTTCCAAGTGTCACTGATTTGGGCTCACCCAGTGGGCTGCGGGTGCAGGGCTCTGGATGGTGGTAGCTGCATTCCTCATCACTAGTCGAGGCACAGGCAGAGGAACAGGCATGTGTCCATCTCTTCCTCTCCCTCTTCTACCGTTCGGCCTTCACACTTCCTCAGATCTCAGTTTACCCTATTTCCCACCTCCCCTATACCCTGCTTTACCTGATGAACAGGTAAAGAGGTTTATTCCATGTACTCAGTTGAATCTCTGTGGTCCCCTTTATCTACCTTGAAGATCTGGAAGACCTCAGACCACCCTTACAATCTTGTTGAGCTGGGGAACGTACAGGATTTATCCCATAGTTGGAATTACCAACCTGAATCCTCAAAGATACTGAAAGATGACAAGCAGACGCATCGCTGGGATAACAATCTCATGACAGTTAATATCATGGAGTAACTGTTGCCAGTTATTTATACATATTGCAATCCGTATTGTTAGAGAACTAGTCTGAACTTTAACATTCACATCCCCCAAAGCATTTGACTTAAATGGATACTTTATTTCCTCAAGTAAAAGACAAGCTGAGGCTTGCTTGTTAAGTCACATTCTCTTCAGTAAATCCTACAGTAGGAATTATGAATCTTCACTCTCTTTTCTCCTGAACAAAGCTGTTGCAATATCATTTATAGAGTGAGGCTCTGAATAGAACTATGGCTAATAGCTAATATGTTCTCAACATCCCACACAATTGTGTCAGACTCCTCAGGGATAAAATTTCCACTTTTTGATGCTTTTTGGAAGAGCTGGGTTTTCTTTTGCCATAGAAATTACAAGCCTAAATTTACTGTTAGTGACTCTAACCATGAACTTTCTATAGATAACCATATTGTTCTGGAAATTGCACCAGCATCCTCCCCTAGCTCATCCTCTGAAATGTCATAATACTGGTCAGAATGGTTGAAACCTGATATTGGTGCTTTCTGTGGAAAACATCTACAGTGACATAGCAAATGTACAGTCCTCTCCAAGCTTGGATTTTGTTTCCTTGTTTACAGCTCGCTGGCCTGTGTAGAGCCCAGACAGTTCTACTGAGCAATGCTCTAACTCTCCTCTACTATTTCCATTAACAGCTGGACTCTCTGTCCTTTCCTACCTTAGAGCCGAAAGAGCTTAGGAAAATCTGGCAGGTTCCTTGACATGCAGCTAGGTTTTTTAATTCTTCATTACAGTTTAAAAATCCCTACTGGGGAGTGAATTTTCTGATCATTCAAACTCAAGCAAGCCAAGCAGTCTATTATATTAATGGCATCTTTCATTGCTTTAAAATTCAGGAGGGACAATATATGACACCATTTAAGAGTAACGGAGAGGGAATAAGCCCAGCAGCCAAGGCAGTGAATGAGACACCGCTCTGCACAGAGCCCAGTTTCAACCCTGAGCACTGTAACTTCCTACAGCCACAGGTGAAAATTCAGTGCCTTAGAAGGAGAAGACTTTTTCTTGCCCATAACTGACAGTATTTGCCCACTAAAAGAAATGACAGATACTGGGGGTACCTACTTATGATCAGCATTCATTTTGTCACTATTGTGCTACTGCAGAGTTTGGGTAAATCCTCCAGGCATCAGAGAAATTATTTGGAGGGTTTCCCAAGGAGAAAAAATTTAGGGAACATTATTAGGAGACCTCTCCTCCCTCTAAACAGATACTCTCAACAGGAGTAATTATGTCTTTCAATAAGGTAAGTTACATCAGTCAGAGACTAAACTATGGTCATAATGACTGTAATAAAGCAGTGAATACCATCTGAAATGATTCATAGAAACCGCAGTAATTTAAATTTTATCTAAATTGTGTAAACATATAGTAGTAGCCAAAAAAATCTCAACCCTAATCAAAAACATACACAGAAAAATCCCTAAACTATCAGTGATTTTCCATTGCACTAGAGACTGTGAGGAATCTGTCTACGAAACCTTAATTAATTTTGTTTGATTTTCTGAACTCTATTTATTACTATGACCTTTGGTTTGCTTTAAAACTTCCTTTTCATGGTAGAAAAAGGCAGTATCTTTGAATCTGAAACAGGAACATCAAAGTCTGTCATCAAAGAGATAGGCTCTTCAAGAAGAACAAAAAGAGACGAATCACCGACCACATCAGAGGGCTGCACTGAGCAAGTGAAGGACTGGAAAGACACACTCTCCCTAAGGATGCAGAAAGGCATCCCAGCGATGGTGATGATACAAGAGGGAGGAGTTTGCTGTCAGATATTGTTTTTTTGTACACATCTGTAAATCTCCTCAGTTGCTTGCAAGCAAAGCTACTGCAGGTTTAAGAAGGGCTTTAGCAAAGCAGACTAGGTTATGCCTTTTATTTGGTCAAAGACTTAAACCAAGGGCCCTACTTCAGTAAGTTCAAGTAGTGCATGAAAGGGGTTTGCAGTTATCCTGCAGAGGTGCCGGGTCCAGTATTGAGAGCCAGAGAAGTGGTCTGCAGCCTTCCAGAACGGGGTCACTGGAAATCAACATCTTTTTTCCCCTCAAAGGTGTGCCTTGCATGCCAAAACTAGATGCGGTGTCTATGCTTCTGCCCTCATTGTATGGAATTCACAATGTCTCAGTTGTCCTTTGACAAAACAAGGTCACATTCCATAGCCATACAGTTTCACTTCAGAGTGCTGCTTCCTGTCAGTAAGAAAAATATGCTTTCTTTCTAGCAAAACTTAAAGCTCTTAATAGGTCTTTAATACTAAACAAAATTTAATAATGACTATCACTTTTACTCTTTACTGGCCTGGGCTCAATTATGACCAACAATATAGTTCAGAAAAGGTTTTCCAAAATCTTGCACCCATTCTGATTGCTCTCCCCTCCTCTGCTGTTTCTATTTCAGCTTCTGCTTTTTGTTGTTTTTTTTTTTTTTTTTTTTTTAAATAGCTATAGATTTCCTTCTCTTCCTCTAGAGAGCTGCCCAGATTTTATATAAGCTATTCATTGCAACACCCAAAAAAACCCCAACAAACCAAATCCAAACCAGGCAAAATCTAACAGAAATAGTCACTGTTGATTCTGTCATTTCCTAAAATCTGAGTTCATAGCTTCGTTGTCTTACAAAGCTTTTAACAAAGCTTTACTCATTGAAGTTTGAGGGTGAGAAAAAACCCCTTAAAATCTAAGGGGTGAATTGCCACTCGCTGTATCAAGGATGGCCGTTTAATGAAGTTGGGAAAATAGAGTTTCCTGGGAGAGTTCATAGCTTATTATTTAGTCCTTATTCAGACTCACGGACATGGGATACGGAAATGCTCTCTCTCTCCTTTTATCTGTTCTATTCATGTTCATCTCCCCAGTTCTGGAATCTCGCCCACCTCCATTCTTCCTGTCTCTCCAGTGCCTACCTCTGTCATCACTCCTAAAGATGCCTCCCATTGTCTTTTGCCACTGAACAGAAGCTTCCTAATGTTTTTCTCCTTAATCCATCCACCCTTCAAGTAACTTCCCACACTCTCGTTTTCATTCCCTTCCAGACCTTCTGTTTCAAATTAATTGTGCCCTGTTCTAGCTCTCACCATTTTCCTCTGCTTTGTCTTCTCCTCTGCACATCTCCTACCCCCAGTTCCTCATCCCTCTGTGTTGTGGTCCAACCTCTTCCCACTGATATTTTCTAGCATAGCTCAGAGCTTTTCAGGGGCCAGTAGATGAGATATGTTCCTTGGACAAGGACATAGGGTGTCAAGTCCAGGCCATTGGCAGGCAAAGGTCAGGAACATGTGAGAATTTTGCTACCAGATTTATAAATTACCACTGAACATAAAAACATGGAGTTTGGGCTAGCTGTAGTTGTTTTTTTAAAAAATAGCAAGAGACTCTATCCTTCAAAACAGTATAATAACCTGTTAAGTTACAATTTCCGGCTCCGAGGCTTGGAAGCAACAGTTTCTCAGTCAAACAGCTGCTAATATTTTACCTTTTTAACATGGGAAAAACATTCTTTTACTAGTAATCTCAGTTCTGGAAACACCTTAAACTTTCACAAACAAATAAATGATGAACCTGAGCAGGAAAAACACTATTCTGAACCATCCACGTTGTTAAATGTTATAGGCAGTGAATAACAGCATCTCCCAGTACAGCGTGCAGGGCCTCCTTAGGCCTATAGGCACACCTCTTAGAGTGATCATGACTGCCTGGTATAGTAGGGAGATGAATACAGTTCTTGTAAATTTAGTACAGTATTTCAAATGCATTTTCCGAAAGCACAAGTCCTTGGTGGTTGTAGGCTGTGCATCTCACTGCTTTGTGTTCTCATCATGTCAAATCCTTCAAGTAAAGTGACATTACACTCAGTCTGCACTAAACAGTGCTGGTGATTCACTAGACTGCAGTCTTCCTTTTAAGTCTGTACTGAGCCAATACTCCGATAGGGGTTTATTAAAGAGCACCCTGATGATGCAGGTCTAATCCTTTGATGGGACCTACCATTGGGATGTGACCCTTTTTTGATCATTTAACACTCACAGCAAATTTTCTGAAAGCCACAGTTTGCCTTTTAACCTGGATGTCTTGGACAAATTCCAGCTCAGGAACAACATGCTGAAAAGTCAAATCCCCAGATAGTTTCAGTGATGGAAACCAAGTTACTGTTTAAACTGTTTATTATTGATGAAGACTCTAAGCAGCAGTTGTCCTCTACACCAGCGCTAATCACCTCTGGTGATTCCATCCTTTACCAAGTACTCATTACCTGTCTGTTCTCTGCATCTGAGGGGTGTTATGAGAAATGATTATTTCAGTCATTCTAAAGGCACTGCAGACTTTTATGTAAGAGGTGCCATGTAAGTGTTAAGTATTATTGCATTGCTTGCAATGTTATTATTACATTGCTTTTTTTGTTGTTGTTTTATTTTGTTTTTTCTTCAGTAGAGCCTCCAGCTAGATCCACACTAGTTTAAAAATACAGTTCACAGGCACCTAAGAAAGGAATTCTTTCCATGGGCTGGGAAAACAAGGTGCTAAAATATTTTCATTTGTGATTCTGGCATATAAATCCATAATAACTTGGCTAGCTAGTAAGCAGCATTAAAAGAAGCTTGTTACATTTCCTATTTTCTATGCAATAAACAATAACTATAAATCATATTTAGAAAATGGAGTTGTAAAATGCCATTTGGAAAAAAAAAAAAATAAAGAGAACAGAGCTTGCTAGAATCTTTAAAGGAGACCAGTCTTCCAGAATGAGAATGAGTCATCTATAATCACACATCACATTTCTAAGCAGTTCTTTGTCAGGTGTATATGTTTAATTTCCTGCTGGGTTTTTAATTCTGCCAGATAACGGGGGGAGGGGAGGGAAGGAAAGATGTTTGAGTCATGACAATCTTTTTGTTGTCCCCCCTTCCCTCCCCCTTCTCAAAACTGTCATTTGGATGGCTCAAATTTTGGTCTGTTACACTGCCAAACAGAAAGATGCAGCTAACAGTTGCAGCATTCGATTCAGACTCCTTACAGTATTTTTACTTTCCCTCTGCTGGAATTTTAACAGGCCCTTCTTTATTTTCCTTTTTTTATTTTTCCTTTTTTTTTCTTTTTTTTTTTTTTTTCCTCCCCCCCCCCCCCCCCTCTGTTGTCCTACAAAGCAATGGAACACATCTCCTGCGTCAGGGCTCCAGTGCAAGCCATACATCTGCTATGGCTTCTGGCCATTTTAAAGCTCTGAACCACAGTGCAGGGAACAACTGCAAACAAGTGTTTGACTGCAGAAAGCTGGACACTTCTCCAGCTGTTAGAACGGCACGGTGGAGACATAAGGTTGGAAGGGCACTGGTGAAAGCCTCTTCACAGCAACAACCAAGCAGGGGGAAAGGTGAGCTCTCTCCCTTCCGCACGCTACAGTAAAATGTATTTGTTAATAAGTTTACGCACCTCTTAGACCTTCTATACCTTTTACTTAGGAATAACAACCACTCTTAAGAAAGGAACAAATTTAGGTATTTGTGCTGCTAATAAATCTTCCTTTGATGCTGCAAAGATTTCAAATTTTCTCAATGGTCAGAAATGATTGACTGTATGGAGAGTTGATCTTTTGACCACTCAGACCTGGACCATGACTGGAGTTTTCCATATTCCCTATCAGAACATCAAGGAGTCAGCTTGTAGTTGCTGGGGCAGCCCTGAAGAAAGGGTATTTTCCTTGTAACAACCTTTTCAATAACTTCAATTATGATCTGCAAATGGAGGTATTACTGAATGGCTCTGTGTTCTTTGCCCTTAATTTCAGTTTTATAGCTCCAAAAGGAATCTGGATCTCTCTCTCACAATGCACACATGGGAAAACACACAACAGTCTGCATGGATTTAAATCATTCTTCTAAATACTCCTAAGGCATCAAGCTCCCCTCTACGTACCTGAAAAGGAGCCTCTCAGAACATTAGTAGTTAGTGCTATGGAAGCTTTTATTTTTCCAAGCGGAAAAAGCTATTCTTTTCCCTCCCCCACATTGCCCTCCAAGAAACGTGGTTTTCATAAGAGTAAAATGGAGACTCTATTTCTAGTCTCCATAAAAGCACATACAGGGAATGAAAAAAAAAATAATAAATCAATACGAGCCCCTTTGGCAGCTGAAATTAGATGCTTCATAATGTTGTGCCAATCTCACTGAGCATCATGTACCTTACCTTCTGTGCCTTTTCATGTCTTTTTGTCCCTTTATCTGTGGGAATAAAACATAGTCTCGTGGGGTTTTTTTGATTTTTATTTGGTCAACTTTTCATATGCCTTAGGATTCTTCTTATTATTATTCTTATTAATAAGAATAATAATAAAGTCACATCCCAGATCAGTGGTTGGTATCCCTTTTTAATGAAATGCTCCCACATCAGGTGTTCCTAGTTCAATTAAGTTGTCAGGGAGCATGTTTTGGTTATATCCTAAACAAACTAAATCAGTAGCTTTCATGAAAGCTCACTGCTAAGGAAGATGCACAGAACAGGCAGAAACAGTATGTGTGATAGGGTGCTCTGAGACTGGCTGAGGGAACATGATTCTGACATTTTCCTGAATATATTAGCATTGTACTGGTGAAATCCCTCCAAAAGGACTATTGAATTCACAGTGGCTGTGTAAAAGTACTTTTGGACGGTCAGCTGGAAAGAACAATGTCAAGCACAACTTAGGAAACACTTCTTTACGGAGAGGGTGGTCAAACACTGGAACAGGCATCAATGCCCCCAGAGCCTGTCAGTGTTTAAGAGGCCTTTGGACAGTGCCCTTAACAGCATGCTCTAACTTTTGGTCAGCCCTGAAGAGGTCAGGCAGTTGGACTAGATGATCATTGTAGGTCCCTTCCAACTGAAGTATTCTATTCTATTCTATTCTAACTTTAGAATATGCTGTTTAAAACATCCTATGTAGCTATTCTTCAGAGCTGCATGTAAATTACAATTTTTTTCTAGTGATATCCACCAAAAGACAATACCATTGAACATTCCTGGGAGAAGTCTGTTTTGGTGGTTATCTGTGACCTCTATTGACCTTTGCAATCCTGATTAAATCAAGAGGCTGAGTACTCCATCTCGCTCAACACACCACGTGACTGAAGCAGCATGGAGCAGCAGGAGTAACACACTGAGGAACATCCCAAGGTTTCTCTGTCAGAGAAACAGAGGATGGTGCAAAGTCTGGGCAGAGGGGCAGGGAAACCCAGCGCAGCCCTTCCGTAATAGAGCAGCTTCTGTGGGACAGGGCAGGGGGGGAGCGGTTAAAGCTGGCCAGTCTGCCTGCTCCAGGATTAAGATGCAGAAAAAAATCTTTTTTTGAGTGGAATAAAATGTAATTATTTTATGTACAGAACTCCCTGATCATTGCCTTAACATACTTTCGGTTCTTTCTTTTCTTCAAGGGAGAAAACGACCACCAACAGAGATTCAGAAAAGAAGGACGTGATGCATCTTGTTACTAGGGCTACCAATGTAAAACCTATATAGAAGTTGATTCTAGTATGTTAACATTTCTCTTTGTCAATTTCAGCACATTGAATGGTTTAATAACATCTAAGTTTGTTAACTGATGTTAGCAATAGCAATACAAGCTAAAATTCGATCCCTGTATTTCAGTCAATTATTGGGTGACAGTGCTCTGAACTGCGGCAAGGCAACAGGTGTACTCCCTGCGTAGCCTGTACCCCTGCCAAGGGTTACAAAATGTTGAATTCTGCATCTGTGACCTTTATGTAATGAAGAAGGTCATTTTAATGCTAGGACATCTGCACTAAGCCATATGGTGAGCTAGAAATGGTGTGATCACCACTCAAAATATGTTGCAGGGATATTATTCTGGTGCCACATGCCCTCTGGTATCTTCAGGCAGAATCTTATTTATCACACAGTAAAAGCATAATCATTTGAAGAAAAACGGCCTGCAGTACTTTAAAAAAAAAATTAAATACTTAAACAGAAATATTCACTGATGGACATTGCTCTCTTACATGCCCTCGCCTTTGGCTTGGGATGCACATTGCATTTGCTGCAATCCATCATAGGACCAGTGAAGCTAGGAGGTCTCATAAGTAATGAATTAATGAGGCTAATTAGAGAACTGGGGTTTATTTCTGCTCCTATTTGCACGGCATCACAACGTAAACCCACAGCATAGCCCAGGTGCCAGTCCACTGGATGAGAAGACCCCAAATGGTGGGCATCCAGACAAGGAAAGTTCCTTCGAATGTTGGTTCAGTGCACTGAACGTTGTATGAACATGGAAGGAACTTCCCTAAGTCTTAGATTTGTCCGTGTACGTGTGTCTAGTTTTATACAGCAGGAATGGTTCAGCTTAGTGATGCAGGATAAGAAGCCCCCCTGTACAGATGGACTTGTTTTTTGGACTAAATGAGTGCTGGAACAAGGATTCAAATCCCAAATAAATAGTCCTTGTATAAAAGCACAGTCCAAAATAACCAGAAGAGCCAGTTTGCTTGTTCTCAAAAGCTGCCCTACTATTGTTAAGCGTATTAAGAGGATTAGAATCAGGATGTACTGAACACATGTGAAACACCTGTGATAAATGCTCTGAAAATAACTCAGCAGTGCAGCGCCCTTACTGGGTCACAAATTACTTGATTAAAGCTGGAAAAGCCAAGGTTGTTTTTGGTTTTCTTTATCAAAGATGTGATCATTTTTGCTTCCAGCAAACAATGCTTTAATGTTGAGTTTTAATGGGATTCTTATCATTCAGATGCAGAATATAACATTTTAGTGATTGTCCTGTTTTTTTTCTAACATTGTTATTCCACTATTATGTTTGAAAAGCTTGATGAATGGATAAAATGAAAGAAAATGTGAAGTATCTCACAGAAACAAAGCAAGCCCATTTTCAAGAGGATTCTTTGATTTCAGGAAAAGTTGCCTTTCCTTACTATAAAAAGACAGCTTTTGACTGATCTATAAAGTTTCTTCAGGTTAGAGATTGACAGCCTTGTCTCAGTAAGGTAATTTAAACTTGGCTCTGAAATGGGCCAGAAAAACTACCTTTTTTTTTTTTTTTTTAAGAATCAGAGATAAGGAGATTACAAACAAGTATGTATAGTTATGGTGAGTGGCTTTCCTTTTCCCCAAAAAAGCTCATTCTCCTTGAAGATAATTAATAATTAAGAGAAATTTTGGACTCGATGCACACAAATATGGCTTCCAGCGTCAGAATGAAAGATCATGAATTGAATGTCTTTAGAGGAAAAGTTTAGAAACATGAATCATCAACTAGCAAAACTTCTAATCTACTGATGAGATTCCCAGCGAGCTCTCCAAAGCTTTACCTCTGAACTAGGGACAGGGTTTCGTCCTGTGAGCTTCCATGTCTGAGGGTAATAAATGTACCTGCAGTCTTCCTGCTTGTGATGTCTGCCCTTACAGCGGAGGCACGTGGAAGTCAGCCTCAGCGCTACCTAGACAGGCAGGGTTCAAAAACTGGGTTTTAACAATTCCTCCTGAGCCTACAAAAAAACCCCCAAGCTCCCCGTGGCTACTTTTTTCAACTGAAAAATCCATCTAGAAAATCCTGCAGCCGCAGCGTGAGCCCGGCAGCTGTGGAAGGAAATGGGGAAGGTTGTTACTTCCACCAGCTCCTTCCTTCGCAGAGTGCTTTTTCTCAGTAAACACTAATAATCTCCCGGCAGCGCATGCAGACTTTTGGACAATAAGAGCGTACTGCAGGGAATCTGCACTTCGATATTTCCCCTGATCTCTAAGAGAAGTCTCCCCACACACCGGTTTAACTACAGGATTGTATTTTCAGCATCTGTGCAGTTAGTCTCCAGTGAAATACTGTGTTCGAGAGACCCACTAATTTATTTCTGCTCTTGCCAACTGACTTACCCTGCATATTAATATTAACAATCATGTTTGTACAAATGGGTCCATTAATTCAAATTTCATTTCCTTTTCAATTGGTAATATATGTAAAGAACAATAACCAATGCAGCATAATTTTACCCATGGCTATTATAAGTGGGTACACAGAGTCATATTTATTTCTTTCTAAAAGCATTGCTTTTAAATGAGCAAAGGATATTACAATAGTGTTAGCTTTTCTCCTTCCCTCAATGCATTGCAAAGGTGTGGGAGGCTTGGGGAAGGAGAAGCCATTTAAACTCAAACTGGAGTTTGATGTTATTTGGGGGCCTGATCCAAAGTCAGATTCCTTCAAGATTTCCTTTTACTTTGTTAGAGTTTGGTATGGGCCCATAATGAGCATTAAGAAAGATGTCCCAGCAGACACAGAAAGAGAAAATGTTATAGAAATTGTGCTTTCGCTTTGCCACAATAAACTGAGTTTGTATTTAACCGAGTCATTACAGGAAAGGGAAGAAACCTATTACAAATCATGACTGAAAAAATACTACAAATTTCAACACCAGAAAAGCCCTAAATTCTCAATCCATATCTCCTTAAATCTCCCGTGCCAAGCAAAATTAGCAAACATTCTTTTATAAATTAAATTAGGATTATTTTTCAGATTAGGAGCACAGAAGTGGGTCAACTGATAGCTGCAATCATACTTCAGCGTTAGATTGTACAGCAGCGAAGGCAATCAAGAAAGTTAAAACTACCTTTGGGAAACTCAAGCCGTAACACTTAAGGAAACAGAATGGAGTTGTACTAGCTCTTGAGTTTTTAATAGGCAAGACCCTGAATAATGAGGAAAAAGACAATTAGATCCTTTGCAAAATACTAAGAAGATCAGATGATCTTGTTTCTGTAAGAAAAAAGGGAGGTTACTGAAGAATTCCTGGCGGTATGACTAGACTTTCAAAGCTAGGGTCATGTAGATTCCCACATAGAAAATCCCAAGAAAAAGCACTTCAGCCCAGCATCAATACTGTCATCTTGCAAGATCAATACCTGTAAGCCAAACTCAGCACTTACATCCCATTGGAGCTGCTCCCATGAATCTGAACTATAAACTGTTTTTTTCAATTGGATTTTCAAAACACTGTCTATATTTTTAAAACTTTCCCAAGATGGGCAAAAAGCATGAGTTTCTAAAATGTAGTTTTACCACTTTCTATGGGAAAAATTTTTCCTATCTCCTACTGAGTCTTATCCTAAGATCCTCTTACCAGAATGGGATAAAGCATCAGAGACTGAACATCAAAAGAAATTTGCCGGTGGAGTAAGCATCTTCAAACAACTGAGCTGGCCTCAGTGATTGGAAATATCCAGTGCCACGAAGAGATCCCTCCGGCAGCTACTCCAGAATGAAGCATTGCAAAGGTAACAGAAACGAGCTGAATGATTACTTTCCAGAGAAATCTACATATTTTACTTTTCCATATTGTTTAGTGGTGGTTTATTAGATCGTTTCTGAGGAACAGCTATGATTTAGCTGATAGCCTAACAGATAATTTGGTAGTCAGTACCAAAATGTGACCATCTTTCAAGTTACCCTGCCTTTCTTTCCCTTTGGACTAGACCACTCTGAGAAGAGATGGTCAAACATTAACTGTTAATGAAATATATGCACTGGACGGGAGCTGGTCAAGCCTATTTATTTTCATCTAGAAATTAAAAAGTGGAGACAAATACTTGCCACGGTTGTATGGTACAAAGCCCTGGGGGTAGGAGTCCTGCCCGAGGGCATTTCCAGTGCTCTGCAGGGAGCAGGCTACAAGCTGGCATGTGATTTCGTGGCTAACTTTTCTATGTGTGATAGCATTAGGTGGCATTGAGTGGTTCTTTCCTCCAACAGGTTTATCTCCCTCACTGACACAGGCAAACACAATAAAAATTCAGTTCGGAAGGGTCTATGGGGCTTTACTCCATCAACATCTGTACCAAATACCCCTGAGTACCCCCAGTGTACCCCTCAGGCTTAAAGGCTTACTGTTAAACAGTAAAAGCACATTATTACAATCTGTCACAAAAACACAGTGGAAGAGATCAAGGGTCTCTGCAATAGGAAGAAATCTGTGAAGTCAAATTCATGGACGTCTGCGGTAATGCCCCATGCAATAGGGCAAGAAAAACAGAAATAAAGCAGGTCTCAAATATCTGCCCTGTGGAAATGTCCTTTCCTTCCCACAAATGAGTCAGGCTCTTTAAACCTCAGCAAGCTACACTAATCAAGCCCCTGAGAAATTTTAGAAGCAGTAGTACTCCTGTACCACTCCAAAAAACCTGTCTCCAATCTCTGGTGCTTCCTCATCCTCTGTTTCCCTCCAAACAGATTATACATCCAGAGAAAAATTTTTCATGCAGCTTTTTCTTTCTCGTTCTCTCTGCTTCACCTTCCCTTTCAGTATCCCTCCATAATAATTCTTTTTTGGAAATACCCTCTACATTTTGATTTAACTTCCAGAATCAAAACCCCAGTTTGAGTAAAAACTCTCTTTAGCATAAAGTTGGCAGACTTTCTCCCTTGCTGATAACAGGCATTTGGGTATCTTGCCAGCAGTTACTTTGATAATAGTCACACTATCTTACTGACAATTAACGTAGGCTTCCCTGTTAGACTAGCAATTAGGCCTTCAAAATGTCAGAATCTGGTCCAGGCTGAATATTCTGGATAGTAATTGTGAATAAATAAATCAAAAATTAAAGTTAATGGGAATTGACAATATCTGGCTGAAATGCAGTCTGGATCCAAGTGCCATCCTGCTCCCTGGTAGGGACCACGGGGGGGCCAGGCTGGTTCATCCCTGTGAGCGCTGAGGGACGTTCCCCTCCAGCTCACCCGGTGAAATCAGTGCCATTGCTCACCGGCTGAATCAGATATTTTTCACATAAGTAAAGAAAACAAAATCTCTCACTGGGCAAGACAGAGCGAGATCTTTCTGAAACACAAAGTGCCACTGCAGTGGTTCGTGTTTATTAGTAGTCTTGATGAACACTGCAATTAAAATGGCTGGAATAAACCTTATCCTCCAGCTGCATAGTAGTGGATAGCAGAAAGACAAAAAACCAGGAGCAGGAGGGCTCCCAGTTATGCCCAGCTATGGAAAAGGACCTACAACAAATTCCCGCTTACTCAAACCAGGAAAATTGGGTAAGGGTCATCTGCTAGAGCCATTTGTCCTAATAGTATGCATATTTACAATACATGCCACTGAATCAAAATAAACATTTCTTATAAGTTGACCTACCCTGGGAGGATTTGGGTAGTAAAGCGGCTGCCGGTTGTTGAGGTGCACAGCCTTCCTGCCTCACGTCTCTCTGAGTCACCTGTGTTTTCAAAAATACTGATTTGTCAGGAGACAGGCATTTAACCAAGTTCTGCTGGCTAAGCTGTAAAACACGGCTGCCCTTTTTGACCCAAGCAGTTAGACAGAGGATTTTGGTTCAAAGGAAAATCTAAGATTAGACAGACATCTCTCCTATGCAACCTGTGCATTTCCGACTAAGGTTCTTTGGCCAAAACAAGAATAAAACTGGAGCGTGAGGAAGTCCACAGCCCCTTTTTATTTAGTCCTCACTCCGAAAAAAACCTTAATCTTTAGTTTTCTTCTAACTACTACTTTTTCTTAGACTCTCTAACGTTACTCCTGCCTTTTTTCACACAGAGGCAGAGAAATACATGTCTTTCCCTACAAAAGGAAGAGAATTATGCACGTGTGCCCTGCAAGGATCCCAGGGATGACTGTATCCCAGAAGGTGTTGTACCATCTCGGTCTTGAGCAGAAGATATCAAAGGTGGGTGGGTTGGTTTTTTTTCCATTGTCTGTTAATAATGAAGGATGTGTAATATTAATGTCAGGATGATTTAATCCAACCATAGCAACAAGTTTTGCTACTGTCTTCCAATTTAATACATTGGAAATAAGAGGAAGATTCTATTTCCAAATTGTGTCAAACATAATTTTTCAATACACATAGAAGGAAATCATAAAAAACAGTTACAAACTTTGTCTTCTATTTAGATGGAAAAAGACTGCTCTGGGGTTTTTAATTTCAGATAAAATATCTCTGTTTTCAGTAAACTTTACATATTTCACTTTTAAAGGAAAAATATGTTCTAGCCATGGAAAAATCATCAGTTTGGCAGCAAACCGATTCTAAAAGATGGAAGAATCTTTATTCCGAAGCAGCAGAAATACTGTTTTTATTTTGTGTTGGTTTTCTTTTGAACTGAGCAATCTGGTTATTTAAAAAATAAACCAAGATTATATTTCAGCCTGCCATATTCTGCAGGCAAAAATATCAGAATTGCAAAGTGCTGTAATCACTGGAAATGGGAAACTGGAGTTGATAAGCTTGGTTTCCCATATAATCATTTCAGGTGAGTTGGTGACAGCTGAAATAAAATTCTGAGGATGAGCAGATGTGTCTTTAAATGGCTGAGATGGCTGAGTTCCTCCTACTTCTTCCCTGTGTATGGAGATTTAAGGGGAAAAAAAAAAGATATTTTAGGGGTTTGATAATACAGCTTTTAAACCAAACTGTCTTTTTCATCTTTGCTAATGTGTTTGAGAATGAGAGGGCTTTTGATTGAGAAAATAGTGTAAAATCCAGACCCCATTTTGAAGGACAGTTTCTTCCCCTCTGTTTCAAATACCATCTCTATTGCTTTTTATTTACAAATACATTTATTTGTTGGACTATGTGTGTGTTGGAGTGATAAGGAGGCCCTGGACTTGTCAGTAGGCTAGAGGGCTGAGTGATCCTGCTAGGAAAAAAAAAAATAATAAATTATTTCTTATGGGTTTGATTTTAAGCTTTTCAGTTTTAAGTCTTTCAGATTTTTCCAAAAGCTTCTCTACAGCTAGTAGAGAACAAAAGAGACATTCCAGCTGTGACAGAGCTGAGATTGAACAATTTATGTTTGATAACTCTTCATTTGAGAGAGGATGGGTTAGTAATTTCTGAGCTCAGTGGAAGAGGTGGTCATGAAGGTGAGGGGTTGGAAATCATGGCTCTGGACGTGCCAGAAATTTGAGGTGTGTTGCGGGGGGGAATTAGAGAAATCTGAAAAGGGAGAATGAACATCTCCCTCCTGAAAAAGGGATTTGATTTTATTTTTTAAGGTAGAAAAGCAAAGGGAATAAAAGAGGATAAAGGAGGGCTTGAGGATGGAAGCTGTTACCCAAGCACCATTAGCAACGCAGTAACCGCTCTGAACTAAATCTGCATTTCTCTTATCCTATTAACTGGGAAGGCCAGGTTATATTTACCACTTGCTCCAATTAAAGCGCAGCACCACCTCCAGAAGAGATTGGGGATGAAACCTTTGCCTTTGGCGCAGACTCTCTGTGCAGTTCCTGCTGTCCTCCCCTCCTGCCTCCCTGCCCACCTCCGACCTGGGGAGCCCCCACATCCTCCTGGGCCTGGCAGGAGAAAGGCAATGCACATCTCAGCTCTGCTTGCTTTTAACATTTCCTCACTGGCTCGGTAGCTATTTGGACAGGAAAGGTGGAAAAAAGCCTCTCCTCACTGAATTGTAAACCACAAGATGGGTGGCCAGGGGAGAGGGTCAGAGGAGTATCTTCAAGAGTATTCTCTTGCCACTTGTGATTTAGGAACTTCAAGAAGTAGCAGAAATTTCCAGAGAGGGCTTGACACACACAAATATCTCCAGTGAAGGAAAGGAACAAGATGCAAACACTGCCATAAAGTCCCTTTTCGGCTCCTTGCCTGCCAGCCACAAAAAAAGCTGTAATGAGAGCGAAGATCCTTGAAAAAGATCATACCCTCTCAACCTGGAAGGACCTTTCTCATCATTGCCAAAATACAAGGAAACATACTAGACCATTCAGTTGGATTTTCAATCGCTAAAAAGCTTCGCATTCTGTGACAAGTGGGCTGACTCTCCCGGGTCCTCTCGAGGGGCTGAGA
The DNA here is from genome assembly GCF_011004875.1 of Balearica regulorum gibbericeps. NCBI lineage: Eukaryota > Metazoa > Chordata > Aves > Gruiformes > Gruidae > Balearica > Balearica regulorum. Next base: position 43,590,586 of record NC_046184.1, on the reverse strand, counting down.
ACTCCTTGTTCCCTCTTCAGTGTGCCTCTGGAGCTGGCAGCCATCCTCACACACCAGGTTTCTTTTATTCCACTGCACCCTTTATTCCACGTCTAGGATTAACTGATTAACATTAAAGATTGCCCACTAAAGGTGCATTATTGCATGTCGGTGGGGGCGGCCCAGGGTGAGATAGCTGAGTTCGGTTCTTACTCAGGTATCTGAAGGGACCATGCACACTTGCAGAGTAAGGCACAGGAGGATCAAGCGAGTATCTCTCCCTGTAAGCCAGTGCGAGATTTAACAGCCTAATGAACTACCTACAACGTCGCTCAGTGCTTACCCTGCTGAGGATCGCAAGGGTTGTGCTGGTAAGGAAAACGGAAGCAGGATTAGGACAGATGCCAAATGCTTGTGGACCAAGATTAGCACACACGGTCTTCTTTTGCAGCTCCTTTAAGAGTCAAATTGGCCATCTCGCTTATTTCTTCTCTAGTTCACCTAGAAGATAATAGAAATTGCACAGTTAAAGTAAAGTTCAGTAGAAAATCCAACTTGCATTCGCAGATGTCATTTCTTATGAACAGGCTGTGATCTGGTGGGTGCCTCGAACAGAAGATGTCTGCTGTTTCAGACTTGGACGAGTAAGCCCGTCCTGACTGTCCTAGTCCTGTTACGTGAGAATTTGTAGCATATTTCCCCCGCAACAAAGAAACATGGCACGTAAACCAGCCAGAGACCGGCACACGTTTCTCTCCCGGAGCTACTGAGCGTTATTATCTTGGAAGGCAGCACTGCCATCTTGGGGATGGAAAAACAATATTTCGGTCACAGTTCAGCTGCTGTATTGGGGGGGGGGGCGTGGAAACATGGAAAAATAAATAGAAGCCTGCAGTAGCTCACGATGATTTTCTTACAGTATACATGAATCAACAATCCCCTCTTGGATTATTGCTTTCAAATTGGGCAACATTATTTTTCACTTTAATACAAAGGTTCTACCCTTCCAGATGCGTAAGTGGGGTCTTGCCTTTTTAATGTTTATATCATTTAACAACTGGCTACATGGTGCAAACACTCTGTAATGAATTCCCTGTAATTCCTTGAATTACAGTATTATTCCCTTTTTGCTCACTTATACCAGTAAACAAGGGCAGAGGTGATTTGCTGAGCCCAGCTAATAAACTGTTCCAGAGGCCGGTCTGCAGTCTTTGAAATTCGTAACAAGTAATAATGCAGACATTACCGTACCCATATCTTTTGACATCCTACAGAGCCTCTTGTCATATTCTTTACACACAGCATTTATTCTGAAACATGTGTCTTATTCCTGGGAAAACTGCCGCCCTTTCTTCCCTCTCATCTAGGTCTGTCAGGATTTCCTTCTGTTTCACTAATAGAGGAATTGCTGTGCATACTTACATAGCTAATTATTTCTCTGATTTAGCCTAAAGTCCTTGTAGAATATAGAGCTAGCAGTCTTAAAAAAAAAACCCAAAACACACAAAAAAACCCAAACCCAAATGCCAGCAATGTGATTTATCAACAATTATGATATGCTGGCATGTAGCCAGCTGCTTCTGATGTCCTAAATTGCCTGTATGTTTTCTGCATAGGCATATTCATACCGACTCAGAGGGTGATGGCACAAGGAGCATAAGCCGACCTGAGACCATACGGAGGCCAGAAGGGTGATTCCCGCTCCGCCCTTAGCCTTGTGCTTCCATCCTTTCAATGTGTTGGCTCAGCCAAGCAAACTGACCTTGCTGAAATATTTGTAGTTTGTTTTGTGGGATTTTTTTTAAATTTTCCCATATGAAGGTTAGCCTTCAGCCAGATTTGCTCCCTGCTAACACTGGCATAAGGGAAAGCTGAGATCCTGCAGTTAAAATGGCTATTTTGAGAGGTGGTACAAGATATGTATCTGCTTAAACTAAGCATGAAACCACATCATCCTATATGCAGTTTACAAATCTAATAACTGAGTCAGATTTGAAGTAGCATATTTAAGTCCAGAAGATTATTGCATGAAAATTTCAATAGTCCATGAGTTTACTAAAGGAACAACTCTTTTTTTTTTTTTTTTTTGTCTGTATAGCATACAGAATGGACCTTTGTTATAAGTCCGAAACAACATAAAACTGAACAAGACTCTTAAGACTGAGTGCAGAGATTTTTATGTGGATTCTTATATAAATAGATTAAATGAGCACACCCAAATGGATTACCCCAAACAATATTATTTGAAGTGACTCACTACTTATTTTTTATTTGTCATTTAACTGCAAATGACTATCCTCTGCATGAAGCTACTTTCTTTTTATATCATTTACTGTTTTAGCAAGCCCATCTATCCTACCTCTGCTGAAAGGATTCTCCTGCAGTAGATAGAAAGCATGTTTAATTCCATCTTACAAATCTCCATTTTTACACAATTTTCATGGAGCAAAGCTTCATAATAAATGCTGAAGACCCTCTTATGCAGATGTTCATGAAATACATCTGCCAAGACAGACATTACTTACCCAGAGGATAGAAGTGCTTTGGGGCAGCATTTCTGCTCTTGAGCTATTTGGCAGTTTGCTTAAGAAAGAAGTGACCAGAGGGTGGCTCTTGAGCCATGTGCAATTCAAGTGTGACTCCCCAGCACAGCTGGGTCCAGCTGTTCCAGCTGTGGGAGCCTCCAAGCCCTCAGCTGCCAGGAGAAGTGACGCAGGAGGGACAGCTAAGGTCTGCCCTCGCAGCTGAAATCCAGTCTGCAAGATGACTAGGAACAACTGCCTGCCCTCTTTTCTCATCTCTTCTGTAAATATGGAAGGGGGTTTGTTGATTGGGATCATGTGAAGAATTTGGAACCTGACATTAAAGCTGGCCACCCTTGGTACATAGCATCTTGAAGCAAATTATTGCATATTTATCATACCACAGATAACTGCTACTACCGATGGCTGCCAGAATTTTATGTACTTTTATAAGTACAAAATTTTGCTTGGATGTAAGATATTAAAAATGTTGCATTTCTACTGAACAACAAAAAATACCATTCTGGCCTTCTAATCAACTATTTTAGGAATAAAAACTAAATGTACTTGATAAGGTCCTCAAGAGGTTTGTTCATCCTTAACCAAGCCAACAACATTCCCTTTCAGGTACAACAAAGCAAGCTCTGGCCACTTTACACAGAAACTAGTATGTTGAGCATCAAGACTGCATAGCATCCTATCATCTCAGGTCAGCTTAATGGCTTTGTCTTCTGAAAGTCTCAAAGCACTTATGAACCCAAGAAGATGCAGGTGATGTATTCAAAGCTGCCCAGGGGTTTTGGACACCCAAATCTCATTAATTATAATGGAAAAACGGGCTTTCAGCCCCCAGAGGCAACTCTGAAAACCTCAGCCAGATGGCATTGTTATTAAAGCGCAGAACTGGGAGTTAAGAGCTGCTGCGAAGGGTTGCACAAAGAAAACAGTGCTGTACACAAGAACAATCAGCATTTCTGGATTTGCAAAAAAACCAATACAGGTGCATGGGTACATATTTCAGTATCGCCTGTTCTACATTTAGCAAAAACCTAAAAGCATGGGCACACAAATCTGTATATTTTTTAGTTTTCGTGTCCTGTTACATCCCTCTAAGCCAATTTCTTCCTGTATGCTGAAGTTATTTTGCTACTGCAGCAGCACCCGTGGAAGTGGCTGATATATATCTGGGTTTTATATTCATACTTTAAAACAAGTCTAACCACCATTATCTACTGAAGGGAATCCAAATAGGAAGAGATTATACATTTTTTTTCCCCACTGGTACTTTTAAGTAAGTTATTGTTGCAGCCCAGTGAGTGCAACTTATTATGAAATCTCCACGCTGGAATCACTTCAAGATGGACTACAAGCCAATGTGTACGAAGGCTTTTAACAGCTGAGGAGAAGAAATGAAAAAAAAAACCAAAACCAAAACCACCACAAAATAAAAAACTACCTTAGGTCATTTTAAAGTGGATGCATCAACTACCTATTAAGTAAAATAAAACAGCCTCGTGTTCTCTGCTTAGTGGGAATCAGGGAATCAAAAGGAATAGAAATACTGTGTATAGACAAAGGAAAAGCAGGGCAAAGAGGAAATTGTAGTTTGCTTTCAAATCCTTTAAATTTCACAGGCCTTCCACAAAATATGGTGGAGTGACCAGCCAGAGACAGATGGAGCCATGTCCTAATCAGCACTGGAATAACTGCTTGCTGTAAACACAGACATTAAATTTGCTTGTTACAGCGTTCACTTTCATTTAACAACATTCTGGCCCTTTCACCGGAATAAAAGCTTGCAGACAGTCAGTGATAGCACAGCTCTTGAGCCGCTGCAGTTTAGCAGAGAGGAAGGGCTTTTTCTGCCGGAGACCAGGAGTGAACTCTGGGATTATCAGGGGTTGTGTTATTCATAGTCCATACAACTGTTGCTCCCCTATAACTGCTATAAAAGAATAACTCGAGTTACGTCTCAAGGATTGTGGCTCAAGGATTTGTTAGATCTCTACTTCCTTATCGTTTTCTAGCAGAGAACCTGTTCTCTTTTCTCCTTTGCTCCATATTACAGGATATTGCTGGACTCTCAGAAATCACAGCCAGGGGAAGCTATCTATATGAAAGAAAATTTAGGCATTATATTTTGGAAAACTTATGTTTTGGCTTGGGGTCAAAGCATTCATAATCTGCTAGTTCTGTTCATCCTCCACACATTCCAGCCCTTTGCTCTTGCATCTGAGTCCCAGCCTTAGCAGACAGCGTCTTGAAGGACGCAGTGGCTTCTAGGGTCTTTGAAGCGACATCTTGCTTGGATTTGCATTTCCTCTGAAAATGAGGGACCAAAGTGGCAAATCACGGGTGGGGTGAAACACTGCACCGTTGAACCCTTTATTGGGAAAACATAAAAGGGCTATGTACAGGGTGATTCTGCGGAGTTAAATGGAGTGGCCAGCTCATGGTGTACCCTTCCTGAGGAAGCTGAATGGTTGTGGAGTAGGCTTAAAACTCTCAGTGAAGTAGTGAAACCAAGTCACAACTATAAACAGATGTACCTATAAAGAACTCTCACAGGAGCTAGGCTTAAAGCACTGCCAAATTTACACAACTGCAGTAAAGGTGCTGTTAAAGGACTTTAGGAAACAGAAGCAGAAAATATCACAGAGCAGCAAAGGAACATCCAGAGAAGTAGTCACCTGAAGGAGAAGTGAGAGCGGAAGGAAGTGGGACTTTTGCCTCTGTCCCAAGAGTGGTGAGGAAATGGATGGAGACTGGAGAGCCACCGAGTCTATAGAGAAATATCAGCATCTGCCAACTTTCAGGGTCAGAATATGGGGTCTGATGGGCCTTTGGGCTGACTTTCTACACCTGCTCTTTTGTCATTTACTGTGTTGCCAAGATCTGCATACTTGTACTAGTTAGCGAGAGCAAAGAGGGTGAATCTATGCATCTATTTACTTCCACCCTGGCAGGTCTTTAAAGAATTCAGAGGTCAGTGCTCTGAGTAATATGGGACTTAATAAAAAAATGAAATGGAGGGGCAGTTCCTGAGAAACAAGGAAACTCAAGTGCAAGGGTTTTCTTAGAAAAGAGTTATTGAGGGTTATCCTCAGGTCTGTCCCAGGAAGTATGACAGTGGGGCCATGAAAGCAGCCAGCCCTGCAGACTGTTCAGACCAAGCAAGAGTCAAGAGCTGATGAGGCCAGACCAGTGGTGATCTGGTCAGGAGGGGACATGCAACTGCTATCAGTGGGACACCACGTGGGAGGAAATGTTACCGACTGTTTGTTTTTTTGGGTTTTGGGGCTTTTTTTTCCCCAAACCGAAAGTTTTGTCATCTATGCATTTATAAATGATATGTTATTTTCTCTTAAGATACCATATATAAAATAGATGGGATGTTTCACACAAACAGGGTTATAATGGACACACTAAAGCTGCTTGAACAGTAAAAGGGGATAGCTATATAGAGGAAAAAACCCAACTCACAGAGGAAAAAAGTCCGCTGTCTTTACCTTATCTTGAAAGGCAGCAAGAGAAACTTTTTTTCCCCCTTATCATAAGCAGCCTCGCCTGAGGCCATTCTTCTAGTCACACTGCAGGGGAAGAGCCTGGAGGAGCCATCACATGTCCCAGCCTGCCCTTTCTAATATGTGTCTTTTTTGTTAAGGAGGCAGCTTTAATTGAAAATATGTCTGCTTGAGAAAGAACAAGGGTCATGAACTTGCTCCACGGTGGGAGCCTGCAGGAAAGAACTGGCCTAGCTTTGTTAAAATGCCTTTCTCCATGAGCCAGATGCCGTCTCTGAAGAGTTCAGTCCTGCTCGTACGCACATCACCCCTCCACCTCCTGCTCCCAGCAGCTCAGTTGTTTTGTGGCTGGTCCAGCAGAAATAAGTCCAAACAGGATACCTCTTAAAGACAGCTTTCTGATGAAGGTGAGACAAGGCACGAGGCAGGGCACAGACCCTGCACACAGGGATGCCTGTCATCCTTGGTGCACAGCCAGGTCAGTTCATCCCAGCCACTGTGAACAGCGAGGGATCTTGCAGACGCCAATGCTACAATTACTATTTGTAAAACTGTCCTAGCTCATGCTGTCCTAATAATTTTCAGTTGCATCGTGGCATTTTGCCCAAATAACAACAACAACAACTAATCCAACACACAAGGCTACAAATCATAAGCTAAGGATTAAGCCTTCCTTAGACTGTGAAGTTTACAGAAGCAGCGGAAGAAAAGAGGAATAAAATTCACATCCCCATTACCAAATCTAGCACTAATTGTAGTGGCTACAGCAAAGCTGAAACTTGAAGCAAATGTAGTCTCAGAAAAAGCATTTAGTCCTCCACTGGAGGACTGGCCTCCTCCTTTTTGTTGATTAAGTAAGCTGGCCTGTCCCATTTAAAATAATTTAAGCCCTAACCCAACTAAAGAAGGCATTTAGAGACTTTTATCCTGAAACTGAAAGCATGCTTTCTTTCCAGAACCTAACCTTTTCCAGACCCTGAAGTGGACAACTCCTCGCTATGCGGGTACCGTCACTGCAGACGGACTCACCTGCGACAGAGCTGCCTGCAGGAGACCTTCAGGAAGAGATCTGTGCTCCCCAAACAGCCAGCGAAAGCAGCAAGAAGATTAGTGACACCTCATTTCTCCCGTCCGCTACCATCACTTAGGGACTCAGAAAGGACAGCTTTATTCTTTTGAAACCTAAGTTGCGTGGGGTAAATTGATTCTTTTACCCTAAATCTTTCTCCAGTGGTAAGAGCTGAACTGATTTCCTCCAGGTTCCCAGGAGTGTCATAACAGGTTGTCCGTCGTTCCGTTACGCTGCTCCCGACACCTCTCGCTGATGGCAGAGGCAGCCCCATTTACCTGGTTTTTTTCCTTGACAGAGAAACCACAATATAAGTCAATCACTCTCCTTTGGAGGGTAGCAGCAGGAAGATAGGAACATTGCTGCTAAATTACAGCTATTCTAAAGAAATTTATTGTTCCCCTGGGCTAATACTGGAGGGCCAGCTTGTATAATGGTGTAAATCAGCAGAGTCACAATTTCACCTGAGCTTCTAAAGAAAGCGTTTTGCTGCCACTCTGAAGAGATGCCTGACCTCTATCATGTGAGTATTTCCATGTATCACTCTTGTAAAACATTGCCAATTGAGAGCACAGTATAAATTTTGATGATGAAAAGCTTCGTGTAAACAGAATGACTGGCAACATGGCATCCGTTTTGCTCAATCAAAAGCGAACGTGATGTATCCAGCATAACCCAAAGTTACTGTGAAAAGCAAACACATTTGTAATTCATCTGTTAGAACAGCAACAGAAGCAAATTAACTGACTGCTACCATCTGAGAAATAGGATAGAAGCATTTTAGTTGGAAGCAAAGTTCATGTGAGATTTACCCACGTATTCTGCTTATTCAGTTTTATTGTCTGAGTCTGAGAGGTCCTGGTTCAACGATGAATTCGAGTGCATTTTTAGACTTACCTAAAGCAAACACAACTCTTGTAAAGCCTTTGGGCTGCTGATCCGTAACCCAGTAAGGCAGCATTTCCTTTAAAATTCAGCGGTTACGTCTACCCCGGCCCTTGAGGGCCCCCTCCGCTTGCCTCTCAAGATGAGGCGCAGGCTGTCCTGATGGTGAATTTGCCCCCTTTGAAGCATCTGACACCCCAGATGCCTGTGAGCATCTGGGCCTTAGGTGGCTTAGGATGCCACAAGCTGATTTCTGATGTTGCCAGAGACTCCCACAGAGCCTGCGCGGAGACAACTGCACTCACCGAGAGCTGGAGAGGCAGAGAGGGCAGGCGAAGCTGCCCTTGGCAGTACCCGTCTGGGGCTGTGCAGGCAAAACCAGCCTTGGAACAGACCCCTCTTGAAAAGGGCTGGACTGTAATAATTTAAGCCTAAATTAGGAAAGTAGCTATCAAATTAAATAAAGACATAATTCTAGTTAACCAGATCTGTGGTTGGTTAAAAATTCAAGGCAGCATTTTCCCCCTGTAGTTTTGCAATCTAATTTGAAAGACATTTATTCCCTCTCTGCTCCACTTCACCCAACCGTGACGATCATCAAACAGAAGTTGTTCAGCCTCATTGCATGAGATGAGCTCTCTGGCTCACAAGCAGGCAAACCCTCTCTTCCCCTCCAAACTCTTTTGTAACTGAGCTATTGATCACCTTTTTTATTACAATGGTTTAAAGGTGTAGAACAGTAAAACAGTAGTGTGGAGCTGTAGCAACCTCCTGGTGACTCTTTGTCACGGAGGGGGAATGACAGGGGATGGGGGGGGGGGGGCACACACAAATTTTGAAATGCAGATTAATCACAATTGTTATTCTAACAGAAAATTTCCATCTGTGCTTGTACCTCGTTCTCATTTTATGTCACTGTTGTTATCACTCCCTTCAGCTAGGAAAGGAGGAGCCCTGGGTTTTTGATTCAGGTTTCTAATGAGAGAAGAACAGGAACCTGCTGAAAAGAGCAGAAGGTACCCATATGGGTGAGAGCAGTAGCCAGATAGACAGTGGTGTAAATTAAACTGCTACATCTAGTCCTTCAAGGAAACTGGGTCTGGGAGGGCTCCTAGGATACTACTGTAAGGAGCAACTCTAACCACTGATTTAGAATGTAAAAATTGATGTTTCAGAGGTAAATAAAGCCTGGTGGAAGAGAAAGAGGTGTGCCAAAGGATACACTCTCTTTAGAAGATAAAGAAATTGAGATGAAGGTGCTCATATAACCTGCATTAGTGATGTAATGAGAGATGAGGTAAAAGAAAGAATAACACAGACAAAGCAGATTTTTGTTTGAGTCACCACCGTTTCAGTATGAAACCTCTTTTGAAGCAGGTTTTTTCCCTAGGAGAAAATATTATAGACTCCTAGAGGGAAATCTGGAGGGCATGGAAGTGAAAGCATCAGATCTGAGGTAGAAGCAAGGTACCTAAATTAATCATTCTGTAATGATGAGTTGCAAACAAGGCAAAAAAAGACAAACATGACACAAGATCTCACATCAACAAGATGATGTGCTGGTCCTCAAGGAGTGCTCCAGTATCCCTAGAGCTAAAGAAATGTAAGGAAAATTATGTAAGAAAATTACGACCTATAATTTACATAGACACAGAAACCCAAGAAGTAAAAAACCAGCAGGACAGAAATACGTTATACATTTTAGTTTTTCTGTATGCTTCACATACATTTTCCTACCAGGACCTCATCTGCAAGACAGACCTTTTTATTTCCATATACTCAGGATACCTGACTCACAATGGAAATGCTGCAGACCGAGCAGATGCAATATCCTTTTCCTAGACTGGCAGAGGCATCGAAAACTTGAGCTATTGGAAGATACTAGCAGAACTTGGCTTGTTAAGCTAAACTGTATGAAGGATGAGGGTGGATAAGACTCCTATCTATTAATACATAGGGTGGGGGAAGAAAGAATACATGCAGAGACACAGGAACTTTTTAAACTCAAAGACAGTACTGGCACAAGAATAAATGAGTATAAAGCAGTCACGAATACATTTAGGCTGGAAATGAGAAAAGGTTTCTAACCATGACACGAGTGAAGCAGCTTTATAATAGGAAAAAAAGAGGTCAGAAATTTAACTAGTGTTTAAGACAGAGCTTAAGAGCTATTGTTTAATGAATGGAATTGAACATGGCAGTGATGAGAGGAGAATAAACTCAATATGAAAGATTCCTTGTAGTTCACTTTTCACTATAAAAATGCCTTTGATTTTTTCTAGAGTCCTAGGTAAAAATTGAATAAACACATTTTCTTTAATTATCACCTGTAAGTTATTTTCTAAATTACAATAATAGGAACACTAAAGGACACTAATTAAAATGCAAATGTCATGTTAATAGTCACCTTTCTGTCTTATCTTTTCATTTGCCATAACTCACAATTGGTATATGTGACACCAAAGACAGAGATCTAATGAGCGTCTATGAAAGATCCAACAGTTTTATTTGCTTAGTATTTGCTGGATAGTAACACAGTGTTCCAGAGGGAGATAAATTACATCGTTTGATGAAGAAGGGATAGAACTTACTTTCAAGACATGTGAGATCATTGCTGTGTTGTAGGGATCATTGTCCCTGGATAAGTGACAAATAAGAATCAAGGTGCTCCTTTCTTTCTCCGCCCCCTCTCCCCCCTTCCATTTATGAATCACAGCAAGGGATACCACAGGGAACCATATGGTAACGGAAAAATTATTACTTGCTTTTACTGCTCTGAGAGACCGATGTCCCATATTGCTAGGATAAAACCAGGCAGGGTTTTGCCTTAAGTACTTTATACTTAACTCTACTGACACAGCTATCTATTACCTTATGCATGCACACACACATAAGAAAAGACATTAACTCATTTCTAGATGCCCTTCCTCATCCCTTGCCTTGTCACTGGATTTCAAGTATGAAACACTTGCAGGAAAGCACTTGTAGGAGGAGTCTCCTCTTGATACGCCCAGGCTGTTTCATGCAACCTTCTCTTCACTTAACAGACATCCTAAGACAATACAGAGCCTTTCCTTAGGGAGGCAGTGTACATACCTGGGCATAAATGCAAACCTCTGAGAGCCACTGCTAATTTATATATTCTCTGCCCTCTAAAATAAATGGGGTTTTTTAGCTCTTCTATAAGTGTAGAGTCCACCAAGAACTAATGGAGCACTGTTGATTTCAAACAGAAATTATATGCTTAAGTACTGCTGAAATCCAATGTCTCTAATTGTCTTTAGAAAGCCAATTGTCTTATCTTGTTCTGCACATTCAAGTAATTGTTTGCGTTATATAGCACATTACACAATTATACGGGTATAACTGCAATACTCAAACTATTTTAAACTATATCGAGAATCTATTTATGGTGCTTGATGCAAAAAGCTGGTAACTATGTAAGATGAGGTTTTGAACAAGCTCCATCAAATCCTACGAAGCATATTAGAGAGTTAAGAGTAGAGCCTAACAAAATATCATAACAAGAAAAACAATCACTTTATCCATAATGTCTATATTACTTTCATAGTGCTTAGTTTAAGTGCTTCAACTTTTGTTATTACCTTCTCAATGTATTATAATCTCAATGTTCACTAGACCATTTTTGCCAACATATCAGTGGAACCACTGCTGCAACAGTTGTATCAATCATTAACAAATAAAACTGTGAGTCTAAGGCAAATGGAAAATCCTGGAATTAAGAAAATCAGGAAATATTAACGGAGACTTCCACTCTCTCTCAAAAGAAGCACAACATCATCATCATGATCTTCAGGGAACTAAATGACTCCTACACAAAACAATATTTAAAAACAGTGAAATTAAAAACCTGGTGTTACTTACCAAGTGTGAAAGGTATGCAGAAAAGAGAAAGACTAAAACAGAAGCATTGCAAGATCTAGAGCAGAATGACAGATGAGATGGCTAGGTTTTAAACAAATCACTGGTGAACCTTCTTTTCAGCTCTTCCTTCAAGCAGCAGAAAGTGGCTGGAAGAAAGCCTGAAAGCCAGGAAAGAATTCCTGAAAGATCAATTAGCAGACTGTAGAGGAGAGTGTCAGTGGACCTAGTTTAGTAGAGAGTTTTACACAGTTGATGAATGAAGAAGGGGTTTAAGAAACCATTGACTCTAGTGGGAGCTGGAGGAGTCCCTCAGCCTCCAAGTCACTGGTAAAGTTGCCAATGAGGCTCGTGGTGGGGAGGGAAGTGAGGAGACCACTTGAGGGGAATGGCTAGAACAAAGAGCAGGCAAGGTGTGGGCAAGGCACTGCTGCAACCTCCCCGAGCAGTGCTTTGGGCCATAGCTACTATGAAGATGGTTGCTGTAGCTGAGACAAGGATCTAGAATAAGTTATACTGGAACTCAGAGGTTAACAAGATTGCATCAGGCCACATTAAGCCCCTTCTTCTGGAGAGGAGGAAGTTCAGTGCTGTACCTTTATGGAAATGTTAACCTTTTTTCTCATTGCCAGGGCCTTCACCACCACTACTACTATGTAAAAAGAGGGCTAATGGGAAAAATTTGGCTTGTCTGATCTGTGGGGAGCACCTAATTGATTTTGTCTATATGTGTTACAACTTTGCAGCTGTTTCCTCCTCTTTGGTTAATGTCTTCTCAAATAGTACCATTTACTGTCCTCTCATTGCCTGAAGAATTCATCCCTCTTCTTCACTCATATACTTGTGGTTGGGTTTTACCTTCTTGTGCTGCTCTGAATTCTTTAAAATCAAGCCAAAAGGTTTGGCTTAATTTTTAATTTGTCTCTTGCATCCACTCAGCAGGAGAAAGTTTTGAATAAGCTGCCTATTAGCTATCTGATTCCCTTATCACAGCGCCACGCACTCCTCCGCTTTGACTTGTATACAACAGATTTGCAGATTTAGTGATGTATTTCTCTACTAGAGTGGACAAAAATCAAGCAACTGCTTTGAAGTAGATGCTACCGTGAATTGTACAGTTTACTGGAGTATAGAAGTCAGAGCAGTCATTCAAATGACTAATGATTTGGTATGCAGCCAAAAGAGTTTTCCAGGACATCCGCATCAGCACTTTTGTATGACGATCATTGAAATTACTTGCTTTTTCTCTTGCCAAACTCCTTTTATACTGTTACAAGATCATTAATAGAGATCCCTTTGATACTGAAGAGGCAATGTGATTCAAGTTAAACCTGAAACACAATGACGACAGAAAGCTATTGCTATCCTGAAGTAACACTTTCCAGAAATATAACTGAAAACTGCATACTGCAAAAGGATAAAGAAACAAAATTAGACAGCAATTTATTGGGTTTTGTTAAGCCATTTTACTGGAAAAAAAAAAAAAAAAAAGAATAATTCACCCAAATGAAACCTTGACAGTTCTCCTTGGGCCAACAAATTTCCTGATGAGACAAAATTTAAATGAAGAGATGCATCAGCATTTCCTGAAAGAAATAGACATGATGTTTTCATTTGGCCTTCCTTCTAAATGAAATCTATTCATAATACCACACTGATGCTTTAAACATAAGCCTTGCCTTGAGGGAAGAACCACAACCTACAAATTGCTTCACAACAGTTCAAGCGTTAAAAACACACAGGCTTCCTGATGAGAGGCTTCCTGGGAAATGAATTCCATCCAACATCCTTTCTGTGCTAACTCCAAAGGTTTCTTCTGTCTACCACAGTGTTCTTCTATAGTTTCTCTGCTTCTGTGCCTGTACTCCAGTAATCTAAAGTATTGCCCTCAAAGTCCCCATGCCTGACAATACATTTGTCATCATGCAAGGGTACTAGCTTGAAAACCAGAAAGTGTCTTACAAGGCAAGAATTGTTTCTTAACAAGATGTAGAACCAGTAAACAACAAATTAAATAAAAACCCCACCACTAATAACACCAAACCAGACCCAAAGTAAATAAAATTTCCTGAAAGATTAATAAATACTGTATCAAATATGTTTTGTAATAAGACAATATTTATTTAGATGTCTTTTTGTTTAGTCTATACACCGTTATAGAGGTGTTTCTTCTACAATCCCTTCTGCATTTGCAGGAAGGGATAATCTACCATCCCTTCCCATCTGCAAGGAACATGGACTGTTTTCTTGTTGCATATTTAGAAAATATCAACTTTCCACATAGAAGAACAGCTTTTCAATCTAAATAATAATAATGAACCTGAATAAGGATACAGCTACATTCAACACTATGACCCTTTCAGCAAAATAGCAGCTTCGTGAAATTCCATCTTTCAGGCTGATGAGCAGCTAACTTTATGTAAAATTCTGAGCATATTACCGTCAGTCTACCTTGGTTTGCTCAGTTACAGAAAACTCAGACATAATTGCTACCTCTTCTCAAATGACGCAGAGACTGTGAGCCAGTAAGGGCTTCTGTCTTCTATCTAACAAACTTATCCATTTAGTATTAGTTAAAGGCCAGAAAGAAAGGAGCAGAATCCTAGCCTGTTCCCAATATTAATATCCTAATTGTTAGGCTGCAGATTAGACTGGTTTTTAATTGCTTGTATCTTGATTCTGAAAATTTCCAAGCTTCGTTGAAGAGTAGCACAATCTCAATATGGGTTTCAACATGGCAGGAAGACAATTTCTCTACCCCAGTAAGTATCCTACAGCTTCTTTCCACAGAGGAATGTACACAACAGTAAGAGAAAATTCCCTATGTCTGTGGTGATTCCAACTTTGGACAAGCAGATGGGGTTGATCAGGATTTGGGTGTTTCAGATTCCTAGGAAAAAGGGATCTCGTCTAGATCCATGCAGTATAACAGTATTTGCTGTGAGTACCTTCAGCTGTGACCTTTCAGGAATTATGCTGATGTAGGTGAAATATCTACTCAGAAAAAAAGCAGTTAGTTATTCCTTCTTTATTTGGTATGGTGCCTAAATGTTTCTAGAGAAAGTGTGGACATATAGGCAGATATCCCATCCAGTTCTCTCTGAAAATCTAGGTGTCGTGCATGAGAGACAGAGAAATAAGCAAATGGGCAGGGAAGGGAAGAAGGAGGAAAGAAAGAGAACAGGTGACAATTGGAAAGGTCATCTTGAGGGATATTAAAAAAAAAATTCCCCCCCTCCCCCCTCCTACATAGGGAACAGAGCCATTTTACTCTAGTGGAAACCAGCACTGAGCAAAGAGAATCACCTCTGCAGACTGTCCCCACTCAGACAAGAAACTGGATCAGCAGAAAGCCTTCTTCAGAAAAAGCAATCAGGAGGAAACACTCCAGAAAAAGGTTCACCCCCTCCTCCCAAGTCCCAGCACTATTTACTAATATTGCCAATGCAGAACAGTGCTCTCAAACAACAAAATATTGTAGACAGAGCTTTAGTTAGCTGAGAATAATTTCAATGTTGCCAACAAGATCTTTATAGGGAAGCCAAGGCACAGCACTAACAGTTGAAGTGCTCTCCCACCTTGACAGAGTGACAGGACATTCTTGTGTATGTGGGTTGTTTTTCCACAGCTGATAGGTTTGAATTAAGCAATGTCCTGCACATGGGTTGGGCTGGGTGGAGAATGGATTGGGAGCGGCCCTGAGGAGAAGAACTTGGGGGTGTTGGTTGACGAAAAGCTCGACATGAGCCGGCAGTGTGTGCTTGCAGCCCAGAAAGCCAACCGTGTCCTGAGCTGCATCAAAAGAGGTGTGACCAGCAGGTCAAGGGAGGTGATCCTGCCCCTCTACTCTGCTCTTGTGAGACCCCACCTGGAGTACTGGGTCCAGCTCTGGGGGCCCCAGTACGAGAGAGACATGGAGCTGTTGGAGTGAGTCCAGAAGAGAAGGCTCTGGGGAGACCTTAGAGCAGCCTTCCGGTAGCGGAAAGGGGCCTACGGAAAAGCTGGAGAGGGACTCTACAAGGGCATGTAGTGATAAGACAAGGGGTAATGGTCTTAAACAGAAAGAGGGTAGATTTAGATTAGACATTAGGAAGAAACTCTTCACAATGACAGTGGTGAGGCACTGGAACAGGTTGCCCAGAGAGGCTGTGGATGCCCCCTCCCTGGAAGTGTTCAAGGCCAGGTTGGATGAGGCTTTGGGCAACCTCGTCTAGAGGAGGGTGTCCCTGCCCATGGCAGGGGGGTTGGAACTAGATGATCTTTGAGGTCCCTTCCAACCCAAACTGTTATATGATTCTATGAATTATAGATCTGCAAGAAGACAATGACTTTTGTAATCCAGCAAAGGCTTCACATTGAATTGCCCACTAAAAGTAATGTTATGAAATGGTGATGAGTGAGAGGATTCAAACTCAGCACCTTCTCATGGTAATTTCAATTTAATCTTTTTTGTCACAGCAGCATGATTTCTGTCTTTCAGTTTTCCATCTTTACTTTGCTTTCATTTGATCCTGTATCTTTTTATTATATGATTATAAGTACCTTGGAAGATTAAATGGTAGAAAGCAGTACAGTGGGTGTATTGTTCTTCCCCTCATCGCTGTTTCTTTGCATATTTGCAGATGCCGGGAGCTTTGTCTTTCAGAAGTGCTACACAACACAGAGCTCTGTAAGCATTTCCTGATTTATGTTATAAGATGTTAATTATAATATTTATTTAAATTACACCATTTGTATGCACATAGGGTACTTACAAAACCATTTTGTTCACAAAATTGTTGCTAACGTTTATTACTACATGAATATTAATTGTTTTAATTAAATTGCAGCAATATGAATGTTACAAACCATCAGGAATAATACACAATACATTAATTAGTAAATTGAGGGGGGTGGAGGAGGCATCAATATTGTGCTATAGCCAGTGGGAAGATATTTATTCAATGGGTTAAGGTCTGTGTGTACCCATCAGATATGTAAACACCTCGTGCCTTCAACAGACTGTGGAAGTTTAGGTTCAACTTGACAAATACACAGTCAGAAGTGTATACTATTGTATTAATATTTTCATGATTTAAAAGAAATAAATCAGAATTTGCAAACAAGCAGTGTTAAGGAGCATGCAAATCCAGAACGAAAGGAAAAAAATGTCCCTATTCTAAGCAGGCTGTAGCTGTCTGAAGACAAAATGCCTGAAGTGGGACAAGCAGGCAGCTCCCGGCTGGGCTCAAAGTTCCCTGAAATTCCTGGGGAGCAGTATTTTAAGCCTTGACATTTTAAACAGATGAGCACTTCCCTCAGCCCACCCTCTCCTCCTTTTCCCCAGTGCTCACATATCTTCTTTTTAAATACTCATTACATGGATGCTGCGGTCACACAGCATTGATTTCAAAGCTTTGCTTCCACGCACAGAACTGAGAAGCTACAGGAGCAGGCCTTTGAAGATACAAGAGACAAGCAGCTGAGTTCACACAGCCTTGAAACACTGAGCAGCAAGATAGGGCAAGCAAAGGGAAAACTTGAGTCTCATGTCAGAACCAGGATTAGTGACAGCCCTCGCTAAAAGTTCCCTGCTTTTCTTCAGGGAGTGAGATACAGGGCTGAGCTCTTGGTCCTTTCCTGGGATCCTTGGTCCAGTTGTGCTTACAGCTTGCAGAAGGCTTCTCTAAGAGGGGAGAATGACCAGGTATCCCCTATGACAGGTAGGTTGCTTAGCTGGAGACAGGCATCTGAAGATTTGCTGCGAAGCACCAGTGGGGTTTTTTTCCTAAACAGGATTCAGAAGTGAATTACCAATAGACCACTCTCTTCTTAACTAATGTGCCAGCATTGTTCAATCCACTGAAGTCATTATGGGCTCCAAAGTGGCATCACCCCAGTCCCCTTCATCTCAGCATCAATTTGGCATTCAGGATATGTCAGTATTTTCAAATATGAGTCAATATCAAATTCCTCAGCAATCATGATAACACAGACACTCTGTAGTTCTTATAATATCCTCTTATTCAGAAGTAAAGCAATTTTTAACCAATCTTTTCATCTGATCATCAGGGCTACCAAGATGATTGGGGACTGGAGCACTTGCCCTGTGAGGAGCAGCTGAAAGAAGGGGGCTTGATAGCACTCTTCTGGTACCTAAGAGGTGGTTACCAGGAAGTTGGAACCAAACATTTTATAGAGGTGCATGATGACAGAATGACAACAATGGTCATAGATTAGAAAGGGATTTTCTGACTTGAAATATAGGAAAATAAAAATCTCAATAAGGAAAACTAAACATTGGAACAAGTTGTCCAATGGGTTGTGGGAAAAACTCTGGGCAACCTGCTCTGAATTCAGTACTGACCCTGCTTCACCCAGGAAGTTTGGCTAGGAGACCTCCAGCGTCCTTTTCCACCCAAATGAATCTGTGACTCTGTGTGGATCTTACAACTACAGCTATGCCAAAGGAGCAAAGCCTCAGGATGTGTGCCCTAATGCAAACCTCAGGATGTGTGCCCTAATGCAAACCTCAGTCTTGCTCTGGAAAATCCCCAAAGTCTCAAGAGCTAATTTATAACTTTTCATAGCACTGTGAAATAATATGTGTAAGATAACTCGGGCTGTGTCTATTCAGTATTCTGTATGCACTATTCCAGATAAGAACTTAAAAAGATAAAGCCCTACCTATCCTTGAGTCAGTAATGATCTTATGGTAATATTTATTATTTCAGAGTTGTACTGTGAGTCCTTCCTAAGACTTCTACTTAGCAAACCTAGCTATAGCCTTCTAACTCAGTCTTACCATTTAAAAATACAAAATTATTATTTCATAATGTATACAGTTCTTTTAGATGCCATGATTCTGTGGAGATATGAGCTCTTCAGATCCAGTTTGAACAAAGCCACAAATGAATTTTATTCATGTTTTGAATGAACTATAATCCAGGAATATTTAGAGGTTTCTTTTCAGTCAACCATGTCAGAGTAGTCAGCCAACAAACCTCACTTTCAGCTTAAGGTGCATACCATGCCGTACTGGGATTTCAAGTCGACCGAACATTTCGTATTGTTGACACCTCATGTGACGCACTGCATAGACTAGTTAGTTAAGGATTTGCTCATTAGTATTTATTCACTAACATGAGGCCACAACATCTGTTCACATGTATCAGAAGTTTTGTTCTTGATAATATTGATTTGTTTTTATTTCTACACACAGTGACACTGTAACATAAGAGACAAAACCCTAAGAGGCGATGAAGATGTAGCTATACAAGAAGTTAATTCCACTTTGTGATGTATACAACAAAAGCATATGTGGGAACAGAGTGGACCTGGAGCTATGGATGTTATGCAAGTTCTGCCTCATGGACCCCACGTGGCACCGGTTACCCTGTGAAATGCATTGATCTGCCTTCCCCCTTCTTCAGGACAGCTGAATTCAAATGGGAAGAGATGCAGGAAAGAGCCACTAGATCAATCAAGAACAGGTAGGCGCTAGAGACTAAGAGCTCAGCTCTCCACATGGAGGTTGCGAGGAGATATGATTTTTCTCTCTGAGTGCATTAGAGAGTGACAACAGGAAGAGAGAAGACCTATTAAAGCTGAAGAACAACACTAACACAAGAACAAAAGGGTATGTGGTATGACTCAGTTTAGGCTGGAAGTTAGAGGAATATTTACAGGAATGGCCTTTCAGTATGAGTAATGAAGAGACACGCAACTTCTGCAGCTTTAAGATAAAGCTTTATTAACTTTATGACACAATTTCTGGTGATGGCATGTATCCAGGAGTTCCCTTCAGCCTTATGAAATGTGTTAACAAGACATATCTACTCAGACAATGTTCCTCCTCCATGATTGCTATCTAAGGATAAATTTAGGATGGGGAGACATTCTCTTCCATGTGACTAGCAGAGCAATCTTGCATCTTTGATCAAGAGAGAACATTACATAATTTGTTCATGCCTCCTTTGCTCAGAACAGAACATCCTTTTATTTTACAATCTTGGCTCCCCAGAAGATAATAGGAATTTTGTCACTGATCACAGTAAAAAGCAACCATATTTTTATGTATTACAATCCACGTATTGTATGGCTAATGCTATGACTACTCAACATTAAATAAAGGCAAACACTGGAAAAGTCAAACACCTGAAATCACAGGCGTAACTGTTAAAGAAAAAAAACATTAAAACCTCTCTACTCCTTATTACTTCTTGTTATTCCTTGCTTACTTGTTAGCAAGCTTTGGGGCATAAAAAAAAAAAAAAGAAAACCACCCATAGCTATATAGCAATCATCAGCGCTTGGGGAAAATGATATTTCAGTCAAGGGAACAGTGTCTAGATACACATAATTCTAAGATAATATTCAGTGATAACATTAAATCCAAAAAATAGTCTTGACACAAAAACAACGTACTTCTTAAAAGAAGAACTGAATTTGTTATTACAAAATAAATAGGTGGCCAAACCCCCAGACATCTCGTAAAAGCATATTATAAACTAGCATGAAATCAGATTAATAAAAACTTCACGCTGAAATGAAAGACAAATCCTTAAAGAAAAGAACATCACACACAAATGAGGCTACAAAACCCATGAAAACCAGGACAAACTAAAAAAAAAAAAAAAAAAGGTTCTGAAGTAGCCAGCGACTGTATACAGTGTATATTATGGCTGCAGCTGCAGTATAAAACCCCTTTGCACTCTCAAGATAATCTTTTTAAATTATGGATTTGCAACCCTAAGATTTCCTGTTGCCATGACAGCATGAAACAGTTGTTGCCCATCATTATGGATCATGTGTTTTAGAAATTTGATTATGTTGCTGTAGTATTTAGGTTACTTGGAAAACACCCTGCTGCTTTTCAATGTATTTCATTTTTAGGGAGATGGGGCTTATTAATTCTTTCAAAAGGTACTCTTATGAAGGGTGAAATATCAGAAATATAGTAGGTTCTGCTCTCAACAAAATTAATCTTTCTATGAGTACAAATACTCATAATTAATGAATAATTAGCATATACCATAGTGCTATAAAATTCTGCAAATCTACACCAGAGATCAGGCTCTGTTAATGTGGAATGATGGTTCTGTGACCAAGGGAAATATCATCTATTTTCAGCACATATAACCCTTTATATTCCTAAATGCTATAGTACTAATTACTAAATGTACTGCATTTGGTATACAACACTTATTTAAGGTAGACAATAATGCTTGGCCAGGGATGGGCTTATGGCTGTATCAGGATATCCCCATGCTGTGAAAGTTCTTGTTTTCATTTATTTTGGTGGGGATTTTTTTTCTTCCTAACTTTTATGGTATAGCAGAGGGAAGGAGGTGGGAACATCTGGGTCTTACTGAATTACTAGCTGGCAGCAAAGATTCTTTCTTCTAAGCCCCAGGTATGGTAAATCAGAGGTGACAACATCTCTGGCAAGCAGATGGACAGACAGAATCTCCTTTACTCACGATTTCAGAGCAACATTTCTTCACGTCTGCTACAGCTCTTAAAATATACTTATATATAATTATATATATATATATATAATAAAAGCATAGATGCTTTGTTCTTGAACAATACCATCAGCAGGGCTCATGCCCAGGCTGGAGCACAACAAAGGACCTGCAAGGTCTCCAAGGGCCGGCACCCACTGGAGCACTGCTGGGAGCAAAGAAGCCAGCGAGCTCTGACACGACCAGGTATGCTGTCCTGTTGTCTCCTATAACAAAATACTAATTTTCATTTGGTTTCCCCCCACCCAATGCAGCATATAAAATCATATCACCATTTTGAGAGGCATCACAACAGTGTAGTCTGTATCTCATAAAACAAATTTTCGTGATTAGCCATTTGCCAAATAGGAAAATGAATATGAGATTCTCTGTTAGGGTACCGTCAGTGGGATAATGAACTTGGGCAAATACATCATGATCTGGTGTCACAGCATCAGCTAACAGGATTAACGCTGATTTTATCCCCTTTGGTCTTACTTCAAACACCTACATGTGATTATTGTAAATAGCTTAGTGTTTTTTTAAGCAGAGTGAAACATGTATATTTGTGTACACATAAGCCTCAATCTCTCTATCGGATAAGGGA
This sequence comes from Balearica regulorum gibbericeps, assembly GCF_011004875.1. Taxonomy (NCBI): domain Eukaryota; kingdom Metazoa; phylum Chordata; class Aves; order Gruiformes; family Gruidae; genus Balearica; species Balearica regulorum. The sequence goes on along the minus strand of NC_046184.1, from coordinate 43,568,633 downwards.
CGGACAAGCTCTTTTTTCAGGCAACACAGATTTTTCTGTATTGAAGAGGAGTAGTGGAGAGGAAAACATAAGCAACATTTGGTTCTTAATTTTTTCTATCATTAAACATGGCATATAACTGAAAAGGTAATAAACATGATAATGAGTTTGGCAAATTCAAGAAATTATCTCTAAATTTGAGGTGAATTGCTGAAATAACGTGAAGAAGTGAGTGGTGTATGCATATTCTATATGGCATCCAACTGCTTCTACTAAAGACTATCAAATATATTTACGATGTGCGAAAAGCAAAGTTAAGCCTCACAATAAAATGCATCTGAAGGTCTATTACTAAATCCAAGCATTCGGGAATATTCAGAAATTCAGTTGCCTACATTACTAAACTGTTCTAATGCTTCCTTGCACCAGTTTGTCCTGTAACAATTAGCAGCATCCCCAGGAATTGCCGAGCCTGGCGTGGATGCTGTACGCTCCAGGGAACACCCCCGCAGGCAGCCCGCTTGCAGACACTTCATTTCCCAGGTCTGGGCACGAGCCACGCTGTGACAGTGCCCCCGCGCCCACGGATGTTCCCGGGCACGTTTCATTGGCCCATACATGGAGCCCACAGCATCTGAGACACACAGGGGAACACAGGGATGGTAAATAATGACGTAGTCATGAGAGCAAACTGCAAACTTGCCTCAAAAGCATTTCCTGGCTTATTACGGGTGCTAAGCTCTAGTATTATTTGGTAGAATTTGGTTGATTTAAAGATGCCTGTGTTCCTACATATCTCTGCATGTGGTTTTGCAGTTTGTTATATGTGCACTTTTTACAGTTTATTATATCTCTTCCTTGTAAAGGGCCCTTTATTTTACCACCATTTGCTGTATGATTGCATCGTGCATTCTTTGAACACATCCAGTGACACAATCACAATCCAATAGCATAAAACAAACTGAACAGTAGTAAAAGCCAATTCTTTCGATGCTTTTAAGTATTATTAACAACATTAAACTGTTCCACTGCCTCAGTTCCACCTTACAGCGTTTGCCATGAGCTGCATCCACACTGGTGCGCAGGCAGAACACCTCTTCTGCAGGCCTGCTTTGCTCAGCCATCACAATTCAAATGTCAGCGATTGCCTTGTCAATCAGTAGAAGCCGTATCTTAAAGCCAGATGCAATGCTAACCCCCACCTCTGTGGGTATTCTGACATTTCTACCCCACTTTCTTGAGAATCAGTATGTATCTGCAAGTTTACAAGCACATAAATATGCTTAAAACTGGGGAGGGGTTTTTTTGGGGGGGGTGGGGATTGATAAGGGACTCTGTTTCAGCTTATTCCTTCCCTTCCTTTAACACAGAGCTGCTTTGTAAATAATCCTGTGAAGCTTGTATGAAGAAGAGTTGCAAGAAGTTGTGGAAGGAGGAGCTCTGCAGCTATGTGATGAGCAGGAGGCTCGGTCACAAACGGTTAGGACAGACTTTATAAGCTGCTGATGGCAGAATGAGTCAGCGCTACTGTCTAGATTGGGGGAAACTGAGTCAAGGCCACTGATGATGCTTTGCCAGGCTTCCCTGTGGTCTGGCAACAGCAGCCTATTTCCTCTAGAAACCTCATTTAGCTCCTGGTGGTCAACCAGAAAGGATCCCAGAAAACTCCTTGTTATATAGTGCTTAATATCTAGCAAATTACTATTTTGCCTGATCTGAGCCTGAACTGATCATCTAGGGCTGGATAGCAAGGCGCTGACATAGGTGAGTACGTAACTACCTGAGAAAAGTAGCCCCTTTCCTAACAAACTGGCTCTGAATGCTACCTGCCCCTCCTTTCATTAAACTTGTCAATTTATTAATATTCAAAAAGCTGCGGTTTTTTCTTCCTTAGTCAACTATTTCATTTCAGGATGTTAACATAACTGTAATCTTGCAGTCCAGTTTTGCATACTGTAGTAGCATGCAAATTACTTCATTTTAACAAATCCCCCTGCATTATGCTTGAAGCAAATATATTGCTTAGCTTTTCCAGAACCCTTAATAGAGCTTCCTATAAACATGATGGGACTTGCTGACAGAAAAAGCTATTCAGAGGGCACACTCAGAGCAAATGCATGCAGCAGAACATCTAACACATCCAAAAGGAATTATATCACAGAGGGCACCTCAGCATGTTTATCCTTTCATGGAGTGCTAGTAATTTGTTTTTTCTTACTTCAGTAGTCTAACAGATCTTTGCAAATGTGCAAGGACCAGTCAGATTTCTGTTACGTGGCATATATAATTCACATTAAATGTAAAAAACATATTAGACACAGCCTTTTCTAAAATCCTTCATTTCAATCATTTGTCAGAGCCTATGCATGGGTCCACCAGAAAAAGGGATTCAATTTACAAACAGACATACAAGGTGGTATTTATACTTTCACAGAATCACAGAATCACAGAACGGCAGGGGTTGGAAGGGACCTCTGGAGATCACCTAGTCCACCCCCCCGCTAAAGCAGGATCACCTAGAGCAAGTTGCACAGGATTGCGTCCAGGTGGGTTTTGAATATCTCCAGAGAAGGAGACTCCACAACCTCTCTGGGTAGCCTGTTCCAGTGCTCAGTCACCCTCAGAGTAAAGTTTTTCCTCATGTTCAGATGGAACTTCCTGTGTTCCAGTTTGTGCCTGTTGCCCCTTGTCCTGTCACTGGGCACCACTGAAAAAAGTCTGGCCCCATCCTCTTGACACCTGTCCTTTAGATATTTATAAGCATTGATGAGAGCCCCTCTCAGTCTTCTCCAGACTAAACAGACCCAGCTCTCTCAGCCTTTCCTCATACGAGAGATGCTCCAGTCCCCTCATCATCCTTGTAGCCCTCCATGGGAGTCTCTCCAGTAGTTCCCTGTCTGTCTTGAACTGGGGAGTCCAGAACTGGACACATCATCCAGATGTGGCCTCACCAGGGCAGAGTTAAGGGGGAGGATAACCTCCCTTGATCTGCTGGCCACACTCTTCTTAATGCACCCCAGGATACCATTGGCCTTCTTGGCCACAAGGGCACATTGCTGGCTCATGGATAACTTCTTGTCCACCAGGACACCCAGATCCTTCTCTGCAGAGCTGCTTCCCAGCTCGTCAACCCCTAACCTGTACTGGTGCAGTATAAAATGCAAGCCAGTCATGCTTATTCTACCATAAATATATTTTTGCTTTCATGACCAGAACGAGCTAATCAAGGAAGATTTACATACCTTATTAACAATTGCCCCGGACACATGGTGTTAGTATGCATCAGAACCAAGAATAAAGTGGAATTCAGCCACGCCTGAAATGAAGTATGGCAGCACAAGCCTGGCTCTCCCAACTGATGGAGCTGGCAGGAAAAGATGTCTGTAAGCCACTTTGGGGTTATGAAGATCAAGAAGGCCTATGAACAGGAATGCTTCTCCCCCACTTCCCAAAGGACCAAGCCTTAGGTACCACCCCAGAGTGCTTGTTCAATTAAAACATCTGAAGCAAGGCAGAAAGAGAGGTCAGGATTTGGCCTACGATTTGGTAGAGTTATCCTCATAGCTCAAAGATGCCTCTTAGCTCAACAGCCTTCATAATGCAAGACCAAATAAAAAAGCTCCATTCATTCAATCAGGAGATTCTGTACATTTTCCAGTGAGATTCAAACTACTGAAGTTTTTTCTCTTCAAATACTGCAATCTCTCTATAAAATGTAGGAATCAGTCTTGCAATGTAGTCATATGATTCTGCTTTTTTTTTCCCGTCTAGAGTCATGTAAATTCATTTATGTAATGAGCTCCCCAGACTCATGCTGTTTATTACAATACTTACAAATCAGAAAACCACCTTTACAACGCTTTCTTTCGATAGGTGCCAACCATGTCAGTAGTATAATCCTTGTCTGCTAGCAAACAAGGATTCAAAACATGCTGTCTGTGGTGGAGCCTGGGTGTTTTCAGCAGAATTTTAAAGCAATGTTTTCCCATCCCATCCCAGAATTGATGCCAGTCCTACACTTAAAGAAATAGGTCAGCAAGAGCTGCATTGCCTGGGGTCCTTATTATCCTTCCGCTACAGTGAAACAGAAGCTGTCTTCAAAAGACGAAAAAGAAGACAGACAATTCTGTTCAAATAGATCTAAATTTAAAAGCTAACATTACAGATCTTGGTACAGCACAGACAAGAAGCTGACTCGTAGTCGACCTCTCTCAGTTCCAGGTTCCTCCTTACTCTGGGGCTTTTGGTATTGGTGTCAGCACCGACCATCACAGATAAACACAGGCATAGGCAGAGAAATTTGAAGGAGTTGTCAAGAAGTTGAAACAACTGGCCTGTTTCCTAGGGAATAGCAGCAGTTCAGTGCATACAGATACTATTTTGCATTACTGTGCTCTGGGCTTTTCCTTCCATCTGTAAGTTTTGACTCATGATGGGATTTTTTAAATATTTTTTTTTTTCATGAATAGCACTGGTGTAAATTCAGGGGCAAAGAGTTGAGTTGCCAAGCAGAGAGGATACTGGTTTCACAAATATATGACAGTAAGACATGAGGTGAAGGGTTTTAGAAAGGCCTCAGGCAAGAGAGAGGTAGGTAGGGGGTAATTCTGCTGGGGCAATGTCCTGAGCACAAGGAGAAGATGGAGGAAGAGCGGTTACCACTGGCAGGAACAGAGGGAAGCAGCCAACAGCAACTTGTTTGCTACCTCCCAAATGGTCTAGCAGTACACAGCAACACACCTGTAGGGTGTTAATCAAAGCACTTGGTTATGACATGGAGAGGAGCTCACTTCAGGGGTTCATAAAGCCAATTAAGCTTCCAGAGCACAAACCCAGACATGCACTGCCCATTCAAATTCCACAGTACTGCATAAATTGCAGAGGTATAAAGTTAAGGTTAGAAAGTAAACATAAAATCGAAATTGCCTGAGCCTTAAGGTCCAGAATAAATATAATATACTGTAGTTTGTACTTTAGCATACTTTTTTCTGCTTTGAGCATTAAAGTAATGAATTTTTGTCACTGGATGTTGTGTTGAACTAGGTGACAGACCACTTTTCTCATTTGCTTCATTGGCAGGGCCAGCTCTGCGCTGAGTTTATGAAGTCAGACATCTGTATGCTGGGCTATTAAATTTACAGGCTCTTACTCCTAACTATACCCCAGAAGAGCATGACAGAATGACCTATAAAACAAACAAACAAACAAACACCAAAAAATTTATAGCCATTCTCATAAAGGCTAGGGAGAAGAAAAAAAAAACAAAACAAAACCAAAACCAAACAGAAAACCTGAAAATGCAAAGAGACTTTCCCTTAGAGGTAAGTTTTCATTCCACAGGAAAACCCTGCAGAACGGTTCTGCAGTTGCAGATTTCACTGAAATGTAGAAAAGGAGTGAGCTTATTTCTCATCTCCGATGTGAGCTAAACTCTCCACTGGACTGCAAAACTCACAGCGCAGAGCTACAAACAAAAAGGACTGTATGTCTGCTGGGCTGGTGCAGGCAGTTCTCCGCTCAGATTCAGTCTCTGGTGTCCTGCATGTGTTTTCCCACATTGCCTCGGCCATTGCAGCATCTGTCTGAGCGCAGAGTGCTGAGGCTCTAAGCAATACTCCCCAGAACCCATTTCTAAACAGGGTATGGAAATAGTGATTTTTCAGAAAGACGGCATTTCTGTCATTTATGTGTCACATCCAGTAGAACAATGCTTCCATTGATTTATAGCAACAAAGCCACTGCTTTTTCAGAGCATGACATTATCTCTTTGCAAAGCACGACAATCTCAGGGCAACGGAAAGAAGACTTGGATATCGATTAAAACAAACTTGATTCATTAAAAATACTGCTGACATTTCCACTGATCTGTGGTATTCCTTTCCTTCACATTAAACAGTGTAGTCATTTAAAGCTCTTAAGGTCACTGTTCTATAAACGTGCTGTGTTTAAGGTACATGCCATTTACTCATTCCTTGGACTAAAGAAAAAAAAAAAAAAGAGAAAAAAGGAAAGAAAAGAAAAGAAAAAAAGGAAAGAAAAAAAAGGAAAGAGAAAGAGGAGGAAAAAAAAAGAAGCAGCATGTATGGGTTGGGTGCTAGAACTTGCATTGCTTCCCCTGCTCCAGACCTGAGCTTCCCCATGAGGAGAAGGAGAAAAAGATTTACTGATTAGACACATGCAGGTACTTCACATGCAGATTCCCTCATTAAGTAAAGTAACGACAAGACTTCACACTGTTAGGACTACTTGTTTATTTGTCCCTGATGGCACTTTAAAATTGCCATTGCAGAAGAAGGTCCAGCAAAGCGCAGCCAGCACCTGCACGCTTCAGGATGAAACCTTAAGGCAGAGCTCCTGCAAGTCCAGCTCCTAGCACCTGTCAGCAGCAGCATCCCCCAGCAGTCCAGCTCTCCAGCAGCATACAACTGCACCCTGTTCCCTGCTGAAAGTAAGATTTAAGATTTTTATGAATTAACAGTACAGTTCCTACAGTTTTGGTACACAGCATGGAACTGTTTAATTCACCATTTGTTTTACAATTAAAGGGAAAGAACATGCCTCTAGAGAATTTCCCATATCCAGTAGGGTTACTGCCTCAGGAAACGTTAGTAATGGCCCAAATGTGGCAACCTTTGTCATGAGCATTACTCACGCTCTAAAATGCCAAGGCTGTATCAATTGTTTTGAGTTCACTTCTAATAGAGTGATGGTATTCTCTCCCTGGAGGAAGACAAATACCTCCATTAGGCAGAGGTCCTGGTGAGAGAGAGAAGCCGGTGTCTCACTAGGGAAGCTGCCTTATAGCTCACAAGCCTTCTTTCACAAAGGGCTGAAAGGCAGGTATATGCTTGTAACTATCTAAAGGAAACATAATCTCTGGAAATGTTTGGCTCTGGAAAAATCAGTAGTTAGGGATTCAGTTGTCTGTAGAAGAATTTTATCATTTTCTCACCCCCAAACTTTTTCTCCACACCTTTTTTTTTTTTTAATAAAGGTTTTTCTTTAATATGGACTTTAATCTTTGCATCACTGAGACAAGAGTGGCTTAGTCTCAACAGGTATTCCTGCAGTTGTGTTGGAATTTGTCCCTGAAGCCTTCATCTGACTTTTTGGGGAAAACTGGATATTCTAAAGCTTTGCAGAAGAACCCATCTGGTTTTGAAGGTCAAGGAAAAGTTATTGAAATCCCCTGCTTTTTAATTTCTTTGTATATTGACTAATATAAATCGCCTGCATACTGAGACAAAATGCTCTCAAAGAGGCATTCTCTAGGTGAAAATGAAGTAAGTCCTGTCTTGGTCATTCTCCAAACAAGAGGCCAGATTCTAATTTCCTCTTAAGCCTTTGTAAAATAATAAAGCCTGAAAGACCAGGAGCATTATTTTTATGATATGACAGGCTGATAAAAGGCTAGAATCAAGAAGAAAAGAGAAAATCTAACCAAGATGGAATTTGCTGTGATGACACCAAATGATGTTTGCCTTTTGATAAGTATATGTGATCTTCATTTGCTTGTTGATCAAACCATCACGTGCCCAAATGAGTATTTTGGAAGTAGAACCAGCACAGCTCACCAGTCAGTAGACTTTAACATGCAACCCAGGATATTCCTGAGTATGTCCATGGCCTATCTCACAAAAGTCTGATGAGCTGGCACCATGTAAACTCCTGTGAGCAATTTCAGAAGTTATAGCATCTAAACGGAAAGGAATTGCTGCACAAAAAGTTTAGCAGACAAATTGGTCTACCTTTCCATACAGAAAGCGCACTTTGAAACAGTCATCCATGAGTTGGTATCTGAGAAGCATGTTGACACTGAAGAAAGTAGCAGAGAACTTCTGAGAGGATGACTTTTTATTATCATTATTAAAGCATTCACTAACTTCTATTCCCAGTTCTTCCAATAATGACGTCTGCCCTAACATCACTGATTTTTGTTATAATCCCACTGTTGCAGCCAAATAATACAGCATGTTAATGACCATAGTTACCATCCAAGCATGAATTCAAAGCATTTATGTCCACACAGATTTGATAATACCGATGTTACACATTTGAAAGAGCTGGAAAATAAATAAATAAATAATAAACAAACAAATAAATAAATGAAAAATTATCTATATTGGTGAATTAATTACTTCTAAAATAGAGATTTGATCCTCCCAGGGGCATTTTAGACTGCCTGCGAGAATACAAGAAATACAAAAGGTTTTTCCAACTGCATTATAGTTGAAATTGGGAATGGAATTGGAATGACTTTGGAAATCTTAGAGTAATCAGAGTAATTGTTTATCCAGGGGAACTGCAAGACTTTTCTTAGCATACTTCGCCAAGTCAGTTCCCAACCAGACTTCCTTCTTCCCTCTTCCAGTTTTGCACATAGGTTAGGACCTACCACTGTAAGGTACTAGAGCTAGTTCAAATGTGAGGTGAAGATGTACCACAATTCCCAGAAGTAAGACAGAAATTTTTTCCTTCCTTTAAGAGGAAAAATTTATCCACTCTAAGGAAACTCAAGATGGATGAACAAGGAGCTTCTGGGCAAAGTCAAACAAAAAAAGGAAGCCTACAGAGAGTGGAAGCAAGGGCAAGTAGCCTGGGAAGAATACAGAGAAACTGTCCGAGCAGCCAGGGAGCAGGTTAGGAAAGCCAAAGTCCTGATAGAAATTAGTCTGGCCAAGGATGTCAAGGACAACAAGAAAAGTTTCTGTAGGTATGTTAGTGATAAGGGGAGGACGAGGGAAAACGGGGGTCCCCTCTGGAATGAAACAGGTGACCTGGTTACCCAGGATATGGAGAAGGCTGAGGTACTCAATGACTTCCTTGCCTCAGTCTTCACTGGCAAATGCTTGAGCCACACTGCCCAGGTCGCAGAAGGCAGGGACTGGGAGAATGCAGAACCACCCACTGTAGGAGAAGATCAGGTTCGAGAATATCTAAGGAACCTGAAGGTGCACAAGTCCATGGGACCTGATGAGATGCATCCGTGGGGCTTGAGGGAACTGGCGGATGAAGTGGCCAGGCTGCTCGCCATCATATTCGAGAAGTCCTGGCAGTCCGGTGACGTTCCTGCCAATTGGAAGAGGGGGAACATAACCCCCATTTTTAAGAAGGGTAAAAAGGAAGACCCAGGGAACTACAGGCCGGTCAGTCTCACCTCCGTGCCTGGCAAGATTATGGAGCAGACCCTCCTGGAGACTATGCTCAGGCACATGGAAAATAAGGAGGTGATTGGTGACAGCCAACATGGCTTCACTAAGGGCAAATCATGCCTGACAAACTTGGTGGCCTTCTATGATGGGGTTACAGCGTCAGTGGATAAGGGAAGGGCAACTGCAACCATCTACCTGGACTTGTGCAAGGCATTTGACACTGTCCCGCATGACATCCTTGTCTCTAAATTGGAGAGACATAGATTTGATGGATGGACCACTTGGTGGATAAGGAATTGGCTGGATGGTCGCACTCAAAGAGTTGTGGTCAACGGCTCAATGTCCAAGTGGAGAACGGTGACGAGTGGCATTCCTCAGGGGTCGGTACTGGGACCGGCACTGTTCAGCATCTTTGTCGGTGACATGGACAGTGGGATCGAGTGCACCCTCAGCAAGTTTGCTGACGACACCAAGCTGTGTGGTGTGATCGACACGCTGGAGGGAAGGGATGCCATCCAGAGGGACCTGGACAGGCTGGAGAAGTGGGCCTGTGTGAACCACGTGAAGTTCAACAAGGCCAAGTGCAAGGTCCTGCACATGAGTCGGCGCAATCCCAAGCACGACTATAGGCTGGGCGAGGAATGGATTGAAAGCAGCCCTGAGGAGAAGGACTTGGGGGTGTTGATTGATGACAAGCTCAACATGAGCCAGCAGTGTGCACTTGCAGCCCAGAAAGCCAACCGTGTCCTGGGCTGCGTCCAAAGAGGTGTGACCAGCAGGTCGAGGGAGGTGATCCTGCCCCTCTACTCTGCTCTCATGAGACCCCACCTGGAGTACTGTGTCCAGCTCTGGGGGCTCCAGTACAGGAGAGACATGGAGCTGTTGGAGCGAGTCCAGAGGAGGGCCACGAAGCTGTTCAGAGGGCTGGAACACCTCTCCTATGAAGACAGGCTGAGAGAGCTGGGATTGTTCAGCCTGGAGAAAAGGCGGCTCTGGGGAGATCTAATTGCGGCTTACCAGTACCTGAAGGGGGCCTACAGGAAAGATGGTGAGGGACTGTTTATCAGGGAGCGTAGTGACAGGACAAGGGGTAATGGGTTTAAGCTGAAGGAGGGTCGATTTAGATTAGATGTTAGAAAGAAATTCTTTACTGTTAGAGTGGTGAGGTACTGGAACAGGTTGCCCAGAGAGGTTGTGGATGCTCCCTCCCTGGAAGTGTTCAAAGCCAGGTTGGATGAGGCTTTGGGCAACGTGGTCTAGTGGAAGGTGTCCCTGCCCGTGGCAGGGGGGGTGGAACTAGATGATCTTTGAGGTCCCTTCCAACCCTAACCATTCTGTGATTCTATGATTCTGTCCATTTTGATTTTAGGGTTGTATGGGGTTTGATTTTATATTTATCTCTTTTGTACGGTATGATATTGCAAAATGCATTCATTATGTAAGAATTTGCTTACATTTCTAGAGGTATTCTTAGAGATTGAAGAAACCTCAGAGAAGAGTTACTGAATGGAAATGTAAATAGATTATTGGCCTATTGCTAGAGAAAAAGTCACTTTTTTAAATGCTTAAACATTTAGCTGTGTAGTCATACTAAATTTCTAGAAGTGAACGCTTTGCATATCTTGAAGCAGGACAATTAATTTAAGTCAAAAAGTATGTATGGCCTTACATTCCTAAAAATATCTAAGAAGGAAACAAACCTTCTGCAGAGCTCAGGAAAGAAATGAGTTCAGTTTCTGAAGCTTTTTCAAGCTGGAAATGTGTGACTACTGGATTCTGCAGCATCAGATAAAATAAGTATTGATTTATCGACAAAGAAAAAAAAACAAATAAAAATTTGGTCTTGCAGCAACTCCATTTATGAAGATATCTGTCTAGGTGATTCAGTTATTTATGCAGAAACAGCATCCTTCCTTCACTTTCTTGCTGCCATGCATCTCCAGCTGTGTCAAAACTACAAATTAAGATGCTTGCTCTTCAGCCAAGAAACCTGCCTTTCCTCTGAAACACTAACATCAGTAGATGTTATACCCAGATAAATACAAATTTCATAAAGAACTGCCTGATGAGAGGCATAGGCATTTATATACAAACCTTTTAAAAAGCTGTAATGATAGAAAAGACACAAAGAGTCTGCAGAGCCATATTTTGCAAATAAAAGAGCTAGTTTATTGCCGGTATGTTGTCCCCTGAAACACAGTTCAGTTTCGAATGTGTTGGTGTAAGAAGGTAATCTATCTGCAAACTGGGCTGGGGTAAAGTTGTAAGAAAGAAGGTCAGTGTGGACTTTCGAAAATGTCACAAAGAACAGCCCAAGTTTGGAAAGATCATGTTGGTTGTGAATGCTAGCTGAGATGCAAAATCATGGAGATACAATTAGTTCAGTTAGTTCACTCATGCTTCTTTGTCACCTTAAAACTGCTTTGACCTTAGTGTTCTCATATACTAGGTACCACATTTTCTTTGCAAATGTCTGGCTAATCAAATAGATAATAGCAAATAAGGCTTGCAATGCTAATTCTTATACTTGCTTGTTATCTTATTTCTTTCAGAACATTGCTGGACTAGATACTAACCTCTTAAGCTCAGGACCTCAATAATTTTGCTACTGGAAACATGCAGAGTAGAAGTCTGTGAGGTTAATGATGGGGAAAATGGGTAGCAAGAAGGATGACTGTGTGAAATATGTTGGTTATTGAAATAAATAATGGAAATAGCATGTGGCATGAGTGAAAATGAGAAGAGATTCTGGACAAATCTTCTTGAATGTTAAACTGAGGTTAATTATGTACAGCCTAACCCTGCCCTGTCCCCCAGTAAGCTTGAAGAAATTAAACAATCTGGCAAATGTGGTGCCCTACCCATCTCTTCATTATTATATTGTTTTTAAAGGTATGCTATACATTAACACCATGGAACACTATGTATCTCGTGGCAGAAGGCGCAACTATATTTTAGTGACATACCCATCATGGAAAGTGCCTTTGAGCTTATGATGGCTTTAGACTGGCTGCTGTCGATCCATTGGTGCCTGTCAGAAGGGCAAAGGATTGATCTGTGCACCATAACGGTGGGAGGACCTTGCTCTGCAGGTCATTATCCGAGCAATTGGCCTTGGCTTCCTTGATGCTGTCAAAGAGGCTGATCTTCTAAGTCCAGTTTGTCCAGACCAAACAATCCCATTCAGCCAAAAGCTTTAATTAAATAAAGCATTCAAAAAACAGGAAAAAAGGCAAGTGGGTAATACAAACACAATTAGTATGCAGTGCTCTGAAATTTAAATTCTGTTCAGCCTAGCCCTACTGGAAGAGCAAATAACAGAGGTGCTATCATTGCTACTGATCAGCTTAATACACCCAGGAATTGTGCAGATAGAAATTAGAGTCTGTTTTTCATGCCTATCTAGACCTTTTGATGTCCTCCCTGTTCTTTTGTTTCCCTCAGTTGCTGTTTCCTATCTCTACGGTTTTAGGTCCTTTGCTTCAGGGACTCTCTTTTATGGCATAGCCCTCCAGTACAGTGGGGCCCTGACCTAGTTAAGGTTGTAAGAGCTAATGTGGCGCAAATAAGCAATAAGAGACTGTTTTTCATTTGTAGCAAATAATAAAACTATGTTATGCATGAGACACTTCCCCTAATTTCAACATCTTTTACTAATAAGCAAAATTAATGCCACTGAACAAAGACAGAGACAAGAAAAATAATAAACTAATTGACTAGGGAATAACAGAGAAAGCAAAAGTTATAAATGATAAAAAGGCTGCTCCCACTACAACAAATGACTTATAGCTCCTTAACGCCAGTCTTAAATACAGCAGGATCCATTTACAGTGAACTCTGAAGATTCAGTTAGACCTCATAGACCTAATCCTCAGGTTGTGTGAGTTTGTGAAGCTTAGTGGTGGTCAATGAAATTATAGCAATTTACACACCAGAAGGATCTGGCTCTCTCATGACTGTATTATCTCTTAGGAGGCAGCATCAATTAAAACTTAATACAACTATCATCCATTTAATCTCTCCAAGGACTTATACAGAACACTTCTACAGATGTATTACAGAGAACATAATAAGACCTTTTATTTCTCATTCACTTTTTCCTGCTGTTCTAGGGGGAAAATAATGCATTACAGTTTGTTCTAAATATGGGACTCTGGTAGGGGTGATGAACAGGTTAAGTCTAAGAATATAAATTAGAATACCATTAGTCACTCAGGATATTAGAAGAGATTACTTGTGAAATAAGAGGGATGACCTTGAGGAAGATGTTCCCAGGGTCTGTGTCGTGAATGTGGAGAACCTGTGATCCATGTGGAATGGGTGTTCCAGTAGGTACCGTGAACTTGCAAGTGAAATTACAAACAGGTTTCACTACCTAAAGCTCCTCCAAAGACGCCGTTATAGTAAAAGAGAAATACCTGCCCCTGAGTAGTGGCTTGCTTAAAGAGTCCCTGGTCTGAAAAAACCATGCCTGCAGCAGTCCCTGTTGCCTCCCCACTGAACAGACCTGGCTTCTCCCTGGTTCAGAGTGGGCTTTGCCAGCTTCCCAGGCAGCCACGTCCATCTGCAGAAGCAGGAAGTTGGTATAGTTGCCTTTGACAGAAAAAGAGGATACAAACCCCAAAATCAGACAAGGAATGAAAGAAGCCTGTCTCTCATACAGGAGCACTGCCGGCAATGCCAAGGTCAGCCCATGGTGTTCAAACACCCAGATCCTCCTCCATGCAATTACAACTCCTTAAAGCTCTTCAGCATGGGATGAACTGTGAGCTCGTGCAGTTCTGCATGAGATTCCTATAGGGTTCCTCTCGCTTCTTGTCTGCGAGAGAAGTCGAGAGAAACCTAAGGAGGGAGAAGGAAGAACAAGAATTGTTAGACAGGAAAGGAAGAGATCATCCAGGAATGGAGAGAGAGGAAATGCAGGCACCATAAAGCCAGAGAGACAGGAACTTAGTATTAAGGAGTTATTAGCATGTCAAACAATAACATTGAGCATTTACACTGGCGAGGTCTGTCACCTAGCGAGGTTTGCCACACTTCCCTGCCATGGAGCTTTCTCTGGCTCGCTGTTCCAAGTGAGATTTGTCTCCCCCTGGCTTAGAGGTTTCACTTTCAGGCACCTGAGTTACTTATCCCAAGCTCCCTTTACAGTCAAGGAAGAAAAATAGATGCCTCCAAAGAGCAATTCATTTGACCTACATTAGATGTCTGTCTTTGGATGAGATGAATCGCTGTCTAGAAAAACCTGTTTCTATAAAAGGTGCCAACAGTAGCTAGCTTAATGTTAGATAACAGAACTTTAATGACCTGTCGTTGGAAGAAAGTTGCTTTGGCTGGTTTTCTACATTAAGATGAAGCAAAAGCCTTACATTTTCAGAAAAATACACTCAACGATGAAGGTGAGATCCTTTGCCCTACTAAATCCCTAAGTCTTTAGTCTACAAACCATGTTAAGAAGCCACTGTGATCCACCACATGTCATTTTACAAAAAGGGTTCTCAGGCAACCTTATGTAACTAGACAAGGGAAGATCATGCTGGCGTGCATTATATGAGGACTTAGAATTTGACCTTGAGTCAAGAGGACAAAAATCTCAGATATACCCTGACCAGCTGAATCCAGTCTGTGGTCCCAGTGCTTTGCTGCAGTGAAGGAAATGCTGCCTTAATGCTCTTTCAGGGGTGGATCAGGAGCCTAATAAAACCTGGCACCCTCAGCATCCTGTCAGGGTACTGAGCTACTGTACCAGACTTTGCCATAACTGCAAAAAGTGACAAATTTGCCTCACTTCTAAATCATTCTTGTGAGCAAACTAAGCACTGCTTGCATTTAAACAAGCTTGTTGGCAAGTTGGTAGAGATTTACTTTGGCGTTTGGACCAACTGATTAAAACAGTCTTAAAAGAGACACCGGGCTGCCCCTCTCCACTGTGTCGTGAAGTTATTAGGAGGCTGTTGCAAAGAGCTGCAACTTGTTTTGTTCTTTAATTTCATGTCTCAACTTGGCAAACACACCGTATGGCCTGTCCTCCTCCACACTACATGCTTCTTGTAAAACCACTCAGAGAGTCTGGGGAAAGAAGGTAGACTCTACTCCTCCATCACAATTATAAGTAGCAGCAGACCAGTGAGAAGAAAAAAAACAACACTTTAGTTCCTTACTTGCTTGCGTAGTCCCCTAGTCTAGAAGAAAACTACTTCACTGCTTCTTCCCTTCCCTGCATTCTTAATAGAGAAATCCCATCCTAATAAGTATAACAAAGACAAATTAATGAACCCTTCTGTTCCAGAAGTAAATAAATACATCTCTAGCACAACCGCTTGTGCTAGATACTAGAAAACACACATCTCACCAGCAAAACTGAATTCTAAATCCCAATAGTATGCACGGCAGTAAAGACAGAATGCTAGAAGTTTCCTATTATTTTGTCTGCAACCCTTATAAAATGGACAAACTCCCTGCCCTAATAAGCACCAGACAATCTCCAGAAGCTGTGTAGCAGTATCATTTGGCTGGAACACAGCAATTATCTAACAAAGTGGCTGCCAACACAGGAGAAAAGAAAACCCTCTTGAAAACCTGTTATTTGCTGTGGGAGTCGGGAGCTTCTATCTTAATACACATCTTCTTTCTTTAAAGACTTCTGGCTATTTTTTTTTCCCCTATGCACATTAAGACTTTCTTTACTACCTTCTGCACATATATCTACTGGAGATGGATGGTAGCTGCAGCCTTACCGTGCTGACAATGGCAATTACAGTGTTACCCACAGAGCGCAAGATCTCATTTAGCCCGTAATACACCCCAGAGCCTGGGACCGAAACTCCATGCCTCCGGGTCTGTAACGACTGCCCAGCTCCAATATCTACAGATTACACGAGCCATGTGGGACTCGGATATGAGCACTAGTTTTACACGGGTCTGGGAAGAACAGGGGCGGCACAAGGAGCAGCCCCAGCACCGGCTGCTCTGGCCGGCAGGCACCACCCTGCCGCCCCCCGGCACGGGCGTACCGAGGGCACCCTGACTTCAGTGCCCAAATGTCAATCAGAAACAGCAGAACAGGCTCCAATCCCACAAATCCCCACTATTTTTTTTCATTCTATTCTAGTATTTGGAGTACCTTTTGGCCAGCTATACTTTCTGTAGGCTCAGACAGAATTGCAGGAATATTTGAGTTTAGAAAATAATAAATAAATCTAACTGAAACATGCATTCCACAAGCTCCTTAAGCAGAGTTTAGGAGCAGTCAGTCTCACTCCATCTCTTTTTGCTTCCCTCACAAGATGTTAATTTTATAAAAAAAATAAATTCTCACATCACCTAAGAAACACTCAATTATTTTACCTGTTTTTGTAAAATATTTTCTGTTCAAATTGCAGAAGAATGTTCCCTTTTAACTAAGCATCAGAAGACTGTCTTAGGCAAACTGAAGGTTAGAAACTGTCAGAAATACTGCAGTCTGCCTGTAGAAAACAGGTCTTTCATAATAACCTTTTATATGGAGCTGCATTGTACACAGACTACAGTTCCCAACATTCAACTTCACATCTTGCAAACTGTCTTCTGCCCTGCAGCAATGTGAAGCACTGCAGAGTGGGACTTGTAGTCTATAAAAGACACAAATTGAGGGTAATTGTTGTTGGATCAATCTTTTAAGATTAATATTAGCACCATTGGTACCAGAGTAAGTATTCAACCTTCTTCCACCCCAAATTTTATGGTAGACAATATTCTCTCAGCTAGAAACTTGTCTAAATCTTTTCCAGCTCACAGCAAGTCCTAATATTTATTTTTCTAATTGGAGCCTAGTGGAAAAGACTTTGTTGCAACACATTGTTTGCTAATAAGCCTTTTCTTTAACGCAGCAAGATGCTCTCTGTGCGGAAAGGATCGTCAACAAAGGGAAAGCAGTTTGATTTGAAACTTGTATTAAAAAATATCCCAAATTCCAGTGACTTCATTTTTATTGGAATCTGAATCCACATTCAGTAATTCAAGCTAAAATTCATTTCTGTCTTGTGTATGAGTCCTTTTCCTCAGATAAAAGCCTAAGCCATAAGCTTCAAACGAGGACGTTTGAAGAGACTCAAAAACGTTGATTTCAGTGAAACTAGCTGGCATTAGTCACGGCATGAAAAACAGCCAGGGTGCTTAGCTGTATTGGCTTTATAAAAAGTCAGGAAAAGATGAAGTTCAGCATTAGCCAACTGTGGCAAACAGCAAGCATTTTTTTAAATTTTTTTTCTTTTTCTTTATTTTTAATGAAGGTGACCAGTTGTGACCAGTAGCAGTTCCCCATCTAAGACTAGATCACTCTATAAAGATGCTGTATGAGATAGACATTGCTTGAACTTGGCTACTTTGATATTAAGAGAAATACAGCTCTGAACTACGTCATTTCTAGAGGCTGTTTCCAGCTGGGTCTGTTTTCACATAAGCACTTCTTAGTCTCCACCCAACTTCATCTGTGCACAAGCCAAGGTGGCCCCAGCATCACTGTGCCCTCGTGTCATGGAGAACGTCTTCACTCTACCTGTTTTTTTTCCCTTTCTGAACAGTTGATTAATAAACTGATTTAATTACCAGAAGAGAAAATATTAGGGGCCATAAGACACAGTGAGCCACTCCCCATGCATAGCCAGACCTAGTGCCTGCTACAGTTTTCTCTTCGGAGTTGTCGCAAATATTATTCCCCAGCTACTTGCAAAGCCAGCAGTTAGACTTGAAGTTAGGAGTCTGGATTACTTAAAGGTGACCCTTATGACTGTATCTAAAAGCAAGTAAATTCCTTCCCCACTCAAGGAGTATTGCTGAGACTTCACCGGCTCAATATGCCTCTCCAAACTGTGGCACAATGCCAAGTAGCCTTACCTCATCATTTCAAGGAGCATGCTAATGGACCTCCTTATCTGGCAGCTGTAGAAAATCCCTTTCCTGCTTTCCAACCTGAAAGTCTTTCTCCTTTCTCAGCTTACAGAATGACCACAGCCCCACTAAGAGGTGATCCTTGCCATCGTCTGCTGACTTTTCTGAAGATGCTTTTCTAAGGCACTGGCCTCAGCCATTACAAGGAGTGCTCCCCTCTTAAGGGAGGCAGGCCCTGATAATACAGCAAAGCAGACATCTCCCCAGGTCACCAAGCCCTATTGCTGCCCACTGAGGCTTGCTTGTACAGGGGCCTGGGAGTCTGGGAAGGGTCCCCCATGTCAGCAGCTCTCCCTGTCCCTCATCACCCCCTGTGAGCTCTGCATCACTCTTGTTTCCCAAGTCAGGAGAAGACCAGCCTGCTGTCCTCTAGGTAGCTGTGAGCCAGGGCCTGGTCACAAGCTCCACAGCTTTACCTGTGGCCAAATCTAGGTCCGTACAGGGCCAGAGCTACTGACCGATAGTGCCATCATGTGGAGTTTGGCTGTGAAGTGCTTCCCAGGGCTGGTGGCTTCCCAACATTTGTGGCTGCTCTGCGGACTCAGGTTTAAGCTCTGCATCTCACTCTGCAAGCAAAGGCTCCCAGAAGCATCAACCACCAGCTTTGCTCCACTCAACACTTCAAGATTAGCCTAGCAGTCCATAAATGATCACTGGCTTTTTGATAAATCTTTGACAAAATATGCTGCTTTCGCAAAATGCTCGGAAAAAACCATATCCTTCAACAAATACTAATCTTCCTAGTTTCCTGGTTTTATCTCATTTAATTGGGAAAAGCATGGCAGTCATTTCACGGAGATCTCACAGTACCTATTCCTCTTTTGAGGCATTTTTCACCCATTTAAAAAGCAGGAATGCTTTCAGTTTTCATAACAGGGATTGAACAGATGGGTGGGCAGACGGTGGGTATAAAATAGTGCTGCAGGAAACAGCCAGGGAAGCAGCTTGCTCCCATCCATCCCTGCTTGTTTGTTAGAGGAAAGATGCTATTTGAGGTGTGGACTATAACGGGGCAGTGCCTCAAAAGCATAAGGCCTAATCTAATCGTGGTACCTTTGCTCAATAGCACCCACTGACTTCTGTGGGAACGGGGCCACTCAATGAACAGTGCGATTTAAACGCTGCCTGATATAAAAAATGCATTTTGTGCAACTGTTCTGACTTCCATGCCACCTGGCACGCTGTAGGAGACTGAACAGGAAAAAAAATGGTTTTTATGTAATGCCTTTATATGGAGAGCAGTACATATAGTTTCAGGATGCTGAAAGCTGCAGCACAGAGAGGGACAGGCCCTCTTAGAAAGGCAATGAATTG
The DNA here is from genome assembly GCF_011004875.1 of Balearica regulorum gibbericeps. NCBI lineage: Eukaryota > Metazoa > Chordata > Aves > Gruiformes > Gruidae > Balearica > Balearica regulorum. The sequence goes on along the minus strand of NC_046184.1, from coordinate 43,549,260 downwards.
ATAACAAACCCAAGAGTTTATGTCTTGGCTGATCTTTTCTAGCACTGATGCAGACTTGCTGTCTGCCAACTGATTTCTCATTCATGCTTCTTTCTGACTTCCATTCTTCTGGTTCTTCTCTGTCTTCTCTTTCAACATTGCCTCCACATTGCTAAGCGGCCTCTCTCTCTCTCTCTTTAAAAAAAATAAAATAAAAAAATCTCCTTTGCCTCATCACTGTCCTTACTGCTACGACTGGTTTTCTAATCCCTTACTTCTGAACTAAAGCTGTGAAGATGCATATATCACAAAGGATAGGGCTAAAATATTACCCTAAAGAACTACCAGTATACATATATCATGAAGGACAGGGCTAAGAAATTATCCTAAGGAGCTTCTGTTTTCAAGAGCACAAGTCCTTCAAGTACCATTTATATGGAATACATATGAATAATTGAAGCAGATGCTGGTTTAGAGTACTAAAATAGGACTATGGCTTTAATAGCAACACCTCTGTACTTCAAAGGGGGACCCGGCAGGAATCGGGTTTTGTGAAGATGAGTGTCATGACCAACCTCTCTTCCCCAAATTAAGATATATTGAAAGCCAAGATTTTTACAGTGTCTCCTGATTAATTCTGGAGTAAGCATGTGTATTTTCTTCTAGCTCATCTTAGTCCAGCTGCGCTTCTGCATTTTTAGCCTTTACTCCACAAAGACTGTTTGTAATTTTACAGCCAGCCTCTTTATCTCTGAAAAGCTGCATGTTATAAAGGTTATTAAAATTTTATGACTGGTGGATCTTCAGAGCTAGTAAGCCTGGGCAGTCCTGTTCCACATCAATGCTAGCATGCTTTTGCAATACAAAGAGGTGCAACAGGGAGTTGAAATCCTGCCTGCTATTTACTTACCTTACCTTATTCTTCCTGCAGTTCTACATTTGAATGCTTAACTATGTTACATTCTTTCATAAATATCTTTACAATGTTTGTTCTTGTCTTCAAGGATTTATGCTTATCCCATCAAATATATACTTATTAAAAAGTCTTTTCTGTTTCATCTGATTATTAATTCCAAGTTGTAATAGAATAATGAACTTATGCAAACTGGAAATCATGTAAAGACGTTTATGACAACATGAAATTAGCTGATGACTTCTATCCAGCTGTCTATATCATTAAAATGTTTTCCATAGTTAATATTACTTGTTAGTGCTCTAGACAGGGAGAGAGAAAAAATATCAGTTAAAATACATGCTTGCTATTCAACTCATTTGGAAACCCCTTCAAAATATTTTGGGATATAGTGACTTGTCAAGGTTATGGAATTTCACACAGAGCTTAGAAATTTCCTGACATTACAATTCAGTGATTTTATCTAACCCAGTATTTTTTCCTCTAAAAGTGGCCACTGGCTAATTTTAGATATCACCTCTGATGAATTATAAAACCAGAACAACTAAAGGAGGAGATTCTTTGTAGCATCAGGTAGGTCCTTTGTTACTATGCAAAAGCATGTAGATTTATTATGTCTTTTCAAATATTTCCTTTAAAAATGTTGTTAGCAGCTAGATTCACCAAGGAGTTCAGAAATAATAAACCACAATGGTTATTTCTGATAATGGATGAGCCATGGTTTTTTTCGTACCACAAACCAGGAGAAATTTCCTGTATAAAAAATGCAAAATGATGGCTGTTCTAGAAGAGTGATAATTTAGAACAAGAAATAGGGATGAGATACAGTTTAAGATAAGACAACTTTTCAAAGGAGAAAGAGCGAGCCACTGAGGAATGGGAGAAGATTTGTGCCTCATAGCCAACAGAAATGAGAAGACCAGGACCAGGACATGGAGGTGGAGAAGAACAGTTGTCCTCTGGCCAACAAAGAGGAAATGTCGTGGTTTCACCCAGCCAGCAACTAAACACCACAGAGCTGCTCGCTCACTCCCCCACCCAGCAGGAAGGAGGGGGTAGAGAACTGGAAGGGTAAAAGTGAGAAAACTCGTGAGTTGAGAACAGATTAATAATTGAAATAAATAAAAGAATAGTAGTAGTAGTAGTAATAATAATAATAGTAATAATAATGAAAAGACAGAGAAATAAAACCCAAGAAAGACAAGTGATGCAAATGAAAAACAATTACTCACCACCAACCAACCCATGCCCAGCCAGTCCCCGAGCAGCGGCCCCTTGCCAACTTTCCCCCCAGCTTTATAAGCTGAGGATGATGTCATATGGTATGGAATATCCCTTTGGTCAGTTGGGGTCAGCTGTCCCGGCTGTGCACCCCCAGCCTACTCACTGGTGAGGTGGGGTGAGAAGCAGAAAAGGCCTTGACGCTGTGTAAGCACTGCTCAGCAACAGCTGAATTATCAACACTGATATCAGCATGAATCCAAAACACAGCCCCATACTAACTACTATGAAGAAAATGAACTCTACCCCAGCCAAAACCAGCACAGGAAAATAGAAGAATTTCACATATTAGATCATTAGAGGATTGACATGATAACTGCAGCTGATACTGTAGAGTTCCAGTTGGCCAAACAGGAAGGAAAGCTACTGTGAAGAAATGGGAAAGACACATCTGCACAATTCCGAGCTATAGGAAAACTAATCATGCCCATAAAAGTGAGCACCAACTATCCAAACAAGTCACACAGCATTGTCCAAAACAGTCCAGCCTGTTTTAAACTTAGCTGTGGTAGAAGATTTATACTCTTGGGTTGAAGGTTATTGTATTTTTTTTAATTATTTTTTTTTTTAAGATACAGGTCAAATTTAAGAGACTTTACAAAAATCAATCAGGATTCAAGAAAGAATAGTCAGTTTGACAGTATTTAGTTAAAGATTTTAAATAATAGTTTGGATTAATTTCTGGTTCAAGGACGTAATGTTTAGAACAAGTTTGCAAATCAGAATGTAGTTTGGTGAGATTCCTTCGCCCCTAAACGGAGTTGAGAGAACATCCTGTAAAAGACAAGGAGACAGCAGATGGTGTGCTATCTCCCTGAGGCACAGACACAAGGTGCCACTCTCTAAGTACAGCTACTGGCAGGTCTGCAGTGAGGTATTGCAGTATCAGAACCAGTTTTAAAAACTGATTAAAAAAAAAAAAAAAAAGAAGAAAAATTCAGGCTTGTTTGAGTCGTGGGAGCAGGAAAGCAAGCAGCAAAGAAGTCAGAGCAAGCTAGTTGTCTCCTCCCTCTCCAGTAAATTACAATTCTAGGGCTATGGCCATTGCAGACTGTAATACCAAGTGAGTTCATTTAAGGCTGGCTGTGTACCTCTACTTTATAGTACAGCCTGTACTGTACTTTGAGATTCAATAGGCTTGTGAAATCAGTAATGAGGATACACTGAAGACAGTGGCCTAATGATGCTGTGCTATAGCATCTTCATGGTTTACAGACTATTTTAGAGAAACTCAGAAGTGGGCTGAAGGAAGAGCACAGACAGGTGGTCATCCTGGAATTCATTTGTCTTTCACCTGAAGAGAGAGACTAGGGTTATTTTATATGCTTGGTTTTTGCCTAGGTAATTATTATAAGACTGATGGTTTCTCTTCTGCTAGTACATTTGGTTAGCCTTCCACAAGGTAAAGGGGTTATATGATTTGCCTGGAATCTATGTCAATGTAATGAAAACCTTGAGCGGACAGCCCAGCTAAACAAATTGCAGGTATTTAACAAGAAGGAAAAAGATGAAAAGAGGAACTGAGTGCCAAAATAAGGTTTGCGAACAAAATTAATCAAGACATCAAAGCACATGAGGGAAAAAAAAAAAAACCACAAACCTCTAATTGCCTATAGAGCAATATCAGGGACCTGATTAATGAACAAAAGGAATCAGAATTGCTCATTAAAGGGCATACATTTCACCTAGCAAGTATTGCTGAGACATCATGGGAACATTTGCATGGCCAGCGTGCTAGGGCCATTGGGTAGATCCAATTTCAGGCTTATTAAGTGGGCTGAAGGGCAGAAGCTTGGCAGGGTCAAAAATTACTGGTTACATATCTGGGAAACACAGTGTCTTGGATTCTTAGAGATCAACTATTCCAAGACTTAGAGCTGTAATTGGTGTTCACTTCTGACCATAAAAACACAGACTAGTGAACAGGATACGCTCCATCTTACACATCTACTAATAATTTGGAGTCATGAGGGAATATTGCATTATCATGAGGACTTTTGTTTTGCACGACTGCCAAAACTAACCTATCTACGTATGTTCACGTCTTAAGTCAGATGTGTTCATCCAACACAAAGGAACTCTGTTTTAGGCTGTACCTTGACAGATAATTAGTGTAATTAGATAGTTAGATAATTAGAGTCAGAAACTAGCAATAACATGTGATGTGTTGGCATCACAGAAAGGCCCTTGCTGTGATCTATGTGGTCATGTGGATGTGAGCACACAGTACAGATGTAATCATGACTTTTTACATTGGCTTTGTGCAGCCAGAATGAGAAATAAAAATATTATTGATAATGAATAGTGTTCTTGAAACTGAAAACAAAGTAGAGGAAATGAATCATTTGTAAAAAGTAATTTGACAGAACTATGTGAACATGACTGGAAACTTAAAATCAACACGAAAAACTGCAATCCTTCTACTTAGATGAAAACAACAATGACAGAACAAAATTGGTTAAGAGACAAAGTGGAAAAATATGCAAATAAATAATACCTATAAAATAATTATTTATGTGTCTCTGTGTATGTATACATATGTGTATATATAAATTAGAAATATTTGTCTTCTGGTATGTATATTATAGACAGGAAGTCTGAGTTAATTCTAAGTTCATAAAGAAGTGTTTGAACAAAGAAAATTCTAAGAATAAACAGAAATTATAGAATTGTCAATAATCATAGATACAAGGCAGAACATAGAAGTATATTTATCTGTAGTAGGAAAAGATGACAAATAGTATAATTATGTCCTATGATGATAAAATACTTTCTCTCCCAGAGTAATTTAGGATTTTGTTGAATAGCAGGGATTCAATAGGAGCAATTTACAAAACACAGAATTATTGTATGCAAGACTTTTTGAAAGAGTTGTGTGAACACTGATCACAGAAATTTTTAGCAAGCTTAGACTACTTGAGAAGTTCTGTTAACTTTAAAAGGAATAAATGGGGCAAACTGAGTAACTCCAGGCCCTTCCGTAGGACCTCAGCCTCAGATAAACAGCGTCATGAATGGTACTAGACAAGTTTAAAAACATATGAACAACAGTTGTACCCACATGGTAATACTGACCAGGGGAAATTGAATGGATTTAGATGGTGGCACTGATGCCACTGCCTGGAATTGATTGTCCAGTTCCAAAGCTCAGACTTCAAGATGGAGGCTTGTAAACTAGAAATGGGTCAGAGAAGAAACCATGAGATGGTTTGAAGGAGTGAAAAAACAGTTCTTGAAAAAGATTCTGGGAATTCATTCAATAAGCAAGATAAGAGATGGCATAGTGACAGTTTATGAGTACATACTTGAGAAAGACTTTTGAGAAGTGAAATCTCTTCTGGAGAGTGGACAGAATGCCTAAATAGTTCCAGTAACTGATAATTGTTCTTTAAAGTCATGAGCTTGTTTCAAGCACAAGTGAAGGCCCACCACAATTTTTGTCATTATCCCTTATTTGTGAAACTTCTAGCATGCCAGAGTCAGCACGCAGTCACTTCTGCTTGCACCGCGCCTTCATGCCCACACTAAACAAACCGGTAGAATAAAAAAACTCAAATACTTAGCATGGACACAAGACTTTTGGATGATCTCGTTATCCAGAAGGACAACAGGGAGTCCAAAGTTAGTTTCTGTGTCTAATTAAGGTGAACTGCTGTAATATTACATACACAAAGTCATAGCGAATCTGATTTTCTGTGATAACAGCTAAACGATTTTGAAGACTGTGGCTAAAACCACCTGCTGTGTCAAGGAATGTGCATTTCTGCTGCCAAAGTCTACCCAGTCGAGCACTACACAAAGGCACCAGGGGAAAACAGGTGGCGTGAGTCCTGGCTGCCTTTGTTATCAATGTTGGAATCATTTTTTTTCCCCTTTAAATGCACCATGCCACAAAAGCAAAAGTCTCATGTCACAGCAAGAGGAGATTTGATCATCTTTAGCTATCTATCTTCTGGTGAGCTGTATGGTGGAGACAAAGGGGAGGAGACCATCTTCACCTCCACTGAGACACCAGTTCTCCCACGGAGCGTGTGGTCCAGGAGCAGCAGGTGGAGACAAGATACATGCAGGCTTTGCCTTCCTCAATGTGCCGGGCAGCATCCCAGGGCTGTGCAAGAGCTGTGCTTTGCTACAGCTTGCCAGAGTAACAGTAAATATATGGTTTTCACTTCCAGCTTTGCCCTTTCTTGCCATGGGTAGGCCAGTCATTTTCAGTCAGAACCAATAAAAGGACATAGAGACCAATACTTGGCTAAATGTCTAGTGCTGGTGTTCATGTTGTGGGGACTGTGACCATTGTGTTTCAGCAGTTCACTTCATAATAACTGTATGTGGGCCTAGTGCAACTGGGAACCTCCTTTTTTCAGACACATCCTGACCCTTGGACACTCGTGGCTGAGGTCCTTTGCCCAGCTGTGTTTATGTAATGCATCCTGCCTATCAACAACGTCAAGTTGTTAACTCATAATTTGATTCACTGGTTGTCCTCCTCTTTCCCCACTTGCAGTAGAGAAACAGAAAATTAAAAGTGTTATTTTTTTTCTTCTCTATTATTGTTCCTGGCTTATGCTATGCCTATACCCTTTTACTGATCTTTTCTTCCTCAAGTATTCCCTGGCTACCTCACCTCCACTCACATGCTGTTAATAATTTTCTTCTTCTACTACCCTTTTTGAATTGGGATCATCATCATCATAACAGCTGAATGCAAAGTATTTATTCATATAATACCCCGAGTGTTATTTTCAATTCCATTCTTCAGATCTCCCAGCAATCCATATGCCTTTTGAATCACAACTGTGAAGTAAGCAGAGGTTTTTCACAGATGGCCAAGTGTTTGCAATTAATTGAGAAGCTAGCAAGTGTATGAATAATTCCACGTGCTTATTAAAAGCTGAATTAGTTACATTTGCTAATTCATTTTTCATTTGCCATTATGTGCCCTTTCTTTTCTTTTTTTTTTTTTTTAAACCCTCTGAAGATCTTATCACTTCCATAGTCTGGAGGGGACCACCTTTAGACGTTACAGTCCAAGTAACACTATTACCTGCGACTGTTGACATCTCAAAGTTCAACCTGTTTCCAAGTCATTAATAATAATAAAAAACAGTGATAGCCCTAGATGCTGTCTCTCCTAGATGCAGAGTGTTACTAGAGCACGAGTCAATAAAGCTATCAGGCCCTTGTCTATCCTAGTCACTAAATTTAACTGTAAACTCTTAATGCTGAACATTTCTGCTACTCATCCGTCTTACACACCTTTAAATAATCAAGGAGTATCGATAGCTCTGACCATGGGTAACAATCAGTATGTCTTGCAATAAAGCTGAAAATTTGGTAATGAAAAAAAGGGAGCTGCAGATGGTGGATTACAGCAAAGAGCAGATGCTTTTGTTCAGAAGATGGGAAGATTATCTGGGAGTTCTTGCTGGGCTGTAGTGAAGAGACATTGAAAAACAGCATTCACAGGAGTTGTTGCTGCTCCCACTTGTTCTCTTTAGAGTGGAATTTCAGCTGGCTGCACCTAGCTGCAGTGTTGCATTTTACTAAATTAAAGGCACTTTTTTATGGAGCCAGACTTGGTTCCTTGGTTTCTTTTCTGATCCTTCTTTCCTAGAATCACAGAATAACTAAGGTTGGAATTGACTTCTGAAGGTTACATCATCTGACCCCTAGCTCAAAGCAGGTCTAACTTAGCAGTTGGAGCAGGTTACTCGTGGTCATATCCTTTCAAGTTTCAAACATCTGCAAGGATGGAAATCCCACGGCATCTCTTGGCACGATCTTCCAGTGTTTCACCACCTTCATTTTGATCCCTACTCAGCTTCCTCATCCTACAATTTACCACTTTAGGTGGGAAGAGCACACATGGAAATTTTGTTCTCTTGCTCAGTTTTTACTTCTAAAGACAGAAAAGAATGTAAAAAATCCTGACAATTGAGAGCAGCTCTGTAATAGCAAGTACTTCAGATCTCTCTAAACTATTCTCCCAAAAACCTTCCTCTGATACTAATAACCTCTGTTTCTCAGCTGCAGTGAGAGAACTAGATCCAAACAGGTTTCCACCTGGAAACAACAAAGCAGAGTCCACTCACCTCTCCACACCACTAACCATTTGAAATCAGGAGGGTGTGATGGAAAAGGCAGTACAGAAACACTCCCTAGTTTTCAGATAAGGACTGGTTCTCCCACATACTACCTCTGCTTCTGTAGGCTCTCCCATTCCTTCTGCCCTACAGATAAT